>NC_141534.1:115617500-116257500 GCF_021556685.1 Rattus norvegicus
GAAAGTAACTACAGAAAGACTAAAAAATCATGTAGCATAAAGTTATTCATATAGCAAGCCATTTTTTATGTTTATCAGAAGGTTTCCAAAATAAAGTCCTCATTGGGAGTGATGAGTTCTGAAGGACACTCCATGAGACTATTTGCCCAAAACAAATTTAAATTTACTTCCCAAGTTTTGCATTTGGACAAAGGTTTTCGACTATTGTATACGTACTGATAAGAATTAGGAGTCAGTACATGGCCCACAATTCTAATTTTATAGCACTTGGGATGCTGAGAAAAGGATTGCCAGGAGTTGGATTCTAGCCTGATCTATATATTGAGACATTATTTACAGCTTCCACCCCAAAAAATATTAGATAAAGTTATTAATTTTGGTTGCCTATTGGTATTTTCAAGAGCATGAGCTTCATTATAGAGTAATTCATGAAGTGCTCCTAACAAAGCAAGGACCTAGAGATTTGTTCATGGGTCAAAAGGTGTCTCCTTTCACAAAAGTGTCACTCAAGAGCTTCTGAATCATTCATGTGAACTAGAAAGATTGAGGAGGATAAAATTAACAAAGTAAAACCATACAGAGACTAATTTGAAAGCAATGGACTTGGCACGCACTCACACACACACACACACACACACACACAAACAGAAACATATGTGTGTGTGTATATATATGTATATACATAATATATAATATATATAATATGTATATATACACATATATGTCAGTATATGTATCTATGCATACATGTGTATGCATAGGTATATGCATGTTTTTATTTGAAAATTTACAATATTGTACACTGATAATAGAAATTTGTTTCGACCATTCTTCCTTTGAATTCTTGAATTTCAGATTTTCTCTAAGTGCATAATTAGTCTCATTAGACAAAATTTCATGTCAATATTTTTAGTTAGAAATGATAAAACAGTAAGGCAAAAACAGGAAACACGTTTTCAGTAAAAACATGCAATTAACTTCTTTTAGCTCTCCTTTCCCAGATTTATGTATCTATTTGTAGAATATTAATAATAGGCTCTCAGAAACTTGCATGTATTTTAAATTTATATAATTATAAATTTATATAATACTGCCATCTTTCTTAACACAAGTAATAAAAATTTCCATGTTTTTTCTTTACATGTTCCAGTGTGATGATGAGCTGAAAATGTAAATGCCGTATCAGGGCTAAATACTACATCTTGGTCTCAGAAGGGTCAGGGGCAGACTAGAGAGAAACTCTGGCCTTGAAAGTACATGATCATTACTGCTTGGAGAGAGCAAGGGAAAGAGAGAGAAAGAGAAATAAAAACAGATTACCATCAGGCATTCTTCAGATGCATCAGGGGAAAGCATTCCTTAAGATGAAATAACATGGAATCAAAAACAAAGAGGAAAAACTACCTACATATGGAACACGGTATTGACAGTAGTCTCCAAGAAGGTTCATAGTTATTCAGATGTCTTCAACTGAGTGAACTTGACCAGAGTGACAGATATGAGTGAATTCTCTTGAAGGTCAAAGGCTTTTTTTGTGAATGAAAAGATAAGGAACCCAGGGACAGAGGCTTCCTGATTAGAGTACCTGGCATGATTACATATGTATAAAAAGCTGCATAACTGGGCAATTGCTTCCACAACAGACAGAGGCAGAAGGAAGGCTTGACTCTCAGGTTTATACATCTTGGAAGGCTGAGTTATGGAAATATTGGAAAATATTCAGGGACAGAAGATGGACCACCAAATATTTCAATATGCTTTTAATTGAGTCATGATATGCAAAGGAAATACATTTACAAGGTCAGTGAAGAATTCCAAACTGAAGATAAAGTTTGGATGCATAACCATACGGTTCAAAATTAAAGCTGTAAAGAGTACCAAGTCTAATTCAGGAATAAAACCATAAAATTTTAAATAAGGAAATTAGAACTGAAATCCTCTGGGATGTAAAAGTTAACAGGGAATGGATTACATATAAAATGTAGTTTGTGGCATGAAACCCAAGACCTCACAAATGCCAGCTGCACCCCTAAACATTTGCCGTTTGTTCAGAAACAAAGTCCTGCTAAGTGTTCCAACTTGCCTCAAACATATTATTTCTATCCCTGAGTCTTTTTAGCTACAATTAGGCCCATGACACCAAACCTAGACATGCTTACTCTTCAGAGCTTAAAACATCCCAATACTCAGAAAAAGGACAAATATGAGCATTGTCACATTTGTAAAGTATGTAATATATTACATATGCATATATATATATAAGCATAAGTAACAGGGAATAACAAATTAGTTCGTTAATATATGAATATCTTAACATAGAGAGAGATAAAGGAAAGCGGTGGAGCACGACTTCTAATGGGTTGTGGTTGATTTTGTGGCTGGTAACAAAATCTGCAGAGTTCGATAATAGAGCTGATTTTTGTTCTGGGATAAATATACTTAAAACACTGCATTATAAATTATACAATGATATCATATTAATAAAGTTATTCAAACAGTAGTTTCATTGTCTCCCAATTTCAATACTTTGTAAAACATCATTGTAGCTGCATGGAATTTCTTACTACTCTTCATGGAGCTTGGGTAGAGATGCTGTAAAGGCTTTTCCTAAATGAAATCGGTCTCTGTGAAGCTAATCTCCACACTGCACCTTCAGAAATCACACTGGCTCTTTCTCTCTGAATCAACTTCAGAGCTGAATTTTGTTTTCTGATTGTGGACATACTGACAGGGGAAAAAGTGTCTCACACTCCTAAGATTTCCCATTGCAGGGGTCAGGGGAGGGCATCTGCTAAGAAGTATCTGTATTTGAATTTAAAGCCTTAGAGGTCTAAGTTTGCAAAAGTTTCCAAATCTCACTCACTGTCACCTTGTGTCAATCCTCCCTGATGCTCTTCACACCTTTTCCAGAGCTTTTATAGATGTCTAATAGACAGAGAAAAAATAGCTTGGAGACACAGTCCAAGCATTACTCTGAGTCTTCTCTTCCTTAGCAGATAATCTGAAGTTTTACCAATATTGTTTCATGTTGCGTGTTTAGTGGGAAAGTAATAAAACTTATGTTGGAGACTTACACTGTTGTAGCACAAGATATGTTTTCTTATGAAAGTATAAATCAAGGAATGATAACACAAAAAATGAATAGTTGCTCCTTTGTAGAAATTACCTCACGACTTATGTCTGGCATTTAATCACTCTGAATCAGATGATTGTAGAAAAGGAAAACAGTAAAAATGACCATACTGGGTTCCTGTGGTAAAGACATTAGACTATTTAAGGAAAACTTGATGTATGAGCAAAAACGCAACCTTCCAATGAGTGTTATTTTTGCTATACATATTTTTGTTATTATTACAAAATGGCATGCCCTTGTTAATATACAACTTATCACCTTTAAAATAAGCAAATCATCACTCAAGAGGCTGAGACAGCCTCAAATTGCTGCAAATTTCAGGAATGGCTGGTTCATATAGCAGAAGAATCAAGACTCCATGTGTCTTCTTCCTTTTAAAATCTGAACTCTATGTTATCATAATGCTGTTGGATTTTTTCTTGTTTTGTTTTCCTAAGAGACAATTCAGAGTATTTTGTGTCTCACTAGAGTTAAAACTATTGTACATAATACTAATGAGAAAGTGGTTTGCATTCAATGAAAACATTAATTCCCCTATTTTAAGGATTTGAATATCTTACAGCAAATTCTTCAGTAGGTGTACTTTTAAATTTAGCGTCATCAGTAAGAAAACTGGAACAAACAGTAATTAGAAGGCTAATGGATTGCATTTTCATTCTTTTTTTTTTTTTTGGTTCTTTTTTTCGGAGCTGGGGACCGAACCCAGGGCCTTGTGCTTCCTAGATAAGCGCTCTACCACTGAGCTAAATCCCCAGCCCCGCATTTTCATTCTTTTTAAAATTGGGTAACAATTGTATTATTTTATCTGCAGAGTTCCTTGCAGATTTGCCTTTAAATCTTTACTTATAATTTAGTTGCCTCTGCAGAACAGGGACCATGAACTGAACTGTTGAAATGGTGCCTGCTAAGCTTTATCCTACAGGTCTTCTGTGTGCCTCATTCTTTACCCACTTTCAGTGTAATGCTCATTGCAGGGGTAAGGTTATCTTAGGGTTTAGGAGAGCTTGTTCTTTGTTTAGGAAAGAAAACACTAGTACAGATGCTGGGGGTCCTCCTTTCCCTCACATGTATGTCAGGAAACTAATGACTATTTAGCACATTGAATCTTGAGAGGAATATCATGTATACTTTCTTATAACACACACACACACACACACACACACACACACACACACACAAACACACACACAAAACTGAATGTGAATTGAAAATTTAAATCTCTGTAGGTAAGATTCTAGAAAAGATTTTGCAAACTGGTAGATTTCATTAAAGTTATGCTATTTCCTTTTTCTGTTTAAAATTCCTAAATAAAGCTTGTGAACATTGAATGCGTGGTATACAACATTTACAAGCTACACAAAACAGAGTGGCATATAGGGTCCTCTGTCTCCTGTCTCTACCATTGATTTAATGACAAATGTTTCTTCTGTGGCCTTGGTAAGAATTTTCCCAATAGGAAAATGAAACTTGAAAGTGTATGAACCCCAGCAGCCAGTTGCTATCAAGAGCAGAGAACAGAAGAGAGGAAAACCTGGACACACCAGAGTAGAGAGCCACTGTAATGGTCCCAGACCTTTTCCATGAAAGAGACCTCCTAACCTCATTTGGGTAAGGGCCAGCTTCTTACCCAGCAGTGACTGTTGCTCTGCTCCATCCATAGCTGGCAAACAAGCCCTTACCTTACGCATCTTATCAGAGCAGCATTTTCAGCTTACTCTCAAAGCAGTGTCTCTGAAAAAGCAAACTGGTGAGAGGTGCCTGCTCCGGACCCTAAAGTGTCTGGAGTCCTTACCAGCGAATTGTCTCTCACTCTGCAGAGCATGCCAGCTCAAGGAGAACCAGGCTGGTCACTGCCACGGCTCTCCCCTTCTGTCTTTGGTAGGAGCAGGAAAAGGAGATCTTCTCCGAAAGCACAGGAGGGAACAAGTGCAGCAGGCTACTGGGCAGCAACTTAGAAAGTCCTTACCTTCTCTAGCGGCTACACGTGTCCAGTATAGACTATCCCAGCGGGACTCCTGAGTGACAGCACTCCTGAAAATATATGGACTCTGGTCCTTGCCTTCATCAACCCTTTATCAATTGTGTATGTGGAGGGGGGTCTGGGTATGGAGAGCGGTTGAACCGGCATCTGGAGAGGGTTCCTGGCTTCCTGGGATGCGAGCAGGACACTGAGCAGCATCTGAAACTGACCAGACTAAGCAAAAGAGCAGTGTGGAGTGAAAGAATATCCAAGTGAGCAGCGACTTGAAATTCACAGCATACTGCCAGCTGTCTGGACTGCCCACATTTGACCTCAGCACCAGGTAAGTCCAGGAATCTGAGGTTCCAAGCAGGGGACTCTTCTGGTCAGGTGAGAGACACCTCCCATTTAAGTAAGATTCTTGCTGAGTAACTAAGATTCAGAACCCTTGGAGAGAGCAGAGACGGTCTTATAGTTCCCGGAATCCGCTGGGAAAAGTCTCAGGATTGCCTTCTTCAGGGACTTAGAGCTTCACCTTTGAAGGAAAAGGAAGAAACCTCTCCCCTCTCAGAGCCCCTCGACCCCTGCAGCCAGGAACAGCGAACAAGCAGAAGTAAGACAACATGAAGAGGAAGTAGGGAGAGAAGAGAACTTCCCCAGAGTGTGTGTTCACATTAGACCCCTTCTAGTAGATAGGGAACTCTGGACTTGGGGAAGCAGAATCTAATGCTCAGAGAGACAGAGAAAGCAAAAGATGCTAAGTTTTTTCTACTAGTCCCCAAACTCCCTCGGTGGACTGGATGAGGTACTGAATGGGTTTGGTGACAGGCGATTTTCTTTGGCTGTGTTTCCAGCAGACTTCAGTTTGGCCACAGTGGGAGAAGATGTGCCTAGTCCACCAGTGACTTGAGATGTCAAGGTGGCTTAGTACCTAGGTTGCACTTCCCACTTTTCAGAGGAGAAGGGATGAAGGAGTGAGGTGCTCTTTGAGGGGGCACTGGGAGGAGGGGGAGCGTCGATCAGGATGTAAGATGAATAAATAAATTTATTAATAGAGAAAAAGGTTACAAGGCATTACTAATGCAGGGAAGAACCTAGTTGAGAACAACTGGGCTCTGTGCTCCATCACTAGCCACAGATGAGAATTTCAACCCAATACTGAGAACCTGTTTTTAGTGTGGATTTCAAATGTACTGACTGAGAAGTGGTTTTGACTGCTACTGGGAATCCAGTCTCGGTCTTCTCTCATAATCACAACACAAGGGTGGCCTGTTTCAGTGCCCTGGACTAAATTTCTTCTGGATGTTTTGAGTTCTCTACTGGCAGCAACCCCTTTCCCTCAACCTCCATGAAAGAAAATAGCCCACAGTGTGGGGATTGTTTCAAATCCATATGAATTGACAGTACTGGATTGTATAACTCACCCAAGGTAGAGGAGTGGAACACAACTGTACAGGATTCAAGAAGAAAGGATGAAGGAAGCTTACAAGCTCCTAAAAATAAGATAATGGATTCCTGTTTCTGTTTATAGGACCTGTTTCTCTAGGCCTGCATAATCTAACTGTTCATGCAGAAACTATTCCATTTAGCTCCACAAAGTAATAAATTTTGTCTTTCCTTGAACATAAAACCCAAGTGTCTTAAACAGACTGAAATCAAATGTGAGTTTTATTTCTTCCAGTGGTGTGCTTGTCATTTCAGTGTACAATAGTCTCCACTTTTAAAGAGATCCACATTCCCTTCCTTTATTAATAGGACCTTTCTAAGTAATGATTTCTTCAATACTATGTTAATTAAGTACCCACAGATTAATAAAGGTTTTCTTTGCTCCTTTCATTTGCCCTCACCTGCTTTAATAATTACTTGTGCATTCTTCTGAAAACAGGATATTTCTAAAGTTTATACATCAGTTGATTCCAGTCAACACACTCATTAAACAGTAAATGTTGAAACAAGGGAAACCCAACCTACAGTGGCATGAATAACAGTAAGAATCTCTTGAGCTCCCATAGTCCATTTGCTTGTTTCTATATATAAGCATCATTCTTTATTCTTTTTAATTTTATTTTTGTTTATAACCCAACCACAGTTTCCCCTCTATCTCTTCTCCCCGCAGTCCCATCTCCCCCTCCACTCCTCCTCTTCTGTTTCTCTTCAGAAAAGGGCAGGTTTTCCATAGATATCAACCAGCATGGCATGTCAAGTTGCAGTAAAGGCTAAGCACCTCCTCTCCCATTGTGGTTAGATGAGACAACCCAGTAAGGCAAAAGGGTTCCAAAAGCAGGCATCAAAGTCAAAGGCAGTTCTTGCTCCCACTCTTAGGAGTTCCAGAAGAAGACCAAACTACACTACTGTAACATGTGCAGAGGGCCTAGGTCACTCCTGTGTAGGCTTCCTGGTTTCCAGTTCAGTTTTGTGAGCCTCTATGAGCCCAGGTTAGTAGATTCTGTGTATTTTGTCTTGGTTTTCTTGACACTTCTAGATTCTATAATTCTTCCTTTCCCTACAGTATGTCTGTCCTGCTTGCACTGTGTGCTGGAGTAAAGGTGGCACAGACATTGGAGGAATGGCCAACCAATGACTAGTGCAGCTTAAGATCCATGCCATGAGAGGGATCCTACCCCTGGTATTGCCTGAAGCCAAAGGGTAGATAGCTCCCCACACCCACGCTCTACCCTCTACCAACAAGCTAAAATCTAGTGGCAAAAGAAAGAAAAAGAAAGAAAGAAAGGAAGAAAGGAAGAAAGAGAGAAAGAAAAGAAGAAAGAAAGGAAGAAAGAAAGAAAAATAAAAAATAAAAAATGTTAAAGAAATAATTTCTAATGAACACTGCTATACTCATAGATTGGTCTCTGGACCAAATGTCATCAAGGATTTGTCACCCATCAACTCAGGAAAACAGATGTAGAGATGCACAGGCAAACATTAGGCAGAGTTTGGGGTTCCTTTGCTTTTTAAAGCAGCTCTCATTCAAATATCCAAGTTCTGTAGTCTCCACCCAAAACTTGTTGCTAGTTTTGTAATGTAAAAACCATTAGCTTTCCTATCTATGGAATTGTTCATTTCTATAGATACTTTATTACAAAATATGTAAGCTATTCTGTGTTGAAATCAGATAGGAACATTCTATAGCACTGGTACTTTGAGTTTGCCAAAAATCAAGTTGGACTCAAAGAAACATTTCTGTAATTAATAACCCATTGCACGACTGTTCTGGGCCAATTTATTGCACTTGATCTGAGGTCACCTTCTGATGGTGAACGTATTTGAAAATGGTTGTGATGTTCTCAGTATGTCACTTGCCAGAAGAGAATGGACTTTATTGAACTCTCACAGAAGGCAATTCTCCTCCCAGTAGTCAGCAGTTCTCATTGTGTACAGGACATAAAGGTTAAAATCGAAACTGAAAATCTCTGTGAAGTCAGTTACTTTAGACAGGATGAGTTGGATATAGTGTGGAACAACAGAATGTGACTCAGCCATGCCAACTGTGACTGGGTTTTCTGTTAGTTGACTTTCTTAGTGGTTCTTTCTGTGAGGCAAGTGCATCTCAAATGCTTTACATTTTGTTGGCTAAATCCATAGATAGTAACAATTGCCACTTTCGATGCTTAAGTTTCTTCCAAAGCATTTAGTATATGGAGCTGAAATTCTTGATGTGAAAGTACATTCACTGTGCAACATCTCTCTCTGGGTAGAGCTTCTCAGAGGATTGCACTTCTTGCCAAGGACCAGCCTCAGTTTGGTGAGGGTTTCTGAGGAAAGGGGAGTCTTGGAGCAATGAAAAGAATGGCTCAAACATGGATCCAAACTGACAACCTGTGTTCTGCTTGATACAGTTTTCCAGTCTGCTTTTCTCTATGTACTGCTTTCTCTCTGGAGATTTCTCTATATTCTGCTTGCTTATTATTCTAAAATCTCTTTTTCTATGTCGTGTGTGTGTGTGTGTGTGTGTGTGTGTGTGTGTGTGTTTGTGTTCTCCAATCAGTCATTGCTTTTTATCCTAAAAAGTTCTCTAGATAGCTCTTCTCTTCTCCTGCAGAACTCTGGTCCAAGCTTTGATACCAATCCAGTCATTTACTCAAGGTTTCCTTTTAATTATCATATGAATAAATATCCTGTGACCCCAGACTTTTGATTCTTAGGAAACATTAAGCACAGAGTTTCTCTTAACATAGCAAAAGAATTCAGAGATCTGCCTGCTTCCATTTAGCATAGAAGATAAGCTAGTTGGGAGCCTGCTCTGAAATTATTATTTTTGCCATACCTGGGCCTCACCTTGCTCTGTCCTAGACTGACCTGGAACTCAGGAACATGCCTGCCTTTGAGTGTTTCTGACAAGCTGGTTCATAGTGACAAAGCTGGTTCTTTGTTCCTTTAGATTAAGAAACCCCTCATACATCATATTGCATCCTTATACTTTGAGTAGTTGAGAAATTATGTATACTTTGAACTCATGCATTTAGAGCTCTTTGACATAGTTTTAAGGGCTTTCCTGAAGTTTCCAATGTTTACCATTATGCTGAAACATTAGCCACACTTTCAGCTCCTAGAATCCTGCTGTCTGATTATCATGGAGTCATTAATGTTAACAAAGAGGAGATTTGTTAAAGGAATGCAAAAATATGTACATAATTATACAAACAAGCCTTAAGCCCACAGCAGCCATTTACAGGCATAGAGGCTCATACTGGGACACTGTACCAAGAGCAGGATTCCTGACACTCTGTCCGCACCAGAGCAATGCTAGGCTCCCCAACTTCTATCTTGAAGAGAAAGAATGACTGCTTTGAAACAGATGCTGTAGTTGGAGGAAGACAGTGGTGTATAGTAGTGTTCTAGCTACAGGAGTGGCAATTCTCAGATAATGCTGCCTTTTAAATAAGAAGGATTGCCATCTGTCCCTTCTGTTTGCTCTCTCCCTTATTGTACAACTAGTCATCACAAAGACATCAAGTAAACACCTCACGATTCCATGAGCATGAACAATAGCAACATTACTTCATTTGTTCAGAAAGAAACCTGAATATGCACGTTGATTCTGACAACGATATATTTCTTCTGTTTTCCTAGTGAGCCCCATGGAGTTTTAAAATAAGACAAAACATTAATTTCCTAGCATATTGTCTGCATTCTTTAGAAAGCAAATAGAATTTAAAAAATATATTCAAGCTAATGTTCTGAATTAAAGCTAATACAAAGATCTATTTAACTTGTGCATAAAAGCATGTGGTTCAAGAACACTAATCACTAATTAATGAGAAAGTTGAATAGCTTTGGAATACAATAGTTGTATTTTTTAAATGGTTTTATTGTGCAGGATTAAATTGCTATTCCAAGGCAATATGCACACTTCAGAAAGAAGACATGCAACACTCAATGAATAGTGGGAGAAAAGATTTTGAGAGGTTCTTCCAGGAAAGGAACCATGTGGTGTTAGAGGAGGGTTGTACTTTAACTGTTGAATCTTAGTTCTTTTATACTGCATCCAGACTTCTGATGCTTATGGAATGTGAACTTCCCAGTGACATGAGAAAGACCAACACATGGCATTGGAGGAGTGAAAGTCTACCAACATCTGATGGTTTCCATCTGAGCAAATGGTTGGTTATTGTCCTCCCAATAGGAGTTCCCTGTGAAGTCTCCTCTGGGTCCTACATCAGCAGCTGTATCACATGCTTCGATGGGAATCTATTTCCAGATGATACTACACTGTGGATATTCAAGGTTCCCATATCTTCTGTGCCTTATTTCAACCTCAAAATGAAGCTGTTGTGTAGACCAAAGGAAGAGAGGACAATTCAGGAAGAGACTGCAGAGTCAGGAATACATTAAGGAAATGCCTTGGATGTAGGAAAGAGTCTCACTTTTACTATGATGAAATGGTGAGAGTTACTATGAGTTTCCCTACTCAACTCTTTCACACAGTGAGTCTGTTGCACACACTATGACTTGTATCATTCTGTATAAATGGATCAGAGCAGTATCTTTAGCAGGAGTGGGTGAAAGGGAATGTATTTGCTTCTGAGGCTGCAGTTTCAGAACTAAGTGCCTACTTCCAGTAGCATTCGGTAAAGTACAATATTTTGGAGTATCTTTGTATATCAAATTTTCCATATGACCAAAAGAAGTGATAGTTCAAACTGTTATGTATTGACTATGAAATGACACAAAGCAAAATCCACCAGGCTTCTTTTCCATTACTGGTTTTCAAAATGTTTTCTATAGTATACACCATTTTATAATGCCACATTTGCCCACATTTTTTCCAAGTGTTTATAAAATTTAAAGATGACTAATAGATGATAAAAGCAATGAACATTAGAAAACGAAGTCAAACAAAATTTCTAAATCTATTTACTTCTAATGTGGAAGTAGATGACACCAAAGACTGCTGATGTGTGATGTGACATTTTTTCATTTGTGATTTTTGATATCATATTTGTAATTGTTTCTATGTAACCGTTAGAAGATTTTCTAAAAATAACCTTAAGATCTAGAGCTCAATTATTTAAATTACCCAACTAAACTGGTAGGATTTAAAATTATAACTTCTTCTCTTGGAAGATTAAATAAACAGAAAATATATAAAACTATGTTCATTATTTTAGTATTTTTCTGTAATGTCTTTATTTTAACAAAATGAGAGTGCTATCAGTCACTCAGCATATGATTCATTTTGTCAATGAAATTGATTACTTATAACTGTACATCTTCTAACAAAACATTCATTCATATAAACTATTACATGTTACACAAAATTGAGTAAGTTATTACTATAGATTTATATAAAGCTCCAAGTGTGAACTAGGATTGTCTGGCATCAATAGGAAGAGAAGCGCTTGTTCCTGTGAAGGCTCATTTCTACAGTGTAGGGGAATGCCAAGGCTTTGAGGTGGGAGTGGATAGATGGGAGTGGGAGCATCTTTATAGAAGCAGGGGGAGGGGGCATGGGAGAGGTGGGAAAGGGAATCATATTTGAAAGTAAATAGATAAAATATCCAATAAAAATCTTAAAAGGGAGAAAATAAATTACACCACTTCAGAAATTTCTGTTGTAATATCTGTTTTCCAGCTACAGCAAGGTGATGACCTTCTGTCTTTTTTTATTGGATAGTTTATATATTTATATTTCAAGTGTTAACCCCTTTACCCCTTTCCCATCCCCCTTTCCCCTCTCCAAGCTTCTATGAGGATACTCCCACACTCACCCAACTACTCCCATTACAGCACCCTGGCCTTCCTCTACACTGGGGAAACAAGCCTTCGCAGGGCCAAGGGCTTCTCCTCTTATTGATGCCAGACAATGCCATCCTCTGCTACATATGAGGCTAAAGCCATTTGTTCCTCCATGTGTACTCTTTGGTTGATGGTTTAATCCCCGGGGGCTCCGGGGGTGGGGTAGGGTGTCTGATTGGTTGATATTGTTGTTTTTTTCTGTGGGGCTGCAAACTCCTTCAGCTCTTTCAGTCCTATATCTAACTCCTCCATTGGGGTCCCCATGCAAAGTCCGATGATTAAGTGCAAGCATTCTCATAGTAAGGCTCTAGTGAGACATCCGTATCAGGCTCCTGTCCACAAGCACTTCTTGACATCAGCAATACTCACTGAGTTTGGCGGTTGCATATGGAATGGATCCCCAGGTGGGGCAGTCTCTGGATGACCTATTCTTCAGTCTCTGCCCCACTCTGTCCCTGTATTTACTCCTGTGAGTATTTTGTTCCCCACTTTAAGAAGTACTAAAGCATCCACATTTTTCTCTTCCTTCTTGAGCTTCATGTAGTCTGTGAATTAATTCTTGGGTTTTCTGAGCTTTTGGGCTAATATCCACTTATCAGTGAGTGCATACCATGTGTGTTCTTTTGTGATTGGGTTACCTCACTCAGGATATATTTTCTAGTTCCATCCATTTGCCCATAAATTTCATGAAGTCATTGTTCTTAATAGCTGAGTAGTACTCCATTGTGTAGATGTACCACATTTTCTGTATCCATTCCTCTGTTGAAGGGCATCTGGGTTCTTTCCAGCTTCTGGCTATTATAAATAAAGCTGCTATGTACATAGTGGAGGATGTGTTCTTGTTATATGTTGGGTCTTAAAACATAGAGCATATAGTAGTATTGGAAGACATTTGTCTATGGTTCATCATCCTGTGCAGATTTTTCATGTAGCAAAATAGCACTAATCATGTCTCCTACTCACCAAGTTCATTTTAAAAATGAGATAATTAGGGTAGTCTTTGAAAGAAAGTAAGGACACTGTCAAACTGTTATCAATGGTTAGAAAATTTTCATGAAATTTTTGGTTATTGAGAGAAAAATAAAATAATGTTTACATGCAGCTCTGTCAAATGGCCTGTTCACAAGACTCTCCTGTTATTTAATAGATATAATGATAGAGAAAAGAAATCAGAGGGACTGCGAATGTGGCTAAGTACCTGGACCCCTGTTTTCAAGATTATTTTGCTATGACAGCATCTGGTTGGTTCTGTGTACATTCTGAACATTATGAGAATTAGATGTATTTACCTTATTCTCATAGATTGGGATTTAGCCCAAAAGAGTATTTGTAGTTACGTGGGTTTCTATTAGTGATGTAATTGTATGTACAGTGCATAAATCATAATATCAGATGAAAGCCATGAAGACACATGTCAATTAGTAACCAAGGTTGTTTTTACCTCATGGGTAGAAAGATTTAGAAATTAGTCTCATCCACTTTCTGCTGTATATTGATTTCATCAGAGATTAGCAATATTTAAATTTTATAAGCTTAGAAAAATTAAAGGCAAATGTCACATCATGAAATGGTTTATATTATAGAAAATATGTTGAAAACCAGTAGTGGAAAAGAAGCCCAGTGGTTCCATGTCCCAAGAAACATTGTCTATGGGGCTCATAAATTGACTAGCATTCTAAGCAACTTTAGAGTCACAGTGTCCTTGTTAGTCTTTGTATAGGATTTCTGATCTATGCATATCTATGTTTAAAATAAGGACATGAAATTAAGTTATCATTTTAAGCCTATAAATCTCTAGACTGTTTGAATGTTTCTTGACAGTAACATGTGTCAAGTGAGTGGACTATTCTTTGAACAGGAAGTGATTTGTGAGTAAGAGGAAATAAAAGGCAGAGACCATGTTAAGTCAATGACAGTGAAAAAGAGGTATTCATAAAAACTCATATGAACTTTGTACCATAAGTAGAGGACACAGAATTATTGACAGTTAATAACTCCACTCAGACACAAACAGAAGATCAACCAACTAGTCAACATCTTCTGCAAATATTTTCAGAAATGCTGGGAGATGTCCTTAAACCAGGGGTGGTGTCTGCACTGCCATTATGTCTGACTTCTTTCCTGTTTCTTTGGAGTGTTTTGATGCTTTCAAGTATACTTTAAAGAGTTGGTAGACAAGCTGTGAATAAAGGCTCTGTTCTAGTAAAGCTCTTTATTTTACAAGAGCAAAAACAGACTTAGAGAAGTGATATTTCTCAAAGGCCACAGAGGAAGAAAAGTATGACAAATCCCAGAATGTCCTCAGAGGTTTCCTGTATCATGTCACTCTGATCAATGACAAATCTCTTTTATTCAAGGAACATAAGAATAACTGGTTCCTGAAATGTATTAAGAAGATTCTATTTACAGTGAAATATGAAGCAATATTAAATTGATGTCTCCAACCATGTGCAATCCTGATACACAGCAGGCTATAAACAAAGGAATACACCAAGGAGAAGAGCCTATCCCTCAATCTGTGCTCTTAATTTTAGAAATGGGAGCTTCCCAAAAACTGCTATCTGGAGAGTTGTTAATATTTTCTTAATATTGCACATAATTGACTAAAAATAAAAAAAGCCTCAAGTGACTCAAGTTGGCTCTTATGCTTTAATGTGAAACAATATTTTTCTGCCATTGTGATGTATTTATTGGGATTAGTTTATACAAAGATGCATCCTAGACACTTATATAAGTATTCCTCAAGGGTTAAATCTATCTCCATAATTTTGAGTTTAAGTAAAAAATGTTTAAGTTTATTTCAGAGTGTAGCATGAACCTACACCATGTCTCTCAGTAAAGGTTAAGACAAGTTAGCTGAGGTTATAAATCTGGTGTGTGTGGTAGAACACCTCAGGGAAGTAACATGTAGTAACATGTAATACAATAACATACAACTAGCAAGTTTATTAAAACTGAATATAAATACATTTATCAAATTGATTTCAGAATTCTAGACCAGTAGAGCCCAAATGAAACAATTATAATCTAATCTATGTAATCAAGAGGAAGAAACAGTGGAGGACTTTTATACAAATGTGAAATACACCCATCTGTTTGGCAAATTGAATATGAGAGCTCTCATAAAAGAAAACACTGGACTCTAGATTCTCATCAATATTTATAATCAAATAATTGAAGATTATGGGCACTTGGGTCTCCCACATTGACTTTCTTTTCAATTGTACATCTCTTGCTTAGAAAGTCATATAAGGGTTTGATGCACTGCCACGCCAGGACTCTGTAGTCCAATTAAGTAAGAGGTCAGTAACATTATTGCAGATTTTCTTCATGCCTCCTGTGGAAACTGTCTTTCCTCCAGTCAAGATGAGGGTGAGAATATTTTTACTTTTATTAATTAACTAATTAATTTATGTATTTATTCACATTGCATAACAATATCAGCCTCCCTCTCTTTCCAGGATCCCCTCACACAGATCCTCCCTCATTCCTTCCCCCCATCTCCTTTGAAAAGGGGATCCACCTCTACATGTTACTGCTTCCCCTGCTACCCAAGCTCCCTTCATTAATAACCCTAATACCATCTCCCTTCACTCCCCCAACTCTCATAATCCCTGTACATCAAGTCACTGTAGAACCAGGCACATCCCTTCCCACTGATGCCAGACAAGGTGGCCCAGTTAGGGAAACTAGATCCACAGGCAGGCAGGCAGGCAAAAAGTCAGGGAGGGACCCAAATCTTGTTGGGGCCCCCACATGAAAACCAATCTGTTCATCTCCTACATATGTGCAGCAGGCCTAGATTCAGCCTGTGCTTATTATTTTGGGTTGATTCAGTCTCTGAGAGACTCAAGGTACCAGACTATTAGATTCTATCTTCTCATGGACTCCCTGTCCTCAAAGTCCCTCAAACTTTCTCCCAACTATTCCATACAACTCCCCGAGCACCATCTAATGTTTGACTGGGGGTCTCTTCATCTCATTCCCTGGGTTGCTGGGCAGAACCTTTCAGAGGACATCTATGTTAGCTGCAAGCATAGCAGAGTATCATTAATAGTGTCAGATACTGGTTATTTCTCATGGGATTGGTCTCACTTTGGGGCAGTCATTAATTGACATTACCTCCATCTCTGCTCTACCTTTGTCTCTACACATTTTAGGCAGGATTCATTTCGGGTCAAAGTTTTGTGGGTGAGTAGCTGTCCTTATTGCTTCTCTGGAAGTCCTGCCTGATTACAGGAAGTGGCCACTTTAGGATCCATATCGCCAACTGCAAGGTGTTTCAGCTAGAGAAGACCCCATGCTACCTCTGGAGCCAGAAGCAGGAACAAAAATATTCACAGAAGGAAATATGGAGACACAGTTTGGAGCAGAGACTGAAGGAAAGGCTATCCAGAGACTGCTCCACCTGGGCATCCAGCCCATATACAGCCACAGAACCCACACAATATTGCTGATGCCAAGAAGTGCATGCTGACGGGAGCCTAATACAGTTGTCTCCTGAGAGGCTCTGCCGGAACATGAAAATTAGCATTGAAGGAGCTGATGGGGTTTGCAACACTATAAGTACAACAATACCAACCAGCCAGAGTTCCCAGGGACTAAACTACCATCCAAAGAGTACACATGGACAGACCCATGTTTCCAGCTGCATATGTAGCAGAGAATGGTCCTGTTGGGCATTGATGGGAGAAGTTCTTGGTCCTGCCAATGCTCATGCCCCAGTTTAGGGTAATGTCAGGGCAGGGAAGTGGGAAGGGGTGGATGGATCGGTGGGAGAACACCTGTATAGAAGCAGGGAGATGGAGGATGACATAGGAGGTTTATGGACAGGAAGGCCAACTGGGGAAGAGGATAGCATTTGAAATGTAAATAAAAATTATCGAATAATAATAATGATAAAGAACCCCTGGGGCCTTCCACAATCCCAGGTCTCTGGCAGGCCTAGAGATTGCCTCCACCCTCACTGCCAATTTCTTTTCTCTCGCTCCTGCTCTCTACACATCTGTTAACAGCACCACCACCACCCAACATTCCTCCACATCCACTCTTCCATGCAGCTCCTTCCTTGCATCTATTTCTGATATTTATTTTGTTTCTACTTCTGAAAAAAATTCAACTATCCTTCATTGGGCCCTCGTTGATATTTTCCTTGTTTGTGTATGTTGATTATATCATTGTTGTGCTGTATTTTATGGCTAACACCTACTTATCAGTGAGTACATACCATGCATGTTCTTTTGGGTCCAAGTTACCTCACACAGGATGATACTTTCAAGTCCCATCCATTTGCCTGCAAAATTCATGATGTCCTTGTTTTGAATAGCTGATTAGTATTTTGTTGTGTAAATGAACTACACTTTCCTTATTTCTTCAGTTGATGGACATCTGTGTTGTTCAAGTTTCTGGCTATTATGAATAAAGCTGCCATAAACATAGTTGAGCAAATGTCCTTCTGCGATGGTAGAGCAGTTTTAGGTATATGTCCGGGAGTGGAATAGCTGGGTTTTGATGTAGAAGTAGTCCCAATTTTCTAAGAAACCACCAAATTAATTTCCAGAGTGGTTGTACCAGTTTGCACACTCTCCAGCAATGGAGGAGTGTTTCTCTCGCTGCACACCCTCAACAGCATGTGCTATTCCTTGAGTTTTTGACCTAAGCCATTTCAAGGTGTATAAGGTGGAAACTCAGAGTCATTTCAATTTGCATTTCCCTGATGACTAAGAAAGTTGCACATTCCTTAAAGTGCTTCTGGACCATTATATATTCCTCTGATGAGAATTCTCTATTTCTGTAGCTCATTTTTAACTGGGTTATTTGGGTTGTTGGTGCCTGATGTATTGAATTCTTTATATATTTTGGATATTACTCCTCTGTCAGATGTAGGGTGGGTGAAAATCTTTCCTATATCTCCAGGATGTCATTTTGTCATAATGACGGTATCATTTGACCTTCAGGATCTTCTAAGTTTCATGAGGTAACAATTATTAATATTTTAACATAGTCTCTCAGTCATTGGTGGTCTTTTCAATAAGTTGTCTCCTGTACTGATGAGTTGAAGGCTATTCCCCAACTTCTGTTTTGCTTGATTTAGTGTATCTGTCTTTATGCTGAAGTTTTTCATCCATTTGTTGTCAGTTTTCTGCGGGGTTTTAAATATGAATCTATTTATATTATTCTACATACATATATCCAGTTACACTAACACCATTTGTTGAAGATGCTTTCCTTTTCTATTGTATGGTTTTAGATTCTTTGTCAAAAACCAATTGTCCTTAGATGTGTCAGTTTATTCCTGGGACTTTGACTTAATACATCGATCAATCTGTTTGTTACTATACTAATACATTGTATTTTTACTATTATTGCTCTCTAGGACAACTTGAGATCAGGGATGGTGATACCTCCAGAAGTTCTTTTATGGTACAGTTATTGTTTTAACAATCATGTGATTTTTGTTTTTACATATGAAGCTTCTACTTTTTTCACTTGTATAAGGATATTGGTAATAGCTTTTCTTTGAAAGTCTGGTAGAATTTTGTGCTAAAACCATCTGGCTCAGGCCTTTTTTTATTTTTCTATTTGGGAGAGTCTTAATAATTGCTTGTATTTTCTTAGAGGTTATAGGATTATTTTGATTCTTTATATCATCCTGATTTAAATTTAGTAATTAGTATCTCTCTTGAAAATCATCCATTTCATTTAGATGTTCCAGTTTTGAAAGTACAGGCTTTTGAAGTAAAACCTAATGATTCCTGTAATTTCCTCAGTTATGCCCCTTTTAATTTTTGATTTTGTAATTTAAGTCTCTCTGCCTTTCAGTTAGATTGGCTAAGGGTTTTTCTATCTTGTTGATTTTCTCAAAGAACTACATCTTGGTGGTGTTGATTTTTTGTATTATTGTCTTTGTTTCTAATAGATTGATTTCAGCCCTGAGTTTGATTATTTTCTGCTAACTTGGGTGTGTGTACTTACTTCATTATATTCTAGAGCTTTCAGGTATACTTTCAATTCATTAGTGTGAAAACTTATTTTTCACTTATTAAAACTGACTTATTTTTTATTGGATTTTTTAAATTTACATTTCAAATGTTATTCCCTTTCCCAGTTTCCTGTCCATAAGCCCCCATCCCATCCCCCCTTCTATAAGGGTGTCCCCCATCCCCAACCACCTACCTTCCCTCCCTGACATCCCCCCTACACTGGGAGGGAGCAGCCTTGCCAGGACAAAGGGCTTCTCCTCCCACTGGTGCCAACAAGGACATCCTATGCTACACAGGCTGCTAGAGCCATGGGTCTGTCCACGTGTACATTTTTGGTAGTGGTTTAGTCCCTGGGGCCTCTGCTTGCTTGGTATTGTTGTTCTTATGGAGTTGAAAGCCCCTTCAGCTCCTTCAGTCTTTTCTCTAACTCCTCTAATGGGGACCCCATTCTCAATTCAGTGGTTTGCTGCTAGCATTCACCACTGTATTTGTCATGCTCTGACAAAGCCTCTCAGGAGACAGTTATATCAGGCTCATGTCAGCATGCACTTCTTGTCTTCATCAATGTTGTCTACTTTTGGTGGATATATATATATATACCCAGGTGGGGCAGACTATAAATGACCATTCCTTCAGTCTCTACTCCAAATTTTGTCTCCATATCCCCTGCAATGAATATTTTTGTTCCCTCTTTTAAGAAGGACGGAGGTATTTGCACTTTTGTTTTCCTTCTTCTTGAGTTTCATGTAGTCTGTGGATTGGATCTCGGATAATTTGAGCTTTTGGGCTAATAACCACTTATCAGTGAGTACATACCATGTGCATTTTTTTTGTGGTTGTGATTCTAGTTCAATCCATTTGCCTATGAATTTCAGGAAATCATTGTTTTTGATAGCTGAGTAGTACTTCATTGTGTAGATATACCATATTTTCTATTTTCATTCCTCTGTTGAAGGACATCTGGGTTCTTTCCAGCTTCTGACTATCATAAATAAGGCTCCTATGAACATAGTGAAGCGTGTCTTTGTTGTATGTTGGGGCATAATTTGCCCAGGAGTGGTATAGCTGGCTCCTCAGGTAGTACAATGTCCAATTTTCTGAGGAACCTCCAGACTGATTTCCAGAGTGGTTGTACCTGCTTGCAATCCTGCCAACAATGGAGGAGTAGAACTCTCCAAAGGCACTTAGTGCTATAAACTTTCCTCTTAGCATTGCCCTCATAGTGCCCCATAAGATTCAGTATATTGTGCCATAATTTTAATTGTATTCTAGACAGTGTTTAATTTCCTTTTTTATTTCTTCTTTGACCCTGTGATCACTGGGTACAAAGTTCTTCAGTTTTCATGAATATATAGGCTTTCTCTTGTTTATATTGTTGTTGAAGTCCAGGTTAAATTCATGGTGATCTGTTGATCACCATGATGCAAGAGGCTACTCCTTTCTTCTTGTATTTGCTGAGGATTGCTCTATGGCTGGTTATATTATCAGTTTTGGAGAAGATTTCATTAAGTCCTGAGAAGAAGGTATATTCTTTTTATTTGAGGTAAAATATACTATAGAAATATTAAGTCCATTTGAATCATGTATACATATATAGTTTCATTATTTCTTTCTTTCTTGATGACTTGTCCATTTGTGAATCTGGGATTTTGAGATCTCCCACTCTTAATGTGTAGGGTTCAACGTGTGATACAAGATTGAGTAATGATTCTTTTACAAATTTCGGTGCCTTGTATTTGTGGCATCAATGTCCAGTATTGAGATGTCCTCTGTGGAGTTTTCCTTGATGAGTATTGTGTACTTCACTGTCTCTTTTGATTACTTTTAGTTAAAAGTCTATTTTATTAGCTTGATAGGATATTTATTAGATAGAATAACTACTGTAAGTTGTTTCTTGGTTGCATTTGCTTGCAAAACCTTTTTACATCCCTTTATATTGAGATAATGACTATCTTTGTTGGTGAAATGTGTTTCTCATATACAGCAGAATGATGTATTGATTCTGTTTATAGTTCTATTTAGTAGACTGTATCTTTTTCCTAGGCAATTTAGTCCTTTGATGATGAGAAATACTAATAACCAATGATGGTTACTTCCTGTTATTTTGATGTCAGTGGTAGGAGAGAGAGAGAGAGAGAGAGAGAGAGAGAGAGAGGGAGGGAGGGAGAGAGAGAGAGAATATGAACTTGCAAGTGCATGTTTCTCTTGTTTTTTGTTTGGTTTTCTGTTTGTTTGTTTGTTTGTTTGTTTTTTAGCACAGAGCAAAAGTTTATTTTGGCTCACAGCTTCCAGGATTTCAATCCACAATCATCTTGTTCCATCCTTTTAGGCTTTGTGGTAAGGCAGAACTTGATGGCCCCAAGAGTGTATGGTGAAAGACGTTGCTCAACTCATGCCAGCCATGAAGCTGAGAGATATAGTAGATACTAGGGATAAAATACACTGTTCTAAGGCATGACCTCTATTTCCTGCACCTGGGGCCCTTGATGGGTGCAATGTCATCTCAAGTAGTAGCTTTCCACATTGTGCTGTCTACTGGTGCATATGCTGCCTGTATTGCTCAAGCACTGGAGTCCCACATCTGACTGGGCTGCCTCCTGAGAGCCCATTCAGCCTTGAAATCATCAGAGTACAATGAGCATGCTCGCTATCCAGTCACCTCTCACTGGATGTATGTGCTAGCACCAATCTGAGCTGCCTTCCAGTTTGAGGTGGTAGCTTACTGTGGTTTTCTGTAGCAATCACCTAATAACTAAGGCTGTTCTACATTCTTTCTCACATTTGCTGGCCATTGGTGCAATGGTTCTTTGAAGAAATAAATACCCACTCAAGTCTTGCATACAATTTTGCATGTTGTGTCTCTGGAACCCTTAAAGATATTGACTTATAAACCAAAATCTAAGAAGTCACCTCACTCCTTGTGGCCTCATTTGCTTCACTCACACAGTGAGAGGGTTAGATTAGATGATGGTTTTCAACCTTTTTACATTATTTTGAGTCAAGTATTTATTTATGTGTGTATATGCTCATACATATGCATGTACACATTTGTGTTATGGGTTTAAGTGTGTGAATATATGTGCTTATATTATGGGCTTAGGTGTGTATGTGCATGTGTTTGAATATACATGTGTTATGGAGTCAGGTGTGTGTGTGTGTTTGTATGTGTGTGTGTGTGTATGTGTGTGTGTGTGTGTATGTGTTATGGGTTAAGTTACACTTGTGTCTTAGTTAGGGTTTTATTGCTGTGAATAGATACGATGATCAGTGCAAGTTTTATAAAGGACAACATTTTGTTGTGCTGACTTACAGGTTCAGAGGTTCAGTCCAATAGCATCACAGCAAGAGCATGGCAGCCTCTAGGCAGATACGGTGCAGGAAGAGCTGAGTTCGACATCTTCACCCAAAGGAAGTCAGGAAGAGACTCAGCATCCTAGGAGAAGCTAGGAGGAGGGTCTCCAAGCCCACCCCACAGTGTCACACTTCCTCCAAAAAGGCTACATCTTCTAATAGTACCACTCCCTGGGCCAAGCATATGCAAACCATCACAATTCTACTCCCTGGCCTCCATAGGCTTGTTTAAACACATGAGTCTATGGAGGCCATACCTAAACATAGTATAATAAAAAAGGTACATTTAATCCAACGTTCAAAGTCCCCATAGTCTATAACAGTATCAACAATGTTAAAGTACAAAGTTCAATCTCTTTTTTAGATCCATGCAGTCACTTAACTGTAATCCCCAAATAAAGACAAGTAACAAGCTGGGCAAACTTCAAACTCTGCCATCTCCATGTCTGATGTCAAAGCGGTCTTCAGATCTTCAACTCCTTTTTTATCTTTGTTAACTGTAACACACTTCTTTTCTCCTGAGTTAGTCCCACTCCCTGTTAGCAGCTTTCCTCAGCAGATAACCAATGGCTCTGGCATCTTTAACATCTTTGGGTCTCCAAGGCACCTTCAGTGTTATAGCTTATTTCAATGTATTAGATCCACACATGATCCTCCAAAGGGCTGGCTTCACTTTTCCAGCTCTATCCTCTGTAGCACTCAGGTTGATCCACTCCATTGCCTCAGCTATTCTTGGTGATCATCCTATAGTACTGACATCTCCAATAAACTGGGGTCTTCCATTGCAGCCAGGCTTCTCTTTATGGTGCCCAACCTTAACTCCTTTGCATGACCCCTTCAGTCTTGAGCCATCAATTGCAACTGGGGGTGCACCTTTACCAATGGCCTTCCATGGCCTCTCAAGGTGCCCAGCCTCAGCTGTTCTTCATGACCTCTTCATGCCTTCAAAACCAGTAGCACCTGGGTGACTCTTACACACTACAAAGTCCAGCCACAGAACCAGATACAACCTTGACATCTCTGGAACACAGCTCTCAAAAAACACTCCCCAGGAGATTTCATCTCAGTGATGTTGATCTCTTTCTTAGCTACAGCTATCCAGCATCAATTATCTCCTTCTCCTCTCAAATATAAAGCCAGAGATACATGGCCAGAGCTGCTGAGTTCTGCTGCTTGCAGGAGCTGGAAAATGGCCTCCTTGTTCTATTATATTATCACTAGCTTCCTCTTTACTAACTCCTTCACTGCCTAAACTTGCCTGTCCTGGATCTTGCTTTGTAGATTGACCTTGAATTTAGAGATCTATATGCCTGTATCCTGGGATTAAAGGTTTATACTAAGTTGCCTGGAGCTAACTTAACTGGGTGGGATCTTGCCCCAAAGTCATTAATCCCTTATTTCAATTTAATATGCTTGAACAAAGGATTCAGCTCTATTATGCTTCCTGGTGTCCTTTTAATACTCAAACCATATATTTTGCATTTTTCCTTTCTTAACTTCCCTTTTTTCATTAAAATGCTCTTCATGAGACTTAACAAGAGAACAAAGTCTATGATGGACATTTCTGAGAATTCCTTTGTCAATGCAATTAATCTGAGTCTTTTCACCTTACCCTCAGGCAGACTCTTCAGACAAGGGCAAAACTCGGCCACATTTTTCTTCAAATACCACAAAAGCAGTCTTTACAGCACAGACCAAAATTATTCTCCTCTGAAATCTCTTGGGCCAGGCAGGTTCAGAGGTTTGGTCCATAAGCATCAAGGCAGGAAGGAGCATAGCAGCATCCAGGCAGGCGTGGTGCAGGAAGAGTTGAGTTCTATATCTTCACCTAGGGAAGTCAGGAACAGGCCTTGTATTTATTTTAATGGTGTGAAAATATTCCTGAGTTTTCTTTTGTGTAGTTAGTCTCGGTGGGTTGGAGTTTTCATTCTAGGACACTCTATAGTGCTGGTTTAGTGGAGATGTATTGTGTGAATTTTTGTTGTGAAATATCTTGGTTTCTCTATCTATGGTGATCGAAAATTTTGCTGAGTATAGTAGTCTAGGCTGACATTTAGGGTTTCTTAGAGTCTGCAAAACCTCTGCCCAGGTCCTCTAGCTTTTAGAATCTGGGAAATTGTATATAATTATGATATCTCTGCCTTTATACATTACTTGGCTTTTTTCCTTGCCACTTTTAATACCCTCTCTTTTTTATGTAGGTTTTGTGTTTCGATTATTATGTGACAGGAGGATTTTCTTTTCAATACCAGCCTAATTGGTCTTCTGTAATCTTCTGAAAGCATCTCTTTCTTATGTTGGGTAAGTTTTCTAATGTGATTCTGTTAAAATATATTCTGGACTTTGGAGATGTGATACTTTATCTTCTTCTATTCCTATAATTTTTAAGTTAGGTCTTTTCATGGAATCCTAAATTACATGAATGTTCTGTGTCAGGAGATTTTAAGGTTTATCGTTTTCTTTGACAGATATATCAATTTCTTATATTGTGTCTTCTATGCCTGTGATTCTCTCTTCTATATTTTGTATTCCATTAGAAGTGCTTTTGCCTGTGAAATGTTTTTTTTCTAGATTTTTCTTCTCCTGGATTACATAAGTTTGTGTTTACTTTATTGTTTTTAGTTCCCTTTTCAGGGCTCAGACAATTTATTCATATCCTTCACCTATCCGATTGTATTTTCCTGTATTTCCTAATATTTATTTGCTGGCTCTTTCCTTTTCTTTTATTGGTGATTTCTTTATTTACATCTAAAATGTTATCCTCTTTCCTGGTTTCTCCTTCTGGAAACACCCATCCCATCCTCCCTGGCCCTGACTCTATGAGGGTGCTCTCCCACAAAATCACTCACTCCATCCCACCTGCCTGACATGGCATTCCTCTACGATGAAGCAACAAGTGTTCACAGGAACAAGGGTCTCATGTGCAATCATTGCTTGGTGGTTTAGTTCCTGGGAGCTTTGGAGAGTTTGATTGTTTGATATTGCTGTTGTTCCTATGGGGTGGCAAACCCCTTCAGCTCCTTCAGTCCTTTCTCTAACTCCTCCATTAGGGACCTGGTTCTCAGTCTAATGATTGGCTGAAAGCATTCAACTCTGTATGGATCAGGCTCCAGAAGAGCCTCTCAGGAGACAGCTATATTAATCCCCTGTCAGCATGCACTTCTTGGCATCCTCAGAAGTGTGACTGTGTGTATATGGACTGATCCCCAGGTGCAGCACTCTCTGGATGGCTTTTCCTTCAGTCTCTGTTCCAAACTTTGTCTCTGTATTTCTTCCTATGAATATTTTGTTCCCCCTTCTAAGAAGGACCAATGAATCCCCAATTTGGTCTTTCTTCTTCTTGAGATTCACATTTTCTGTGAAATGTATCTTAGGTATTCCAAGATTTTGGGCTAATATCCACTTAACAATGAGTGCACCTTGTACTTTCTTTTGTGATTGGGTTACCTCACTCAGGGTGATATTGTCCAGTTCCATCCATTTGCCCAAGAATGTCACAAAGTCATTCTTTTTACTAACTGAATAGTAAATTGTGTAAAGGTACCACATTTTTGGTATCCATTCATCTGTTGAAAGACATCTGGGTTCTTTCCAGCTTCTGACTATTATCTCAGGTTTTAACTCCCTTGTCACAGATTAACTGATCATAATTGTGTGGGTTCATTTTCAGGTTCTTCAATTTTTTTTCCATTGATTTACCTGCCTGTCTTGGTACCAATACCATACAGTTTTTTATTATGATTGCTCCGTAGTACAGCTTGATGTTAGAGATGGGGATTCCCTTAGAAGTTATTTGATTGTTAAGAAAAGTTTTTGCTATTCTGGATTTTTTGATATTCCAAATGAATTTGAGAATTGTTCTTTCTAACACTATGAAGAATTGAGTTCGAATCTTGATGGAAATTGCGTTGAAACTGTAGACTGCTTTCTGTAAGATGGCCATTTTTATGATATTAGTCCTGCCAATCCATGAGCAAGGGGATGTTTCCATTTTCTGTTTCTTCTTCAATTTCTTTCTTGAAAGACTTAAAGTTCTTGTTGTACAGATCTTTTTCTTGTTTTGTTACTTTCACACCCAGATATTATTATCTGTGACTGTTGTGAAGGGTGTTGATTCACTAATTTTTTAACACTTTTATCCTCTGAGTAGAGGAAGGCTGCTGATTTGTTTGAGTTAATTTTATATCCAGTCACACTTCTGAAGTTGTTATTAGCTGTAGGTATTCTATGGTGAAATTTTTGGGGTTACATACATATACTATCATATCATCTGAAAATAGTGATATTTCAACTTCTTCCTTTCCATGTTATACCCTTTGACCTCCTCTTGTTGTCTAATGGCTCTGGATAGGACTTTGAGTACTATAATATTAGGTAGGGCGAGAATGGGCAGCCTTTCAAATCCTTAATTTTAAGAGAATTGCTTCAGGTTTCTCTCCATTTAGTTTGATATTGATTACTGGTTTTATGAATATTGCTTTTACTATGTTTAGATATGGGTCTTGAATTCATGATATTTACAAGACTTTTACCATGGAGTATTAAACTTTATCAAATGCTTTTTTAGCATCTAATGGGATATAATCGTGTGGTTTTTTTTTCTTTGAGTTTGTTTATTTGGTGAATGACTTTGATGGATTTCCTTATTCTGAGTCATCCTTGCATATCTGAGATGAAGCCCACTTTATCATGATGGATGATTGTTTCGATGTGTTCTTAGATTCAGTTAGCAAGAATTTTAATGAGTAATTTTACATCAATATTTGTAATGGAAATTAGTCTGAAGCTCTCTTATGTGATTAGGTCTTTGTGTTGTTTAGGTATAAGCATAATTGTGGTTTCATAACAGGAATTGGGTAGTGTTCCTTCCATTTCTATTTTGTCAAATAATGTGAAAAGTATTGGCTTTAGGTCTTCTTCAGAGATTTGATAGAATTCTGCACCAAACCCTTCTGGTCCTAGGCTTTTTTTCATAATCACTGCTTTTATTTCTTTAGGGGTTATGGACTGTTTAGATGAGTTACCTGATCCTGATTTAAGTTTAGTTCCTAGTGTCTGTCTAGAAAAATATCCCTTTCATCAAGATTTTCCAGTTTTGTTGAACATAGGCTTTTGTAGTAGGATCTGCTTATGTTTTGAATTTCTAATTTTGTTAATTTTAATAATGTCTCTGTGCCCTCCTGTTAGTCTGTCAAAGGGTTTTCTATTGTTGGTTTTCTCAAGGAACCAGCTTCTTGTTTTTCTGATTCTTTGTGTAGTTCTTTTTGTTTCTCCTTGGTTGATTTCAACCCTGAGTTTGATTATTTCCTGCCTTCTACTCCTCTTGGATGTATTTGTTTCCTTTTGTTCTAGAGCTTTAAGGTGTGCGGTCAAGCTGCTAATGTGTGATCTCTCCTGTTTCTTTTGGAGGCACTCAGAGCTATGAGGTTTTTGTTTTTGTTTTTGTTTTTGTTTTTTTATGGTATGTTGTGACTTCATTTTTCCTTAAATTCTAAAACGTCTTTAATTTCTTTCTTTATCTCTTCCTTGACAAGTTGTCATTGAGTAGAGTGTTGTTCAGCTTCCATGTGTATGTGGACTTTCTGTTTCTTTTTGTTGTTGTTGTTTTGTTTTGTTTTTTTTTTTTCTTTTGTTGCTGTTGTCATTGAAGACAAGCCTTAGTATGTGGAGATCTAATAGGATGCATGGGGTTATTTCAATCTTCTTATATCTCTTAAGGCCTGTTTTGTAACCAATTACATGGTCAATTTTGGAGAAGGTAGCATGATGTCCTGAGAAGAAGGAATATTCTTTTGTTTTAGGATTAAATGATATATAGATGTATGTTTAATACATTTGGTTCATAATTTCTGTTAGTTTTACTATGTCTCTAGTTTCTGTTTCCATATTCTGTACATTGCTAACAGTGGGGTGTTGAAGTCTCCCACTATTACTGTGTAAGTTGCAATGTGTGCTCTGAGATTTTAGTCAAGTTTCTTATTTGAATGTGGGTGCCCTTGCATTTGGAACATAGATGTTCAGAATTGACTTTATCTTAGAAGCTTTTTCCTTCCTTATCTTTTTTATAACTTTTGGTTGAAAGTCAATTTTACTCAATTTTAGAATGGCTACTCCAGCTTGTTTCTTGCTATAATTTGCTTAGAATAATATTTTCCAGACTTTTCCTTGAGGTTGTGTCTGTCTTTTTTACTGAGATGTGTTTCCTATATGCATCAAAATGCTGGGTCCTCTTTACATATCCTGTCAGTTACTCTATATCTTTTTATTAGACAATTGATATTAAGAGATTTTATTAGACATGGATGTTAAGAAATATTACAGAAATGTAATTGTTGCTTTCTCTTATTTTTATTGTTAGAGGTGGAATTATGATTGTGTGGTTATCTTCTTTTGGGTTTGTTGAAAGAAGATTACTTTCTTGTTTTTTCTAGGTTGTAGTTTCCCTCCTTCTGTTGGAGTTTTCCATCTATGATCCTTTGTTGGGCTGGATTTATGGAAAGACATTGTGTGAATTTGGTTTTGTCATGGAATATCTTGCTTTCCCTGTATAGGTTAATTGACAGTTTTCCTGAGTATAGTAGCCTGGGCTGGTATTTGTGTTCCCTTAGGGACTCTATGATGTCCTCCCAGGATCTTCTAGCTTTCATAGTGTCTGGTGAGAAGTCTGGTGTAATTCTGATAGATCTGTCTTTGTGTGTTACTTAACCATTTTCCCTTCCTGCTTTTATTATTCTTTCTTTGTTTTGTGCATTTGGTGTTTTGATTATTCTTTGATTGAATGAGTATCTTTTCTATTCTAGTCCATTTGGAATTCTGCAGACTTCTTGTGTATTCACACATATCTTTCCTTAGGATAGGGAAGTTTTTTTCTATAATTTTATTAAAGGTATTTACTGGCCTGTTAAGGTGGGAATCTTTGATCTCTTCTATACCTATTATCCTTAGGTTTGGTCTTCTCATTGTGTCTTGGATTCTCTTGATGTTTTAGGTTAGGAATTTTTTGTCTTTTGCATTTTGTTTGACTGTTGTGTCAAATTTTTCTATGCTATCTTCTACCCCTGAGAAGCTCTCTTCTGTCTCTTACATTTTGTTGGGGGTGCTTGCATCTACGAATCCTAATCTTTTTCCTAGGTTTTCTATCTCCAGAGTTGTCTCCCTTTGTGATTTTTTTATTCTTTCTATTTTTACTTTTAGATTCTGGATGGTTTTGTTCAATTCCTTTACCTGTTTGGTTGTGTTTTCCTGTAATTCTTTAAGGGATTTTTGTGTTTCCTCTTTAAGGGCTTCTACCTATTTACCTGTGTTCTCTTGTATTTCTTTAAGGGGGTTATTTATGTCCTTCCTAAAGTCCTCTATCATCATCATCATGAAATGTGATTTTAAATCCTAGTCCTGCCTGTGTTGGGGTCTCAAGGACTTGCTGTAGGGGGAGAACTGAGTTCTGATAATGCCAAATAACCTTGGTTTCTCTTGTGTAGGTTCTTGTGCTTGCCTCTTGCCATCTGGTTATCTCTGGTATTAGTTGTTCTTGCTGTCTCTGACTGCAGCTTGTCCATCGTGATCCTGGTTGCGTCAGAACTCCTCAGATTCCAGTTGTCTTTGATCCTGTGAATCTGGGATCACACATTCCTGAGATCCTAGGTGTGTCAGAGCTCCTGGGGGTTAAGATGCCTCTGGAATCCTGAAATTCTGGTGTGACCAAGGTCCTGCAATCCTGTTGGGTCAGAGCTCCTCAAAATCAAGCTTTTGCAGGATGTTGCAGGAGTGTGTGGGGAGCCATAGGCCAGGATTTGTTTAGGGTTCATATGCAAGGTGGAAGGAACCTGTGCCTCTGGCTGGTTCCTGTGGGGTCCCAGTTACCCTGGATGTTGGAAAAGATGTTGTACCCTCAACTTGTGATCTTGATTATGTCAGAGCCCTAGTGCTCCTGGGTATGCCCAATCTCCTGGGAGTTGAGTTTCTTCTTCTCCTGTGATCCTATGATCCTGTGATCTTATGATCCTGTGATCCTGGGATCCTGTAATCCTGGGAGTGTTAGAGCACCTGGGAGTTGGGGTTTCTCTAGGTGTTTTGAAAATGTGTGCAGAGCCAGCATCCTAGGTCTGCACAGGTTCAGAGTGGAAGGAACCCATGCCACTGGCAGTGTAGGGGTTCCTGTGTCCCTGGATCCTGTGGACCCAATTACTTCAGGTGTTGCGGCCCATATTGTAATCCTGAGCTTGTTAGAGCACCTCTTGCTTTTTTTTAATGCCTGTTTGAGTGTATTTTCCTGAATTTCTTTAAGGGATTTATTAATTTCTGCTTTAAAAGCTTCTATCATATTTACAAGATTGGATTTCATATTATCTTCTTTTGTTCTAATTTTCTTTAGATATCTATGGTTTGTTGTAGTAGGGTATCTCGACTCTGGTGGTACTATATTGCCCTGGGGCCTATTGAATGTTTTTTGTTTGTTTGTTTGTTTGTTTTTTGTTTTTTTTAATTATTTAGTTTCATTTTATTGGATTTTTTTTATTAACTTGAGTATTTCTTATATACATTTCGAGTGTTATTCCCTTTCCCGGTTTCCGGGCAAACATCCCCCCTCCCCCCTCCCCTTTTTTATGGGTGTTCCCCTCCCCATCCTCACCCCTTGCCGCCCTCCCCCCAACAATCTAGTTCACTGGGGGTTCAGTCTTAGCAGGACCCAGGGCTTCCCTTCCACTGGTGCTCTTACTAGGATATTCATTGCTACCTATGAGGTCAGAGTCCAGGGTCAGTCCATGTATAGTCTTTAGGTAGTGGCTTAGTCCCTGAAAGCTCTGGTTGCTTGGCATTGTTGTACATATGAGGTCTCGAGCCCCTTCAAGCTCTTCCAGTTCTTTCTCTGATTCCTTCAGCAGGGGTCCTATTCTCAATTCAGTGGTTTGCTGCTGGCATATGCCTCTGTGTTTGCTGTATTCTGGCTGTGTCTCTCAGGAGATATCTACATCCGGCTCCTGTCGGCCTGTACTTCTTTGCTTCATCCATCTTGTCTAATTGGATGGCTGTATATGCATGGGCCACATGTGGGGCAGGCTCTGAATGGGTGTTCCTTCTGTGTCTGTTTTAATCGTTGCCTCTATATTCCCTGCCAAGGGTATTCTTGTTCCCCTTTTAAAGAAGGAGTGAAGCATTCACATTTTGATCATCCGTCTTGAGTTTCATTTTTTCTTGAATGTGTTTTTATGCTGTCCTTCATGTATCTGTTTTTTCCTGGTGTTGGTTGGGTGATCCTGTGGCACCAAGACTTTTTGGAAAGACAGGTAGGTCTGTGATTCAGAAATTAGATATCAGGGAACCTGACTCTGCTGTTTGTATTTCAGGAATACCACACTGGCAAGTGATTGGTGGAACAATGGCCCACGCTGTTAGTTATTGGGGCCCCTGCAGCCCTTCATGGGGAAGCAGGACACTGTTGATATTCTGTAAGTCTCCTCAGTATCAAAGGGTGAGCCCAAGCTAGTTAATGGATGTCATGGGACTTCACACAACCCACCTTTGGTGGCTATGTCCCTGGAAGACACAATTCAAAAGTGATTTCTGGGGCCATGCAAGCCTACACAAAGCAGGATGATCTTAGTGTCTCACAAGTCTCCTCAAGATTATAAGGCAAGACCAGCACTATACAGTGGAGTTCAGAAAATTGCATACAACGCTGAGGGTGAGATTTCCTAATGTCTATAATTTTATTTAATCTTTTTAGGAATTAGAAGTATTTAATCATCTACTGCTTATTCATTATGTGGAACATAGAGTCAATGGTAAAAGGAACCATGATATTTGGCATATTACATAGAATTAAATTTTAAAATTAAAAGAAAATCAGAGAGTTAGAATCAGAGGGATTTTGAGTAGAAATTAACATCTCTTTGTCATCTTCCTCTGGTTCATGGAAAGGTGATAACCATATCACTCTCATAAAGTTGTCAAGAGTACTAATTATGATAATATATGCAAATAATAATGTCTACCTCAGAAACACAACTGAACATACAACCATCACTACATGATTAAAACATTTAGCATGATTTATTCTAATAGTGTTCTTACATTTCAAAAAGTGATCTTTAATAAGAACCTTCTCACACCATTGTACACAACCAAGTCAGAATCAGTAGGAAAGACATTTTGAACTTCAAGATTACTGTGAAGAATGGAGATATTTCTTCCTTAGTGTAAAGAAAACTATTTGGGGTACAGTACAGAGGCCACTTCTTTATCATTCAAACCAGCCCCAGGTGGCAAAACTAATTTAAATGCCCATGGTATTCTCAAAGGAAAGGAAAATAAGGCCACATTATCCAGTTCAGGTATAAAACCCACAAAATGTGTTGGCAATATGGTTAAAATAAAAAAAATAGTTTAAAAACATAGTCTAACAATAGCACTGGGAGAATTCATTAAACAGAGTTCATTCTTCAAGCTCATCGATAAATCTAGGCACAGTGAAGTACCTGAACTATACCTATTTCTCAAGGGTAAGGCCCAGTCTCAGTGTTATCAAAGGGTTCAGGAACGCCTGGTATGTCAGAGAGGATAGAAGCCTTGCACAAAAAAAAGCTTGTGTAATGTTGAACACGTGGGGAAGAGATGCTTCAATCAAAAGAAAAGTTCACAATTAATGTCCTTTCTGCCTTAAAACATACAAGTTCCTTTTTCTCATGTTCAAGATGATTTCTTGTTGATATTTGCATTAACTAAGCATTTGGCATTGAATAGAAAAATCTGAAAAATCTGCATTGCAAACAAAAACATAAAACAAATGAAAAATTGAAGTGACATGTTGGCAAAAGGCAGATATGGTTGGGGAATCAGCTATTATGAGAGGAGAGAGAGAGAGAGAGAGAGAGAGAGAGAGAGAGAGAGAGAGAGAGAGAGAGGTGAGTTAATTTCACAAATAAATCAAAAATAAATCAACAAGAAAAGTGATGGAAAATGCTCTTTTCCTGACACTATAGCTTGGAATGTTGTAGAAATATATCGAATCTTTTCATGTTAATGTTCTGTATAGATTGTTATGTCAGCTGTTCACTGTATATAATTGCAGGCTACAGCACCAACCATCATGACTGAAGATGAAGCAAGCCACTTCAAATATTTCAAGTACTTACTTGCTGTGAGTTAACCCTTGTTCTTTATCAATATTTATACTACACATGATATGTAATTAGGGAAATCTAGATGTTGAGTGAATTTTAATATATGCCCATCTCCTGCTAGATGAATAATAGTACTCAGATCTCAGTCTGTTATTCTGACAGGGACTCTATCAACAAAGTCCCCATGCTACTTATAGAATCAAATCTCCACATTAAAACACACACAACACAAAAAATAAAGAATAAAATATTTTAATGATCTACCAATGGGAGTGGGAGAGATAGCCCAATGATTAAGAGCACCTGCTGCTCTTCCAGAGGACTGTGATTCAAGTCCCAAAATCCATATGACAGCTTACATCCCTTGGTAACTCTACTCTCATGGTACCTAACACTTACCCTGGCCTCAAGAAACTAGGCATGCACACGATGCACAATCATCTATACAGGCAAAATGTTTATTCACAAGTTGAAGCTTTCAATAGTAATCCAAGAATTTCCAGGCAGTTTCATCTTTCCTTTTTAGAAAATATCTATGTGATCTGATGAGTGTTCCTCAAACTACAGTCTTCCTTTTGGGAGAATGAGCGTCCCTTGGGGTGGATCTGAAGGAGACGGATTGAAGATCTTGTATTAGGCATACCAGGTCAGTTCTCTGGGGAGAGAGCAGAGGATTACCTTCTCAAACTGAAACTACCCGTGAATATGAAAAGCTAGAAATCACCACTTCAGCATTGGAGGCCAGATATTGTAACTGTTTGAGTTCATGGGCATTAATTAAAGAGAAAATTTTGTCTCAATCAGGGAACTATGATAGTCTGCAGCAAAAATGTCACACAGTTTATCATGTACAAATGTATCATTTAGTGAGTAGGTTATCTCACACCAAGAGGCATTTATTGGTCAAGATGCATGAAGCATATTCTCTGGCTATGTGCTTTTCTCCAAAGAGAGAAATAGAAAAGATAAATTCAATGCTGTGAAATGATTGATATGGATTCTCAGAGGCACACAATTCAATTAGTGCAAGGGTGATTTAAAATCATTGGGAAGCACTAAAGAGGGTGGGCTTTCACTCCACAATCTGTGTAATAGGGAGACAGCAATATCCAAAATGTACATGCATATGTGGCAGAACCACATACTTGTATTGTTTTAACATACAACATCTAGACTCTACATCAGGTACACATGTTGTTTACCCTAGTGAGCAAGATCTCATTCTCTCATAGACGTAACTGTTTTTAATTCATGTGAGGAAATCATGTTTTCTGCAGAAATTTGCTGTTTTAATTGGAAAGTGCAACCAATTTTGTTTCTAATTGTCCCTTTTGTTTGCAGTATTCATTTTCTCTTTCTGTGTAAAAGATAAAATAAATTATTTATTAATTTTTCTCAAACAGGTTAATACTCATTCTCTGAGGTAGTTCCTGATGCTTCCGCAAATTATAGGTAAGAAATCTAAGGCACACAGGGAAGAGATTAATCATTTTTAAAGCCAGTTATAAAGCCAATGGTATTTAAGACCTGAGTTGTACTCTACTGTGAAAATGTACCACATTTTTTGTATTCATTCCACTGTTGAGGGACATCTGGGTTTTTTCTAGCTTTTGGCTATTATAAATAAGGCTGCTATAAACATAGTGGAGTATGCATCCTTATTATCTGTTGGAACATCTTTTGGGTATATGCCCAGCAGTGACATAACTGGGTCTTCTGGTAGAACTATTTCCAATTTTCTCAGGAACCACCAAATTAATTTCCAAAGTGGTTTTATCAGCTTGCAGTCCCATCAGCAATGGAGGAGTGTTCCTTTTTCTCCAAATCCTCAACAGTATCTGCTGTCAACTGTGTTTTTTATCTTAACCATTCTGATTGGTATGAGGTGGAATCTCAGGGTTGTTTTGATTTGCATTACCCCAATGACTAAGGATGTTGAACAATTCTTTAGGTACTTCTCAGTTATTCAAGATTCCCATTGACAATTCTTTGTTTAGCTCTGTACTCCATTTTTTTTTAAATTAGGTGACTTGGTTTTCTGGAGTCTAACTTCTTGAGTTCTTTGTATATTTTTGACATTAACCCTATATCAGATGTAGGGTTGGTAAATATCTTCTCCCAATCTGTGGGTTGCCATTTTGTTCTATTGAAAGTGTCCTTTACCTTACAGAAGATTTTAAATTGTATGAGGTCCCATTTGTGAATTTTTGATCTTAGAGCATGAGCCATTGGTGTTCTGTTTAGGAAGTTTCCCCCTGAGCCAATGTGTTAAAGACTGTCCCCCACTTTTTCTTCTATTAGTTTAAGTGCATCTCATTTTATGTGGAAGACCTTGATCCACTTAGACTTGAACTTTGTACAGGGTGAAAAGAATGGATCAATTTGCATTATTCTACATGCTGACTACCAGTTGAACCAGTACCATTTGTTGAAAATGCTGTTTTACTTTCATTGGATGGTTTTGGCTTCTTTGTCAAAGATCAAGCAACTATAGGTGTATGGGTTTATTTCTATTCGCAAGCAAACGGATGGAACTAGAAAATATTATCCAGATTAAGGTAACCCAGACACAAAAGAACACACATGGTATGTACTCACTGATAAGTCTGTATTTACCAAAAAGCTTAGAATATCCATGATACAACTCACAAACCACATGGAGCTTACGAAGAAGGAAGACCAAATTGTAGATCCTTCAATCCTATATAGAATTGGGAACAAAATAATCACAGGAAGTAGAGGGAAGAAGGAACCTGGAAAGTAGAGCAGAGAGGAAGGAAAAAATGGGGGACATGATCAGGTATTGGAAGGAACAGGAGAGAGGTGCAGAGTGTCAGGAAATTGAATAGAAACATGTAGCAGTGGGGGATGGGTAACTGGAGGTAGCCACTAGAAAGTCCCAGACTCCAGGAAAGCAAGAGGCTACCAGGACCCAACTGACTTTAGCCAAGATACCGAACAAAGGGTAGATACAACCTTTAGATACCACCTCCAGTAGATAGCATGGAACCCACTTGAGGGATGGGGCCACTCACACATCTCAAAAATTTTGACCCAGAATTGTTCCTGCCCAAAGGAAAGACAGTGACAAAAAATGGAGCAGAGTCTGAAGGAAAGGCTTTCCAGAGACCACGCCCCCCAACTCCCGCTCCTGGGAATCCATTTCATCTGCAGTTACCAATCCCCAACATTATTGCTGATGTCAAGAAATGCTTTCTAACAAGAACCTGGTATGGCTGTTCCCTGAGAGGCTTTACCAGCACCTGAACAATACAGCTGCAGATACTCATAGCCAACCATCAGATTTAGCCCAGATTGCCTAATGGAAGAGCTAGGGGAAGGAGTAAAGGAGCTGAAGGGCATTGTAACGCCATAGGATGAACATTACCAACTAAATGGACCACCCAGAGCTCCCGGGGATTAAACCACCAACCAAAAAGTATGCATGGAGGGAACTATGGCTCCAGATACATATATAGCAGAGGATAGCCTTATCTGACATCAATGGGAGGGGAGTCTCTTAGTCTTGTGAAAGCTTGATGCCCCAACGAATGGGATGCTAGATAGGTGAGGCAGGAATGAATGAGTGAGCTGAAAAACACACTCATAAAGGAAAATGGGAAGGGGAAGAAAGGGATGGTATGGGGGATTTGTCGAGTCATAACCAGGATGGAGAATATCGTTTCAAATGTAAAGTAATAAAAGTTTTCAAATGTAAAAGTAAAATAAATTAATAAAAAATAAAGCGAAAGGTAAATTCAAAATTCAGTGAAGCCATGTTTATGCACTTAATGGATGGCTGCAGCCCATGCTGGCAAACCAATGAAGTAACTTTGAGTTGAATTCATGTCATTTTATTTTCTGGTGTTCTTTTGTGAAATTGATTCTACAGTCTGTTTCTTTCTAAGTCTGTCTTAGATTGAGAAACTGCTGTTTTGTTGGTGTTCTCTTCTGAAAGAATCAATGCAGTATTTCACATAGTGCATAATTACATGATTATACGGTGCAAAGGCAAGCCTATCATTGTGGAATGGTATCTTGAAGCACAGATTTCTTAATACTTGCTGAGCTTTAATCCAAAATCTGACCCAAATCACCAGTGTGACTACATTTGAGATGACTTTCAGGGCACTTCCAATCCTGATGATACTACATTGCCTTTCAAAGAAGCAGCAAAGCCGTGGTCAGAAGTCACACTCACAGTTTTCCATTCAACAGTGAGATCTTCTTGACTGTTAATTAAATTTTTGGTCTTCATGCTATTGACTATGACCAGGATAGATTCAAATATTTACGATTTAAAATGCATCCATATTTATGACTTAAATAATAAAAGGTCATTGAAAAGTCTTTCTACCCCTAGTTTTCTGTACCCTGGTACACCTTTATCATGTCCTATCTTGTTTCTATTAAATCATATAGTAATTTCACAAGTTTTTTCTTGAGAATTCTTTTATTTGTATATAAGTGTATGTGTGTAAAGAGACACTTGTGGTATGAGTACATTCATGCATGTGCCTGAAGAGTCCAGAAGAGCCATCTGATCAACTGGACAAAGAGTATCAGGTGCTGTGAGCTGTCTGATGTGGGTGTTGAGAAGGGAATTGCAATCATCCTCAACAATCGCTCTTTAACCGGTTAAGTCACTTCTTTAGTACACCATATAATAATCTTTGGATGAAATAATTATCCCCTTGTTTATATTTGCTATTTGAAAAGAGATTGCATCTCATGTTACCTGAGATATTATCCCTGCCAAGTTATCTGCAGATAAGCTATATTACCTTTTGCCTGCACAGTGAAGGTTTTTCCAGAATGATCTTTTGTTACATGCTACCTTTTTATTGCTAATTATTTTAAGAACTCCCCATGTTTTTTACATCTTATTTTCCTATATATGCGTAATATTGTACATTATTCTGAACTGTGAGGCTCCAGTAAGTAATTTTATTTAAAATTAATTTGAATTTTCAAAATAAAATTATTTTTTAAGCATGATGGCACAGAGTAAAAGACAACAGAGAATAAATGGAAAATAACACTGAATATACTCTTAGCATTTTATGCAGTATAATTTATTTTTTGCAGTATAATTTATATATAGTAACCTTTAGAGCCATTTGGAGAAAAAAATTCAATCAATACTGACTTAGTTAAAGTGGAGCTTTAAATAAACCAAAGTGAATGTCCTAACTTAGAAATTCTGGTGAACTAGCAAAGTCCTCATTTTCTCAACTTTTATGCATAGATTGACAATTAAACTGTGGTATACAGTATTTCCAGGCATGTGAAACATAACATAAATCATTTTAATTAACATCCCTCCTCATCATGAGACTAAATCAAGTCTCAGTGATCTCATTTATGATAAGCCTGTCTGATGGCTTTGTAATGTTTTCAACAACAAACATAGCTATAAAATAAATCTTAAGCCATTGGGCAATGGAATATAAAATATTAGATAAAATGAAAAGTTTAAATCATATGTATATTCAAAATATAATAATAATAATGGAAAATACACTTATCTTAATATGGCCTGTTTGTGTCAAGCCTCATTGGAAGTCCTGAAGTTAGCTGAGTCACAGAAGCAATAAACCGCTGAGTAAGTCTTCCTTCAGTATCTCATGTATGAGTCAGAATTTAGTTTACCTTAAACCTGGACACTTTCTAGAGGCTGAGATGAAATAAGAGTTCATTGTTAAAGTTGATTTTCTTAGACCCTGGAAATGTTTCAGAAACCAGGCTGGCAAGTTCTATCATTTCTTGCCAAGTGGTGAGCACGCTAAAGCCATTTCTCATTACAACAATATTATATTAAAACATTTTAGAGGGAAGTAATTTGTGCACACATATTACAGTTTGATTCATGACCACCCCTGGTCTGCAGTACTAGTTATTCAATATTGCACTGTGATTGGCAGTTCATGTAGAAGGTGTGGAGTCCCATTGGGAACTTCACATTCTAAGAAGCACACTATTGGTAAGGATTTTCTTTTATAGACAAAATGGCTTTTTAAGGAAGCATCCATTCTATTGACTCTGAGCCATCTAATTGAAAATAGTTTTTCTTCTTTCTAATTAAGAGCTCAAATAACATAGAAGGAGTATAGACAATACCATCAACCCTTTACACAAACCCTCTGACAAAGAAGCATAATTTTCCTGAATTAGAAGTATAGATTGTTCTATCAACCTTTAAGTAATGTTTGTGACCAGGAAAAGCATAATTTTCCTGAACCGGCAGCTGCCCTGATCAGAATTTGGAAAATGATTTCTTTTGGATTCCTTGGCTAAGTATCTGTAGTGGCAGCTACTAATGCTACAGTTACAAGACAGGAAAATATCCTCTAATTATAAGATATATAATATCAATTAAAAGTTCAAATGGAAGGGCCAGGGCTTAGGTAAATGAGGAATGAGAGGATCCAGTTAGAAATCCACACTATCTTAGAACCATTTATGTGCTTGACTGCAAGTGTGTGTGTGTGTGTGTGTGTGTGTGTGTGTGTGTGTGTGTGTGTGTGTAGCCTGTGGCGTATTTGAGGGGCCAAGTGAGAATCATGGAAACTCTTCCTGAGAATCTGGCATTTTCTCTATTTTCTTTGCTGATAATTCATCTGCTTCTGTTCACAACCTGTATCTGTTTCTTTTTCAAGTAGGAAACTATGTGGAGAAGGAGCTGTCAAAGCCTATGTTCACCCACATTCCATATGATGGGTTCACTTGTTGATGATACCATTTTAGGATTATGTAAATGTGGATTGACAATCATATGCTATAGTCCCTACCCATGCTGTCTTCTTCCTGTAATCCAGCAGCTGCAATGACTTTAGCTTTTTTTACTAATGAACACAGACATCACACTTGTAAATACACATGCATATATAATATTTTCCTACGCATAAAGAGTGATTGTAATCAAGAGACCACAATATTCAGCAGCTATAAGTGAAATTTACTCAGGCTTCAGGAATGAAGGATGTGAATATCATTTATTCACTAAAAGGATAGTATCATGAGTATATTAAAAAGGTAAGAATGGAGTAAATGAAGTTCTTCCATAGTTAACAATAGGTTAATGATGGAGAAAAGATTGATGATATATAGAGGGTATAGATAACGAGATAATAGCTTGTACATGAGAGAACATATAACAGATATTAAGATGATGCATATATAGATATAGATATAGATATAGATATAGATATAGATATAGATATAGATATAGATATAGATATAGATATAGATATAGATATAGATATAGATATAGATATAGATATAGGTATAGGAATAGGTATAGGTATAGGTATAGGTATAGATAGAGATATAGAGGTAATATATGAAAAACCAATGAATACTGACACAGTAAAGGAATGGGATATGCAGTATGGTCTGTGCTGGTGGCTTTTTGGGTGCATACTGCAAATTAACCATGTTGTGAGCATTAATCAGATACAGATTTCATAGGTCTATATATACTATTAAGTTGCTTTTATAGCAAAGCAAAAGAGTAACAGTAAGTCAAACTATTCAATGGGAATAATGACTGAAACACAGGGACTGAAACTCACTGAAAGGTAAACTGATGGATGTAAATAAGTACAGAATGGATTATTATCTATAAAGGAAGCATAAAATGATGACACGGGACACTACTAAGAAAGAAATAAAATTACATAGAGTAGCATTACATGCTTGAAAAGGTCCAGTCAAACTAGATCATGGGAACATCTCTAGTATAAATATTAAACATCTAGTATTCAACAATATACTTTTTAACAAGCTGTCTGTACAAATATTATCTATCCTATAATTCAGAAATTTCACAATTGTGTCCTTTGGTATATTGCAGAAGTTAGGGCTTACACTAACCCCAAACCTGTGCATGTTTGTTCACAGAAATTTAATCTAAAATAGTCATAACCTAAAATAATCCTTAACAGTTAGGGAATAAATGAGATGAAGAAAACCATTCACCACAATAGAAAGGAGCTAATGCAGACAATTTCTTCTCATTCGAGAACAACCCCAGTGAATTAGTCTGATTAAAATATGACAGCTTCAGAGTTTAGGAATTCATAATCAGTAGTAGATATTTACTTAACTTTAGGAAATTCTAGGAAAAAAAAGGAACGTGAAAGGAGAAAATTAGTACAAGGCTTGCCTTGCAATGGTCATCAAGTATGGAAAAATGACAATTTCAAAGGTGATCATACTGTATAATATCAATCATTTGCCATTGTTTTGGGTTTTACTGGCATGGTCCCAGGCAGTTTCCAAACTTATCTCTGATCTTCTCACTCCCCATTTCCCTGTTCTACTCTCTCTGTTTATACAGATCTTAAAGGAGGAACCTGTCCTCATCGTATATGAGTTGATTGGCTTCTCTTTGTTTCCTAAAACAAGTGTTTTGCTATTGCTTAATATTTTATTTCCTTGAAGGTTCTTATTTTAAGACATCAATTAACATCAATTAATCATGTATGTAACTGTTGACACTGAGAGGAAAGCTAGCTCACAGTGCATATTGCCTGATACTGACAGAGCATACTTTGCACAAGCTTAATTGAGCTTAGTGCATTTATTTTTTATTCAGATGTCACCCAAGGACTCAGAAAAACAGTTTCATAAAAGTGTTTAGCTTCCAGTCTGAACCAGTGTCTTGAGCAAACATTGGGCACTGATGCACCACCCACTGCCACAACACAAAGGGGAAGCCTGACTCCCAAATGCACATCCAGGATCATAGTTATGGAGGCCATAACAACTACCTCAACACCTAGAGTAATGAGGACACCAAGGATCCAGGGACAAAGGAACTTCAACCAGTGGCACGGTGGGCTATCTGTCTGAACCATTACCCTGAACAGACCTTGGACACTGGCTCTGGTCCTAGTCCCAAGACACTCAGAGGAAGCCTGACTTCCAGGTTCCCTAACATACCCAAGATCAGAGGTGCTCTGAAAGGCCCAGGATCACAGAGGATACCTAACTCCTTGGAGATCAGATACAACCAAGATCTCAAGAACATAGAATCCTAGAATCATAGAATCACAGAGGCAGCTGGTCTCTGAGGAGTTCTGACATAATCAGCATCATAGGAGGGACAGGATACAGAGACAGCAAGGGCAGGTAATACTAGAGATAACCAGATATCAAGAGACAAATGCAAGAACATAAGCAACAGAAACATAGGTTATTTGACAACTTAGAACAAAGTTCTCCCACAACAGCCAGTCCTGGAAACAATAACACATCTGAAAAAGCATGATTCAGACTTAAAATTTTATCTCATAATGATGATAAAGGACTTTAGAAAATACATAAATAATTCCCTTAAGAAATCTAGGACAACACAGGTAAATAGGTAGAAACCCTTTAAGAGGAAACAAGAAAATCCCTTAAAGAAGTACAGGAAAACAGAATAAGAAAAAGTGAAGGAATTGAGCAAAACCATCCAGAATCTAAAAATGAATATAGAAACACTAAAGAAATCACAAGAGAGAGACAAGCCTGGACATAGAAAACCTAGGAAAGAGATCGGGAGTCATATATGCAGGTATCACCAACAGAATACAAGACATAGGAAAGAGAATCTCAGGGGCAGAAGATAGCATAGAAAACATTGAAATAACCTTCAAAGAAAATGCAAAATGCAAAAAACTCCTAAACCAAAACATCCAAGAAATACAGGCCACAATGAGAAGATCAATCCTAAGGATAATAGGTATGGACAGGAGTAAGATTCCCAGAAATATCATTACCAGAATTATAGAGGAAAACTTCCATAACCTAAAGAAAGAGATGCCCATGAACATAAAAGAAGCCTAGAGAACTCCAAATACAGTTTTCCAGAAAAGAAACTTCTCCTGTCACATATTAGTCAAAACACCAAATGCACAAAAAAAAAAGAAAGAATATTAAAAGCAGTAAAGTAAAATGGTCAAGTAACACATAAAGGCAGACCTATCAGAATTACAGCAGGATTCTCAACAGAGACTATGAAAGATAGAAGACCCTGGGAAGAATTTGTAGAGACCCTAAGAGGACACAAATTCCAGCCCAGGCTAATATACCCAGCATACCTCTCAAATAAAATAGATGGGGAAAACAAGATATTCTATGACAAGAACAAATTCACACACTATATTTCCACAAATCCATCCCTACAAAAGATAATAGATGGAAAACTCCAACACAAGGAGGGAAACTACACACTAGGAAAAGCAAGAAAGTAATCTCCTTGCATCGGAACCAAAAGAAAAGAGACACACAAACATAATTCCACCTCTAACAACAAAAATAACAAAAAAACCAACAATCACTATTCCTTAATATCTCGTAACATTAATGGATTAGTTCCCCAATAAAAATGCATAGACTAACAGACAGGATGTATAAAGAGGACCCAACATTTTGCTGCATACAGGAAACACACCTCAGAGACAAAGGCAGACACTAAGTCAGAGTAAAAGACTGTAAAACAAATTTCCAAGCAAATGGTTCAAAGAAACAAGCTGGAGTAGTCATTCTGATATTTAATAAAATTGACTTTCAACCAAAAGTCATCAAAAAAAAAAAAAAACGAGGAAGGACATTTTATACTTGTCAAAGGAAAAGAAATCTACCAAGATAAAGCATTGTACCTAATGTTCAATTCTGAACATCTATGCTCCAAATGCAAGAGCACCCATATTCATAAAAGAAAAAAATGCTTTACTAAAGCTCAAATCACACAAGGCACCACACACAATAATAGTGGGAGACTTCAACAACCTACTTGCACAAGTGAACAGATTGTGCAAACAGAAATAAACAGTGAAACTAACAGATGTTATGAACCAAATGGATTTAACAGATATCTATAGAATATTTCATCCTAAAACAAAACAAAATACTTTCTTCTCAGCACCTTATGGTAGCTTCTCCAAAATTGACCATGTAATTGGTCACAAAACAGGCATCAACGGATACAAGAAGATAGAACAACAATCTCCTACATCCTACCAGATCACCACAGACTAAGATTGATCTTCAATAACAACAAAAACAACAGAAAGCACACATACAAATAGAAGCTGGACAATGATAACTTAGGCAAGGAAGAAATAAAGAAAGAAATTAAAGACATTTTAGAATTTAAAGAAATGAAGGCACAACATTCTCAATTTCACGAAACACAGTGAAAACATTGCTAAAAGAGTAACTCATAGTTCAGAGCGCCTTCAAAAAGAAATTGGAGAGAGCATTCATTAGCATCTTGAAAGCACACCTGAAAGCTCTAGAACAAACAAAAGCAAATTCTACCAAGAAAAGTAGATGGCAAGAAATAATCAAACTCAGAGCTGAAATTAACCAAGTAGAAACAAAAATAACTATATATAAAATCAACAAAACCAGGAGTTGGTTCATTGAGAAAACCAACAAGATAGATAAAACCTTAGCCAGCCTAACCAGAGGGCAGAGAGTCAGTTCCAAATTAACAAAAGCAGAAATGAAAGGGAGACAAACAACAGAAACAGAAGAAATTTAAAAAAAATCATTAGTTCCTACCACAAAAGCCTATACTCAACAAAACTGGATAATCTGGAGTAAATGAAAACTTTTCTAGAGAGATATCAGGTATAAAACTTAAATCAGAATCAGATAAACCTCCTAAACAGTCCCATAAACTCTAAAGAAATAAAAGCAGTCTTTAGAAGTCTCCCAACAACAGCAACAACAACAAAAAAAAAGTACCAATGGGTTTAGTGCAGACTTTATCAGACCTTCAAAGAAGACCCAATACCAATACTCTTCATACTACTTTACAACATAGAAACAGAGGAAATAGTACCAAATTCATTCTATGAAGCCACAATTACGCCTATACCAATCCACACAAGACCCTACAAAGAAAAGAGACCTTCAGACCAATTTCCCTTATGAATGTCACTGCAAAAACACTCAATAAAATTCTCCCAAACCAAATCCAAGAACAAATCAAATTAATCATCGATCATGATCAAGTAGGCTTCATCCCAGAGATGCAAGGCTAATTCTATATACACAAATTTCTCAATATATTCCAGTATATAAAACAACTCATAGAAAAACAAAACAAAACAAAACACCTGATCATTTCATTAGATGCTGAGAAAGCATTTGACAAAGTTCAACACCCCTTCATGATAAAAGATCAGGAATTCAAGGTCCGTACCTAAACATAGTAAAAGCAATATACAGCAAACCAGTAAATAACATCAAACAAAATAGAGAGAAACTTGAAGCAATCCCACTAAAATCGGGGACTAGACAAGGCTAACCACTTTCTTCCTAACTATTCATTAGAGTATTCGAAGTCCTAGCAAGAGCAATTCCACAGCAAGAGGAGGTCAAGGGATACAAATTGGAAAGGAAGAAGTCAAAGTATCAGTATTTGCAGTAGATATAATAGTATACATAAGTGACCCTAAAAATTCCACCAGAGAACTACTAAGCCTGATAAACAACTTCAGCAAGGTGGCCTCATATAAAGTTAACTCAAACAAATCAGTAGCCTTCTTCTACTCAGAGGATCAAGTGGCTACAAAAGAAATTATATCCTTCACAATAGTCACAAATAACATAAAATATCTTGGTTTAACTGTAACCAAATAAAGTGAAAGATCTGTACAAGAACTCTAAGTTTCTGAAGAAAAGAATTAAAAAGATATCAAAATATTGAAAGACCTCCCATGCTTATGGATTGGCAGGACTAATATAGTAAAAATGGCCATCTTGTGAAAAATAATCTACAGAATCAATGCAATCCCCATCAAAATTCCAACTCAATTCTTTATAAAATTTGAAAGAAATTTGCAAGTTTCTTTGGCATAACAAAAACCCAGAAGAGCAAAAACTATTCTCAACAATAAAATATCTTTGGGGGAATCAACATCCCTAAACTCAAGCTGTACTACAGAGCAATAGTGATAAAACTGTATGGTATTGGTACAGGGAGAGGCAAGTAGATCAGTGGATTAGAACTGAAGATCCAGAAATGAACCCACACAGCTATGGTCACTTGATCTTCCACAAAGTGCTAAAACCATCCAGTGGAAAAAATCAGCATTTTCAAAATCTGATGCTGATTAAACTGGTGGTCAGAATGAAGAAGAATACAAATGGATCCATTTTGATTGCCTTGTACAAAGCTCAACATTAAGAATCAAAGACCTATACATGAAACCAGATACACTCAAACTAATAGAAGAAAACATGGTGAAGTGCCTTGAACACATGGGAATAGGGGGAAATTTCCTGAAGAGAACACCAATGGCTTATGCTCTAAAATCAAAAATCAACATATGGGATCTCATAATATTGCAAAGCTTCTGTAAGGCAAAAGACACTGTCAAGAAGACAAAATGGCAAACAACAGATTGGGAAAAGATCTTTATCAATCCTACATCTGATAGAGGGATAATATCCAATATATACATAGAACTCAAAAAGTTAGACTCCAGAGAATCCAATAATACTATTAAAAATAGGGTACAGATCTAAACAAATAATTCTCAACTGATGAATGGCCAAGAAGAACCTAAAAAATGTTTATCATCCCTAGTCATCAGGGAAATGCAAATCAAAACAACTCTGAGATTGTACCTCACACCAGTCAGAATGGTTAAAATCAGAAACTCAGGTGACAGAAAATGCTGGCGAGAATGTGGAGAAAGAGGAACACTCCTCCATTTTTGGTAGGATTCCAAACTGGTACAACCACTCTGGAAGTCAGACTGGTGTGTCGTAAGAAAATTGGATATTGTACTACCTGAGAACCTAGCTATACTACTCCTGGTCATATACCCAAAGATGCTCCAACATATAACAAGGTCACATGCTCCACTGTGTTCATAGCAGCCTTATTTTAATAGCCAGAAGCTGGAAAGAACCTAGATGTCCCTCAACAGAGGAATGGATACAGAAAATGTGGTACATTTACACAATGGAGTACTACTCAGCTATTAAAAATAATGATTTTATGAAATTCTTAGGCAAATGGACAGGACTAGAAAATATCATCCTGAGTAAAGTAACCCAGTCACAAAGCATACCTGGTATGCACTCACTGATTAAGTGGATATTAGGTCCAAAACCTCGAATTACCCAAGATACAATCCACCTACCACATGAAGCTCAAGATGAAGGACAAGCAAAGTGTGGATGCTTCAGTCCTTTCCAAAAGGAAGAACAAAAATATTCATAGGAGGAGATATGGAGACAGAGTATAGAGCAGAGACTGAAGGAAAGTCCATCCATATACTGACGCACATGGGGATCCATTCCATATGTAGTCAGCAAACCTGCAGTATTAGGGATGTCAAGAAGGGCTTGCTGACAGAAGCCTGATATAGCTGTCTCTTGAGAGGTTCTGCCAGAGCCTGACAAATACAGAGGTGGATGCTAGCAGCTAACTATCAGATTGAGAATGGGGTACCCAATGGAAGAGTTAGAGAAAGGACTGAGGTAACTGAGGGGGTTGGCAACCCCATAGGAAGAAAAACAATATCGGTCAACCAACCAGACACCCAGAACTCCCAGGGACTAAACCACCAACCAATGGCTCCAGCTACATATGTAGGATTGGATGGGCCTTGTAGGACAGCAATTGGAGGAGTGTCCTTTGTTCTTATAAATTCCCTAGTGGAGAGGAATGCCAGAGCAGGGAGTCAGGAAAGAGTGGGTTGGTGGGTGGGAGAGCACCATCATCCTGACATGGTTTTGGGGATAGGATGTGGATTTTTCTGGAGGTCAATCAGGAAATGGGAATAACATTTGAAATGTAAATAAAGTAAAATTCTAATAAAAAACAATGAAGTATTTAAAATGATTCTAATTTTAAAGTTTAATTCAAATTTAATTGCATAGTCAGTTTTTTTGTATGAAAATTATTTCGAAGGATAATATGAAAGGATTAATTTATATTAGAATCTCATTTTTTACTTTCACTTTGGCTGTATTTGATCACAACACTTACATTTTCCTTATTATTTAGCTGTTTTTATATACGGTTTTGTTGAGGTTTATCACTGTTAAAGAACCCTCAAGAAGATAATTTTATTTTGTAACACTTACTACGTAGAACTAAATGTGTATGATAAGCCTGAGCTTAATTAATGTTCCAAGTCTTATTAAAATGAACTGTATATTTCTAGTTCCATGAGATGTCACATATTAACATCCAGACAGAGTGTCACACACACACACACACACACACACACACACACACACGCACACACACACACACACGCACACACACACACACACACACACGAGGAACAGGCCAGTGTATCTAAGAGTATGTACTGCTGTTCCATCAAAGTGATGAGATTAATATCGGTGCTCATCGTGGGCATGGGTTTCTAATTTTTACTATGTGGTCTTGGACACAACTTCTTGGACTTGCTGCAGTTGGGAAACTTGTTGTTTGAAAGAGATGGTCTCATAGGATCCTATAAAGAAATGACTAGTTACCAGGGAGTAGAACTCTTTGAGAAAGTCAGAAGGATTAGGAGGTGTGGACCTGTTGGAGGAAGTGTACCACTGTGGGTCAGCTTTCAGGTTTTTTTTTCTATTATTAACTTGAGTATTTCTTATATACATTTCGAGTGTTATTCCCTTTCCCGGTTTCCGGGCAAACATCCCCCTCCGCCCTCCCCTTCTTTATGTGCGTTCCCCTCCCAATCCTCCCCCCCTTGCCGCCCTCCCCTTCTTTATGGGTGTTCCCCTCCCAACCCTCCCCCCATTGCCGCCCTCCCCCCATATTCTAGTTCACTGGGGGTTCAGTCTTAGCAGGACCCAGGGCTTCCCCTTCCACTGGTGCTCTTACTAGGATATTCATTGCTACCTATGGGGTCAGAGTCCACGGTCAGTCCATGTATAGTCTTAGGTAGTGGCTTAGTCCCTGGAAGCTCTGGTTGCTTGGCATTGTTGTTCATATGGGGTCTCGAACCCCTTCAAGCTCTTCCAGTTCTTTCTTTGATTCCTTCAACAGGGGTCCTCAGTTCAGTGGTGTGCTGCAGGCATTCGCCTCTGTATTTGCTGTATTCTGGCTGTGTCTCTCAGGAGCGATCTACATCCGGCTCCTGTCGGTCTGCACTTCTTTGCTTCATCCATCTTGTCTAATTGGGTGGCTGTATATGTATGGGCCACATTTGGGGCAGGCTCTGAATGGGTGTTCCTTTAGTCTCTGTTTTAATCTTTACCTCTCCCTTCCCTGCCAAGGGTATTCTTTTTCCTCATATAAAGGAGTGAAGCATTCACATTTTGATCATCCGTCTTGAGTTTCGTTTGTTCTAGGCATCTAGGGTAATTCAAGCATTTGGGCTAATAGCCACTTATCAATGAGTGCATACCATGTGTATCTTTCTGTGATTGGGTTAGCTCATTCAGGATGATATTTTCCAGTTCCAAACATTTGCCTACGAATTTCATAAACTCGTTGTTTTTGATAGCTGAGTAATATTCCATTGTGTAGATGTACCACATTTTCTGTATCCATTCCTCTGTTGAAGGTCATCTGGGTTCTTTCCAGCTTCTGGCTATTATAAATAAGGCTGCAATGAACATAGTGGAGCACGTGTCTCTTATATAATTTGGGGCATCTTTTGGGTATATGCCCAAGACAGGTATAGCTGGGTCCTCAGGTTGTTCAATGTCCAATTTTCTGAGGAACCTCCAGACTGATTTCCAGAATGATTGTACCAGTCTGCAATCCCACCAACAATGGAGGAGTGTTTCTCTTTCTCAACATCCTTGCCAGCATTTGCTGTCACCTGAGTTTTTGATCTTAGCCATTCTCACTGGTGTGAGGTGAAATCTCAGGGTTGTTTTGATTTGCATTTCCCTTATGACTAAAGATGTTGAACATTTCTTTAGGTGTTTCTCAGCCATTCGGCATTCCTCAGTTGTGAATTCTTTGTTTAGCTCTGAGCCCCATTTTTTAATAGGGTTACTTGTCTCCCTGTGGTCTAATTTCTTGAGTTCTTTGTATGTTTTGGATATAAGGCCTCTATCTGTTGTAGGATTGGTAAAGATCTTTTCCCAATCTGTTGGTTGCTGTTTTGTCCCTTGTCTTACAGAAGCTTTGCAGTTTTATGAGATCCCATTTGTCGATTCTTGATCTTAGAGCATAAGCCATTGGTGTTTTGTTCAGGAAATTTTTTCCAGTGCCCATGTGTTCCAGATGCTTCCCTAGTTTTTCTTCTATTAGTTTGAGTGTGTCTGGTTTGATGTGGAGGTCCTTGATCCACTTGGACTTAAGGTTTGTACGGGGTGATAAGCATGGATCGATCTGCATTCTTATACACGTTGACCTCCAGTTGAACCAGCACCATTTGCTGAAAATGCTATCTTTTTTCCATTGGATGGTTTTGGCTCCTTTGTCAAAAATCAAGTGACCATAGGTGTGTGGGTTCATTTCTGGGTCTTCAGTTCTGTTCCATTGGTCTATCTGTCTGTCTCTGTACCAATACCATGCAGTTTTTATCACTATTGCTCTGTAATACTGCTTGAGTTCAGAGATAGTGATTCCCCCTGAAGTCCTTTTATTGTTGAGGATAGTTTTAGCTATCCTGGGTTTTTTGTTATTCCAGATGAATTTGGAAATTGTTCTGTCTAACTCTTTGAAGAACTGGATTGGTATTTTGATGGGGATTGCATTGAATCAGTAGATCGCTTTTGGTAAAATGGTCATTTTTTACTATATTAATCCTGCCAATCCATGAGCATGGGAGATCTTTCCAACTTCTGAAGTCTTCTTCAATTTCTTTCTTCAGTGTCTTGAGGTCCTTATTGTACAAATCTTTTACTTGCTTGGTTAAAGTGACACCGAGGTACTTTATATTATTTGGGTCTATTATGAAGGGTGTCGTTTCCCTAATTTCTTACTCGGCTTGTGTCTCTTTTGTGTAGAGAAAGGCTACTGATTTATTTGAGTTAATTTTATAACCAGCCACATTGCTGAAGTTGTTTATCAGCTTTAGTAGTTCTCTTGTGGAACTTTTGGGATCACTTAAATATACTATCATATCATCTGCAAATAGTGATATTTTGACTTCTTCTTTTCCGATCTGTATCCCCTTGACCTCCTTTTGTTGTCTGATTGCTCTGGCTAGAACTTCAAGAACTATATTGAATAAGTAGGGAGAGAGTGGGCAGCCTTGTCTAGTCCCTGATTTTAGTGGGATTGCTTCATGTTTTTCTCCATTTAGTTTAATGTTAGCAACTGGTTTGCTGTATATGGCTTTTACTATGTTTAGGTATGGGCCTTGAATTCCTATTCTTTCCAGGACTTTTATCATGAAGGGGTGTTGAATTTTGTCAAATGCTTTCTCAGCATCTAATGAAATGGTCATGTGGTTTTGTTCTTTCAATTTGTTTATATAATGGATCACGTTGATGGTTTTCCGTATATTAAACCATCCCTGCATGCCTGGGATGAAGCCTACTTGATCATGGTGGATGATTGTTTTTAATGTGCTCTTGGATTCGGTTTGCCAGAATTTTATTGAGTATTTTTGCGTCGATATTCATAAGGGAAATTGGTCTGAAGTTCTCTTTCTTTGTTGTGTCTTTGTGTGGTTTAGGTATAAGAGCAATTGTGGCTTCATAGAAGGAATTCGGTAGTGCTCCATCTCTTTCAATTTTGTGGAATAGTTTGGATAATATTGGTATGAGGTCTTCTATGAAGGTTTGATAGAATTCTGCACTAAACCCGTCTGGACCTGGGCTCTTTTTGGTTGGGAGACCTTTAATGACTGCTTCTATTTCCTTAGGAGTTATGGGGTTCTTTAACTGGTTTATCTGTTCCTGATTTAACTTTGGTACCTGGTATCAGTCTAGGAAATTGTCCATTTCCTGCAGATTTTCAAGTTTTGTTGAATATAGGCTTTTATAGTAAGATCTGATGATTTTTTGATTTTCCTCTGAATCTGTAGTTATGTCTCCCTTTTCATTTCTGATTTTGTTAATTTGGATACACTCTCTGTGTCCTCTCATTAGTCTGGCTAAGGGTTTATCTATCTTGTTGATTTTCTCAAAGAACCAACTTTTGGTTCTATTGCTTCTTTCTATGGTCCTTTTTGTTTCTACTTGGTTGATTTCCACTCTGAGTTTGATTATTTCCTGCCTTCTACTCCTCCTGGGTGTATTTGCTTCTTTTTGTTCTGGAGCTTTTAGGTGTGCTGTCAAGCTGCTGACATATGCTCTTTCCTGTTTCTTTCTGCAGGCACTCAGCGCTATGAGTTTTCCTCTTAGCACAGCTTTCATGGTGTCCCATAAGTTTGGGTATGTTGTACCTTCATTTTCATTAAATTCTAAAAAGTCTTTAATTTCTTTCTTTATTTCTTCCTTGACCAGGTTATCATTGAGTAGATCATTGTTCAATTTCCATGTATATGTGGGCATTCTTCCCTTATTGTTATTGAAGACCAGTTTTAAGCCATGGTGGTCTGATAGCACGCATGGGATTATTTCTATCTTTCTGTACCTATTGAGGCCCGTCTTTTGACCAATTATATGGTCAATTTTGGAGAAAGTACCATGAGGAGCTGAGAAGAAGGTATATCCTTTTGCTTTAGGATAGAATGTTCTATAAATATCTGTTAAGTCCATTTGGCTCATGACTTCTCTTAGTCTGTCTAGGTCTCTGTTTAATTTCTGTTTCCATGATCTGTCCATTGATGAGAGTGGGGTGTTGAAATCTCCTACTATTATTGTGTGAGGTGCAATGTGTGTTTTGATCTTTAGTAAGGTTTCTTTTATGTATGTAGGTGCCCTTGTATTTTGGTGCATAGATATTTAGGATTGAGAGTTCATCTTGATGGATTTTTCCTATGATGAATATGAAGTGTCCTTCCTTATCTTTTTTGATGAGTTTTAGTTGAAAATTGATTTTATTTGATATTAGAATGGCTCCTCCAGCTTGCTTCTTCCGACCATTTGCTTGGAAAGTTGTTTTCCAGCCTCTCACTCTGAGGTAGTGTCTGTCTTTGTCGCTGAGGTGTGTTTCCTGTAGGCAGCAGAATGCAGGGTCCTCGTTGCATATCCAGTTTGTTAATCTATGTCTTTTTATTGGGGAGTTGAGGCCATTGATGTTGAGAGATATTAAGGAATAGTGATTATTGCTTCCTGTTATATTCATATTTGGATGTGAGTTTATGTTTTTGTGCTTTTCTTCTCTTTGTTTTGTTGCCAAGATGATTAGTTTCTTGCTTCTTCTAGGGTATAGCTTGCCTCCTTATGTTGGGCTTTACCATTTATTATCCTTTGTAGTGCTGGATTTGTAGAAAGATATTGTGTATATTTGGTTTTGTCATGGAATATCTTGGTTTCTCCATCTATGTTAAGTGAGAGTTTTGCAGGATACAGTAATCTGACCTGGCATTTGTGTTCTCTTAGGGTCTGTATGACATCAGTCCAGGATCTTATGGCCTTCATAGTTTCTTGCAAAAAGTCTGGTGTGATTCTGATAGGTCTGCCTTTATATGTTACTTGACCTTTTTCCCTTACTGCTTTTAATATTCTTTCTTTATTTTGTGCATTTGGTGTTTTGACTATTATGTGACGGGAGGTGTTTCTTTTCTGGTCCAATCTATTTGGAGTTCTGTAGGCTTCTTGTATGCCTATGGGTATCTCTTTTTTTAGGTTAGGGAAGTTTTCTTCTATGATTTTGTTGAAGATATTTACTGGTCCTTTGAGCTGGGAGTCTTCACTCTCTTCTATACCTATTATCCTTAGGTTTGATCTTCTCATTGAGTCCTGGATTTCCTGTATGTTTTGGACCAGTAGCTTTTTCCGCATTACATTATCTTTGACAGTTGAGTCAATGATTTCTATGGAATCTTCTGCTCCTGAGATTCTCTCTTCCATCTCTTGTATTCTGTTGGTGAAGCTTGTATCTACAGCTCCTTGTCTCTTCTTTTGGTTTTCTATATCCAGGGTTGTTTCCATGTGTTCTTTCTTGATTTCTTCTATTTCCATTTTTAATTCCTTCAACTGTTTGATTGTGTTTTCCTGGAATTCTTTCAGGGATTTTTGTGACTCCTCTCTATGGCCTTCTACTTGTTTATTTATGATTTCCTGGAATTCTTTCAGGGATTTTTGTGACTCCTCTCTATGGCCTTCTACTTGTTTATTTATGATTTCCTGGAATTCTTTCAGGGATTTTTGTGACTCCTCTCTATGGGCTTCTACTTTTTTATTTATGATTTCCTTGAATTCTTTCAGGTGTTTTTGTGATTCCTCTCTGTAGTCTTCTACTTGTTTATTAATGTTTTCCTGTGTTTCTCTAAGGGAGTTCTTCGTGTCTTTCTTGAAGTCCTCCAGCATCATGATCAAATATGATTTTGAAACTAGAATTTGCTTTTCTGGTGTGTTTGGATATTCCATGTTTCTTTTGATGGGAGTATTATGCTCCAATGGTTCCATGTAGTCTTGGTTTCTGTTGCTTGGGTTCCTGCGCTTGCCTCTCGCCATCAGATTATCTCTAGTGTTACTTTGTTCTGTTATTTCTGACAAGGCTAGACTGTCCTATAAGCCTGTGTGTCAGGAGTGTTGTAGACCGGTTTTCCTGTTTTCTTTCAGCCAGTTATGGGGACAGAGTGTTCTGCTTTCGGGCGTGTAGTTTTTCCTCTCTACAGGTCTTCAGGTGTTCCTGTGGGCTTGTGTCTTGAGTTCACCAGGCAGGTCACTTGCAGCAGAAAAGTTGGTCTTACCTGTGGTACCGAGGCTCAAGTTCGCTCGCGGGGTGCTGGCCATGAGCTCTCTGAGGCGGCAGCAACCAGGAAGATCTGCGCTGCCATTTCCGGGAGCTTCAGTGCACCTGGGTTCCAGATGGCGTTTGGTGTTTTCCTCTGGCATCCGAGATGTGTGTGCAGAGTACAGTCTCTTCTGGTTTCCCAGGCGTGTCTGCCTCTCTGAAAGTTTAGCTCTCCCTCCCACGGGATTTGGGTGCAGAGAACTGTTTATCCAGTCTGTTTCCTTCAGGTTCCAGAGGTGTCTCAGGCGCAGGGGTCCTGCTGCTCCTGGGCCCTCCCCCAGGGGAACCCAGAGGCCTTATACAGTTTCCTCTTGGGCCAGGGATGTGGGCAGGGGTGGGCACTGTTGATGGTCTCTTCTGCTCTGCAGCCTCAGGAGTGCCCACCTGACCAGGCGGTGAGGTCTCTCTCCCATGGGGTCTGGGAGCCGAGAACTGCTGGGGGCCGGGATCCGCGGGTTTGGGGCTCCTGGTGAGCACAGGAAGTGCCCGGTCCTAGAGGAATTCTGCCTCTGTGTGTCCCGAGTTCACCAGGCAGGTTACTTGCAGCAGAAAAGTTGGTCTTACCTGTGGTCTGGAGGCTCAGGTTCGCTTGTGGGGTGCTGCCCATGAGCTCTCTGTGGCAGCAGCAACCAGGAAGATCTGTGCCGCCCTCTAGCTTTCAGGTTTTAAAAGTACATGCCAGACTCAGGCTCCTGTCTGTCTCTCTGTCTCTCTGTCTCTCTGTCTTTATTTGTTTCTGTCTTTGTTTCTCCCTCTCTCTCTCTGTCTCACTCTGTCTCTCCCTCTATCCCTTCTCTCCTCTTTCCTCTCCCCTCTCCCTTCTCCCCTCCTCTCCCCTCTGTCTCTCTTTGCCTATAGATAAGGATGCAACTTTCAACTACTTCACCATTCCCGCCATGCCTGCTGCCATCATCTCTGCCATGATAATAATGGCCTCACCTTCTGAAACTGTAAGCAAAAACCCCAAATAAATGATTTCTTTTATAAAATTTGTCCTCTTCACAGTGTCTTTTCACAACAATAATACATTGATTAAGATAAGCATCAATTCAGAAAGACCTGCAATGGCTATGTTCTATTGTATTGGGTGGCTTTGCTCCTTTTTTATGCAAGGAATTAATGAAATCAGGCAATTCTTACTTATGACTTAGGATCCTAGAAGTCCAAGTTTATCTTCTAAAAGAAATATTAAAAGAAACTAGTAAAATTGCCATGAAGGGGAACATGAAAAATGCATTCTGAAATCATTACTTTCCTCATTTCTTCATGTGCTTGTCTGTTGGAAGAACTGTTATGGAGACTTACAGAAAATATTCAAACATTAACTTCATTAATGTTTTCATAATATGCACTGTTAGAATTTACAAATGGAAGATAAGATGGTATTGTTCATGATATATGTTACAATTATTTTTACTTATCAAAATACTTCCAGTTTTCAAAGTTCAAGTATAAAAATACTTAATTAATTTTGGGCAAATGAAATATTTCATGAAGTTTTAAAATAAGATTTATATTGTGTGTGTTTGTATGTTTGTAGATTTGTGTGTGTATGGTGTGGAGGTGCTTGTACTGTGTGTGTGTGTGTGTGTGTGTGTGTGTGTGTGTGTGTACCTGAAAAGAACAATTAAGTGGCCTGGAGCAGGAGTTAGAAGCACCAGTGGGCATCTGTACTAGGATGCTGGGAATTGAACTCCAATTATGTGCAGCAGGAACTCTTAACTACTGAGCCATCTGTCAAGTCCTATATTTGAGGATATTCTTAATATTTACTCTATTTGGTCAGTTCTCACAGTGTGCTTCCTTACTACTACTACTGAGCAGAATGTCTGTGTATCTTTGACTTTGTTTGTTTCTCTTTCAATGGAGATCTGCCCAAGTAACTTTCAGTTTCTCCTTTATCTAATTTGTTGGTATCTCTGTTAAATGCTCTATGTTTTTGGATGGTCTCGGCTCTGTAGTTCTGCCTTCCTTCCCACACACACGTAGACAATCCACACTTAACCCAGTCTTGAACAAAAATGGCCTTATCTTGCAAATCCTCCTTTCTTTATGATTGGGTCACTTCTACCACCAATTCTTCATCTTCTTGAATAGACTAAAAGTTTCCTAGAGAAGAGTCTTTATAAGACTCATCTCAGAATGGAGCAGAATAGAGGTAATTTATGGTCAGCTATGGTGGATATGGGTGTCTCTCTATAGAGGTCAGTAACAGGATTTTGCAGATTGACCCTGCTGGGCTTCCATTCCTGGTTGCTTGTCTTTCCTGAGATCTTTCTGACTGCTATTAAGGATATGTCTAAACCTGCTGTTCCTACTTGGTGCAGGCATTTTGTCTTTGTTGAATAAATAGAAAAGCTGGCTTTTATAAAACTTCAAGCTTAATTGAAATGTTAATAAAAACAAACAAGCAAACAATAACAACACAATAATAATTCTTTACAGTCAGAACCAGTTGTTTCTCAGTTTGTTCCTATCAGGTACTATTGACATGAATCAACATTAAATCAGTGAAGTAGTTCCCATGGGAAAAGCACTGGCTTGTGGCATGTACTTATTTCTTCAGTGCAGGAATCTCTATACTAGATATACAGTATGTACATGATCTCTTATAAACATAGAAATTCCCATGTTAATTTATCCAGTAAAGAGCATATAAAGGAGAACATGATTCTTTAAGTCATATTTCATAAACAGCTAGCAAAAATCCTGGTGGAATACCCAGGTTTAGGTGGTGATTATAGCCAGAGGAAATGTCTCAACATTAAGCCAGGAAATGACCTACTTGAAGATAAAGCAAATCTTCATTCATCCTCATTAGAATTGCACTGCATTATCTCCACCAGGGATGTTTGCTGTGAAGTGACTATTACAAGGGAGCTTGGGCAATCTACATTCTGGAAAAATGACTTAAGGCATGTTGAAGTTTTCACTCACAATTCATACTCTGACATAGACCAATGCCTCATAAAAAGTCTTTCTACTCATCTTTTTATAGCAGATTAAACACTGTCAGTATTTCCTGAGTACCATAAGGACATATGGTAAAATGGCTTCTCAGTAAAATGCACATCTTCTCCCCACTGAGAGTAAATTTCTTATGGTTTGACCTCAAATGTCTTTTGAAGGCTCCTATACTAAAAGGTACATCCCCATTATTGCAATGACTGGGGGGCAGTGGAACCTGTAGGGGGTAAGGCATTCAGTCTATGGCAACATTATCCTTGAAAGGGCACAGTGGGGCTTAACCGTTTTCACTTCTTTCCCTCCTCTTTTCCTAGCCATGGGGTGAGTGCGCTTGCTTCTTGGTAGTATCTTGTCTGGGGTCTCAAGGACTAGGTATACCTGGCAGGTGAATAAGAAAACACACAATTGAGATACGATACAGACAAGCTATTCTTTTTGGCATGTGATCTCTTGAATTTAGGAGTCAGGATGTTCACCTAGACTTATCTCAGCCCCAGTCTTTTATTGAAATTATATAAGAAAGTTGGGTTCCAGGTTCATGGGAGGGGATTGGTAAATGTCTCTCTATTTTCCTTTGCCAGCATTTGTGTGTATGTGTGTGTGTGTGTGTGTGTGTGTGTGTGTGTGTGTGTGTGTGTATGAGAAAGAGACACAGAGTATTACAAATTCAGAACAGAAAGAAAGGGAACTATACCATCTCAAACATAAAAATTTTGCAGCAATATATATATATATATATACATATACATATACATATACATACACATACACACACACACACACACACACACACACACACACATATATATATATATATATATATATATATATATATATATATATATATATATACATATATATCCTGACCACCAGTCTTTGATGAAGTCAGGGGCAGCAGTATTACAATTAAAAAATCAGAATCTTTATTCTGTGAGACATTCTCACATGTGTGAGACAGTATGGTTCATAAAAGGTCAAACATTCTCACATGTGTGAGACAGTATGGTTTCATAAAAGGTCAAACATTCTCACATGTGTGAGACAGTATGGTTTCATAAAAGGTCAAACATTCTCACATGTGTGAGACAGTATGGTTTCATAAAAGGTCAAACATTCTCACATGTGTGAGACAGTATGGTTTCATAAAAGGTCAAACATTCTCACATGTGTGAGACAGTATGGTTTCATAAAAGATCAAACATAAGGTCATATTGCCGACCCTGTAGTCTTTATCATTTTTGGACCCTATCTGTCTGTCTACAGAAACAGCCTCACCTAACCTCTATGGAGAATTTTGAAGGGGGCTGCCACCATCATCCCTGATCCCACAGTACCCATTTCTAACTTTCTGAGAAATATCTGTATATTATTTCATCTTTAATTTATGATAAAATGTCTTATTTTTATTATATAGAATTAAAACTAAGACTAGGACACCAGCAGTAGTTTTATTCATCTTTGTCCACAGTTCTAGGTTACTTTCATTTTTACCTCAAGCAAGTGACTATAATATACATTTCTCTTGAATTCATGAACAGCTTTCACTTTAATATTATTGGTAATATCTAATTTCTGTGGGTTATCAGGCAGGCTCCTACTAGGTCTTGCCAGATCATCAAATACCTGTTTAATCAAGGAAAAAAAAAGAGAAGAAATAGTAAATAGATAAAAAGAATGATAAATAGTAAAAATGATTGCAGAAATGACATCACAAGGTGCTTGCGCCAAAGAAGCAGGCCCTGGGGCTCTCAGTACTCATACTGGGGGCCACAAGAGGCTATAGCCTTGCGCTTTGAAACATGGTAACCCGGGCACGTTTTTATTTCTGTCATGAGGGGTGCTAGGCATCTCGAGCTTTAAGTGGGGTGTCTCCACCAGCTTCTCACTGGGATTTCTGAGGCCCTGCTGCACTCAAAGCCACAGGGACACCCGATTCCTGGCTGAGGCTTCTGAACCTCTGAACCACAGTCATCCATGTTTTCCATAAATTATTTAGTTATTTGTTCAGTAACTGAAAGATGATGGACTCTGTTGTCTGCAACATGGAATTGATTGCTACAACACTGGTGTGTCAGAGTTACCCTGAAGACATGTGGAACGTTGTAGAATCAACATAAATCCATCGTTCTCCCTGATAGCTTCTTCAAACATGACTGGACCTGCCTTTCCTATTGGAAAATTTGTACATTTTACAAACTGCCACACATCATTGGATATCCATCCATCTTTAATTGTTTTTGTTTATTGGTATAATTTAGATTTGAAGACACTAGATTGTTTTCATCATTAACTTTATTCATGGGAACTGGCAAGGGAACAGGTACACTGTTGCTACCCAATAATTAGAATCACTGAATGAATGCAAGTATCTGACTTTGTGCCCCTCTGGATTACTAACTCTGAGTTCCAATTACTGAGCTCAATCATGCAGCCTTGAACTCTTCTTGTTTTTGCTTTCCAAGGGAGGAAAAGCTTTAGAGTTCTGTGGCTGCTAATCACAGTTGTCCTGAAAGTGATCGGGCCTGGAGTGCCATACAGCAATAAAAAAAAGTCTGTGTTTAGTGGCTTTGAGATGTGAAGATAATATTTTTGGCAACTTTCTGCTCCCTTAACTACAGTTAATACATATTTGTCAAAGGTCAGGAATCAATAGGTAAGAGGCTTTACCTGAATTATATGTAAATAAAGTCATTATTTTTTTCTCAAAAACTCATTGGTAATTGTCTAACAACCTTCACAAAATCTGTTTTTTTTATTAATATTATGTGAGTATGTTCATTGTATAAATTTAGCTTATAGTGCAAAACAGTTTATTGAACATTAACTATGCAGTCTATCAAAACTCCATAAATTGTACCTTTATAGGTTTAAAATTACCTGATAATTTATATTCTTTTAGAAAATTCAAGATATTTGCCTGCATATATATGTAATATATCGTGGCAGGCAGTCTGTGAACATCTCTACCTTGCCTTATAATATTAATTACATCTAAACCTCTCTTGCTAAAGAAGCCAAAGACCAAAGAAGATATGTTTATACAGATTTTTATCTCATGATGTCTTGATTGAAAGATAATACAAAATTTCTGTTTCCAGTGGTTTCAACTATGTCCACATTCTGGTTTTAAATTTTAGTTTTATACCAGTTAATTAATTGAGTCAAAAGACCTATGGCTCTAATATGGAGACATTAAAAAATTCAAGTGCAGAGTTCATACTGTTATTTCACCAAGGAGAATCTCATCACTTTGGAAATACACAAGTTAAGTGCCAGCCCTCAGCATTAGCATATGTTGACCTTTCTCTGCTTTGACACTTGAAGTGGTTGTCAGGTAAAACTGTGATTTTCTTCTAATTAAATTCTCACTAACATGGTAAAACATCAGTCTAACACATTTTATCTCTGTCTGTCAGTGTATACAAGTACATACTTATATACATTCAAAAATATTTATCTAAACATGCATTAACAGATATGAAATTAAAGCATATCACATTTGAAGTATACGCACATAGTATCTTGGCCCAGAGAATTTCTTTGTTCAGGTCTTATAATTGTATAGCTTGAGCTCCATTTAATAATATTTTATAGGATCATTTTGAAAGGAAGTTTCTGTGTTTGACTTCCCACCATGTTGCCTTTCTCTACAGAGTCTGAAGAGGAGGTTCCCTCACTACTCAGGTTCTACAGAACTGGACTTTCTTGGCTGCCTGTTCTCCACTTTGTAATGGTCATTGTTGTTTTAGTACACTGGGTCTCTACAGCAGCTAACCTAGGAAAATAGTTTATAATCACCATATTCCTGTCCCCTCCTGCCTCCTCTGGAGATTTTTTTTTTCCTGACAACAGATGTCCTCCCTTTGCTTTGTGCTAGCAGACACCTTCTCATCAGGATTCACTGGTTTTTCTCTCTCAGATTTCCTCTAGATAGCTTGATATTTTTATTTAATTAATCCAATCCATACCTGGCTTGTACAGAACCTGTCTTTTAGATGTTTCCACAGTAAATATTTCCTTACTCTCCATTTGTCCGTGTGATGATTTATCATCATAACCTATTGAAACTCTGAATTTGATGCTATCTTTTGATTCCCAACATCATAGCACACAAAATGCTGCCATCTCTTGACATCACACAAAAATCACATAGATAAAGACTTGTGTGGTTAACATAAAACCCCCAGAATCATTACAGAACTACCCTTGATACATGTCAACATTTTGTTTTGTGCATTAGTCAACATCTTGAAAAAAGCTACTCAAAGTAATACCATAATACACAGTTCTCTTCCCACTACCACCAAGACAGTCAAGACAAAATTGTCTTAAATTTGGGATTTTAATGATAACTATTAACAGTCTGACATTCAGAACCAAAGCTGAGATCATTTTGCAATGCAAATGATCTCTCTGGAGACCACACCAAGAGGCAAATGAGCAAGGATTAGATAGAAGAACTGACTCCCACAAGCAGATCCTCTACAAACCAAGGACAACCATCCTAAAAATACCACATAAACAAATTCAGGGTCTCAGAACCATTACTACACACACACACACACACACACACACACACACACACACACACACACACACAAATGCCAAAGAGCATGATGCTCCAATGTTAACTTTAGTAGCTACTAATTATTTGTTGTTTTAACCTATTCATAAGTTTTCCCTATTCACTATCCCCTTTAAAATCCTCTGACACATCTTGTAGCAATTGCTAGATGTTAAACATAATCTACTACTTATTTATTAAATATTTTAAACTATATTAACTCCTACACATTTTATTTAGTATATTGATTATTGATTACACTGTTTTAGGTAATGAAAACTGCTATATTACCTATTTTCTGGATTTAACTGAGATAATACCTAGGTTGATAATGTTTCATTACTGCTAAAGAAACTTTCAGAAAGACAGTAAAATTTTGTTTAACATTTTAGGCAAAGTTTATTTCTGGTGTATGCCCTATATTGGCTCCTGTCATGTCTTCTACTACTTCTTCAATGTAATCATTTATCAGAGGATTTTTGGTGAACAGCTTTATGAACTTATTTTCTCTTTCTGTTGTCATCTAATCTAATGTGAATTATCACCATTGACTTTTTGTTTGATCTGCTGTTTGCCTAGAAATAGAAGATTATAGTATTCCCGATGAGTTGACAGAGAGTTTTATGAAGGCTTTTTATTAACTTATTTATTTTATAATAACTTTAATCTAAAAGTGAAATGAATTCTTGATTTCCTGTCATTATTTTAGTTTTACCTATAATACTTTCATTCCTAAGCTTCCAAAATACACCAATGATAATGGTTTAAGTACTGTAGCGATACTGCTGGTTCTCACTTGTTTGATGCATTTTCATATAGCAAAATGATTATTTTACTACTGTAACTAATACACAGCCATTGGCCAGTTGTATGTAGTCAGTTTCAGATTGTCATCTGTGTCTTTTAATCTTAGCCATTACATTAGGAACAGTAAAGAGGGGGGTATGCTGGATGCATTATTAGACAGTTGCCTTGTACATTCATTCATTGCTTTTATATTTTTTGAAGTTGATATTTCTGTATATTTATTTGTCCAAATACTTGCCTACATATCTTATCCTAAATTTTATTTACAATAAAAATCGGTAAAGTGGCCATTCTACCAAAAGCAATCTACATAGTCAATGCAGTGCCCTTGAAAATTCCAGCATAATTTTTTAGAGACCTTGAAAGGACAATTTTTGATCTCATATAAAAAATTAAAAACCTAGAACATAACTCTGAACAATAAAAGAACTGCTAGATATTCCTCAATTAGCAGTTTTGAGTTGTTATACTAATAAAAAACCATATGACATTTCCAGTAAAAACATAAAAACATTGCTCAATGGAATTGAATTGAAAGCCCAGACATAAACCTCCACACATATGAATACCTGATTTTTTATTAAGAAGCCAGAAATACATATTGAAAAATACACAGCATCTTCAGCAAGTGGTGGTAGACAATGTGGAATCTGCATGTATAAGAATGAATATAGATCTGTATTTAGTCACCCTGCATAAATCTCAAGTCCAAGTGGATCAAACACCTTAATGCAAAAACAAATACACTGAACCTGAGAGAAGATAAAGAAGTAGGGAATATCATTGAATTCATTGGTATAGGAGCTAAATGTCTTAACAGAACATATATAATATAGGTCAACACAAGGTCAACGATTAATAAATGGGATACTATAAAACTAAAAAACATTAGTAAGGCAAGAGTCACCATCAACTAGACAAAGTGACAGTCTCAGAAAGGAAAAATATTTTTACTAATCCCATATCTAATCGAGGATTAATATCTAAAATATATATAAAAAACTAGATAACAAAAAACTTTAATTAAAAATGGAAAGCAAATATAAACAGAGAATTTTCAACTTTGGAATCTCAAGTGGTTGAAAAACACTTGAAGAAATGTTTAACATCCTTAGCTTTCAAGGAAATGTAAAACAAAACTAATTTAAGATAACATCTTACCCTGTCAGGTTGGCTGTGACTAATGACATAAGTGACATCTAATGTTTGTAATGATATGGAGAAAGGGAACACTCCTCCATTGCTGGTGGAAATACACACCTGAATAGCCACTATGTAAATCTCTATGGTGGTTCCTCAGAAATTTAGGGATTGTCCTACCTCAAGACATGTCCATACCACTGTTGGGCATGTACACAAAAGACCCTTCTTCTTACTAGAGGGACCTCAGGCATGTTCATTGTGTCTTTATTCATAATAGCCAGAAAGTAGAAACAACCTAGATGTCCCTAAACAGAAAAATGGATAAGAAAATATGGTTGATTTACATAATGATGTATTAGTCAGCTATTTAAAAAATGGCATCATAAAATTTGTAGGCAAATGGATGGACATAGGAAAAAAAATTCTGAGTGTGGTACTCCAGACTTAGAAAGATAAATGTGACACATATTCCTATATACATTAATATAAGCCATTAAGTAAATTATAACCACATCATAATCCATAGTCCCATAGAGGTTAGATAAAGGGAATGGAATTAAAAAACAATTCAAAGATAAATTTGGGAGAAGGAAAGAGAAAATATTTTATGGGCAGACTATGGGTGGATGGAGATGGTGGTGGAGAATCAAGATGAGAGAGATGGTATGGAGGAAGAGAGTATAATGAGATATGGCTGGAATTGGGGGAATATTTGGGAAGTGGTGTGGAAAACTGGTGTAATGAACAAAATCAAGAATCTATGAAGGTGCTTCTAATGAGGACTCCAGTTAAGGAGAATACACAGTAGTCTCAATTGTCTATCTCTTATTGCCAGGCAAGGCTTTTAGTGGGGGTCTAGGTTTTCTATCTTTGAGTTGTTGGCCAATGGAGTCTCACGGAAAGTCCCAAACAAGTCAGGCTTTCGGTCAGAAAAATTTTGCTCTTACTATCTATTTACTATAGTATAAGTTCTACCTAGAGCAATAAGAAAACAAGAGGAAATAGAAATTAGAAAGAAAGAATCTAAAGTATTGCTATTAAGAGATGATACGATAGTATTCTTAAGTGACCCCCCCAAATCTACCAGAGAACTCCTACAGATAATGAACAGCTTCAGCAAGGTGGCTGGATACAAAATTAACTCAAATCAGTAGTCACCATTTATACAAATTATAAATAGGATAAGAAGGAAATTAGGGAATAGCACAATTTACAGTAACAACAAATAATATAAAATGTGTTTGTATATCTCTAACTCAGCAAGTGAAAGACCTATATGACAAGAACTTCAAGTCTTTGCAAAGATAAATGGAAGAAGACATTCAAAGATAGAAAAATCTCTCATAATCATGAATAAGTAGGATTAACATAGTAAAAATGGCCATCTTACCAGAAGCAATCTACAGATTTAGTGCAATTCCCCTTAAAATTCCAATACAATTGTTACAGACCTTGAAAGAGCAATTCCCAACTTCCTGTAGAAAAAAATTCAGAATAGCTAAGACAATCCTGAAAAATAAAAGAGATATCTTGAGGTATCATGATATCTGATCTCAATCTGTACTACACAGTAATAGTAATAAAAATTGCAAAATATTTGTAGACACACAGACAGGGTGATCAAAGGACACAAGTTGAAGACCCAGAAATAAACCCACCCGGCTATAGACACTTGATTTTATCAAAAAGGTAAAACTATACAATGAAAAAACAGAAAGTATCTTCAACAAATTTTGATGGTGTAGTTGAATGTCTGTATGTAGAAAAATGTAAATAATAGATCCATATTTATAACCCTTCAAAAAACTCAACTCCAAGAGAATCAAAGACCTCAATAAAATATCTGCACACTCAGCCTAAGAGAAGACAAAATGAAAAATAGCCTTGACCACCTTGGCAAAAGAAAAAAATTCCTGAGCAGAAGAGCAACAGCTCAGGTTTCAACATCAATGATTGATAAATGGGACCTCATGAAACTGAGAATTCTGTAAGGCAAAGGACACTGTCAATAGAACAAAAAGTCATCAAATAGATTGGGAAAATTTTTCACTAACCCTACAGAAGGTTAATATCCAAAATACATAAAGAACCCAAGAAATTAGACATCAACAACCCAAATAAGCAAATTTTCAAATGAAGTACAGAGCTAAACAGAATTTTCAGCAGAGGAATCTTGAATGGCTGAGACACACATTCAGTAACAATCAAAGTTCTTCGTCATCAGGGAAGTGAAAATCAAATGACTTTGAGGTTCCATTTTATACCTATCATAATTGCTATGATAAAATCTCAATTTCAAATGAGAGTGCATGCTGTCAAGAATGTGGTACAAAAGGAACACTCTTCTAATGTTTATTGAAGTACAAATTTTTACAACCATTCTGGAAATCAGTTGCTAGATTTTACATTTACATATACTACTTCATGACCTTATTTTTCTACTCTTTCTTAAATTAAGTTGAAGGTGGTAAGAGGCTCTTGTACATACAGATAAACACTGGGAAGTCTAGAAAATGTTAAACATAATTCTTGTCCCTTCAACAAAAGAATTTTAACTGTTTTCCATCTGGAATGATAAGGAAGGACACAGTTTACAACTTACTAATGTTTTACTACCAGTATGGCCAGCCTTCACCTGGATCCACCAGAATATTATGTTTGTTTATCCCAGACTAGCACCCCCCCACCTTGAGCATTATTTCTCAGTCTATAAAACCCCTCCTTATGAATGATTTCACTTATAATACACACAGCCTAAATACCGTCTATGTTACCATAGGGCCAGGCCAATCCTGAATCCTACAACATATTATGTTTACCTAAACCCAATCTCCATGGATCCTTCTCATGGAAATTGTTTCTAAGTTAACAGATTACATCATTATGGAAAAAGCTACATTTACATTGTAAAGAATTTTAATGTAAGGATATATTAAGCTTTGTTTTTCGTATGGTACTAAGTTAATTGGAAATAGGCACCATTCCAACTCTGCTCTCTCTCCTTCAATGGTGTGATTTCTTACAACCAAAGATGGATCCAGAAGGGTAGGCAAGAACCAGTGGGGCTGATGGAGACTTCAGGTAGTGAGTGAGGAGAATGGGAAAATAGACTTCTCTGGAGACATGCTTCAGGGAACAGTTTGTTTATTAGGGAGAAACAAAAGCATTTTAAGGCTTTGGGAGTGAGTAGGGGCTCTCCAGGTGGGTGTACAGCATTGGTTATGTCCAGGATGCAGAGCATACCTTACTTGCATGTGGATGAATTCCATGTGCTTACAGACATGGCCTTCTATGGAGAAGGAAAGTTCAACTTGGCTCTGACTATGTGACTTCTGGTGTATGCAAAGGTGCAGGTCACAAGGCTATGTGCACCTGGACATATAGGCCCAAGGCAAGGGAGTGAGTAGTCCTACTTTCTACCATTCTCAAGTACAGATTTGCAGAGTTGGACAACACTTGACCCTCATCTGCTCCAGACCAACTCCTCCAGGTTCCATGGTTTCTGGGGCCCACAAACAGGAAACTTTTCTCCAAAATTGTGCTGTTCTTATATGTTTAAATGAACCAGCTAGTATCAGACTCCAGAACGTTGAACCAGCACACATTAGCTAAGTCAGGGTGAACCAATACCCATTCTTACCACTTTGTAGATCATTTTGCTGCTGGTCTCTGATAATCCAGGAGACCCCACAGCAGGAAACCTAAAGTAAGGAGCTAGGTCCAAGGAAAAATAAGATTTTTTTTTCTTTAAATGGAAACTTAAACTCTCATTGAAGGGGTAGTCACTGTTAGTGAAAGAAAGGAATTAAGAGTTTCTTCTCAGTTCTTTGAGACAAAGCATTTTATTAAATTATCAAAATATTTGTTAAGATCCAAAGAAACAAAATATTCAGGCCAATAGCCCTTCAACTACATATACATAGGAACTAATGTATACAGAGCCCATGAAAAGGCAGATAAAAATCATTGGTATAGGCTGGAGTATAGTAATATGTTGCTTAGATCCTCTCAGCAGGAATGAGAAGATGGGGAGGGGTGATTTCTGCTGCTGGCACATTATACTAGGGTGGATCTAATAGACTTCACAGCTACTCAGATTCCAGGACACCCATGTGTATTCTCAGCTCAAGTTACCAAGGGATGTGGCCAGATCTTAAAGCCCCCTGACCCTGCAACCTTTCCTGTCTCCAAGGTCTGGCTGAGCTCTGAGTTTGGGAGCTTTGAGAGGGAGGTTCTGATGCAAAATCTGAATTTCAAGGAAGGGCAAGCAGCACTCACTCCTGCAGAATGAGCTAGTACTCTGCTGTCCCAGAACTTTATTTTTTGTTTGCTTGTTCTTTTGTATTTGTGTTGATTCTTGTCCCTGACAGTAAGAATAACTCCATACAGGTTGATCAATAGTTCCTTCTGGGGGTGGAAGAGGGGGTATGACTCCAAATACAGGAAAAATTGCCACTAGGATATGAAGTATTTAAACAGCTACTGATCAAATTTCCTAAGGTCATTCAATATATGGAGGATACACTCATCTCCTGCTTATCTAATCAACATATAAATGTATGAATATATGTTTCATTTTCATGTAAAACCTAAAAGAACAAAATTTAAGATAACCAGATAAAATACAAAAATAACTACTTAGGATATATTATGCTCAGTCACAAATTCAGTATCATTCTCTCAGCTTAAAATTACCCAGAGAATGCACCCTTAATTTTGGGTCATCTCAGGTGGGCACGTTCTAATCTTATTATTTCTACTAAGGATTTGGTTCTATGCTTTAAATTTCTTTCTGGTGATTCTTGGTTAAATTCTATAAAAAAATGTACCATGTGGAGCAGAATGAGTTATTAGAATATTAAGTAATACTGAAACATAAGCAGTAGCTCAAAAAATAATTCTTTACTACCTTATCAGTTATTTTTCTTTTTGCCTTTTTTCCTACTAAAAATATATCAGCAAAATAATGGTATTATAGAAATGTATGTATTCTGAAATTATCCATCATGATCTATAACTTGTTGTTTATAAGAACTAATAGACTTAATAAAAATAGCAAGTACAAGCCTTAAATAATTTCTCATAGAGAGCCCACAGAAATTATTGTTCCACTAAACAAAATATAGATCAATTATTTGTGCCAAACTGATAAGAATTGACGTGTTGTATTGAAATGTTACTCAGAATGTATATGTTCATTTGGTATGATTAAAAATGCCTGTAAAATCTAAAATTAGCTTAAAACTGGTAACTAGCTCTCTCTTCTGTTTCAGATCCCTATCTATGCAAAAGAGTACCTGCTACAGCCTTTCTTAACTCTCTGTCCACATTTCCTTTAGATCTCAGGGTTAAGTGTTAGAAAGGCATATTCATCCAGACAAATTTCAACAGAGAATTAGTGGAAATAATATGCTATAAATAAAACTGTATCTGACAGATATTTACAGAACACTTCACCCAAACATAATAATGTACCCTTTTCTCTGCCCCTTGTGTACATTTTTCCAAATTTGACCACATACTTGGAAACAAAACATGTCTTAACCCATACAGAAAATGTGATATAAGAACCTATATCCTATCACACCGTCAAAGAATAAAACTGAAATTCAACAATAACAGAAATGACAGAAAGCTTAAAAACTCACAGAAACTAAAGAAATCTACTGAATTAAAAATGGGTCATGACAGAAATAACAGAAAATATTTTCAATAATTCAATGCAAATAAACACACAAGATACCTAAACTTAGGGGACAAAATGAAAGAGATGCTAAAAGAAAAGTTCCTACTAGTAAGCACCTACATAAACATATTGGAGAGGTCTCATACTAAGCAGGTAACAGCATGCCTGAAATCTGTACAATAAAAAAAAGAAAGTACACACAAGAGGAGTAGATGGCAAGAAATAATCACACTGAGGGCAGGAATTAATATAACAGAAACAATGAGAAAAATACAGAGACAATGAAAGAAAGACTTGATACTCTGACAAGTTCAACAAGACACACATCTCTTGTCCAAACTAACTAAAAGGCAGAGAGATTATATCTAAATTAATACATTTCAAAATAACTGTTTGAATTCTAAGGTATCTTGGGATAACTCTAACCAAGCAATTAAAAGATTTATATGAGAAAAACTTCATCTTTAAAAAGCAATATTTCAAGTAGATATCAGTAGATGAGAGGGTCACCCAGGCTCATGGATCAGTTGTATCAACATAAAAATAGCCATCCTACCAAAAACAATCACAGATTCAATTCAATCCCTGTCAAATTTCCAACATGAATTTTTCACATAATTTAAAAAATCATTGTCAACTTTGGATGAAAATAAAGCAAACAAACAAACAAACAAAAATCAGGATAGATAAAACAATCCTAAACAAAAAGAACTACATTTCCTACCATTCCTAGTTTCAAGTTATACTACAGAGTTATAATAATATAATCCAGACACTATTGGCATAAATCTGGGTATGTTCATCATTGGAATCAAATTGAAGACCCAGATATAAATCCACACACCTATGAACACCTGATTTTTTTATATATAAATAAGCCAGAAATACACATTGGGAAAAAAGAAAACATCATCAGCAAATGGTGCTGGCAGAACTGGATGTCCCCACATAGAAGAATACAAATATTTCAGTAGTTATTATCCTGCACAAAACTCAAGTCAAGGTGAATCAGTCTTCAGGACTAAAGCCAGATACATTGAACCTGATAGAAGAAAAAGTAGCAAATAGCCTTGAATTTATTAGCACAGAAGACAATATTTTGAGCAGATAACAGAAGATGTGGGCACTAAAATCAACAACTATTTAACTGATGACATGAAACTTAAAAGCCTCTGTAAGGCAAAGGATACCATCATTCAGAGAAAGGGGTAACATGTACATTACGAAAAAAACATTAAAAACTCTGTGTGGAATAAAGGTTGAATACTGAAAATATATAGATACCTAAAAACAAACCAACCAACAAACAAAAAACTAGATAATAGAACCAAATAAATCAATTAAAATAGGATTTAAGTCTAAACAGAGAATTCTCAAAAGAACAAACTCAAAGGGTTGAGATGCTTAAAGAAATGATAAACATCCTTAGCCATCATGAAAATATAAATCACTCTTTTTAGACTTTTAGATTCTACCTTCCACCTATTAGAAGTTCTGAAAACAATAAAAACAAATGAGCTTATTCTGGCATGGATGTGGAATAAGATAAACACTCATCCACTTCTGTTAGAATGGAATTTGAATAGCCACAACGGAAATAAATAAATATGTTGAAAATTGAGAATTGATTTACCTGAAGATCCAGCTAAACCCTGGTTTGACATATAGTCAAAAAGCACTTCATATTTCTACAAGAACACTTGCTGAATCATGTTCATTGTTTCTATATTCATAATAGCCAGCATTAGGAAAAAACTTCAATATTCTTTAAGAGAAATGTGATACATTTTTTGTATAGTGGAGAATTACTGTAAAGGAATTGAAATCATGAAATTTTCAGGTAAACGGATGGAACTAGGAAAAAAGGCATTTTGTGTATAGGAAGATAAATATATGTGCTCACTTACATGTAGATATTAGCCATTAAATAAATGGAAAAAAGACTGACATTGTGTAGATTAAGAGAGGTTAAGTATAGAAAGAGGGAGTAGGTATAATACATGTATCTTCATTGGAGGGGGAAATAAAAGATTTTATGGGTGGACTGGGGCTAGGGAGGATAAGTGGGGAGGATGAGGTGAGGAGGAGAAAAGAAGATTGAGAAAGGAGAGAAAAAGAGAGAAAGACAGTTAAAGATAGAGAAAGAGATATAGAAAGAGAGATACAGAGAGATAAAGGGACAGAGAGACAGAATTGAGGGGCATTTCAGGATTGTTATGAAAATCTGGTGTCATTCTCTTGACAACAAATGTGGCTTCATGTATCCTGCCTGGGTTATGTTCAGTTGAGCTGTTGGCCAAGCGAATCCCAGGAAAATCCACAAACATCCCAGGCTATGACTAAAACAATTGGCTGCTCTCTGCAATCTGATGGGAGGGTTCCATTACTGAGGATGGCACCTAAACAACTCCTTAAATGTGGAGAGTAGATGCTTACAAGGAACTTTTATCTCTATATTCTAGTATCTTTGGTGTTGGAAAGTACTCTGCACACTACCAAAAGAAATGTAAATATCAATGCAACCATAAAGCCTTTGACCTACAATCTGTCATGCCTGTAATATATGCTAGTTCAATGGTGGGACATAGTTTTTAAAAGTGGCAAACAATTGCGTGATTTGTCTTAAATATACTCCACATGGTACAACCCATATCTGACAATACTTTGGTGACCAGGAAAAGATAGTGAAGACACCTTGGAAAAAAATCAAATATGACTGGTTAAAAAGAAAAGTATTATTAAAATGATTCTAGCTGTATTCTGGTGTGGTCATGGGTTAAAGCCTTATTCAGTCATCATCAGAGAGGCTTCCTCCAGGAGCAGATGGAAAGAGATGCAGAGACCCATACATGGAGAGAGAATCCCTGGAAAACAGTTCTAAATGGAATCCCTCCATCAAATTCCTTCCTTAGAGCTCAGGGAATCCCACTGAACAGAGAGCAGGAGTGTAAGAGCCAGAGTGTATATAGGACACTAGGAGAATAAGGCCTACAGGGCCTATATAAGTCTGGACCTGGGCCTCTGCATATATAATAAAGTTTTCAGCTTAGCATTTTCATGGGACTCCTGAGTGATTGAATGATTAGATCTCTGATTTTATGGGGTTTTTTGGGAGAAGAGAGAGGGCTCTTTTCTTTCTATTGGGTTGCCTTGTCCAGCCTTAATATGATGGTTTACATTTACCTTATATTTTATATTTTATTTTGTTATGTTTTGTTGTTATCAGTTATAAGCCTGATTTTTTTAAATCTAATGAGAAACAGAAAAGAAGTAGATCTAGAGGAGAGGGAAGGTAGGGAGCAACTTGGAGGAGTAGAGAAAAGAGAAACTGCAATCAGGATTTATTGTACGAGAAAAGAATTGATTTTCAACAAAAGGAAAAACATAGTAACAAGCACAATAATTAGGCATCACAAATTTATTCTAATCTCTAAGCTAATTTGGCTATCGAGCAGGCAATGTTCCAGTGACACTTGAATTTTATTATTGGTCTGGTTTTATGGGCTTCAGGTGTTTTTCCATTATGTTTCTCCAGACACCGTACTCTAGGTAAATTCCTCCTACCTCACTCTCTCCCTCAATCTTTTCTCCATCTGGATGTCACACCCTATTCCCTCTATTGCCTAAATATTGGTTTTTCCAGCTTCTAGTGTCAAGGCAAAAAAGAAATGATGAGCACTGTTTTACAAACTTGAGATTGGAGATTCTTAACATAAACATTGCAGTGTTCTGTCTGGATTAAAACCAGAGAGTGGTATCAAAAAATCAGCATTTGAATAATACAATTACACAATGCACAACAACATTGTTTACATTTTCCCCTTTTTGTCTAATAAAAGGCTCTTTCACTTAAAAAAAGTAATCTATATACAGTAATAACTATTAAGAAAACAATCTAGTAAGATTTACATTCATATTCTTCCCAATATAACATATTTCCTTCCCACATTTTTGAGGTTATCAGACGTATAGGCTGCTCAGATTAATCAGTCCTTTCTAAACTTCAATGTATTTTAGCATCTGTGCTACTCGTCTCATGAACATTCAAAAAATCCAAAATCAAGAAAGAAGTATTCTATCAATCTCCGGGTGATTCCCTATCCCTGCTCTGTTCAATGAGCATTTCCTTCAAAGTCAGGTCAGATCTCTCCATAGTTGCATTTCTAGTAAGATTATAAGATACGTTTAATTTTCATGTCACAATGTTTAAAAATTATTGCATTTTAATGGCTACACATGTAGAAGCATCATCTGTAAAGCTAAATCTGTAAAGGCACCTCCAGGACATCCATCATCTCCAATGAATGTGAAATCTCAGAATCATCCTCTTCAGAATTCAAGGCAGAAATCAATTGGAATTCTGAATATGCACCGTAGCATGATGTATCAACATATGTGCACACCTCCATTCTCCCAGCTCTAAAACTTTAAACACATAATCTATTGTATTGACATTACTTTAAGGAAGCATCAATAAGTAGCATCTAAATAACACAACATACTGCATCTCTATGGGTTGCCATTCTAATTTTTCAAGCCTCATCTGTAACTACCATTTCTGTTCTTGTGGTATGAAACAGATCCTCTAATCTCTGTTATGTGGCATGTAATGTAATAACTAAATTTTCAGCATCATTTATTTCTCTAAATTTGTTTTAGTTTAATCTTCCTTTAAAGGCATGTAGAATGACAGGTATTACTAACCATATAATTTGTATGTTGCCAGTCAAAACATGTGGGGTCAAAATCCTCTCATTTATAGTGTTTTCCAGATTTTGATATGAAAAATATTTTCTTTATAAAAATCCCTTTAATTCTCTATAGGATGACATTATTTTATTATTGAAACTCTATTTTTTTAGTCTATATTCAATTAGCTTATTTATTTACTTTTAGCATCTAGATACCTTTGAAAATATTTTCATCTATTTCTCCTTTTCACTCCTTCAGAGACTTCATTTTCATTGTGCATTTTTATGACCAAGTTGCAGCTACCCAAAGACCACTGAGGAGCCAATTCTGATGCAAATCACATAAGGGCCTTTATCGAGATCATGTGCAAGGTCTTTCAGACTCTTACACTGAAGCAGGCCACAGTGAGAGCACCGAGTCTGGGAGTTCAGGTTTTTTTATTGTGATTACAGCAAACTTGGGGAAATTACATAGGGGTCAGCAAGTTGATATTGTAAAAACGGCATTTCTGGTATAATCTGCAGCAACTGAACACAAGAACAGAAACACCTGAAAAGGGGAATTGTCAGGTTATCTATTCTCTGCAGTATGTCTTAGGTTATCTTTTTGTACCTTGGTCTTGCTATTGTAGCCTGGCTGTTGCTAAGAGGGGAGGGGTGTCATAAAATGTTTGCCCAGATGTGATTTTATCCCAGAATCAAAGATTAGCTCCTGGTCTCACACAAAATGGGTTTTTTCAAAAACAGAGTTGCAGGGGTACTGGCTGTTTTTGTGTGTCAATTTGACACAAGCTGGAGTTATTTGACACAAGAAGGAGCCTCCCTTCAGGAAATGCCTCCATGAGATCCAGCTGTAAGGAATTTTCTCAATTAGTAAAGAAGGGTGAGAGGGCCCATTGTGAGTAGTGCCATCCCTGGGATGGTAGTCTTGTGTTCAATAAGAAAGCAAGCTGAGCAAGTCCTGGGAAGCAAGCCAGTAAAAACATCCCTCCATGGCCTCTGCATCAGCTCCTGCTTCCTGACCTGCTGCAGTTCCAGTTCTGACTTCCTTTGGTGATAAACAGAAATATGGAACTGTAAGTTGAAAAAACCCTTTCCGCCCCAACTTGCTTCTTGGGCATGGTGTTTGTGCAGGAATAGAAACCCTGACTAAGACAGTTGGGTTTTACACATTCGTTTATTTAATTTTTAACTTTTTCCCTCTGGGGAAGATTTTTTAATATTAATCTTCTCTTTAAGGACTTCATTTTATTTATTTATTTATTTTTATTATTATTAACTTGAGTATTTCTTATATACATTTCGAGTGTTATTCCCTTTCCCGGTTTCCAGGGAAACATCCCCCTAATCCCTCCCCCTCCCCTTCTTCATGGGTGTTCCCCTCCCCATCCTCCCCCCATTGTCGCCCTCCCCTCAACAATCTAGTTCACTGGGGGTTCAGTCTTAGCAGGACCCAGGGCTTCCCCTTCCACTGGTGCTCTTACTAGGATATTCATTGCTACCTATGAGGTCAGAGTCCAGGGTCAGTCCATGTATAGTCTTTAGGTAGTGGCTTAGTCCCTGGAAGCTCTGGTTGCTTGGCATTGTTGTACATATGGGGTCTCGAGCCCCTTCAAGCTCTTCCAGTTCTTTCTCTGATTCCTTCAATAGGGGACCTATTCTCAGTTCAGTGGTTTGCTGCTGGCATTCGCCTCTGTGTTTGCTGAATTCTGGCTGTGTCTCTCAGGAGCAATCTACATCCGGCTCCTGTCGGCCTGCACTTCTTTGCTTCATCCATCTTGTCTAATTGGGTGGCTGTATATGTATGGGCCACATGTGGGGCAGGCTCTGAATGGGTATTCCTTCTGTGTCTGTTTTAATCTTTGTCTCTCTATTCCCTGCCAAGGGTATTCTTGTTCCCCTTTCAAAGAAGGAGTGAAGCATTCACATTTTGATCATCCCTCTTGAGTTTCATTTGTTCTAGGCATCTAGGATAATTCAAGCATTTGGGCTAATAGCCACTTATCAATGAGTGCATACCATGTATGTCTTTCTGTGATTGGGTTACCTCACTCAGGATGATATTTTCCAGTTCCAACCATTTGCCTACGAATTTCATAAAGTCATTGTTTTTGATAGCTGAGTAATATTCCATTGTGTAGATGTACCACATTTTCTGTATCCATTCCTCTGTTGAAGGGCATCTGGTTCTTTCCAGCTTCTGGCTATTATAAATAAGGCTGCGATGAACATAGTGGAGCACGTGTCTTTTTTATATGTTGGGGCATCTTATTAATTTCAAGGTATTTTTATCAATGATGTTTTATACACAGTGTCAGCCTTCTTTAGCATAACATCATGATTTTTTAAATATTTTAACCTGATCAGAATTTTAGGTGCTTTGGATTATTTTTGTGTGTCTCTCTGTCTGCATCTGCGGTTCAGCTCTGATACTGTTTTGTCTAGGTGATGCCCCTATCTTTCAGCTCACAGACAAGAGACATTTCCACATGTAAGCTGGGGTTGCTTCACCTGATCCTAACCCCTACCCAGCTCTAGGAAGTTGTGGGTGCTGGCTACTAGAACAAATAGAGCTGGCTTTGCCCCAATGAAGAAGGACTTTGGAGAGAGAGAGAGAGAGAGAGAGAGAGAGAGAGAGACTCTTTTAGCCTCCTACTTCCCCATCCCCTAACCCCTGAGGTTCAGATTTAAAAAAAAATCCAAAAATACTTTTGTCATTGTTTTTGTTGTTGTTGTTGTTGTTTGTTGGTTGGTTTGGAGTTTTGGTGTGTGTGTGTGTGTGTGTGTATGTGTGTTTAGGTCCAGTCACCAGTCACTCTGTTATTTTGTTGTTGTTGTTGTTTCTTGGTTTTATGTTTAATAAGTCCTTACCCATTGACCTAGAAAATAACTAGTCTTTTTGTTTGTTTGTTTGTTTGTTTTGTTTTGTTTTGTTTTTCTGCAGTGTGCATAGCAGGAGTCTCCTCTGCATTCTCCTGCTGGAGTCCTCCTCTGGAGTCCCTCCAGAGCATATTGGCTGCTTTTCTCTGTATCTCCTGGGCAGAAGGAAAATGCCTAGCTCTGTGGCAAACACTGACCAAAGTCTCTGTGGTGGTGGCTGGGGTGTTACCCACCATCCATAGAGCACAGCAGGTGGTTCATAGACAGTTGCAACTCTATATCCCATGGGCAGATGTTGGACAGGATTAGTGCAGCAGCAGCAGCTAGTTGTGTCCTCTCCCAACCCCAGACTATAGAAACACAGCCTTACAGACCTTAGTAGGCTTCTCTGCTTTCTACTCAGAACTCTAATATTGTGAACATGAATTTTATGTGTTTGGATGTGAGTTGGCCACCAAAGGTAAAAAAGTATAACATAAATGTAGGCAATAAATTAATACCTAACCTGTCTTCCTTTTTCCTAACTAGTTTCTTAATAACAATACAGAGAAGAGAGAGAGAGAGAGAGAGAGAGAGAGAGAGAGAGAGAGAGAGAGAGAGAGAGAAATTGAGGGGGGCAAAGATTTATTTCCAACTTAAAAGCAAAATAAGCAAAAAAGGCATTATAAATCTATTCTAATTCTTTAGGCTAAAATCTTCAAGATATTTGCAATCTAGCATTGGCCTGGTTCTCTATAGTTCTCAGGTGTGTTTCCATATCTTTCTGAACCCCTTCCTCCTTGTGAATTCCTCTGGTCTTGCTCTCTTCCTCAATCCTATCTCCTCACTGATGTTCCACCTTGTCTCTCTACTGCCTACTTATGACTATTTCCAGCTTTTATTATTGTCAAGGCAGAAAATAAAAGGTGAGCAGTGTTTACTCAAACTTTAGCAGGAGATATTTCTTTAATGACTGTAATTGTATTTACTTCTCTATTTTGTGGAACTTTATCGTGTGAGTATTTAAATACACTTGAGAAATATTGAACAAAACATAATTACATGCATACTCATACAGAGAAACTTTTTTATTGGATATATTTCTTATTTCCATTTCAAATGTTATTTCCTTTCCCGGTTTTCTGTCCATAAGCCCTCTATCTCCTCCTCCTCTCTCATAGGGGTGTTACTCCCCAATCCACCTCCTCTTAATACCATCTCCACCCTCGACATTCCCCTGCACTAGGAATTCAACCTAGGCAGGACCAAGGCCTTCCCCTTCCACTACTGCACCAACAAGGATATTCTCTGCTACATATGCAGTTGGAGCTGAGCAGGAGATTCTTAACATACACATTACAATGCTGTGTCTGTATTGCAACCAGAACTCGGGATATAGAATTCACCATTTGAATCTTACAAGAGCAACTTTACACAATATACCATAGCATTGTTCTTGTATCTCAAGGTGTCAAAAAAGGACACAGTCTACTCTACTTGGATTGTGGTAAAGCTAACAAGTAGGCTAAGAGCAGCAACATCTCTCACTCAGTGCAGAGACCCTGCACAAACTGTGGACATTGTTGGGTTGGGTTTATTGGACTACACTTCTTTGGCAAAGTAAAACAGTTTCCCCAAGTTCCACCTCCCCAGGAAATGTTTTTACAGCCTTTGTGTCTAGCATCTGAAGGTTAATGTTGTCCTATGTGACATGCAAAGACAACTCATGCCCCACCAAAATGAAACCATCAAGGAGCCAAGGATATCCATCAAGTTAGTAGGTAAGTCTTTGACACTTTCTTTTTTTTTTTTAATTTTTTCCATCTGTATTAAATTGAGTATTTATTATTTACATTTCGATTGTTATTCCCCTTCCTGGCTTCATGGCCAACATCCCCCTAACCCCTCCCCCTCCCCTTCAGTATGGGTATTCCCCTCCCCATCCTCCCCCCATTACCACCCTCCCCACCAACAATCATGTTCACTGGGAGTTCAGTCTTGTCAGGACACTTTCATTGATACAAAAGTCATTTGGTTTATACTTCCTGCTCTAATTAATCCTTGTCAGATTTCTAATGTTGATGGTTAACTGTTCTCCAGTTTAACAGTCTACATTAGCCAAATAAAAATGTCTTTTATTACTAAAATTTGTATGTTTGTTCAAAAACATTAAACATAACAATATAAACAGACTTATTGATGAATTTTAAAAGAAACCGAAGGCTAAATTAAAATGAAAAATGTTTTAAAACATATTTATTTAGATAATATGCTGGCCAAAAATAAAATTTATTTTCGTGTTTCTCAAGTTCAGATGGAAACCAAATGCAATTAAACCAATGGTACAATTATTAAAGCTTATGTATTTTTAAATTTTTTGCCTAAAATGATTTTTGGTACATCTAAAGAATCTGTTATATCATATTGTCTATAAAATGTGATAAAAATTAAAGTCACTCAGCAAGTTGTTCATCCATAATAAAATTATACTTTGATATTTTTCTCATTTTTGCTTTATTCAAAATATCAGAACATGTACTTTCTCTCTCAAAATTTTCAATTATTATTTTTCATTTACTTCTAAATATCCTGTTACCTAATAAAAATACCTTTTCAACTTCAAAATAAAAATTGTCCTACATTTTAAAAATCCAAAATCCTATAACCTTACATTAAAATCTTTAAATTCTTTTTATTTTTATAATATTTTTAATTCTTTGAGAATTTCACAGATGCATGTAATATATCTTAACAATTATCATTCTTTTTAAAGCATGAGTTGGAGTAAAATATAATTTTTGTGATAGAAAGTAATAAAACTGGCATCTCTATTTTTTCACTTAACCAATATTTTTCAAAGTTCCAAACAAAGTTTAATAATTTAAGTGAAATCATACACTATTAACATATCTTCCTCTCTCTCTTTCTCTCTCTCTCTCTCTCTCTCTCTCTCTCTCTCTCTCTCTCTCTCTCTCTCTCTCAAAAACAAGCCAGCTAGAAAACAGGAGAAGCTTCTCAAGGTAAATTACCAACAAAAGAAAAGTCAGCAGCTCCGAAAAAAAAGAAAAAAGAAAAAAAAAAAAAAAGAAAAGTCAGCTGATCAGCCATGGTAAAGACAGACTTCATGACACGCTTCAATCTACAGTAGTCTGTAGATGCTCTTTCATTACAGGGTGAGATGGGTCACCTACATGCCATTGTGAAGCAGTATGGCACATGTTTTCCGAAGAGCAGAAGCACAACCCCAAGCATACAGACTGATGAAGAGTAACTGCAGCTCCTAAATCTAGAGAACCATAAGCTCATACATGACTCATGTATACGGATGAACCACATGGCCCCATTTAAAAGTATCTATATTCTTAGATTTTATACATAATAGCACACATTCACAAACCTCAAAACAGGTATATTAAATTGAAATTATGTCCTTTTAGTGGTTAGAGTTGGGTAATTGTTATGTCTTTCTCCATATCTGTATTTTCTGATATGCTATACAGATTTTTCCATGCTGTACAGCAACATTGCTGTGTTCCTTCTAGAAAGCCCTATGCTGCTAGTGAAGCAGAAAAGCGTCTCTCAGACAGGCAGGGAGCATCCTTGCAGCAGCAGCTGTACACAAAAAATCCGCTTCAGGTCTCTGAGCTGTGCACCACTGTCCTCTTTCTCTCTTCCTTCCTTCCTTCCTTCTTTCCTTCCTTCCTTCCTTCCTTCCTTCCTTCCTTCCTTCCTTCCTTCCTTCCTTTCTTTCTCTCTCTCTCTTTCTTTCCTTCTTTCTTTCTTTCTTTCTTTCTTTCTTTCTTTCTTTCTGGTCTCTCTCTCTTTGTTCTTTTTGGGGGTGGATATTTTTAATTTACATTTCAAATGTCCCCTTTCCCGTTTCCCGTCCATAAACCCCCTATCTCAACCCCCTTCCCCTTCTTCTATGAGGGTGTTCCCCCACCTATCCACCAACCCTTTCCATCTCCCCACTCTGACATTCCCCTGCACTGGGGGTTCCAGCCTTGGTAGGACCAAGGGCTTTTCCTCCCATTGGTACCCAACAAGGACATCTTCTGCTACATATGCAGCTGGAGCCATGGGTCTGTCCATGTGTACTCTTTGGGTGGTGGTTTAGTCCCTAGGAGCTCTGGTTGGATTGTTGTTCTTATGGGGTTGCAAATCCCTTCAGCTCCTTCAATTTTAAAGATCTCTGTCTGGTTTTGGTTTTATTTTGTCTTCTTTTAATTGTATGTTTGCCTTTGTTCTGATAAATTATAAGACTCTGACAATGAAAATAGTTAAGACACTCATGAAATCCTGTACTCAATTTAAAGTGTTATTTTGCACAGTGTGAAGGTATTATTTACAGTATTCCAATCTTCTAATGCATAATTAGAATGAACATCAGCTTGACACCTGGACTATTGCTGTCTGTGTCTGGCACATTCTTTGCTCTTAGGTATGTAGACATCTATGCTCAGAGTGCTTTACAGGCAAATAAAATTCTCTCCCTAACTTGTCAGCTACAAAGCATATCGCAAGATCTGGCATGGGGCCCAGAGGACTTTAAAAAAACAACATTATTTCATATTTGAATCTTGAGTTTGTCAAATAACTCTTTGTACATTTCCCTTCAATGACTCCTCTGAAAATGAGTCTGTTTACTGATGATGCCACATGGTAATTTTCAATTTTTCGATGCAAAATCCAATTGAATTTGGTCAGGGCCTTAAAAGACACACCTTGTAATTGGAGGCAGTATGATATTGTTTACTAAGCTATAGATTTTTTTAAATGTTCTTTTATTGTCAATCCCTGGGATGGTTACTGATATACAAAAAGAGGTCTCAAGATTGCCTGTATGATTAGCATTACAGAAAAAATATTAGCAGATATTAATCAAGAGATAGGTGATTTGAGAAATATAGTTTTACAAAATAGTCTACCAGGGTCCATCCTCGACACAAGATCAAAATTCTCAACTGGAATCAGGGATTTGGAAGGCGCACAGTAAACACACACAGACAACTTTTCAGGTACAAACTGACAGGCAATTTTTCCAGGCTTAAAGTTGCACTTCTCTCTTGAAGCTTCACATCCTTTTGATCCCTCCTCGGGCTGGAGGTTGTGCTCTCTCTTTTGCTCCCTTTCTCACACTTAGACACTCATTGTGTTTGTTCTTCTTCTTCCACACGTACTCTCTCCTCACACACTCTCACTCTCTCTCCAAACCGTACACCCTACACTCACCTCACGAGCACCTCCTGAACACCTCACTCTTTCACCTTTTTCTTGTTCTAGTCTTTCATTGTTACTCCAAAACAGGTAGAAGACACTGAATAATAATTGCCAAATCAAATTCTAAAGAATAACTACATCCCACAAAGAATCAAGAGTTGCAATTGTTCTTCAAAATTTCAAGCTTCTGCTATTCCAAGGCCTGTGGTCAAAATAATAATAATTACAAACTTACCATTATTTACACTTTAACTTTTAACTTCTTATGAAAGTCTAATGATAAATGACAGATAGTGACCAGAAGGAATCAAGTTAACCCTTCACTCAGCAGTTCCTCAAGCTTTCTGCTTCTCTGCATTGTACAAAATGACTTTCCTAAGAGTCCCAGGGTTTTGACCATCTTTTACTAATTTATAATTTTATGCATTCTATACTTTCTTATCCATACATATCTGAAAGAGGCCAGGAACTACTCTCAAATGTTGTGTAAAACTCATTCTATAAATTTCAATAGCTTTTTCCTTCCTGAATTAAAGTATCCCATGTTTGTGTTCCCTTATTCCATTTTTCCTCTATCCCATGACTATGTGTCTTCTACTAATGCTTTTTCATGATTCCAGTAAACTCCTTCACTTTCTGGTAATGGACCCTGTATGCCTCTAGCAATATATGGCTCTGTTTCATTTAAACATGATTTCTTCAAAATTTCTTCCCAAGTCAAACAATCTAGAACTACCATTTTGCAGTTACTACATTGTTTCCAAGATGAGAATGCACAGCATGCACCTGGGCCCATTTTGCAGTTACTACATTGTTTCCAAGATGAGAATGCACAGCATGCACCTGGGCCATTAGGACTGTGCTGTGCTGTGCTGTGCTGTGTCCTCGTGCCTCAATTTTTAATTGTTTAAGAAATTATTACATCAAGGAACATTTAGTTTCACAGAATTCCCTAAAGCAGAAGTAACAAGTAGGAAAGACAGATATAATAGAATAATTATGCACACCAAAGCCAACCGAAAAGCAGCCATGCACAAATTAAATCTATATAGCCTTTGTCTGGGGCTAAGGTTAGGAGAAATGGGAACAACTTTTTTTTTCTTTTACAAAAAGCTGCTGCAGGCTACTGAGATGTCTCCATCCAGGCATACAGCAGGTGCTAGCCCCTACTTCTGATGGCAGATTCCCTGGAGGGATGTGTCTCCTGCTTCTTAGGAGGAGCTCCTGTGGGCTTCTGAGATGTCTATCCTGGTCTGCTGCTGGCAGTCCCTGTCATGATATGCTGTTCCCAGCAAGAGACTTTTTGTCTCTCAAGCATAGTCTTCATTGTCAAAAATTTCTTGATATTTGTTTTATATGTGTCAGAGTTTTCTTATACTGCTGATGGTCAAATAAATGCTTTCTGCAAATAGATAGATTAAATCTCTCATGTGACCTTTGAATAGCCATTGTGCCTAAGATGAAGCTGATCTTTCCTTGGTCCTTAGTTAGTTATTTGTGTCAATCTCTATGCTTGCTCCTACTAATTAGACTAGAGCTAGAGGAAGCTCACTCAAACATGACCTTTATTAAAGCCACTATCTTTTCTTTAAAAACTTATATATGGGATATCTTGAGAGTAAGATATCCTTGTACAGTCAGACAAGCACTATGGAGGCTAGAAAATGTTAAACAGAAAAGGTTTTCTACTAAAAGAAATATATGTACCAGTTTTCTATCTGGAATGCTAGCAAAGACTGTAGTTTGCAACCTTGTGATGCTTTGCCGTCAACTGAAGTTGTTTCAGCCTTCAAATGAATCCCCCAGGATACTATGTTTGTATATACCTGCACCCCTACCCCATATCTTGAGCATTGCCTCTCTGTCTATAAACCCATCTTTATAAGTGATGTCACTTGTACTTTACAATAGCTTACCAAATTCTGGCCAATCCTAAATCCCACAAGCTATTATACTTTTCGTATTCATTCCTCCTAGACACATACTAATGTTGCAATAAAATTTCAAGAGACAGTTACACAATCTGTAACAATGCATGAAGCCCTGTAGCTTGGTCATTCATATTCTACAAAGTTGAAATCCTAGTACTGGATGTTGGGTGTTAATAAAGTGATTTGCTTGCCATGAACAGAGCTTCCCTATGCCCAACACAATCTGAGCATTTGTCTTACTAGGAATGCTCAAAGTCTGCATATAAAATTTTGTTTGAAGAAAAATTATTCCCAGTATTGATGAGGTTAACTATTTTCTTCATTGGTGGAAGGGGATCTAGCCACTAAATATTTTACCATCTATTCCATTGATACTAATGTAAGGATTTATACTAGAAAGCTGTCTTCAGTTGCACTGATGATCAGGTTTAAACTATGTAAAAATTTTGCAACTTGATACAATTCAGTAAGTAAGAAAAAAGGGTCCTAGTCATAAAATAACAGCTCTAGTGGAACAGTTAAAATTAACACCTAAGAAAAGATTTATACAAACTATGAATAAAATCTTGCCACAGATCTATAAATTATGTATAAATTAAGATTACCATGAACAAATGGAAACTAAGTAATTAAACAACAAAGAAGCTGCTAGCCTGAATGCAATTTTGTGACTGTACTAATTATTGTGAACAACAACATAAAATTACATATATTCTGACTCCTTTTGACTACACCACTACAACTTTCCAGGAAAGGGTAAGGTAGTACTTTAAAATAAAACCCTTCAGCTCCTTCAGTTCTTCCCCTAACTCCTCCATTAAGGTCCCTGTGCCCAGTCCAATGGTTGGCTTCCAGCATCCACATCTGTATTTATCAGTGGGTGGGTGGGGGAGCACGCTCACAGAAGCAGGGGTGGTGGGATGGGGGAAAACTATGAAAGGGATACCATTTGAAATGTAAACAAATAAAATATCCAATAAAAAAGTAGGACTTTAAAATGTACATATTTAAAATATAGATTTGAAATATAGATTTTCAAGTTTACGAATGTAGAGAAGACAACATCACGGTGATTTCTGCCTTACTTCCATGGGGCTAAGTAGACAGTCACAGAATGACTTTCCCATGCACATAAATATATAAATGAAAAATTAAGCCATGAAATGGTTTTCAGATGTTTGCCAGATGTACCACAGTGCTCTGATCCAGGAGGAGGGAGCTAAAGTAATTGTGAAACCTAAAAAGTACTTCAGCTCTGGCCTTCTGCAAAATACAGTGTAGAGATAGATACCCAAAACAGGAAGTAGGTCCAACTCAGGTAATGAGGCAGAAACTATTGCTCGGGATTACTGAAAGGCCAGAATTTAGATGTAGGCAGAAATACCTGTGGTCCTCTGTAAACACAAAGCCATGCATGAGCAAGACAAAATTCTTCAAAGCAGAGAAGCAGCACTTACCACAGGTCTCTGATCTCAAGCACCACCAGACCATTTTAATCATGGGCTTACATGGCCATAGCATGGTGACTTCACATAACTTTCCAGGTTTTAAATTCTTTTCACTCCAAAAATCTTAAAAGAACACTTAGTTTTATATTTTAATAAATTAAATGCTTACTAGCACTGTTTGTAAATCATGACTTCTGTCGGAGAATCAGATAAACTACTGAATTTTAATTAACATGTGTGAGAACTGTAGTTAACAAGCAATGTTATACAACTTCCCCAGTGCACTCAGTCATGTGGGCATGCTGACTATCTGTTACAATATCCTAGGCCAAAGGTAGTCATAAACATTGCTTGTGGCCTGGATTGTGAACAGATGTGGTCCTGAACTGGTATCTTCGCTGTCTTAACACCTTTCATCTTAGAGTCATAGGCTCTCTATAAATTCCTACAGAGCCATCGTGATAGGATGCTCTTGAATACCTCTTATAGCATAATGGTGAGAATCTCAGCTTCCCTCAATGGATGAAGATGCTTTTAGGTCAGGTGGGCAATGCTATCTCACAGAGCTAGTAAAGTTAAAAGAACTCGGAACCCAGATACCTCAGAGACTTGGAGATCAGCAGGAGTCATGCTGCTCCCTACCCATTTCTGTATCTGCTCTGGAACATGTAACTGTAACACCAAACAAAGAATATCACAAGCAGTCAGTCACCCTATTGAGCACCTGCAGTCTTTCCTCATGCAAATACATCATCACTAATATCTCAAAATGAGTCAATAGGAAACAGCAACCTCTAAGTCCCACACCACTCTTCAATGTTCATATAGTCCCTGTCCATACGGGAAAAAGTACACTGAGGATCATTTGAGAGCGGCTGTCTTACCTAACACTTGCAGAAGCGTTCTCTTTCCTGAAGCATTCATGACCGTACCTTGGCTGACCAGGCTCATGTCACTGCTTCCTCACTCACTGTCCCTGTCCCTGATGCTGGTTCTGTCATTGCCTCTGTAGCTTAGGAAAGTCTTGGGACCTTAGCTACATGCTCTGTTTAGACTACCCAAATCTCCTTGCTTCCCTTCTTAGAGCTGTAACACTCGCAGCAATCCAAGATGAACCAGAGCCCCAAAGAACCTATTCATCCCAGAATTTTTTCACCCTCTAGACAGATAGCAGAGGACAGATGGTCAGGCATGTAATCCAAGCATTTAGAAGGATGTTGAGTTGGAAGAGTCTGTATTGTTTCAAATTCAGCCTGGTCTATATAGAAAGTTTGAGGCCAGGCAAAGCCACAAAGTAAAAATGAAACTCTACTTCAGGAAGGCCAAAAAATAAAAATAAATAAAAATAAGGATGGGACAAGGAAGAAGAGGATGAAGAGGAGGTAGGAGAAGAAGTAGAATGGGAAGAGTAAAAAGTTACATTTCTTCTCTGGTAGCAAATAATTGTTAACATTTTCTTATGTGTATTTTTGATGGTTTGTGTATGATTGGCCAAGGGAGTGGTCCTATCAGGAGGTGTGGCCTTGTTGGAGTACGTAAGCCACTGTGGGTATGGGCTTACGACACTTACCCTAGCTGCCTGAAGTCAGTTTTCCACTAGCAGCCTTCAGAAGAAGATATATAACTCTCAACTCCTCAGGTACCATGCTGGCCTGGATGCTTCCGTGTCCCTGCCTTAATGACACAGCACTGAACCCGTAAGCTGGCCCCAATTAAATGTTGTCTTTTGTAAGACTTGCTTTGGTCATGGCGTTTGTTCACAGCAGTAAGATCCTAACTAAGACAATGTTTAAATGGTGTCTTTCTTTCAAGTATATGTTCACTGCTTCAGAAATGCAAACAGTGATTTTACTAGGGATAACACAGCATTCTTTCACTCAATGTTTTAATTTGACAATAATTATGCTAATACTTCTAGAGTGACACAGTGTGTTACGTGGGTAGCCATTAGTAACACTTCTCCATAATATACTTCTCAAAGTTTAATGGGTGACATTTAAGAAGTTTTTAGATTTTCCAGCTGAGGTGCATTCAGTGGATATTTCATGTGAACTCACACATATGTTGGAGGTGTAACAGTGTGATCATGTGTGTGACCTTATTTTCAGGCCTCATAAACTTATCTGGAATTCTCTTCAGTTTCTCTTGACATAGAGCAGTGCTTTTATTTGACTTGACCATATGGGACAATTAGTTATCTTATATATATAGTTTTGGTTTGATTGTATTTTTTTGTTGTTGTCTTCATTAAAAACCCATGGTTCTCAGAATTCAAGAAAAATACGTGCATTTGTGTGTGTGTGTGTGTATGTGTGTGTGTGATCTGTGTTTTCATGATAGTACAGTTGGTCCACACGTTGTCTGTGGAGGCTAAAGGAACCTCAGATTTCATTTATTGGAAACCATTCAACTTGTTTGGTTTTTTTTTTTTTTTTTGGTTTAGATTGTCTGTATGTATGTATGTATATATGTATGCATGCAGATTTATTTGTTTGTGTGAGGCAAGGTCTGCCACTTGGACCTGAGGCTCTGAGCATATGTTAGAGTGGCTGGAGAACAAGCACCAGCTATCTTCCATTATCTGCTTCCCCAGCTCTGAAATTACTGTCAGGTGCCGCCATGCCAGGTTTTTACATGGATTCACGACAGAATGCTGGTCCTCCCTGCTTGTCTGGAAGGCCTTTTACCCACAGAGCCACATGTGAACTCCCATGTGTATATATGCCAGGGTAGTGTAGATGAGTCCTAACAGAAAAGATGTGATGTGGTGGTGACCTTAAACCCTGATACCTTAAATTCATTTCCATGACCACAGGTGTGTGAAACTTCGATGAACCAACAGAATAGCTTGGACCTATCAGAAATAGTTCAAGAAATAGTTCAAAAACATCACAAACAGTACAGGATGCCAAGAGAAAGAAACACATTGTTTATATAAATATTTAGGATTTCACCCAGGAGCTTGTTCATCCTACTTCATTTTACTGATAGCCCAAGAGTAGGGAAGTCACAGTGGCGAGGCCTCCCCTAATCTGTTGCTGAATATTTAGAGTTTGTCAAGATCATGGGGTGAGTGATGACAGATGCTTCATTTAAATTCATACTGTCTGAATATGGAAATGTTCTTGCCCTCCCTCCATGCAGACAGAAAATATCACATTAGATTAAACAACAAAATCACAGTGAAATCCATAAAATATTTTATCCAAATCCAGAAACACAAAAGATTTTTTCAATATCTTACAAATTAAAAGAGAAGAAATTCTATAAGTAAAATCCCTGAGAATTTTGCCTCTTGTCTTAATTGTAAATAATAAATAACAGAAGGTGCAAATGATTTCTATTCTCATACTTCTCTCCATTTCAGAAATGGATGAGGCTAAGTTCTGGGTAAGTGCCATTTAGTCTAAGACTGTTCACACATAGGAAGCAAAGGACTGTGGACTATTCTTCACATGTGGCATCTGAATAACAAATCTTATAGAAGAAGAGGAATGAGGTGTTCCAGAATGCACAGTGCCAGTGGAGGACACGATCAATGGGAAAAGTGCAAGCATCAGTTAGACAACAGGAGTGAGATGTAACATGTGTGTTCCTGTGTGTAAACATACAGTGAGGCCCTTCACACAGATGAAGTTAGTAATACCGCAACTTACTTATTTTTATAATCATCAATAAAGAATATTATATTCTACTCTAAATTATAAGTGGCTATATAACTTGTCAATTTATAATAAAGTACAATGGAACTGAAACAATAAGTATGCCGCCTTCATTCAATAGAGACTCCTATCCTTGGAGGGTACAGATTCTAGATTCTTTCTTTAAACTGACAGGACTAAAGATACCACATTTCTGTGATCTTATGTTTCCATACTCGGAGAAATAAATTGCCTGCCACACTGCAAGTATTGGTAATGAGTTCTTGCAAAGATTTCAAATCCTTTCAAAACTGTTCCTTGTGGAGGTTTGCCTATGAATTAAGATTATATGTTATAAAATGTATTCCTGTTTTTACTTCTCCCCAAGCCTTATTAGCCTCTATTTATCTGTGTTAATTGTTAATTTGTTTATGTTATCTCAAAGAACTGATGAAATGGAAAAAAAAAGAGTTCAGAATTTTGGAAGAGAGGTTTCAATTATCCTTAGAATCAAGGAACTCTCTGTAATAGGGTGTGAAGGGTTTGGTCAGGTACAAACAGAGGCAGCTGATACTTTAAATTAAAGGACTGAGTCACAGTCTGGTGATGCCGAAAAGATAAGAAAGTGTGTGTTCTTATCTGAATGCAGAAACAATAACTGTGGAAGGGCTAATACTTTTTTCTACTTCTTATGCCTTTCTCTTTAGGTACTTTCTTTTCTCCACATCCCAGTCATTTGTCCACACACAATTAAGTGTACATTTCAGAGTGGCCTCTGAGACACCTTGCATGTGATCTGTGACACATTTTCACTGAGGACATAAAATATTTTCAATGGCATCTTGCATAGGATCAGGCCCAGTCATACTGCAAATGGAAGACTGTCTCTCTCTCTCTCTCTCTCTCTCTCTCTCTCTCTCTCTCTCTCTCTCTCTCTCTCATCATCATCATCATCATCTCCACATTATTATAACAGTCAAAGCAGAACAAAACATTTGAGAGCTATGCTTACAGCTCAATGTTTCCAATTTTATGTAATTTTTTTGTGCCAGAGAGTGAATGCTGTATTAAGGGAAATATCTTTCATTGTTCATGTGTTCATATATTTATCCTCAGGTCTTCTGTGCATCCCTCTTCTACTAAGTTCTTCTTCCAGGTTCTAAAACTAATAAATTAGCAACGTGATTTAGTAGTATAAGTCGTCATCCAATGGTACAAGGATTGGTAAGTTCATAAGTGCTCATCACTCTGCAAGCACCTTTGTGATGGCAAAGCTTGTTTAATTAATTAACCTGAAGCCAGGGGTCCTTTGTATGGAATCCCTCTATATCTGCATTATCATGATTTTAACACCAAACATTTTTATGCACGATTAAAGCTCAGTGATTTTAATTTGGTATTCGTAATATTTTATCCTTGTGAATGGAAACACAGAGTAGAAACACCATTCATATTTAAAAACAGCATAATCATTTTCTTTGATACTTTTCATCTGTGACCGGAAAGCTATTCAATTTCCTAGTGACTACATCCCATTTAGCCAGGAGAACAGTTCAGGCTTAATGTATGTCTGGCAACATTTTCCCACATGACTAGCTCTAACATCATTTGAAAAGCTAATAGCCATAAATTGGATGTTGAGAAGCTTATCATTAACTTCACTCTTATTTTATGTTTTAATACCTGCCAAGTCTAAGTGTTGATAGAACTTTGATCTTTCAAACTACATTAAAATTGATGATACAGATAACAAAAGAGATAGATAAATGAAAATCAAAGAATTTCCCTGCTACTGTTGCCCTATCAATAGAAACCTTCAATGAGCCTAAAATTTTTAGAAAGGCTCCATGCACTGTGCCAAAGTTAATGTAAGCTTATCTACTAAAGGAATTAGTAAGTGTAACATTCATTTAATAATACAATAAAACATTTTTTAAAACTTCAATAAAAATAGGGTCCCACAGAGCCAACTGGGTCCTCAACTAGCCCCGTGAGTAGGTGTAGTTGAATCTACAGAGGCATGAGCTGGCTGTAGGTCAAGTTGCTGGCCCAAGGCCTGTCTAGGGGATGGGAGGCATCTACAGGACTGTCCTCTCAGGAACTCTCTTTGCTCAGGTTCCACGATGCCTCCACTGTAATGCAGCTACAAACAAGGATGAGGAGTGGTTGGTTCCTTGACTACCCTGAGCTCCAACGGAAGCCCATCAAGGTTCCAGCAACGCATGAAGACCTGTCCAGGCCATCAGGAAACGGGGACCAGAACAAGGCAAGCTTCCTGAATGCAGTGCACATCTTTGGGGTGCACAATGTGCACAATCGCGGCCACATGGACTTCATCTACCTAGCACTGCACAAGACGCCAGAGTTTGGTGTGGAGCTCATCTTTGTCCACTACACAGGGCAGCAGGAGTGTGGAGTTGCTGTCCTGGAACACATGGAACTACACGCAGTCATTCCCAACACAGAGACAGAGTTCCTGCCGATTCAAATATTTGGGCACAAAAGTTATTCCATGTTCAAGTTCTGCAGATGAAGCTGTGGTTCACCCGCTTCAAGAATATTAACCCCAACCCAATGATCTGAGATCTTTCCCAGGACCTTTTGGACTTGGCCAAGCTAGGCCTGCAGCATATGGAGCCTGTTCTCAGTGCTGAAGTCACCGTTTACCAGATGTGTTTTGCCCCAGTAACTCCACAGGCATGGAATATCCTACACAGCCTCACATTGGAGGAATCCAGAGTCCAGATCAGCAAGCTGCCCTGGCCTGCCTCAACGGATCCTGGTCTATTTATGCTGAGGTCCCCTTCCCTCTCTGGCTTTCTAATAAATGTGTCTATTTTCACCTAAGAGCTGACCTGCTACTCCCTGAGGAAGAGAAAGTAGAGGAGATTCCAGAAGAATGGAACCTATACTACCTGGTGATGTTGGACCTGGAATATTTAAGGAGTGGTTGGGACAACTATGAACTTGACATGGATGAAGAAACAGAAGGCCCCATCTTCTCCATGTGCATGGGTCATGCCCATGATCAGGCAACATTGGTCAAGTGGATCTGAGGTTTGCAGGAGACAAACCCAACTGTAGCCCAGATCCCAATGACATTCCACCTGGCCAGGTCCACAAAGCAGCTCCTAACAACTTCAAAGCTGGAAGAACAGTCCCCTCCTCAGGGTGATAACTTCTAGTTCCATCCATTTTCCTGCAAATTACATGATGTCCTTATTTTTAATAGTTGAGCAGTACTCCTTTGTGTAAATAAACCACGTTTTCTTTCTCTATTCTTTAGCTCAGGAGCTTCTGGGTAGTTTCCAGTTTCTGGTTATTAGGAGTAAAGCTTCTATGAAAATAGTTGAACAAGTGTCCTTGTGGTATGGTGGAACATCTTTTGGGTATATGCCCAGGAGTGGTATTCCTGAGTCTTGGGGTAAAATAATTCCCTATTTTCTGAGAAGCCAACAAATCCATTTCCAGAGTGGTTGTACAAGTTTGTGCCCCCACCAGCAATGGAGGAGTATTCTATTCGCTCCACATCCTTGCCAGGATATGTCTTTCACATAAAGGTTTTGTTGTTGTTCATTTTTGTTTTGTTTTGCTCATTATTATTATTTTCTTAGCCATTCTGATCAGTGTTAGATGGATTCTTGAGAAATTTTATTTGCATTTTGCTAATAATGAAAGACTTAAATATTTATTTTACATTCAGGCATTTGATCCAGTAGAACTTTAGATTTATACAAGGTAAGAAATATGGATCTGGTTGCATTTCTCTACATGCAAACATCCACTTAGACCAGCTCCATTTGTTAAATACTTTTTTCCATCGTATGACTTTGGCTTCTTTGTCAAAAATCAAGTATCTGTTGGTGTGTGGCTTTATTTCTGGGTGTTCAATTCAATCCCACTGATACCTGTTTGTTTCTATATCAATACCATGCAGTTTTTATTATGATTGCTTTGTGGTACAGCCTTAACTCAGACAAGAACAAACCCCTAGAAGTTTGTTTGCTTTTGGTTCAGGAGTGGTTTAGCTATCCTGGTTTTTCTTCTTCTTGTTGTTTTTCCATATGAAGTCGAGAATTATTCTTACAATACCTGGAAAAAATATGTTGGATATTTGATGGGAATTGCATTAAATCTGCATATTGCTTTTGGTAAGATGGCATATTCACTATGTTAACCCTACAAATCCATGAGCATGGAAGATCTTCCCATCTTCTAATATCATCCTCAGTTTCTTTCTTCAGAGACTTCATATCACAGATGTTTTTACTTGCCCCAATGGGTTTACAACATATTTTATATTATTTGTTCCTATTATGAAGAGAGTTATCTCCCTAATATCTTTCTCTTTCACATCATTTTTTGTATAAAAGAGGGCTACTGATTTCATTGAGTTAGTTTTGTATAAAGCCACTTAACTGAAAGTGTTTATCAGCTGTAGGAGTTCTCTGGTAGAGTTTATTGTGATCACCTTATGTATGGTATTATATCATCTAAAATACTACTCCTTTGACATTTTACTTTCCAGTTTGTATCCACTTAATCTCCTTTAGCTGTTTAATTGTTATAGTTAGAACATCAAGTACTATGTTGAAGAGATAAGGAAAGAGTGGCCATCCTTGTCTTATTGATGATTCTATTGGAATTGCTTTAATATTTTCTCTATTTAATTTGACTCTGTCTATTGTCTTGATGTATAAGGCCTTTATTTTGTTCAGGCATGTGTCTTGTTTCCCTGATCTCTCAAATACATGTTGGATTTTGTCAAAGGCTTTTTAAGCATCTAATAAGATATTTTTTTTTATTCAGTTAGTTTACATGGTGGATTATGTTGATGGATTTTTTATGTACTGAATCATTACTATATAACTGGGATGAAGCCTACTTGACCATAGTGGATGATGTTTTTGATATGTTCCTGGATTCAATATGTGAGTACTACATTGAGTATTTTTGCACCAATGATTGTAAGAGAAATTGGTCTGATATTCTCTTTCTGAATTGTTGAGTCTTTGTGTGATTTAGGTATCTGGGTGATGGCAGCTTGGCAGGATTCTTTCTGTTTTGTGAAATAGTGTGAGGAGTATTGGTATTAGCTTTCTCTGAAAGTCTGGTACACTTTGCCTCTCTATTCCCTGCCAAGGGTATTCTGTTAAAACAGACACAGAAGGAACACCCATTCAGAGCCTGCCCCACATGTGGCCGATGCATATACAGCCATCCAATTAGACAAGATGGATGAAGCAAAGAAGTGCAGGCCGACAGGAGCCAGATGTAGATCTCTCCCGAGAGACACAGCCAGAATACAGCAAACACAGAGGCGTATGCCAGCAGCAAACCACTGAACTGAGAATAGGACCCCCGTTGAAGGAATCAGAGAAAGAACTGGAAGAGCTTGAAGGGGCTCGAGACCCCATATGTACAACAATGCAAAGTAACCAGAGCTTCCAGGGACTAAGCCACTACCTAAAGACTATACATGGACTGACCCTGGACTCTGACCTCATAGGTAGCAATGAATATCCTAGTAAGAGCACCAGTGGAAGGGGACGCCCTGGGTCCTGCTAAGACTGAACCCCCAGTGAACTAGATTGTTGGGGGGAGGGCGACAAGGGGGTGAGGATGGGGAGGGGAACACCCATAAAGAAGGGGAGGGTGGAGAGGGATGTTTGCCTGGAAACCGGGAAAGGGATTAACACTCGAAATGTATATAAGAAATACTCAAGTTAATAAAAATAAAAAAAAAGAAAGAAAGTCTGGTACAACTTTCTTCTAAAATAAGTCTTGGTTCTGGGCCTTTATTGTTTGTGTGCGTATGTAAATTCACTTTACATCCCAATCAATGTTCTCCCTCTAGAATCTCCTTCCCCACAGTACTTTCCCCACAGTACTCTCCCATGCCCCCTTCTCCTCTGAGATAGTGGAAGCACCCACTGGGTATCCTCCTACTCTAGCACATCAAGTCTTTTCAGACCCATCTGCTTCTTCCCTCACTGAATGCAGGACAAGAGTTAGGGGAATGGATTACAAAGAAAGCAAAGAGCTTTAGGAATATTTTCCCTATTTTCTTTCTTGGCCCATTTATCATTTGTATAAAGGAAGACTAATAACTCTCTCTCTCTTTCTCTTTTTCTTACTCTCTCTCTCTCTCTCTCTCTCTCTCTCTCTCTCTCTCTCTCTCTCTCCAATTTTATATCCAGATACTTTGCTAAAACTGTTTATTACCTGTACATATTCTCTAGTAGAAATTTTTTCGGTTGATTATTTATACTACCCTATTCTTCACAAATACTAATACATCGACTTCTTTTCTAACTTATATCCTCTTGATCTACTTTGGTTGTCTTCTTATTGCTCTAGTTACAACTTCAAGTACTATATTGAATAGATAGGGAGAGAGTGGGCAGCCTTTTCCTGTCTCTGATTTTAATAGAATTTCTTTAAGTTCCTCTTCATTTAGTTTGATGTTGGCTATTAGCATGCTGTAATTGTTTTTATTATGTTTAGGTACATGCCTTATACCTCTGATCTCTCTAGGACTTTTATCGTGAAGGAGTGTTGGATTTTGTCATGGGCTTTGTCAGCATCTTCTGAGATGATCATGTAATCTTTTTCTTTCAGTTTCTTAAATAATGAATTACATTGATGGGTTTTCATATATTGAGCAATCACTGAATTAGGGGGATGAAGCCTATTTGATCATGGTGGATAATATATTTTATGTGTTTTACTGCTGTGAATATACACTATGACCAAGGCAAATTTTATAAGGACAACATTCAATTGGGGCTGGCTTACAGGTTCAGAGGTTCATTCAATTATCAACAAGGGCATGGCAGTGTGCTTGCAGGCATGGTACAGGAGGAGCTGAGAGTTCTACATCTTCATCTGAAGTCTGCTAGCAGAATACTGGATTCCAGGCAGCTAGGCTGAGGGTTATGAAGCCCACACCCACAGGGTCATACCTACTCCAACAAGGCCACTCCTTCTCCAACAGGGCAGCACCCTCTAATTATGCCACTCACTGGACCAAGCATATACAAACAATCACACTCTCCTAAGTCAAATTTTGGTTCCAGATATTCACTGAAACCACTTGTATATCACCTTGCATTTTTATTTTATTTGCCTAGGGACAGCCTAATTGGGTCTTCTTTCTTGTTTTTAGTTCTTCTGGAGGCAGCAGATGGGGAAGAACATCAGTGGGAGGTAAGACTTGATCATGTGAGATATTTAGAGTTGCCATATAATAATAAAAAAATTTTTCCTATCATAAGTCTAAGTCCCTTAGCTTCATTTTTTTTACTTGTATGATAGAGCAACTTTATTTCTTTCTTCCATTTGTATTAAATTGGGTATTTCTTATTTACATTTCAAATGTTACTCTCTTTCCCAGTTTCCTGTACATCAGCCCCTCTAACCCCTCCATCTCCCCTTTTATAAGGGTGTTTCCTTCCTTATCCATCCCCAATTACGGCCTCCCCAACAATCTCCTACACTCGGGGTCCATCCTTGGCAGGACCAAAGGCTTCCCTTTCCACCGGTGCCCCAACGAGGCTATTTGCTGCTATATGTACAGTTGGAGCCCAGGGTCAGTTCATGTATAGTCTTTGGGTAGTGGTTTAGTCTGGAAGCTCTGGTTAGTTGGCATTGTTGTTCTTATGGGGTTACAAGCCCCTTCAGCTCCTTCAGACTTTCCTCTAATTCCTCCAATTGGGGTCTCATTCTCAGTTCAGTAGTTTGCTGCCAGCGTTCACCTCTGTATTTGACATGTTCTGGCTCTGTCTCTCAGGAGAGATCTATATCCAGTACCTGTCAGCATGTACTTCTTAGCTTCATCCATCTTATCTAATTTGGTGGCTGTATGTATATGGGTCACATGTGGGGCAGGCACTGAATGGCCATTCCATCAGTCTCTGCTCCAAACTTTGTCTCCCTATCCCCTCCTATGGATATTTCTGTTCCCCTTTTAAAGAAGAAGTGAACCATTTGCATTTTGGTCATCCTTCTTGAGTTTGATGTGTTCTGTGCATCTTGGGTAATCTGAGTATTTGAGCTAATATCCACTTATCAATGAGTGCATACCATGTGTGTTTTTCTGTGATTGGGTTACCTCATTCAGGATGATATTTTCTAGTTCTATCCATTTGCCAATGAATTTCATGAAGTCATTTTTTTTGATAACTGAGTAGTATTCCATTGTGTAGATGTACCACATTTTCTGTATCCATTCCTCTGTTGAAGGGCATCTGGGTTCTTTCCAGCTTCTGGTTATTATAAATAAGGCTGCTATGAACATAGTGGAGCATGTGTTTTTGTTTTATGTTGGAGCATGTTTGGGTATTTGCCCTGGAGAGGTATAGCTGTGTTCTCAAGTAGTGCAATGTCCAATTTTCTGAGGAACCTCCAGACTGATTTCCAGAGAGGTTTTACCAGTTTGCAATCCCACCAAAAGTTGAGGAGTGTTCCTCTTTCTCCACATCCTCACCAGCATCTGCTGTCATCCAAGTTTCTGATCTTAGCCATTCTAACTGGTGTGAGGTGCGATCTCAGAGTTGTTTTTATTTGCATTTCCCTAATGACTATGGATGTTGAACATTTCTTTAGGTGCTTCTCAGCCATTTGATATTCCTCAGCTATGAATTGTTTGTTTAGCTCACTTCCACAATTTTTAATAGGTTTTTTTTTTTTTTTGCTCTCTGGAGTCTAACTTCTTGAGTTCTTTGTATATTTTGGATATTAGCCCTCTACCAGATGTAGGATTTGTAAAGATCTTTGCCCAACCTGTTGGTTGATGTTTTGTCCTAATGACAGTGTCTGTTGCCTTACAGAAGCTTTGCAGCTTTATGAGATTCGATCTGTCGATTCTTGCCCTTAGAGCATAAGCCATTGGTGTTCTGTTCAGGAAATTTTCCCCAGTGCTCATGTGTTTGAGATTCTTCCCCACTTTTTTTTCCATTAGTTTGAGTGTGTCTGGTTTAATGTGGTGGTCCTTGATCCACTTGGACTTAAGATTTGTACAGGGTGATAAGAAGGGATCAATTTATATTTTTCTACATGCTGACATCCAGTTGGACCAGCATCGTTTGTTGAAAATGCTATCTTTTTCATTGGATGGTTTTGGCTCCTTTGTCAAAAATCAAGTGACCATAGGTGTGTGGGTTCATTTCTGGGTCTTCAATTCTATTCCATTGGTCTATCTGCCTGTCTCTGTACCAGTACCATACAGTTTTTTTCACTATTGCTCTGTAATACTGCTTGAGTTCAGGGATAGTGATTCCCACGGAAGTCCTTTTATTGTTGAGGATAGTTTCAGCTATCCTGGGTTTTTGTAATTCCAAATGAATTTGCGAATTTTTCTTTCTATCTCTATGAAGAATTGGATTGGAATTTTGATGGGGATTGCATTGAATCTGTAGAGTGCTTTTGTTAAAATGGTCATTTTTGCTACATTAATCCTGCCAATCCATGAGCATGGGAGATCTTTCCATCTTCTGAGATCTTCAATTTTTTTCTTCAGAGACTTGAAGTTCTTATCATATAGATCTTTCACTTGCTTGGTTAAAGTCACACAGATTACTCAAGGCTGCCCACTTTCCCCCTACTCATTCATTCAATATAGTTCTCAAAATCCTAGCTGGAGATATCAGACAACAAAAGTAGGTAAAAGAGATACGGATTGGAAAGGAAGAAGTCAAAATATCACTAGATTATGTGCAAGTATACTTAAGTGACCCCAAAAGTTCCACCAGAGAACTAGTAAGCCTGATAAACAACTTCTGCAAAGTGGCTGGGTATAAAATTAACTCAAACAAATCAGTAGCCTTCCTCGACACAAAGGAGCAACAGGCTGAGAAAGATATTAAGGAAAGGACACCCATCATAATCGTCCCTTAACTTCTTAGCATTGGTAGCTAACCTGTCTTCTGAGTTCCTTTGAGGCTAGAAACTGTTTAGCACTTTATCCTAAAAGAGCAGGAGATTAAGTAAGGTAGCTTTTGTTCTATCTCTGCAGGAAATGAAGGGCTCTTAAATTCAGCCTACTAGCTGAAATTACAGGAAGAAAAAAAAAGACACTTTGGAAAGTGATTTTAGCTTTTATATCTAAGTTTTCTCCGAAAAGTATCCTATGAAATTTCTATAAGAAAAAGGGGAAAGGGGCTTCTAATAAAAAGAAGATAAGCAGAATCTAAAAAGAGTGGGTTAAGAAGTGCTAAGAAGAGGCATGGGTACACAGTGGGTACATGTTTCATGCTGTCAAATTGACCTGGGATTTTGTTTCTCCCTTTGGATCTGTTGAATCAGCATCACTGCCATTTGTCACTGTCTGATTTACAAATGGAAGCTTACTCAGTTGGGCATCCTCTCCCACAGTTGTCATTAAAAGCCATGACAACTCATGATGTAGAACATCAGATACAATTAAAATTATAACCCGTTTTCATATAGGAAGCTTACTGCTCTCATTTTTTTCAGTGTTTCCATAGTTATCGTTAATTGTAGAAACTGGCTTGTCTGTTACCTTTCTTTTCTGTTGCTGTCTGTTTAGATGTAGATTTCTAGATACAAGACTGATTCATGTGTATTAGAACAAAAGTCTTAAATGCCACGGTTGTCTTTGGTCTTAGAACACATGTGCATTGTAGTGCATGTATATTGGTCCAAACTTCCAGAGTCTCAGCTTTCCTTGGTGAAGAGCACAAACAAATCCAAGTCTAGCAATGTTAGCTTGCTAAAGAAAATGAACTATTCTCACCTGCTCCTTTTACACTAATATGCACAAAACAATGAGAGGCATTGTTAGATTGACTGAGTGTAGGTAATTTTTTCTTATCAGCTTAAACCCTCTGGTTTTTCTTTATACTCCTCCTGCCTGCAGGTTCATTCCAAGGCATTTGGATCAAGTTTGCTTAAGGTGATGAAGTGAATGGATGCTTTCCATCTGTGATGATAATGGGTGATACTTTCAGAAGATAGAATTAGTTCAAGCCCTCTGACTTGGTGAACAGTTGCTGTGAGAAGCTGTATCATTCTCACAGAGGATCCCTGAGGGCATTTTCAGTTATTTATTTATTTGACACATCAAAGTGATGGATAAGTTTCTAAGTCTATAAAGAACAGATGAAAAAGAGGCAGAAATTAAAAGGAATTTTCACCGAGTTAGAAGAAGAGCAACTAAGGCCAATAAGAGAACGGGGCACGGTACATACAGGGGGTCAAGAACATGGGACTTTTCTCATACCATGAAGCAGAAGAAAGCAGAATTCTGGGTCTAACCTGGAAGTATAAAAAGCTGTTGCTATTTATCATTGTTAGTCATCACATAAGAAACCTTTCTTCAGATGTAAATATGGTGTCAATGGAGCTTTATCTGTATTCATTCTCTCACAATGTGTTTACACAAACTGACAGTTGGCTCTGTAGTTCATCCTGGTTGCCTATGAAAGGTTGCAAGTTGTAGCAATGGATTCTCATTTTTGAATTAATAACTCAATAAATCATATCACCGCATATTCACTAATCAAAAACAAGAGCAACTTCCTCTCTGCTGGATGAATGTTCTGGTTTAGAATCGCGCAGAAACTAGAGCAGGTTCTGACATCCCCATTAAGTTGATAATATGCAGCTGCTGCGAAGAAATAATACCTGTTCTAATGAGTCAGTGTCTTTGTCAAAGACTCTGACCAGTTCTGTGCTGTGTTTTTGTTTCTTTTTGTTTTTGTTTTGTTTTTTACATCCACTTCTCTCTGAAGACTTAAGGCAACCCATATCTATAATGAATTTTAACAAACTATGTAATATACAATTGGCAGAGAGATATGATACAGCCTATATGATGTGGGAAGCTTTGTAGTGAGTGTGGGGAGCACACAGGCTTTTATGGTCAGCAAACAATAAATGAGAGGACTGCATGCTGACAGACGTGTGCATGTTATATTTTCCTTTTGTGGATGCTACAAGATTTTTTCCCTCTCAGGAGTTGTTTCAGAAATGACACAAAATATTTGGATCATTTTTACTCACCTTAGAAAGATGAAGGTGAGACTTATACAGGATCAGAATTTAGTGAAAATATAATAATCCCTTTGACTTCAACTGTCAACAAAATTAAAGATAAATTTTTCTACTCTCTGAAGTTTAGTTTCAAGTTCCATAATTCTTTTTTGATAGAGAGGAAAGTTTAGTATTGAAAACAGAGGCATATATATAGGCATATATGATAAGATCCTAAAGCAAGAATCTTTTCATCTTCAGTTAAAGTTGACTATTTATTATTTGTTATATCCATTAAATTATAATTTATTAAAACATTAAATGACAATCACAGGTAAAACTATAGGAGTATATTTGAAATGCTGAATACTGAAAAGACTCTTCTAAGTTCCCTGACTAACAATATTAAGCTGCCTCGGGGTTCTTTATTGCATATTTTAATGTCTCTTCTGTTTTGTTTGTTCATTTGTTTTTCTCATGACAGCGTATTTACATTTGCAGAAATTTTTCTCATGTGATGACAAAAAACAATAAATACAGATATTTACCCTTTGCATAATGCCAGTTTAGACCCAGAATTCTTCTTTCTCATGCTTCACGGAACAGTCCCATTTGAAAAATATAACTCCGCGATCAGAAAAAGCCTAATAGGTAGGTCTTCTCACAAAGCTAAATCCAGTAGAAAAATGATACCAAATTCTTCCTCATCTTTTCCCTAATCACTGCTCTGGTACACTGAAATCACAACAGATAGTAGGCACTGAATTAACTAGTATAATCAATATTGATAGTAACTTGACTTGTAACAATAATGAAAAACAGAATGTCAGCCTAATAGTTGAGAAAAAATTCTGTGTATTACATAATTTTGCTTTGAGAACAAACGTTGCTAGATGTCCCATTTGAGCAGAAAGACTGGTGATCTTGGCAGAAGGCCACAAGACTCCTAAGTATCTCAGGCAGTCTGGGAAGAAGCCATTGTCTTGTCTTCATGTCTGTAGTTCTGTCATCATCTTGCCAAGGGAATGCTTGTGTTTTCATCTAATGGCCCATATTTCTATAAATGGTAACATTAATGAGGTATTTAAATGCAAATCTCTCCTGAAATACTCATGGGTTAGGGCTATAAAGTCACAGTTCAGAATCTCTTAAAACAACAATTTTGACTTTAATGTATTCTGGGATTTAACAGAATAAACAGGAAGGGATCATTTTAGAATGTAGGATGATAAAATGGGTCTATGAGATGATATGGTCTTCTTGTTCTCTACTGCTGGGAAACTTGTAATTCTACTACAAATAAATAACTACATTTACATTAGATTTATTTTGATCAACCTCTAAGGTAATTTAATTTTTTTTAGAGTCAAGCATGTAAGTATATATTTCTATTTTTGTTTTTAGTTGTGGAAGTTACATTTTAATCATTGGGCAATACCTTATTGCTTTGTTGTAGGGATAAGAAATTACTTCAGATTGATTAATTTATAAAGCCCAGATATTTATTTCTTACAGTTATGAGTGGCGAAATTTCCAAATGAGTAATGCCAACATCTCTTAAGGGTACTCTTGAGTGATAGCTCGGCTGATAGTCAAATGGCAAGGAGGTTTCTTTGAGACAGTGAATGATGTCCCCACCTTGCCAAAGCAGGCTCTCTCTAATAATATCAGGCTGAATTCACTCATAAGGAAGATACTCTAAGGACTTCATGAATTCATTGAGTTATCTTTTCATAGAGTTAGAGTGAAAATTAAATTTGAGCATTCAGTTTCAGAGGGAATATACAAATATACCTGAGATACAACAGTCTATGGGCACTTCTATCATTAGCAACATCTGTCTCCTGCCCATAGTTCAGTCCTAGATCCAACTCCTATTTCCTCAATGAGATCCAGCAAATCCTGCTTTTGAATTAATTTTATTTTCTCTTCATTGTGGCCTTTTTGAGCACTTGATTTTCTTTTATGAATTTACTTACTGACGTTGGACCTGACTCTACATCATTACAGATGTTTCGTATGTCATCTCTAAATAACTAGTTTGATTGTGTGTAATGTTTTAGGATGTGATAGCAGTATTTTTCTACAACTATTTAAATATATGGCTCTGGGCTCAAAACATCTTTACTAAACATCATATATTCAGACTGAAAATAGTTTAGTGTATAAATGTCTTTCTGTTCTCTAATTACACCCCAATTAAGACAGGAGGAGATACCATTACTAGCAAATTGGCAAAAAGAGCTACTTAGAAAGACTAGTAAAATTCTTCCATTCCTTAGATATGGTACATCCCAGTCAAGTCAACAACATTCGTTTGCCAAATGAAACATATTGGAAAAAATCTCACAGGGAATCCAGACTAGAATATATTTTAGAAAAAATTAAAAACAAAAACAAAATAAAAAATGAGACTATAGATGTATTTTACAAAGACAGTGGTCTGCAACAGCTACTACACAGTCTGGGTTGTTTCTATTGTTCAATGTTTTATGGCAAGCTTCTGCATTTAGACTGCTGTCCTTACATCCTCTACTCTGTAGATACTAATTTTAGATTTAAAACCTTATTAATATGGTTCTCACTGAAGACCAGCAGTTGTACTATAGCTGTTGGTTTCAAGCAGATGCCTGAAGAACTGTCTTCCTGTAGTTTGTTGGCTATTCTGGACTTCAATGGAGAATGAATATTCCATTTGGAAGAAACAAACCCTTCTTCTGTTGGGTTTGACAGCTTCAGTAATGACTGATTCTTAGGAACAGCAGAGTAGTAGGAAAAGTACTGGGAATAAACTAGTTACTTAAAAAAAGGCCTTATTAATAAGCTATTACCTTATTACCATCTCATAGAACAACTCCTTTTGATACTAAATTAATATATTTATGGTGTGTTATAGCCCAATCTTTCAAATGGTTCATATCAAGTCTTTACACCATTTCCTCTATAATTGCACAAGGAATGGCTAGGTTCTTCACCTTTTCTGAAACTCAGTACTTGTATAAAATGTTGCTTCATCCATTTCACCTAAAATCTTAACATAATGTTACATGCTACACAGCAGTGTTCGAAGGATATTATATCAAATTTTTTTTGGGGAAATCCTTATTGCCACCATCAAAAATCTTTCCTAGTTTCTATTAAACTATGTTGACAACTTAAGTTGATAGCCTAAACACCTGCTGCCTTACTTGGTTTACTTTTTATTAATTCCAGATAATTCATTATGTTTTTAACCTCTGTAGCTTTTTTAAAGGGATACTATTATCTCAAGAAGCATTTAAACTCACTGGATTGGCAATGATAGCCTTCAGCACCTGATCCTCCTCTCTTTACCAACTTTGTGCTAAGATTATAGCAGTGCACTACCACAGTGGCTTCCAGAGATGCACTGTTATAAAGAGAACATGATGAAGACCTATTGGCACAAGTGTTTCAAGTTTTCACAGTGTGCACAGGCACACTAATGTTGATTGGTTTTGTTTACAATAATTATTCTTTCCCCAGTTCGATATTGAGTATATGGCTGTTCCTCAAGAAATACTTGCTGAATATAGAAATGAAGAAATAAGAGGTTTTATACCAGAACATAGAGTATATCTCATGACAATGGAAACTAGAAGGCAGATGTGGAGGAGGAGGGTTAATATGCATTGCCATTTAGCATTCTGCACATGAAACTTCAGAAATAGTCCTGAGAATCTTAGTCTCTAGAAAGAAAAAGGGTTCTGCATCTTCTGATCTCTTACTAAACTTTTTTACGACTTTCTATCAGAGATTCTGAGGAAGGAAGGGAGAAGCTGGGAGGAAGTCCATTCTGGAGAGAGGAATGAGGATTGTTGAAGCCACACTGGAGGGAGAGAAGACTTGAGAAGGTTGGCAGATGTAACACACATTTTTATAAAACTGAAAAATGTACTCAATTGCAATATATTGGTATACAATGCACAGAGGAAGCAACTTAAACAAATATCAAGTAAATGTTATAATTCAGGGAAGAACAGATGGCAAGTGGCAGGAAGAAGAAAGCACTGCACTGGACAGATGTGGCACAAAGAAAACCTCCTCATCACTGATCAAAAGAGACTCAGACTCAGGCGACCAAAGAGAACAACGTACTGTACATAGCTGAAGTGCAGCTCATCCTCCATGCCCTCTTGAAGCCAGGCAGAAGCTGACCATGCAACACTGTCATTTATCCAATGTCCAGCTTTATAATCCCTACATGGAACCTTGTCCTTCACCGAGGCCAAAACAGATGTTTTTCACTTCTATCATCATATTTCCTATCTTTAAACTAGACTTTTAATGAAGGATTGAAAAATTATACATACGGATGGTACTAGGGGAGAAAAAGGGAGGACAGAGAGAAAATAAGAGAGGAAGAAAGGAGAGAGAAGGGGGAGGGGAAGAAATGAGAAAGGGAAGGAGAGAAGGAGGAGAGAGGAAGAGAAGGGGCAGAAGGAGAGGGAAGAGGGAAAAGGAAGAACAAAAAGGAAAAACCGTTCCTTGGCTTTTGTTTTATTTACCTCCTCCTCCCTAATCTCCAATTATGTCATTAGTCTTGCTAACTCCTGAGAGGGTTTCGGAGACAGTTGAGCAAAGAAAAGTATTTGATTTTAAGTTGGAACAATTTTTGTTCTCATTTCCAAAGCACTAAACAACCTCTCTAAATTCAATGCTTATAATGAATACTTCTCACTGCTGGAGCCAAATCAAGAAATGCTCACAAATGGCACTGGATAAGCTTCTTACGTCTAAACAATTCACACTTAAAGGAGCAGAGTAAACCCAAGCATGTAGAAGTGTGCTGATTGATTCTTTCGTTGATGGTGTTCTGAACTGATCCAGTGTCTACTTGATCCAAAATTAAATTCTTTCCCCTCTACCTTGGTACTGTCTGAGAAACAACAGAGCGATTGTCAGTTTGTTTGTCGCCCACTCCCCCCACTATGTTACTATATTGAGACATTCTACATTAGAGTATCAGGACAGTTTTGTAATACTTTATTTATCATGCTTCATTTCAAGCTGGATGGGCATGAGACTTCTTCCCTGGAAAACTGACAGGTAAGGAAGGAGACAGCTAGGTAAAGCTCAGGCTGATCACTAGGGATGATCTTAATTTCACAGTATGTAAGCAGCCAGCATGCTTGTAATGGAAGCCTAAGGGGTGGCATAGTGAAAGAAAAAAGGGAATGGTGTGTACGGCATGGAAGTCTGCACACTGTGAGAAAGAAGTTCCTTGGGTAAACCACAATGAAGAAAATTATACTCTGGAGCAAGAGGAATGAGAGGAGATGCCATAAGGTCAGTGGCCAAAGTGGTAATCATGAACAATAGGTGGACTGCGGTGTGATTCCAGGCAAAGTCATAAGGATTTATTGATGGATTGGAAGGCAAACATAGAACTCCTAGATACGAGATTGACCAAGTAGGTGGGCAGTGGTGTCCCTTTCTGACAAACCAAAAACAAACTTAGAGTCAGGTTTAAATAACACAGAAGCCACTGCCAAAATTTTTGCTGGCAATGTAGAAACTTACTCAACTAACTAGTTTCAAATCATATGATTTACTGTCTTGTACTCTGCATCCCCTCTGCACCCTACAGGAGGCTTTTAATGAATGTTTGGGCTAGACACGCTAACGTTTAATCATACATATGCATTAAACTCTCAAAAATAAGACATAAATATTCCAAAATATACATATATACAAAGCAAGCATAGGAGGAGCCAAATGCATCCTTCTTCCCCATCTTCACTGTCTATGTCTGTGACCCTCTATTAACTCCTATTCTCGCCATTTGTTATTTCTTCACCCATAATACAGGAATATAGAATATACTTCCTTGAGTTATATAAAACATGAAATATGTAAAACTCCAGACTCATTCCTGTCAGAATGCTCTTGAAATATTATCAGTAAGAAAAACCTCAGACTTGGTTCTCTCTGCATTGCGACAAGCTGTATAAGAAACAGTGATATGATACATTATCCTGCTTTGTTTAGACAACAGTAGTCTTGTTCCTCCTGTAGGAGTTTTCCTGTGACTACCTTCTCTATACAGCATTCTCATTTAATTATGAGCAGAGCTAGCATTCCACAGTAATTTCCCCTGCCCCCTGTGTGAGAAAGAAATGTTTATACATCATTACCATTGTTAATTTAGCTTTTCTCATCAATCCAACAAAATCTTGTTTTATAATCTCTGTTTCACAAATAGGCACAAATCTCCAGATAATACAAATTTCATCAAATACAGATACAACCATTAGATAATGAGGAACTGCATACACTTCTGAACTAATTGAGTGCAAAATAATTATTTGGCTACTGCCTGTGTTCAGCCACAGTTACTTCTGGAACCTCATGCCTCACAAAGTAGTCTAGCTTTACAGCAGTCCTGAGGGGGAGGCAGTAGGATTTGTTTCTTCTATTGTAATGGCAACTGCTCTTTCTGAAATCTCTCTCCACAGGTACTGATTACACAGCTCTTGCTGTCTCAAGTACTTACTTTTCTCTGACCCTGTCTTTATGGTGAAATTTTCTACAATTCCTTTGACAGATTAACCTTCTTTGTCGCCTGAATTTTTCTCCATAAGGGACCAAACAGATGTTTATACTCTGGGTCCTTTTCAAACATCTCAGCTATGAGATGAACATTCAAGATTGATCAGATTTCCATAGAAATGGTTTGTTTGGTCTTTCTGACTGCAGGTTCTCCAATTTCTGTTAGAGCCAATTAAGCACAGACTACATAGTCACTAAAATTAGTTTGGGATAGGTTAGGAAACTGAGGTCACAGGAACCTATTTCCTGTAGTTAGACATGCACCTGGGATGTGTGTCTTCCATTCCTTCCTACTTTGCTTCATTTTATGTAGCTTTTTAAATAGGATATGACAGTTTAGTTATACTGCAACCACATGGAATCAGCCTGCCTAACGATTTATTTCCTTATAGACAGTAAGTTGTGTTTACCAGTCTTTGAATGCTAGATCTTTAATGTCTGATTTCTCTTTCTCCATATACACATGAATAATGGATAAAGTGATTTTTCCTTCTGAATGTCAGATGGGAAACTATAGAATAAATTAAAATGTAACATTTGTAAAAAGTAGCATTATAATATCATTTTATATGTAGAAAAAGTTATCAACATTACAAAGCAGAGCACAAGAAATCTTGGCCAATCATAAATGATTTAAGCAAAGGATAAGCATTGTTGCTTTAGAAATCTATCTCCTTGGTTAACTAAAACGATATGTAAATAAATATTATTTTTGTTTAAAATTATCATAGAATACACTTTTACTGATCATAGCAGAATTTGATGATAAATTTTTGGTAGTATATCTCTAATATGTTATAAAATGGATCAAGAATAAAATGCATAAGGTTTTAAAATTATTTTTTCCTATGCCAATACTGATGCTGGCACACTTATACTTTTGAATGGTGGGTGATTATATGAATAACACTGATTGAAGAGGAAGGAAAGGAATCATATCATACACATAAGCTTGCAATATCTCTGACTGAAAAACTAGGTATTCAATAATAGTTCACTAATGGCTGCTCTTTAAGGTGATTTCTGCCTCTATCAGCCAATCTAAAACTCAGCTGTCCTTCCTTTCTTTTAAGGCTAGAAAGGCAAAATACAGAAGGAGATAGTACTTGGCATGAAATCACAAGTTCTGGACCTATTCTGTGATCTGGGTAGAGTCAAGGCAGTTCCCAACTGCTACGTTGCATTTTGTGACATGACTGCAGACACCTGGCAAGCTGCTTGCAAAGATCAAGCAATTGAACGTGTATACATTTGCCATGTACAGTTATTAACAGGACTCTCTGTGATAGCCTGCATAACTTCCACCTGGCACTCTTTCTCCTTCATTTACACTTTCTTTATAGCAGTGACTTAAGGAAGAATGAGAAATGTTTTTATTCTTCCATCAGCCCTGTTGTACTTTGAATCCATTCTACTCAAATGCATATGTCTTAAATTACTGATCACTATTTGTATTGGAATGGGAAAATCAGCTACTCTATAAGATTTTCTTTTTCCATGTGTAGAGTATCTTTTGAGTAGTAAAGGAAGTGTGAATTTCTCTTTAATCTCAACATCATTTCTCTTTTTACTTCCTCTTCCTTTTTATTGATGGTTAATGTTCTCAATGTTTAATGTTCAAAAATGTCTCAATGTTTTCAGGGAGCCAAGTTGTCTGCATCAATACTTGAAGTTTGCCTCATGAAATACCATGGCTTTCAGTAAGCAAATCCAGTAAAAATACCTACATCTAAGATGTGTGAGATCTAAGCAAAATAAAGCACCTGGAGTGGTGAGCCGAGAGTATTGATCAGTCAGGGTAAAACTAAGTAATCAGAACATGTTTCAGCGAAAGTCTTTTAGGCATTTTTAGTGAGACGATTTCAGCTCATACGTTGAAAATAGATCTTTTGCTTTAAATGTGGATTGCTACTGTCTTCTCTGTCTGTGAGGACATTTTGTCTTCGTGGTAAAGTTTGATGTGAGACTTCTCATATTTAGTGAATTTCTATTCATCCATTTTCACGTGCTCAAAAGTATTGTATGGCAAGTCTGAAAAGTTGTATTTGGTAAGAATAAACTCACAAAAACATCACTTTTTCTTTTAAATGCTCAGTTGCAGCATTTTTTGCATATTTTGAAGACTGCTGTTGGTAAGGCAGTGTTCAATGCTCTTGCTTACAGATAGTATTACAATCGGTTTTGAAATATTCTCTGTTCCCTCTTGAGTTAACTTGGAAATTTTGAAAACTAAAAGGCTTTCTATCTACCTATGTGTTGCAATGTGATACTGGAAAATTTTACAATCTTTATTTAAATCACTTTCCATTCACACAGAACAGAGAAAGTAGTGCATAGAAACTCCATTCCTCATACTTTCTCACTATTCTGCCTATATGGTAATGATGCTACTTATATTTTCAAAAATGGAAAGAAACAGCAAAATTCAACACTGGTCCCAAATCAATAAACACTAAGAGTATATTCAATATTTAATACTTTTAACTCTTTGCGAGGGAATTCACTTACGAGTTGCAAATTACAAATTGTATTTGCCAAATGTTATGATCTATGACCTGTTTTCTTTATCTAAAGAGCTTCTAAAATATCATCCATCTTATTAAGAAGAGGACACTGAGTTCAATTAGTCACAGAAACACACATCATACTATAAGATCATTATTTAAGTATCTTGTATTGAAGTTATTATTGTACCGGCATACATAAAAATGTATGTCTGCAATTTAAAACTCCCTTTGTTCTGTTTTCAGGAATGTCGATTGTAATCTTTATATTTCTTGTTAATTTCATATATTTACTAAGGTATTCATGAGTTTCTGACATAATCTGTCATTTCATTTGTGTGTCCATTCAGGTGACAAGCAATTCTGAGGTTACTACTTAAAACTGAAAACCACTCCCTGTTTCCCATCTCATCTCTTTCCAAGTGATAGCAGAAACAGAGCAAGAGGTGTCAACTGGAAAGCATGATTTTAACACTCATTCTCATGCAATGGTATTATTGAATATTACTGAAACTATTTTAGCATCTCCTTTATTATCAGGGGTGTGGTAAGGTGACCTCTCTAGGACATTTAGTTATTGTTTCAAGTGAAAGTAGAGTCTCTAGAAACAAAGTCTTTATTTGTCTAAAAGAGAAAGAGACAGGGTAAAGAAAGTGTACAGAAGGGATAAGAGAGGGAGTGATGGCTGATGGAAGAAAGGAAGCATGAGAATGAGGGAAGAAGGAAGGAAGAGAAAGAAGAAGAAAAAATTAAGAGTCTTAATGTTCACTTTAATGTCTAAGACAGCCATGTGTTTACTAATTGCCAATCTGCATACATGTTCTGGGCTAGAGTTGTCTAGGAGAGCATATAAATCTACTGGGCTCATAGTAGTGAAGAGAAGGCAGAGAGAGAGTATTTATTTATTAATTTTGGGTAAAATTGTGCCACTGTCACAAAACCTAAGGGCAACTAGAGATTGTGAAGTCTCGGCATCTAGGGAAATCATAAGGTCCAGCAAAAACTAGACCCATAGCTTGTCAGGCACAGTAGCATGGGGAAATAGAGGACATCTGAGACTGAATGCTGTAATCATTACTGTCTGAAAGACTGAGAGAGTTAACTGAAATGAATATGCATGAATATATCAATGATAAGAAAAATTATTTGAGAAATTTGCATAAGCAATGTTTTAGGTTGGATTAGGCCAGCACCACAATCCCACTTTTATAGTGTTATTATTTAAAAACAGAATTACTAAACTTAAGGTTATGATAAGGGCATTTTGAGAGATTTGGCAGGGGACAGTCCTCTATGCTTGTCGCTGGTGAAATTAAAAAAAAAAGATATCTAGTTGGGTCTATGTTCATGTGTGTTAAATTGTCTCTCCTTTGGTAAACATGTTTTTGAGAGCACAGTTTCTGTCCTCTGAAGACGCAGGAGTTAACAAATGGAGGAAAGAAATGTAAATAAATGCCTGGTAGATGCCACAGCACACAACAGAGATGTTGGAAGTAGGTACACAATTGGGGAAGATGTTTATATCAGAAGAGGCAAAGATATGCCCCAATTATGACTCTCAAAATTAGTAGTTTACATTATAGTATTAATTTGTTCCTTTTAACAATTTTGCCAATTTAGCTTATAAAAGAATAATGATATTTATTCCCAACAACTTGGGTTGGAATAAAATTATATATTTAGTTATTCTAGAGAAAAGAGCCCTATAGAGTAAATGTTCAATAAATAACAGAAAGATGAGAGAAGGAAACTTGAGTTATTTGGAGAGCCCAATGGAGGATGCTTGAATCTCACTCAGAAGGGGGAATATAACAGTCATTAGAGGTGGACTGAGGGAGGAATTAGTTGGGGAAGAGATGGGGGTGGGGTAGATCAGGTATAGGGAGAGCCTGAGAGAGATAGCAAGGAGAGTGAAAGGAAATAATCAACGGGTAGGGTTGGGGGATCTCTAAGACTTGGCAAAGACCTAGGATGGGTAATGCTCCAGGTAGTCTATGAGGGTAACTGTAATTGAGACTCCTGTCAGTGGGAATCTGGAGCCTAAATTACCCACCTCCTGTAACCAAGCAGAATACCCAATGGAGGGATAAGAACACCAACCTGCCCATAAAACCTTCTACCCTTCATGTCTACAAGAAGTTCAAGGACAAAGATGGCCCAGAAATTGAGGGAATGGCCAACCAGTGAAGGTCCCAACTTGAGAACCATTTACATGGGCAAGAACCAATCAATCTCTGACACTCTGTAATTCTTGAAGTCAGGAACCTAGCATAACTGTCCTCTGAGAGGCTCCATCTAGCAGGTGACCAAAACAGTTGTGGCGATTTCTCCACAGACAAACATTAAATGGAATTTCGAAATTTTTATAGAAGGGTTGGGAGAAGGATTGAGGAACCAGGACAGTATATGGACTCTACAAGAAAACGAACACAGTTACCTAACCTGGACCATTGGGGGCTCCCAAAGACTGAACCATTAGCCGAAGAGCAAGCATGGACTGTAGCTAGGCTACCTGCACATATGTAGCAGATGTACAGCTTGGTCTTAGAATTCTAGAGAAGAAAGTCCTCTAGAGTAAATGTTTAATAAATAACAGAAATATGGGAGAAGGAAAACAAACATATTGCACGTATGTATGTATACTAAACCAAAATTTTTCAGGAAATATAGTGACAGCTACTAATGATTATTATGAGCAATGCTCACAGCCTCTTGGCCTCTCCTCCTACTTACTATGATTGCTCAATATGAAACTTTCCCCATTCAGTAACAGCAGAGATGAATGAAACTCAATTCAGCATGAGACAGATTGCCTCCCATCCAGCAAGTCACAAGGCAAGATGGAACTAAAGGAACATCTGTGTACATATGTCAACTCCACCTTTGCACTGAAGGGAAATTAATCTTTCCCCCAGTAACAGCATCAGTAGGCCTTTCTGTCTAATACTCCATCAATTCCCGTGTAGTAGCTGTAAACTTCATGACAACATCGATGGATCAGAAAAAGAAAATGTGCACAAAGTACATATAATGAAAATAATTGTACTGCTGAGGTTTTTGAGGGTTTGGAATTCTTAAAGTATAATTATTTCAAAATCAGAATATTATTTCTTACAGCACAAATCAGAGTAATAGAGTATTTACCATGGGTACTTGCTTATACACATAAATTGGTAGGGCATTGGGCAGCTCAAGTGTAGAAGAATCAGATTTATGAAGCTTCTTCTAGAGTGTAAAGAGGAAAATGAGAGGGCTCATCATTTCATCCATTATAACACTTAGAATACTATGGAAATGAGGCAAAATGAGTAAATCAAAATTAAAAGAAAAATATGTGCTTACTTGCACGGAGCCATATTGGATTTGGGCCTAGCCGTTTTTTGACTGCATGGCTCAAAGTGACTAGGTGACTCTGGGCTGTTTGGCCACAGAGACTCACCCCTATGATGACTGCCTTAAGTCTTAAGATTGTTGGATGAAAGCCTCTCCCATGAATTTACGGCACAGGAAGATAACATTCGAGGGATGCCTCAGCTCCCTTAGCAGATACCAGTTATCTCCTGAATCAATACCCGGTGTCTCCACCGCCTGACCTCATCGTCTACCACCTGACCTCTTTGCCTCCAGCTATCACTACCTATATCCGCACCTCCCCCTCCTCTGTGTTTCACAAAGGACACTCTCCCTACCTGAAAGCCTTAAAAAGCTGTAACGTTCACCCCAATAAACGAGACCTTGACAACAGAACTTTTGCTTGGTCTCCTTCTTCTCTTCACCCCCATTTTGGCCCACAGGTAGAAAGCCTCTTCAGGACGCTGAATAACTGGGTCCCCACTGGCGGGGACAAGTGGCGCCTGAACAGGGACCCCCGAAGCAAGGCCGACTACAGGACGACGGAGATAAGAGAGCTGCAGCAGGAATCGAGGACTTTTCAGGCCTTATCGCTGAAGAGGGAGGTAAGGACCGGTCGAATAATTGTCGTCTAATTGCCATGGGGAAGGTAATGTCTAAGGAGGCTTGTTTCATAAGAGAAATCAAGCGTTTACTCAGGGAGAGAGGAATAAGAGTTAAGAAAAAGGATTTAATCGAATTTTTTTTTGTTTCGTAGATGAAAAATGTCCTTGGTTAATTTTAAGTGGCCCCGATATTCACCCCCATACTTGGAATAAGGTTGGTCAGGAGATTAATAGGCTTTTGAAAGCCAGCGACCCAGTGTCTGCGGCTTTTTTCAGTTACTGGGGTATCATTAGAGACATTATAATAGATGCTGAGGAAGGAGGCAAGAGTGCCTGCCTCCTAGCTGTTGCAGAGGACTTCTTACAAACCTCCAAGCCGGCTTCAAGTAACAATGAAAAAGAAAACAGGGGAGCCGCATTCTCCTTGCCCTTCCATTGTTATTGATATGCCTGGGGATGAGGGAAATCCCTCATCCAAAGCCTTATGCTCTCTGGAAGATCCCAAGATGTCCAAAAATTCAAAAAGCGGCTAGACCCAAATCCAATATGGCTCCGTGCACTTACTATCTGTCTTCTTTAGCCTAAATTCCCATCACACTTTACTGTGCTGATTTTGCTGTTTAAATTTTCCTCTTACTTCCATTCCTCTTCTTCTCCTTCCCATTTTCGTTCTCTTCTTTTTTCTTTGTTCTCATTTTCTCCATCTTCCTCCTCTTTCTCTTCTTCCTTCTGCTCCTTCTCCATGTTCTCCATTTTTGTCTCCTCTTCTTGTTTTAGTTAAGATTTCTATCTTAACTGTGAAGAAACACCATGAACAATTCAACTCTTATAAATGAAACATTTAATTGGGGTTGGCTGGCTGCCAGTTTAATCGAAGCTTATTAATAAGTATTTCTCATGGGAGGGAGCATGGCAGCATGCAAGAAGAAATGGTGGAGCAGTAGCTGAGTTCTACATCTGAATTTACAGGCAGAAAGAAGTTAGTGGGGTATACTTTCCCCAACAATGCTACATCTACTCTAACAAGGCCATACCCCCTAATTAGGCCACTCCCTGTGAGACTATGGGGAACATTTTCACTCAAACTATCACATTTCACTCTCTGACTTCCATTTGATAATAGTTATATTTATTGAAAAGGGCATTTAGTTCAACCTCAAAAGTCCTTCCAGTCTATAAAAATCTCAAAAAATGTTCAAAGTCAAAGTTTTTGACTCAGGGGATCTCGTAACTGTAATCCTCTGTAAAATCAAAATGAAAAGTAGGTTAAGTATTTCCAACCTATAACAGCACAGAATATACATTACAATTCCAAAAGGTAGAATAGTGAGAAAAATACTAGAGCAAAGCAAGACTGAAAATCATCTGGGCAAACTAAACTCAACATCTTTATGTCTGATGTCAAAGCCCTCTTCAGATGAAAACTCCTTTCATCTTTGTTAACTGTAACAAACTTCTTTCTCTTGGGCTGGCTCCCCTTCCTGTGAGCAATTATCCATTCAGAATTTCAAGGGGGTCTTCAGTTGTAGCCTTTAAGGCTTCATATAATAGCCTTTCTAGGCCTCTATGCAGAAACACCCCTGACAAAAGCCTGTTTTCTGGGGCTTTCCTTAGCCATGGAGGGAGATTCCATAACCTCTTTCTTCTATCCTTGACTCTAAAGCCAGAGTTAACTGGCCAAAGGTGCCAAGTTCTGTTGCTTGCTGGCACTAGAACATGATGTGTAAATTCAAATACATCTCTACCAGCTTTCTGTTTACTGTGATTTCCTTCACTGCCTAGGACTCATTCTATAAACATGACTGATTTCAAACTTAGAGATCCATCCAATTACATTGGCCTCCAGAGTGCTGGGATTAAAATTGTGCACCACATTTTGCCCTAAGTTTTTCTTTAACATTTTTTCACAAACTGGAAGCCTAGACGGAGGGAGTATTGCCCTTAGGTCACTACTCCCTTTAGTGATCTGTTATTTTATTACACACAGAATTTAGTACCATTCCATTTCCTGGTGACCCATTCCTCTTTGAACGTTACATGTTTTTCCTTGCTCAGCTTGCTCCTTTTCATCAAAGATCTTCATAACAGTGAACACTAATAATCATATGACAGGGTCTATACTGGGCTGTTTTGGAATTTCCTCCTCCAATGCAATGAATCCAAAAGTCCTCAAATTATCCTCAAGCAGAACTTTCTTAGTGGGGCCAAAATGGCCACATTCTTCATCAAAATATCATAAGAATAATCTCTAGCCAACATATTTATATGATTCTATTCTGAAACCTTTTGAGGTGAGTTTGAATCACCTTCTATAATAGTCCATATTCCTACTAGTGTGGCACATTAAGCCCCACCAAAAGAATTTACCTGCTTTCTAATTCAAAGTTTCAAAGTCCACATTCCTCTGAACAAAAAATGGTTAGGTCTATCACAACAAAAACCCACTCTTTGTACCAACTTTCTAACTCTTAGGACTTCTATAGTTTTGAAGAGATACCATAGCCACAGCAAGGCTTTTAAAGTAAAACACCTAATTCAGGTGAGCTTACAGTTCAGAGGCTTAGTCCATTATCACAGTTGGAAACATGGTGGCAGGGAGCCAGATATGGAGCTGGAGAGGTAGCTGAGAGTTCTACATCTGGATCCATTGGCAGCAGAAAGTATATGCCATATACATACCTACTCGAAGAAAATATACCTCCTAATAAGGCCACTCCCTGTGGGTCTTTGAGGGCCATTTTCATCCAAATTACCATAACCTCTCTTTATTTTTCCTGTTCTTTGGCCATATATTTTCTGAGACAAGATTTTTCATATATCTCAGACTAGCGACACCTCAACAATTAACCCACAATTGTCTCTCTATCACATGCATCCTTCTGTTTCAGTCATGTACCCACAAGTGCTGGGATGACAGGTGTGAGTCATCATATCCCAATCTTTGATTTTTATTCCGTGTTTTCATAATCTCTTTGTCTTTGTTATAGTTAAGTCATTTTTGAAATCAGTTTATGCTAATATGTTTAATGACAAATGTTTTCTATATTAATTCATAGTACATATTTTTCAGTTCAATTTTTCTCTTGTGTAAGTAAGTAAATTTTAAACTGCTCTGTTTGCAGGATACAAAGTAAAATCCAGGGGTCACACATTAAAAGGTAGTTTTTAGGAATGGATATCAACAATGTATTTTCCTTCTTGATACATATTCACTAGATTGAAGCTATAATTTAAACCAGGAACACTGAAATGTATTTCACAAATCCATAAAATTACACTTAACTACTGCAACTTACATTTCCCCCATATACGTTTTATTTTAATAAGCAAGTCTAAGACTTATATAATTCACATGGTGTTATCATGCTTTATTCATTCTCAAAATGGGTGTTTTTATGAATTATAGATGCCAGTATTTCTAAATGTTGCACAGGCCTCTTTCAGCTGACAAGAGTACACACCTTTCCCCATAGTTGGTGCAGATTACTCAGAAACCCTGGGGTCAAATTGCCTTCTGACTGAACAGTAGGTTCTACTATGTGAGAATGCAATGTCAAGCTCACACTAGGGATGACAGATGCACACAGTCCTTTGCATTAGGTAATTTATAAGTTTGAATTTTTCATCAAATGTGTTCGGGTGCAATGTTGTAAACTTCTCAAGTGATATTTCCGTCTATGGCCTAATTGCTGAGCAATGTCAGAGTGAGTGGCAGCTACAGAACATGCACACAGAACATAGTTACCCTTAGGGGTAAGTTTTGAGAAAGCTTCCTGTTTTCATGAAGTAAGCCAGTGCTTTAAGCAGTGCTTTAACCAACAGTCAGGAGCAGTAGCAGATATAATTCTGCCCTCTGCTTCTGAAGTCTCACAGAGTACTGCAGCCACCAAGTTCTTTCTGAGTCTCAGAAGAGTGCATGAATGTAGAGCCAACACGCTTGCTCATAGCATCTGACTAACTGAGGAGGCTCACAGTCTACAGTCCAGTAAACTGAAGCATTACCACTGGTCATCAAAGTACCAAGAGTGCAGGGAGCATTTCATTAGGGTTCAGACATCGAGAAGCTTAAGTAAAAGAAGGAAGAGGGATATTAAAGCCTGATTGATGATAAAATAAGATAAATAAACATGAGAATAGCAAAACAAGAGAGGAAGGCCCCAGGATATGAATCTGAGCCTATATGGGGTCAAAGACATATAGAGTTATGTCATTAACAGCACTGTCTTAGTTGTCATTTTAATTTCTATGATAAACTGATGATCAAAAACAAATTAAGGAGGAAATTTTTTAACTTGTATTTTAAAGGCCATCATTAATGGAAGCTAAGGCAGGAGCTAATGTATAAGCTATGGAGAAATATTGCTTACTGGCCTGATTTTTGTCTGTCTCAGCCTGCTTTCTGTAGAACAGAGGAACACTACCAGCCCAGGTGTGGAACCTGTAGTATAGGCTCACCAATATTAATTATTAATCGAGAAAATGCTTCACAGGATTGGCAACAGGTCAATCTCATGGGGACCCAACTCAGCTATAATAAATAAAATATAATTATACATATTATAATATGTTATATAATGACATTTTGTGTTTTGGTATTGAATGAATTTATTTTTGTTCACATAAAAGTTATGAATACATATGATCGATATGAGCAAGGTTCTCTATGCACTTCTTTGATGATTTACAACACTGTAAAAGCCTAGAATCTGAATGAATGGTAAGGAAGTGACTCACAGTATGCAATAACCTGGAATACCAGAGAACATCATTGGAATTCAGTCTTCAACACATTGTTCACATAGTGATAACTCTGAAACATACTAATTATATCAATCTGCATCAATTTTACTTTATATAACTAAAGCAAAAAAAAAAAACAAAGCAAAACACTTCTTAGTCTAGAAGGGTATTTATAGGCAAATACAAGCAGACATTGGGGCTAATTGATGTCTCAGCTGTTAAGTACACTGGATGCTCTCCCTGAGGACTTAGGTTTGATTTCCAGCTTCCATATGCCTGTTCAATGTATGACTATTATGGACAAAACTCATGCATGTAAAATAAAAAAGTATTTTTGAAAAGATAAAATATTTAATCATAAATATACGAAGCAAACAGATACTTCTCTTGTGTTCTCCCTGGCCTAATTTGCTTTCTCCTGTTGTGATAAACACTGTGACAAAGAGCAACTTGAATGGAAAAGCGGCTTTTTCATCCTACAATTTATAGTCCTTTGTAAAGAGAAATCAGGGAAGAAATTCAATGCATGAATGTGGAGATAAAAACCAAGACAGAGATCATGGAGGAATGCTGAGTATTGCCTTATATCCTGTTGCTTGCTTAGTCTGATTTTTATAAAGTCTAGAACCACCTTTTCTGGGTGTAAACACTCATAACTGAGTTGGCCCTCCACTTCAGTTGTTAAGAATATGCCCTAACTGGCTTGCTTCAGGTGCATGGTATGGAAAATCTTTCTCAATTCAGATTCTCTTGTTCATGTTAAGGGTATGTGCTTAGTCCTAAAGATATATTGTACTTCAGGCACAAGATTCAAAGTATCTTGCAAGTTCATATGCAAGATTCTAATGGAGGGAAGCAATCAACGGTCCTACACAACTATAATAATTATGAACCACAGCAATGACCCATTTTCAATGATATCTAAATGTTTAACTGTGGTGTTTATATCTTGGTGGAATCTAACAGCTGTGTAATTGGACTTAAGGCCCACTAAACAAGAGGGAAATGCCTGGTACTGGAAACTTAGGCAACTACTAGGGGTTAGTGATGTAATGGATCTACATAGAATCTATAACCACCATTACACTAAAGCAGCATAATTCCTAACTGTATTCTAAATATGCTTTCTTATACACATTGGTAAGGGTAGTCCTTATCAAAGAAATTTATCATTGTAAAAGACAGAGAGCAAAACCAGAGCTCATCAAGATGCAGCAAACAATCTATTGTATTGTGGTCAGCTCTAGTTAGTACATCTAGTTAGTACAACTCTTTCATGTAGGCCTCCAGGAACATCACAGAAGGGGCATAAGGATTTTGAGATCTGGGAGATCAAAAAGTCAACTGTGATACAATGTATCTCAGAAATGATAGGGAAGGTTCACCCAGGACCTCAACAACATGGCTTGCTAAACAAGACCCAAACAAGGACTGTACAATTGAACCTGCTAATATAAAAGTGGAAAGTATCTTGGGGTCACACACCTAAACAAAGTATTGTAGGCAACTGAAGAATGCTGAAAGTGAGAAGAATAGTCTTTCCCAGGAATGATCTCCTAACTGTCCATTACCAATTGGTCGGCCTTGAAATCATACACATGTAAGGAACACTAAATAGAATATATATACATATATATATATATATATACACATATATATATGTGTGTGTGTATGTGTGTGTGTTTGTGTGTGCGTGCGCATGTGTGTATGTGTGTATTTGTATGTGTATGTATGTGTGTATGTGTACATATATACATTTATATGTATATATATATATATATTCATACATATGAAATAAGGAAAAAAGAGCCTACGAAATTGAGATGGAGACTTATAGGAGAACTTTGAAAGAGGAAAGGGAATGGGTCAATTGATATAATTATATTTTATTTCAAATGAAAAAATAATTCAAAAGTAAAAATTATTTACTCTTCCAAATTATGTCCAGGCTTTTATCAAATTCACATGAACCAACCACACACTCATAAAGTACTCTTCAAGCTGACTAAGAAAGGACCATCCTGCATGTTCTGAAGGCAATTATCTTCAGTCCTGGACCATAGATATTGTATCTGTGCCTCCAGAAAGAATAAATTCAGACTCTCAGAGGAAGTATAAGCTGGGTTTACACAGTGAAGTGAGGAATTGCTCCTTGTGGTTGTTTAGCTAGGAGAGTTTTCTTCTCCCACTTAAGTGATGGGATCAGGAGAGATAATTGTAAATCTACTCACCAAGCTCCTGTTAATTGCACTTTCAAGAGAACATAATTGTGGCATTAAATCACCATTGTAGATTTCTTTAAAGATTCATTGTGTTCCAGTGCATTTGCAACAATATCTTTCACTAGTAAGCATAAAATTGGTTATCCCGTGTTAAGGCAAAAGCTCTAGGCCTTTATACAAAAACTTCAGTCAAGGCAATGAAGAAGTAAATTAAAGAATCTGGTGTCTTCTTCTGACCTCCAAGTGCTCCAGATACACACATGGTGCTCAAACAAGCACACAGTACAGCTACTCACATAAAATAGTTCTAAAAAATAAACTAGGAAAGGAAGATGGTATTGAATCCATTGGAACTGGAGTTACAGTCCGTTGTGAGCTAACATGTCAGTGCAGAGAAACATTGTGGGTTCTCCACAAGAGCAGCCATTAGTCTTAACCACTGAGCCATCTTTACAGTTCATAAAATGGTTTATTTTAACACACATCTTCAGAGAATTTTTTTATTTTTTATTATATATTTCTTTACTTACATTCCAAATGTTATTCCCCTTCCCCATTTCCTGTCCAAAAGTCCACATTCCCTCCCCTCCCCCTCCCAATCCCCCATATGAGTATTCCCGCATACATCCCCTTTATTGCCCTCCCCCATATTCCCCTGCACAGGGGGTCCAACCTTGGCAAGGCCAAGGGCTTTCCCTTCCACTGGTGCCCCAACAAGGCTATACTCTGCTACATATGCAGTTGCAGCCCTGGGTCAGTCCATGTATAGTCTGTTTGTAGTGGTTTAGTCCCTAGAAGCTCTGGGTGGTTGGCATTGTTGTTTTTATGGGATTGCAACTCTTTCAATACTTCCTCTAATTCCCCCCCACAAGGGGGTCCTATTTTCAGTTCGGTGATTTGCTGCAAGCATTCACCTCTGTATTGGACATGGTCTGGATATGTCTCACAGGATAGATCTATATCCAGTACCTTTCCGCATTCATTTTTTAGCTTCATCAATCTTATCGAGTTTTGGTGAATATATATATATATATATATATATATATATATATATATATATATATATATGCATGCCACATGTGTATCAGGCTCTGAATGACCATTCCTTGAGTTGCTGCTCTAAAGTTTGCTTCCATATCCCCTCCTATGAATATGTTTCCCCCTTTAAAGAAGGAGTGGGAGCATTTGCATTCTGGTCATCCTTGTGAGCTTCCTGTGGTCTGTAGATTGCATCTCGGGTAATTTGAGCTTTTTGGCTTATATCTACTTATCAATGCGTGCATACTAGGTGTGTTTCTCTGTGAATGAGTAACCTCACTGAGGATGATATTTTAAGCATTGATCTGTGCTGTGCGCCTGAAGACAGAATATCATGACTCTGAGAGCTTGCAGAAGAGACTGCTTCCCTGAGGAGTTTAGGAAGCCAAGGCAGAACAAAGTTCCAGGGACAACACATCCTTAAAAATCTAATTGCTACTTCCTGCAATAAACCTCACTCCCTAAACTTTCACCACCTGCTAAGTAGCTGAGAATTGAGCTTTAATGAGAGCCTCCAGGACCCACTGTATATTAGAGCAAAAACAAATATAAAAGTTTTTTAGTTATATAAAGATAAATCTGTTTTCCTTAAGAAACAGACATGAGACACAGTTTTTATAAATAAATATCCAGGCTGCTATATGCTCATCCTTATAATGTTGATTCTAACTCTTTCCATCCAAGCCTCTGACCAGCTGCATCTTAAATGTCTGTGGGGTTTAGTCTCAGTTTCCTGGAAGGTGAAGAGCCTGGTATGGAAGCACAAGATTATTTCCCGTCCTGCATTAAATATCACAAATATTCTACTTAGTAGCTTGTTCAACTGCCTTTCCTTTACAGTTCAGGCCAACTTGTCCAAGTATGGAACTGTGCACAATGGGTTGGGACTTCTTTTAATCAACAATCAAGAAAATGTCACACATATATGTCTATGGGCCAACATCAGAAAGAAAATGTTAGTTGTGATTTCATCTTTCCAGGTATGTCAAGTTCAGAACCAAGTTATTCATACCATTGAGTAACTTGAAAGTTAATTTTTCTTCCTTAATTAGGAGACTGTTTTCCCATGGGAATTACAATTGTTAAATGCTGTTGTCATGTTTCTTACTCCATGGGACCCAAGATGAGAAAGTGATTTTTGTCTGCTTTCTGGAATTTAAAACTGTATCTTAAGCTGGTTTCCTTCACCCTCTGTCTTTTCCTTCTTTTGTTCCATTTGCTAGAACATTTGTGAGCATTGCTAGAACTTGCCATGACTGGCATTGTGACAAGGGTTGGTCAAGTAGATTATGAGTGATTATTAAGTATAAGGCTGAGGAAATTGACATGAATTCCCACATCTGAGTATGGGATTGCATTGTTGAATGAACAGTAAGTAACTATTGGGTTGTATGGAAGTTTAGCATTTAAGAAAATGTTCTATTCTTCGAAAAGATCCAAATTCAACTCCCAGTACATGAATTAAGTAGCTCTCACCTTTCTTTGTAACTCCAAATCTGGGAGATAGATCTGACATCTCCTTCTTGCCTCTGCACGTACCTACATTTATACATGTACACACACACACACACACACACACACCACACACACACACACTTAACTTAATTTGTTTAAATTAGAATCTGAAAAATCTGTGAATTTTAGGTGTGTTTGCTTTCTAGTTAATCACAGAACTTTGCAGAAATGAATAGCTTAATTGCAAACAGTGTATACAATATCATTTAGGTTTAATTCACAAATTTCTAGCTTGAATTATCTCACAGTTTCAAGTATCGGTTCATAGTAACATAATTTGTTGCCATTATGCAGAATAGTAATCACATACTTCTCAGATCTGGAAAGGAAAGTCAAAAAGAATAAATGATTCAAAGTGTTTTATGCTTTAAAATCTATACAAAGTAAGCAGACGGATGATTATGTTTTTGCCTAGATAAAAGACATAGTGACAATTTCTAAAGGAATCAGTAGCATGCAAGATTCATCTACTGGTTGCCTTATTTTAAAGTTATTTAAAATTACTTCATAATACTTGCTCTCCAGAAGCCTTCCTCATATTTAATCACCTATGAAAAAGAATGATCCAGAAAATTACTTCGAATTAAAGATATGATCGTGTTCATTAAAACTATGTACAATTCAGCAACGTCCCTGATGTACAGATAATTCCCTAGGATTGTTGTACAATTGATTTACAGTCTCGAGGCTCACTGGAGCAGAAATTGACAACCATGACATAAACTTAACCATCAGTCCATCTTCAGCCTGGACTCCACTGTGAGTGGCTTTCAGGCAATTTCTTATATTAATCAATAATGTGACTTCTACATTCTGCATCAGTTCTTCATGCATAAGCTCTAAGACCTCTCATAATATAATGAACCAGCAAGCTGGGAAATTCATAAGTACTAAAGAGCCCTATGCCCCTTCAACAATAAACAACCCAGTTCTCTTGCTTTTTTGGCATTAATTCACAGTCACTGAATGTGTTAGTGACTTCCAAATTACTAATTGTTCCTGTACTACCATTTTCTGATTAAACTTAACTCACTATGTGAAACAATGCCTCTAATAAGTATTTGGGAATTTTCAGAATAAAATGTGATATAAGCTTTGGACACTGCAAAGTCCAACTTCTTAGGTTTTAAAACCATCTCCATACTGTTTTATGTATATGTTCATTTGGCCTTCATATTTCTTTGTGCATCATATATGTGCCTGGTATACACAGAAGCCATAGGAGGATGTCAGATCCCTTGGATCTGGAATTAAAAACAGATCTAAGTCACGAAATGGGTGCTGAAAATAGGACTTGGATCCTCTAGTTTAGCTACCAAAACTCTTAACCACTGGACCGTCTCTATACCCTGATCAATCCATTCTAAAGGATGCCTGGTGTCTCTTGTTTATAGGCCTCATGTTTATCTTGCTCCAGATAATAAACTTCCAACTGTTTAATGAACTGAAGTGGAAGATCAGCTATCTGTCTGTCCTATGAAATACAATCCTGTAGCCAGAAAACTTTAGAGTTGTTCATCTTTCTCTCTTTAACCCTACCTACAAATGTGTTGATGCCATGATGTTTCAACTCCTGGAGCATCCATGCAATCTTTCTCTAAAACTCATCTCCTACTGGAACCTGTTGTCCCACTGAGTATTATTCTCCAGATTCCAAATCTTTCTTTTGTTTACCCCTCCTATTCCCCATATTTCACAAGTGTAAAAACACTATTAAATTTTTCCTTTCTTCCATGAAATAGTTCTGTAGAGTGAGCATGAGACGATGTACAATTTAATTTGCCAAATTTACTCAGATTCTGTCCAGTAACTAATTCTTTTCATTTGACAAACTATTTTCTACATTGGAGAGTCTAGTTGCTTATCATGAAAACTAGTTGTATGCATAGTTATACAATTAGTAGCTTATTTGACCTAAATATTACATTGTGAGCATTAGAATATTTTGAAAAAATGGTGTGTGTATGTGTGTGTGTGTGTGTGTGTGTGTGTGTGTGCCCCTGCATGCATGTACTCTCACTGTGACAATTTGATATGGGGAAAAGATAACATAAAGTTACTATTTAAACACTTAATATTAATTACATTCTAAGAGAGATCAAAGTACAGATAATTTTTACATGCTCATTATTTCAATGATGCAGAAAATGAGAGGTAGGCATTCATCACAGTTATTTTCTATATTTTAATAGTTCAGGAAAAACCGTGGGATCAGAAAATTTATTTTAACATATATTTTCAGGATAATAATTGATTTGCATGATAATATTTTATTGGACTGTAAAAATATAAACATAAATGTGGGGAGCGGGTGTGGCAGCAGTCCCAAGATGGCGCCCGGGACTGCAGCTAAGGCTCATGACTAGCACCTAACTTCCTCACACACCTGAAACTAGCCACGTCCATTGTGAGAGCTGCACAGGCCCACCATGACGCAAGATCAGGCCATGTGACGAGGACCTATGAACTGAGAGAACACAGTCTGGACTGAGGAGGCAGGGTTGAGGGAGGATATAAGGGAGTGTGCTCGAGGGGACAAAGAGAGAAGAAAAGAAAAGAAAGATTCCTGTTCACATGTTGTAAGGTTCCTGAATAAACCACTTTGAGAAGAACGTCGTGGTGTTGCTCCTTTCTGTGGGATGGAGACGGAGATGACAAGTGGTGGCCCGTATAGGGAACTTCCTCCATGGTTCAGAACTCATTGCGGCCAGGGTGGCTAGCCAGTAAGTTCCTAGGTAAGTGGGACAAGAAAAGCTCTTGGATTGAGACTATAAGGTTCCTGGTTTTGGGACAAGTCACAAAGCTCTCGGATTGAGGCTATAAGGTTCCCAGTTTTGGGATACGTCCCACCAAGCACAATGGGGAACTCAACATCAGACCAGACAGTTCACCAAGCCCTCAAGGATTTGTTAAAAGCAAAAGAAATCGGGCTAAAGCAAGAAATAGTAGAGAAGTTTTTAAAAGCAGTGGAGCAGGTTGCTCCGTGGTTTCTGGTGACAGGACATCTTACAATGCCCGGTTGGAAGAAATTAGGGAAAGATTTGAGGTTTGCCGAGGAGCAGGGGGTTTTACAAAAGTAGTGCTGTCAGTGTGGAAATTAGTGAAAAATTGCATAGGGGATGAGGAAAGGTGTGGCGCGGAGCTCCAAAAGGGAAATGAGGGAGTAAATCAGGTTAGGGAGGAACGTTCTCAAAAATTAGAGACCAAAGGAAATTCTAGCGAGGGGGAAATGTCGGAAGACGATCTGGAGAGCATCGCCACCAGCTTAGAGAAAGTGAAACTAAAGGTAGAACCATCGGCTCCAGGGCCACCTCATCTGCCTCCCTACGCTCCTGGCAGGGCAAAGGGACATAGCTTACACCAGGGAATCTAGAGAGTTTTTTGCATTACTGCAGCCATTGTTACTGTTATAGCAGTTTCTGCCGCCGTAGCCATTGCTGCAGCCATATCCCTTACCTCCGTGCTACAGACTGCGGCAGCTGTAAGTAATTTATCCACAGGTGTTGCGGAAGCTTTAGATGTTCAGGGTAATATTACCCGTCGGTTGAAAGCAGGAATTTTGGTGCTGTATCAAAGGGTCGATTTGCTCCAGGAACAAGCGGATATTATGATGGAGTTAATTCAATTGGGTTGTGAGTGGAAATATTCAGGACTGTGTGTCACCTCCATACCATTTGTGAATGTCATTTTTGCTGCTCAGATATCTCGTAATATATCTCAGTATCTTACAGGAATTTGGTCTCAACACTTTGATGGACTAGTTCAGGAATTGAGACAATCCATCGTCCATATCAACTCCACTCAAGTGGACGGTCACCGTGGAAGTGGTGGGAGAGGGGAAGTTTAAAGGTGTCAGCTGGAGCTACAGGATCACAAAGTCTGCTACATCACGAAGAGCCCTCTGCAGCCTCAAAGTTAACCAGCCTCTGGTTCCTAACATCTGAAGTTTCCAGACTCACAGGCGGCAAGGCAGTGGACCAGAACCATAGCAGCACACCACAAAGGATGATTCAAGCCGACACAGAGCATGTCCTTAGCTGGAGGACTGGCCGATTAGATTACCGCTGTTGCCTTACGGCTGAAAGAATGGGCTGGACTTGCTGGACTTGCCCTATGCCTGATTCTTATTAGCATCCTGGCCTTTTGTTGCATGTGCTGTATACCATTTCGTCAGCGCAGAACTCAAGCCTTAATGTTACAGGCTTTTGCAGTGGAGGAGACGGGACAGTCTCCTCAAGTGTGGGTTGGCATGCTAGAGAAGTAGTCAATGATGGGTAAGACTCCCTGAACGTGTCACCAACCTAAGACAGGGATCAAACCTAAGCTGTTTGTCTTCCGATGACAGGTAAGTGGCATTGCTGCAGGGGGCAACCTAAGACAGGCATTCTCTCTGCCAAAAACTTAAAGAAGGGGGAGATGTGGGGAGTGGGTGTGGCAGCAGTCCCAAGATGACGCCTGGGACTGCAGCTAAGTCTCATGACTAGCACCTGATTTCCTCACACACCTGAAACTAGCCACGTCCATTGTGAGAGCTGCACAGGCCCACCATGACGCAAGATCAGGCCATGTGACGAGGACCTATGAACTGAGATTACACAGTCTGGACTGAGGAGGCAGGGTTGAGGGAGGATATAAGAGAGTGTACTAGAGGGGAGAGAGAGAGAAGAAAAGAAAAGAAAGATTCCTGTTCACATGTTGTAAGGTTCCTGAATAAACCACTTTGAGAAGAACGTCGTGGTGTTGCTCCTTTCTATGGGACAGAGACAGAAGTGACACATAACATTTGGGCTAATATTTTTATAACTCCGAAACAAATTAGTCATATAATAACAATATAAGGCTAAAAAAGATGACCATTCAGAGCGAAGAACACATCAGTGCCTTCATTTTTATCTTTAGCTTTCTCTGGACCTTGATTTAGTTTGTCTAATACATGAACACAAATCGAGACCAGGTCACTATTTTACTCTATTCTGTATTTTCTCCTGGTCTCTGTAATTTCCCTAAAAAATGGTATTCATTGTCCTCTGGTTCCTTTATCTACAGATTTCTTATGGAAATATTCACTAGTCTGGTTTTAGTCCTGTTTTTGGATTTGTTTTAGTCATTGACAATCACACTAAAAGTATTTCCCTTGAATTTTCAGATTTTCCATTCCACATTTTGCACAAAGATTCATTCTTAACGTGTTTCACTAATTTAAAGCACTTAACTTTTCAGTGAGATGGTTGATCTTGGTTGTCAAGTGGATTGCTTTTGGAAATGACAAAGAGATAACCTTCTGTGCACCTATGGAGTGGTATTCTTGATCGTGCTATATGAAGTGGAAGGACCCACTCTAAATATGATTGTGCCTTGTGGTAGCAGCCATATAACAGCTTTGTATTTTGTCCACTTTCTTTCACATATCCATTACATCATGCTGGCAAGTTCATCCATCCTTTTAATCTCCTGCTAAGATTTCACCCATCCTGTTGTTGCCCCTGCTGCTACCATTTTTGCTTGCATGGCGTTCACAGGCAGTCTAATGAGCTGTGTCTTAGTTAAGGTTTTACTGATGTGAACAGACACCATGACCAAGTCACTTCTTATAAAGGACAACATTTAATTGGGGCTAGATACAGGTTCAGAGTTTTGGTCCATTATAATCCTAGCAGGAGCAAGACAGCATCCACATATGTATGGCTAGGGAGGAGCTGAGAGTTCTACATTTTGATTTGAAATCTCCTAGGAGAAGCCTGACTCCCATGTGCTTAGGAGGAGGATCTTAAAGCTTACCCCCACCAATACTTCCTCCAATAAGACCACACCTATTCCAACAAGGCCACACTTCCTACAAGTGTCACTCCTTGGGTCAAGCATATTTAAACCACCATAAGCAGTGAGCATGCAGGAATCCTCCAGGCTAATAACAACTGGAGGGTGACTGCTGAGCCCAGCAGCCTCCTAGAGTTGGTAGTTACCAAGTTATTTACCTCTGTAGTTTGAGAGCCATTTTGGCACTACAGACTCGATCTTGGAGTCAATTTAATACGTGTCCATCCTATCAATTTTGTTCTTCTAGTGAACCCCAACTGAGGCAGTAGCTATAACAGTTCATTTTGTCTACTCTTTTTCCCACAGTTGGGTTGTAATTGCTTTGACACCATAATTTTCTAATCCCGTTTTCTGTTTTTCAAGTCTATAACTCTGCAGCTCAGTTCCTAATGAAGAAACCCCATTACTCATTGTGGAAGAGTTGAGAACTTGCTTAATCTGTTGCCGCATCTTGAATACAGTTGTTCAACCCAGTGTGGGATCATAGAGACTTGAACCCAAAAATAAAACACAATACATAGCAATAAAAAATCTGCATCAACGCAGATCATTCATTTGAGTCTTTAGACTTTGCCACTCCTTTGTATAACTTTCACACACCAACTCAGTATTCCCTCTGCTCTACAGGCTCCCAAGGCCAGGTAGGTGCTAGGCAACTTCAGACTCTCTATCCAATGCAAATAAAAGTGCCTGTGAAGATTTCTAGTGAGTCCTACACTGTTCACTCTGATGAGACTTTTCTTCCAGCAGAAAATCTACTACATCCTCTGATGCAAAGATTTCTTTCTACACTACATATTCCCCAACTATTTGCCATGATGTCCTCTCATTTTGAAGACGCATCTGAGAATATGAGAGTCCCAAGGATCAGGGGTGCTCACTGTATTATTCAGGTCAAGTATACAAGGAACGGGGGAGTGATAGTAAGGTTCTGTCCCTGAAGTGCTCTGTTTCTTCTAAGGATTTTTGTTTGGTTTGTATGTTACAGAAATTGAACTTTATAAATCTTAGTTCTTTTCTTTCTTTAGTCACCAAAGTCAAAACCAATTAACTTTAGAACAGGAATAGGTAATTCTTTTCTGTAAACAACCAGATAATAAAATACCATAGGCTTCTCATATTTACAGGCTCAGTTCAGTCATAAACTCTTCTATAGGGTTCAATTATGCAGTTCTTCTATAGAGAGATGTATATAGACCATATAGAAATCCTCAAGATACATTCTGACTAGCTAACTTTGTGCAGCAGCATGCAGTGTGATAGTAACTGTTACAGAAAATTAAATTTTACTTTTTGATAATCTACTCACATGCACCTACATATAGGAATAATGGGTTTGTATCAGTAAATAAGTCTTCTTTTCTTCATTTTATTGACTACCAATCACTTTATTGGCCAAAACATGCACTGCTAACATGACACTAATGCATTTCTTCCATGTCTAATTGCTCCACAGCCAAAAGAATCTCCAGATAAGGAGACAAGAAATAAAGGTATAGAAAAATGAATTCGTTTTAGGCTCCAAACACACAGAGAGTCATTGATGTGTTGAAGATAAAAGAAGGCACAAGAAACTCCCAAGTTGCATGAGGCTAAAAATGTCAAAGTGGGAATGTAAGACTAACACAAGGTCATTTAAATTCTGGATAATTCAGTCTCTATCTTCCTTGGCCCATTCTTTTCCCCAGAGACCTTATAAACCACTGCACTTTACAGACTCAATAAAGCATAATACAGATTCCATGTTTTAGATTAACTCTAATTAATAATTAAATTTCGAGTGTCACAATGTTTCTTTCAGTACAAACATGTTTAGTCATGCGTTTTTTTCTCATTTTCTTTGAGACTACACAGCAAGTTTTGGGAATATGCTTTCACATAAAAAAGTCCTGGAAATCTTTCATGCCCTCAAACTTTGCATGTAGAATGAGCTAACCATGGGAGAAACATCATGTCTTCTAATGTACGTTGACATCAGCAAAACAACGTTTGGGATTAATATTGCAAGACTGCCCATTTTCTGGATACTTTTAGGTTATAGAGATAAAGAATACGAGATAATTTATCTATCTACTTATCATATATCTGTATACCTTTTATCATTTTTATCATGGATCTTTGTTTTCTGCAGCTATGATAAAACACTCTGGTCAAATACAACTTGAGAGAGAACATGATTTGGCATATAGGTTATAGTCCATCACTGAGGAAACCATGGCAGGAAATTAATATAAGAGACTGGAGGCTGGAACTGAAGCAGAAACTGTGAAGGGATGGTATTTACAGGCTTGCTCTCTATGATTTGCTCAGCAAGTTTTTTTATACAGCTCAAAGTCACTTTGCTCAGGATGAAATTGCCCACCTGGACTCTCACACAGCAATTAGGAACTAGGAAAATACACTGTGAAGATAATCCTTCAGGTGAAGCATAGCACCCTCTTTCCAGGTAACTGGCTCTAGGTTTGTGTCAAGTTTACAGCTAAAGCTAACTATGAGATCATGGCACTGGTAGCATTTACTATCTCTTTGCGATATTAATAACACATATATTGGTTTTCCATAGCACACAAAAGGAGACATTTAATATACTGTTACTAACACTGCTGATCGTTACATTACTGAGATGGAATTCCTTTTCATTTGTTCTTATGCTTTGATGCATTTGAATCAGGGGGATGGAGAGTTAGCAGTACTGCTGCTCTTCCAGAGGTTCTGGTATTTCCAGCAGCAGCAAATGATTGCAGCTGTCAAATGATTGTAACTCCAAGTCAAAGTAATCAGATGCCCTCTTTTGGACCCCCAAAGGCACTGTCATGAATGTGCTACACTCCCAGGGAGGTAAAACACTCATATGCATAGGATGAATAAATCTAAAAGAATTTTTAAGATATCTGGCTGAGTATGCACAGCCAAAGACTGGTACTGCAAGGGCCACTCATTCTTGTGTAGTTAATACTATATTGATGTTTTTCTTTAATTGTAGATAATTATTTATCTTGAATAATTACATATGTTTATGGTCTATTAAGCCTGGGTGTTATAGACAAGTGGAAAATGATTGGGAATATTTTCACACCTGATTCAGCTCCCTTTACTTCCTTCATTGACTAACAAAGATCCATAGGAATAGCCTAGATCACTCGGGTCAGATGGGAGGGCAAAAACTTGAGGTCTTAAGAAGTTCAGGGAAGCTGCTGGGATTCTCAGGACTTGGGCACCCTCTTCTCTTATATCTCAAGCTGTTGATGCTAGCAATCCTTGTGATCCTTCAAATATCCTTCCATTTTCTTTTGGCTTTCCTGGCTCACCTGCCTTTTTCATCGGAGTTCATTATCCTGGAGAGAATTACTTCTGAGTTTCTCAGTCCTGAAACTTCTCCAGTTGTTTCTGAATTTTTCTCAATTGTCACCAATGTAGCCACTCAAATCCCCAATCCCATTCTCCTGCCCTGCATGGGCTACTCCCACTTTAACCTTGCTACATCTAGCATATTGTAAACTTATACTCTCTACGTATATTCTCCTTTACTTCAAGGGTGAATTGGAGGGTTTCCTCTCCTTAATGGAGAGAGGAGATTGCTTTATGACTGCTTGTATAAACCTCATATTTTATGGAAAAAGTTTAAGCTCTGTGAGATTTAAGGAGAGAGAGAGAGAAAAAAAGTCAAGCCTGCAGTCAGCCAGACTTCTGCAGGGACTAAGAAACTACAAGAATCTCTCTCTCTCTCTCTCTCTCTCTCTCTCTCTCTCTCTCTCTCTCTCTCTCTCTCTCTCTCTCTTTGTGTGTGTGTGTGTGTGTGTGTGTGTTGTCTTTCATTCTTTCTACACAAACACCAGCTATGTAAGTGCAGAAGCTGGTTTCAGGAGGCCTTGGGCATCCTTGCAGCTGAGAGACTGAGATCACAACACAGAGATTTTTCTGAGTTATCTTTAGGCTCCACATTCAGAGAACCCTGAACTCTGTCTAAGCTCAATGAGTGTCTGCAGTGTAGAGAGGAGGCACAGATTCCCAAGTGGTTTCAAAAGGTCATGGGCGATTGTGAATAATATTTCACTTTTAGCACTTAGTTCTGACATCTAAATGAACTCAGCACTTATTGGAAAAAGTGTTCATGGTTTTAAGGAACATGGGAACCAGTGAAATGTAAAATGATTCCATCACAGTGAAAACCAAATTGTAGTCTTGCATATCCAATGGTGTTTGTTTCTGATATTGAAAAATGTAATAATTAAAAGCTAAAAATATCCCCCTTGTACATCACAGAATTTCATCTATAGCACAGCTAGTAGATTATTGTGTCAAGTTTTTATGGTGTTTTTTTTTTGCTGGCAAAAACTGCCATGAGAGTGCCAAGGACAGTGTGAAGCCTGATTTTAAAAAAAGAACAAAACAATAAAAACTAAAGAAGAACAACAACAAAACAAAACACCCAGAAAGAAAAAATCCAATAGTAGGATCTGTTGTTATCTGGGTCCTCTGAGAAGGAGACAGTAAGTTTGCTATGGATTCTTTAGGTGCCTGCCCTGCCTGAAGGTTAAAGGGGAGGACCCACAGGAAGTAGTCAGTGTGTATTTCGTTAATGGATAAGAAAGAAAAAAATGATTTCATGGGAACACATTGCATTGAGGTACACTAAAGAAGTCATTGAATATATCACACATTCCTCTAGAACCAGAGGTCTTCTTTGGTCTTTGTTGGGCTCAGGCCTGGCTATGACAGGTTAATGGAATAGAGATCATTGAATGAGCAGATGCTAGAATCAGAGCTCAGCCTCTGGGACCCTAAGTCTGTTACCTACCCCTGCGGTTACTTGGCTCCTTTTTCTGATTCTCTCATGTAAAGTAAAGGAAGCATACTGCCTCACCTGCAGCTAGGATGACAGCCTATTTGTCTTTTATGCAAAAGTATGCATTTAAATGCAGTGCATATCTTAGAACTTTCTGTTTTCTCCCAGAACAAGAATCATGGGAGAATTGACCATGGTTTAAACAACTGAAATATTCGAAACTCTTAAACATCCTGGCAGAGAGAAGAATGTGAACGCCTTGGATCACAGAAATGCTCCTTTCAAAAGGGATGTACTCACTTCCCTAGCTTCATAGTAGGGAGGGTTGGAGGACAGTAGCCCATGTGATTGATTAGATAATGTTTTTGTTTGTTTGCTTTTCCAGTGTTGATCTCATTGACTTATTCTTCTAAGAAATTCATTAACTAATAATCAGTTCAATTATTGTGAACTACTTATTTAGTGGTCAAAGGGTCTAATTATCAGGTTAAAAAAAATGACATCATTTCCTCATTCCTCAGCCCTGATAGGCGTTTTTTTCTGCTAGTGGCCTCTTCTACCATGGAGGTTTCTTCTGGGCTTTGAAATCCATATACTTGACAACAGTTGGTCCTCTTGTGGTATAACTTTACTTAGTGTGTGCATACTGTGGATAGTCTTTCATAATAGTCTCTGGGCACATAGACACAGTATTTCCCAGAAATACTGGAAATTAGTAGGGATTAATAAGGACAATTTAGTCAACTGAGGCTATTTTCACATTTGAAGTCAATCCGTCATCTTATAGACTTGGATACACAAGAATCAGAACCTTGCTAAGTATAGGCAGGTAGATGGTGTTTCCTAAAACACAAATTTTAGATATGCTAATTTTCAAATTTAACTACCAAATCTGGAGTTTTTGGCAATTCTCCAGCCAATCCTGAGGATACGTGTGGGCTGGGGTATATGATTCATCATCTGCTGCTTCCCTCCTCTACAAAATAAGGAGACTAAATAAAAGTTTGAAAGTACTGTTTTTTGAAGGTTTATAACAATTTGTCTCTAAAAGTGTCACTAGAAGATGTGTCATAGACTGTTTAATTGGAAATTCAATAGAGAAAAAAAGAAGAAATTAAAAAATCTTAAAACAAGGCCAGAAGACAAACACACACGCATGCGCACGCACGCGCGCGCACACACACACACACACACACACACACACACACACACACACACATCACAGTTTCAGACAATATATAATAAATTTTAATTTTCTCCACCATCGCCATCTCTCAGACCTCTCCATCTCTTCAGCACATAGCCCAATTGCAACTCAACTCCCCAGGTATTATGACATATCCAGGATCACAGGCTCACAGGCTCACAGGAAGGACAGGCTCCAGTCACAGACAGGGAGGCCAGATAACACTGGAGATAACCAGATGGTGAGTGGAAAACTTAGGAACATAAGCAACAGAAAGCAATTTGACTTGGCAATATCAGAACCCAGTTCTCCCACCACAGCAAGTCATGGAAAACCCAATACATCTATAAGGCACAATTCAGATCTAAACTCTCTCTTTTATGAAGATTATAGAGGACCTTAGGAAAGACATAAGTTGACTCCTTTTAAGAAATGCAGGAAAACACAAGTAAACAAGTAGAAACCCTTATAGAAGTAATGCATAAATCTTTTAAAGAAATACAGAAGAATACAAACAGAAGAAGGAATTGAACAAAACTGTTCATGATCTAAAAATGGAAATAGAATCATTAAAGAAAATTAAAAGGGAGACAGACCTTGAAATGGAAAACCTAGGAAAGAGAAGAGGAGTCGTAGATGCAAGCATCACTAACAGAATACAAGAGATAGAAGAGAGAATCTCAGTGGCAGAAGATACAATTGAAGACACAGCACTTAAGGAAAATATAAAAGCAAAAGCCTCGTATCTCAAAACATTCAAGAAATCCAGGACACAATGCAGAGACTGAACCAGAGAATAATAGGTATAAAAGAGAGTGAAGATTCCAACTTCATAGGGCCAGTAAACATCTTCAAGGAAATTATAGAGGAAAACTTTCCTAACACAAAGAAAGAAGTGCCAATAAATATAAATATATCCTTCAGAACACCAAACAGATGGGACCAGAAAAGAAATTCCTTCTGTCACATATTAATTAAAACACCAACTAGTCAAACAAAGAAAGAATATTGAAAGCAGTAAGGCAAATGGTCAAGTAACATATAAAGGTAGGCCTATCAGAATTACACCAGATTTTCAACAGACACTCTAAAAGTCAGAAGATCCTGGGTAGATGTCACACAGATGCTAAGAGAATACAAATGCCAGCTCAGGTTACTATAGCTGGCAAAACTCTGTTAACATAGGTGAAGAGACCAAGGCATTCCAAGACAAACCCAAATTTACACAATATTTTTCCACAAATGCAGCTCTATAAAGGATAAAAGAAGGAAAAGTCCAACATGAGGAGGGAAACTAAATCAAAGAAAAAGCAGAAATTAATCATTTCACAGAAACAAAACAAAAAAAAAAGAAAAAAACCACAAGCATAATTCCAACTCTAACAACAAAAATAACAGGAACCAGCAATCATTGGTCCCTAATATCTATCAATATGAGTGGACTCAAATCCCCAGTGAAAAGCCACAGGGTAAAGACTGGATAGGTAAACAGGATCCAGCATTTGGCTGCATACAGGAAACACATCTCAGAGACAACGACAAACAGTAGCTCAAAGTAAAAGGATGAGAAAACAATACCCAAGAAATAAGATGGAGTAGCCATTCTAATATGCAGAAAAATAGAATTTCAACCCAATGTATTCAAATAAAATGGGAAAGGACACTACATTCTTACTGAAGTAAAAGTCACGATGAACTCTCAATTCTAAACATCTATGCTCCAAGTGCAAGGGCACCCACATTTGTGAAAGAAATGTTACTAAGCTCAAAGAACATATTGAACCTAACACAATAAATGGGATTTAAACACCCCACTCTCACCAATGGACAGATCGTGGAAACAGAAACTAAACAGAGACACAGTGAAACTAAAAGAAGTTATGAATCAAATGGATTTAACAGATATCTACAGAACATGCCACCCTTAAACCAAAGCATATACCTTCTTCTCAACACCTCATGGTACCTCCTGAAAAATATATTATAAACTCAGACACAAAACAAACCTCAACAGATACAAGAAAAAGGAATTAATCCCATGTGCTCTGTTAGACCACCACAGCTTAAGGCTGGTCTTCAATAGCAGCAAAAACAACAGAAAGCCCCCATACATATGGAGCTGAACAATGCTTTACTCAATGATAGCTTGGTCAGGGAAGAAATAAAGAAAGAAATTAAAGACATTTTAGAATTCAATGAAAATCAAGGCGAGACATAGACAAACTTGTGGGACATAATGAAAGCAATGCTAAGAAGAAAACTCATAGTTCTGAGTGCCTCCATAAAGAAATTGGATAGATTATACACTAGCAGATTAACTCCCCATTGGAAAGCTCTATAGCAAAATGAATCAAATACACCAAAGAGTAGACAGCAGGAGATAATCATTCTCAGAGCTGGAATCCACCAAATGGAAAGAAAGAACTATACTAAGAATCAACAAAACCAGTATCTGGTTCTATGATAAAATTAACAAGAGAGATAAACTCTTAGCCAGACTAACCAGAGGGCACAGAGACAGTTTCTAATTAAGAAAATCAGAACTGAACAGGCAGACATAACAACAGAAACAGATTATATTAAAGAAATAATCAGATCCTACTACAAAAGTCAATGCTCAACAAAACTGGAAAACCTGGATGAAATGGATGATTTTCTAGACAGATACCAGGTACTAAATCAGGATCAGATGAACCATCTAAACAATACCTTAACCCCCAAGAAAATAGAAGCAGTCATTAGAAGTCTCCCAACAAAGAAAGAAAGAAAGAAAAAAGAAAAAAAGAAAGGAAGAAAGAAAGAAAGGAGGGAGGGAGGGAGGGAGGAAAGAAGGAAGGAAGAAAGAAAGAAAGAAAGAAAGAAAGAAAGAAAGAAAGAAAGGAAGAAAGAAAGGAAGAAAGGAAGAAAGAGCGAGCCTAGGGCCAGATGCTTTTAGTGCAGAATTCTATCAGACCTTCAAACAAAATCTAATACCAATATTCTTCAAACTATTCCATAAAATAGAAACAGAAGGAACACTACCCAATTCTTTCTGTGAAGCCACAGTTATACTGAAATCTAAATCACAAAAAGCCCCTACAAACAAAGAGAACTCCAGAACAATTTCCCTTATGAATATTGATGCAGAAATACTCAATAAAATTCTTGCAAAACAAATCCAAATACACATCAAAACCATCATCCACCACAAACAAGTAAGTTTCACCTAAGAAATGCAGGAATGGTTCAATAGATGAAAACCCATCAATGTGATCATATATATATATATATATATATATATATATATATATATATATATATATTATTCAAAGTGAAAAGTATGTGATCATCTCATTAGATGCTGAAAAATCATTTGTCAAAGCTGACCACTCTTTTCCTACCTATAGTACTCAAAGTTCTAGCTAGAGCAATTAGACAACAAAAAGAGATCAAAGGTATATGAATTGGGAGGGAGGGAGTCAAGATATCACTACTTGAAGATGATATGATAGTATACATAAGCAACCCTCAAGATTCGACTAGAGAGTTCCTACAGATAATAAACAAATTCAGGACAGTGGCTGTATATAAAATTAATACTAACAAATCAGTAGTTGTTTTTTACTCAAAGGATAAAAGGGCTGAGAAAGAAATTAAGGAAACAACACCATTCACAATAGTAACAATTAATATACAATACCTCGGTGTGACTTTAACCAAGCAAGGTAAAGATCTGTATGACAAGAACTTCAAATCCATAAGAGAGAAATCAAAAATATCAAAAGATGGAAAGGTCTCCAATGCTAATGGATTGGCAGGATGAACATAGTAAAAATGGTCATCTTACAGAAATCAATCTACAGATCCAAGGCAATCCCTATCAAAATTCCAACTCAATCCTTCACAGAGATAGAAAGAGCAATTCCCAAATCCATTTGGAATAAGAAAACACCTAGGATAGTTAAAACTACTATGAATTAAAAAAAAAAAAACTTCTGGGAGAATCCCCATCCCTAACTTCAAGCAATACAACAGAGGAGTAGTGAATAAACTGCATGATATTGGTATAGAGACAGGCAATTTGATGAATAGAATGGAATTGAAGACTCAGAAATGAACCCACGTGATTTTGGTCACTTGATCTTTGACAAAGGAGCTAAAACCATTCTGTGGAAAAAAGGCAGCATTTTCAACAAATGGTGCTGGTTTAACTGGAGATCAGCATGTAGAAGAATGCAAATCATTCTCATTTCCTTGTACAAAGTTCAAGTACAAGTTGATCAAGGACTGTCACATAAAATAGAGCTATCCTGGCTCTAATAGAAGAGAAATTAGGGAAAAACCTCACTTGGGCACAGGGGAAAACTTCCTGAACAGAATACCCATGGGTTGTGCTTTAAGAAAAACAAACAACAAATAGGATCTCATAACATTGAACAGCTTCTTTAATACAAAGGACACTGTAAATAGAACAAAACAGCAACCCACAGGTTGGGTAAAGATATTTACCACCCTCACACACAAAAGAGGGCTAAATCCAAAATATAAAAGGAACTCAGGAAGAGAGACTCCAGCTTCCTTTTCCTGCCCATGCCAAGAGCTGAAAGACAACCACCAGAAGCTACTACACACCTGAGAGTAGAGGTGAGACCAACTTTTCTGCTCCAAGTGACCTGCCTGATGAACTCAGGACCCACAAAGGCAGAAGTCCTCTAAGACAGGGCACTTCCTGTTTCTGGCTATGCCCAGAATTGAACTAATCCCCAGAACTGAACTGATCCTGGCCCACAGCTCCCTGCCCCTAACCCTAAGCCTAACCCAGAAGTGCAGACAATTCTGAGATCGCAGGACATGCTGCCACATCTGCCCACCTTTGCCCACATCCCTGGCCTAAGAGGAAACTGCATAGTGCCTGTGGACACAGGAACATAAGAGCAGTCCGCAGCAGGAACCCACTATGCAGGTCTTTGCCTGGAAATGAACTGAACCAGTCAAACAGCTCCCTGCACCCAAATCCCTTGGGGGGGGGAGCTAGACCCTCAGAAGTGTAGACACTACTGAGAAATCAGACACTATTCTCTGTCCACATTACCGACACAAGAGGAAATTTCCTACTGTGATCTGTGCCCCTGCCAACCCCCCTGGGCATAGGGACCTAGGAACAGTCAGAGGCAGGAACCTACCAGTTCCTGACCCTGAAGAGAGCTAAAATCAGCCACCAGGAGCTACTACACACCTGAGAGCAGAACACTCTGTTCCAAGAACTGGCTGAAAAGAGCAGGAAAACAGGTTTACAGGAGCGCTGACACTCAGGCATAAAGGAGGGTCAAGCCATTGTCAGAAAGAGAAATACAAACTACCACTAGAGAAATCCTGATGGCAAGAGGCAAGCACAGGGACCCAAGAAACAGAAACCAAGACTACTTGGCATCATTAGAGCCCTGTTCTCCTACCAGAGCAAATACTAGATATACAAAAACACCAGAGAAGCAAGATTTAGATTTAAAATCACATTGTATGTTGATGATGGATGACTTTAAGAAGGACATAAATAACTCTCTTAAAGAAATACAGAGCAACATAAAAAACAAAACAAACAAACAAACAAACAAAAAAAAAAACAAGTAGAAGCCCTTAAAGAGGAAACACAAAAATCCCTTAAAGAATTATAAGAAAACACAAACAAGCAGATAAAGGAATTGAACGAAACTGTCCAGAATTTAAAAATGGGAATAGAAACAATAAAGAAAGCACAAAGGGATACAACCCTGGACATGGAAAACCTAGGCAAGAGATTAGGAGTCATAGATGCAGCATCACCAACAGAATACAAGAAATAGACAAGAGAATCACAAGAGCAGAAGATACCAAAGAAAATACTGACACAACCATCAAAGACAGCATAAAATCCAAAGAGCTCCTAGCCCAAAACATATTGGAAATTAAAGACACAGGGAGAAGATCAAATCTAAGGATAATAGGTATAGAAGAGAATGAAGACTCCCAAATTAAAGGGCCAGTAAATATCTTCAAGAAAATTAGAGAAAACTTTCCTAACCTAAAGAAAGAGATGCCCATAAACATAAAAGAAGCCTATAGAATTCAAAATAGATTGAACCAGAAAAGAAATTCCTCTCGTCACATAATAGTCAAAACACATCATAGTGAAAACACCAAATGCACAAAGCAAAGAAAGGATATTAAAAGAACTAAGGTAAAAAAGGTTGTGTAACATATAAAGGCAGACCTATCAGAATTACACCAGATTTCTCACCAGAGACTAGGATAGCCAGAAGATCCTGGACAGATGTCATACAAACCCTAGGAGGACAAAAATGCCAGACCAGGCTACTATATCTAGAAAAACTCTCAATTAACATAGATGGAGAAAGCAAGATATTCCATCACAAAACAAATTTACACAATATCTTTCTACAAATCCAGCACTACAAAGGGTAATAGATGGAAAACCCCAAACACGAGTAGGTAAATTACTCCCTAGAAAAAGCAGGAAAGTAATCTCCTTGCAATGAAACCAAAAGAAGAGAGACACACAAACATAATTCCACCTCTAAATATGAAAATAACACAACCAGCAATCACTCTTCCTTACTATCTCTCAACATCAATGGACTCAATTCCCCAATAAAAAGACATAAACTATCAAACTGTATACTTAAAGAGGACCCAGCATTTTGCTGCATACAGGAAACACACCTCAAAAACAAAGAGAGACACCACCTCAGAATAAAAGCCTGGAAAACAATTCTCCAAGCAAACGGTCCAAAGAAGCCAGTAGAAGTAGCCATTCTAGTATCAAATAAAATCAAATTTCATCCAAGAAGTGTAAGAAAAGATAAGGAAGGACACTTCATATTCATCACAGGAAAAATCCACCAAGATGAAAACGCAATCCTAAATATCCATGCTCCATATATAAGGGTACCTTCATTAATAAAAGAAACCTTATGAAAGCTCAAAGCACACATTGTACCTCACAAAATAATGGTAGATTTTAAAACCCTACTCTCATCAATGGACAGAGCCTGGAAACAGAATTTACACAAAGAAATAGAGAAACTAACAGAAGTTATGAACCCAATGGACTTAACTTACATTTATGGAATATTCCATTCTAAAACAAAATGATATACCTTCTTCTCAGCACCTCGTGGTTCCTTCTCCAAATTTGAGCATATAATCAGTCACAAAACAGTCTTCAACAGGTACAAGAAGATTGAAATAATCCCATACATCCTATCAGACCACCTCAGACTAAGGCTGGTCTTCAAAAACAACAATAACATCAGAAAGCCCACATATATATGAAAGTTGAACAACGCTCTACTCAATAACTTAGTCGGGGAAGAAATAAAGAAAGAAATTAAAGGCTTTTTAGAATTCAATGAAAATCAAGGCACAACATATACAAACTTATGGAACACAATGGAAGCAGTGCTAAGAGGAGATCTCATAGATCTGAGTTCCTCCATTAAGAAATTTGAGAGATCAACACTAGCAGATTAACTGCTCATTGGAAAGCTCTAGTGCAAAATGAGTCAAATACACCAAAGAGTGGACAGCAGGAAATAATCAAAATCAGGGCTGAAATCAACCAAGTACAAACAAAAAGGACTATATAAAGAATCAACAAAACTAAGAGCTGGTTTTTGAGAAAATCAACAAGATAGGTAAACCCTTAGCCAGACTAACCAGAGGGCACAGAGAGTGTGTCCAAATTAATAAAATCAGAAATGAAAAGGAAACATAATAACACAATCTGTGGAAATTCAAAAAATCATCAGATCTTTCTACAAAAACCTATAGTCAAAAAACTTGAAAATATGAAGAAAATAGAAAAATTTTTAGACAAATACCAGGTACCAAAGTTAAGTCAGGAACAAATAAACTATCTAAATAAACCCATAACTCCTAAAGAAATAGAAGCAGTTATTAAGTCTCCCAATCAAAAAGAGCCAGGACCAGATGGGTTTAGTGCAGAAATCTATCATAGAAGACCTCATACCAATACTGTACAAACTAGAAAAATAGAAACAGACAGAGCACTACCAAATTCCTTCTATGAAGCTACAATTACTCTTAAACCTAAACCACACAAAGACCCAACAAAGAAAGAGAACATCAGACCAATTTCTGTTTTAAATATCAAAGCAAAAATACTCAATAAAATTCTTGCAAACCAAATCCAAGAACACATCAAAATGATCATCCATCATGATCAAGTAGGCTTCATCCCAGGGATGCAGGGATGGTTCAACATATGGAAATTCATCAACGTAATCCAATACATAAATAAACTCAAAGATAAAAATCACATGATCATTTCATTAGATGCTGAGAAATCATTTGACAAAAATTGAACACCCTTTCATGATAAAAGTACTGGAAAGAACATTAATTCAAGGCTCAAACCTAAACATAGTAAAGCCATAATAACAGCAAACCAGTAGCTAACATCAAACTAAATGGGGAGAAACTTGAAGCAATCACACTAAAATCAGGGATTAGATTAGTCTGCCCACTCTCTCCCTACTTATAGTCCTTAAATAAAGTCCTTAAAGTCCTAGCCAGAGCAATCAGACAATGCAATGAATTCAAAAGAGTACAAATTGGAAAGGAAGAAGTCAAAATATCAATATTTGCAGATGATTTGATAGTATATGTTTCTGAATCCAAAAGTTTCAGCAGAGAACTACTAAGCCCACTCACCTATGTTTACTTGATCTTTGACAAAGGAGCTAAAAGCATCTATTGGAAAAATAGCATTTTCAACAAATGGTGATGGTTCAACTGGAGATCAGCATGTAGAAGAATGCAAATCAATCCATTCTTATTGCCCTGTACAAACCTTAAATCCATGTGGATCAAGGACCTCTACATGAAATCTGATACACTCAAACTAATAGAAGAAAAAGTGGGGAAGATTCTCAAACCCATAGACACTGGCAAAAACTTCCTGAACAAAACACCAATGGCTTATGCTCCAAGATCAAGAATCGACAAATGGGACCTCATAAAACTGCAAAGCTTCTGTAAGGCAAAGGACACTGTCATTTGGACAAATAGTCACCAACAGATTGGGAAAAGATCTTTACCAATCCTAAATTGGATAGAGGGCAAATATTCAAAATATACAAAGAATTCAAGAAGTTAGATTTTCAGAGAGCTAAATAACCCTATTAAAATGGGTTACAGAGCTAAACAAAGAATTCTCAGCTGAGGAATGTAGGATGGCTGAGATGCACCTAAAGAAACGTTCAGCATCCTTAGTCATCAGGGAATCCATTCTTGTGTTGAAGGGCATCTGGGTGCTTTCCAGCTTTTGGCTATTATAAATAAGACTGCTATGAACAAAGTGGAACATGTGTCTTTGTTGTACGCTAAAGCATCTTTTGGGTATATGCCCAGTAGAGGTACAGCTTGGTCCTCAGGTAGTGCAATATCCAACATTCTGAGGAACCTCTGGAGTCATTTCCACAGTGTTTGTACCAGTTTGCAACCCTACTAACAATGGAGGAGTATTCCTCTTTCTCCACAGCCTCATCAGCATCTGCTGTCACCTGAGGTTTTATTATAGTCATTGGTGTGATGTGGAATATCAGGGTTGTTTTGATTTGCATTTCCGTGATGACTAAGGATTGGTAAAGATCTTTTCCAAACCTGTCGGGGGTTGAGCCTTGAGAGGCTCTACCATAACATGACAGATACAGAGGCAGATACTCAGAGCCAACCATTGAACTGAGAAAGTGGTCCCAGTGTAGGAGTTAGAGAAAGGATTGAAGAAGCTGATTGGGCTTTCTGCTTTTTTTTTTTTTTTTTTTTTTTTGGAGCTGAGGACTGAACTCAGGGCCTTGAGCTTGCTAGGCAAGTGCTCTACCACTGAGCTAAATCCCCAACCCCCTGATTGGGCTTTCAACCCCATAAAAACAGCAATACCAACCAACCAGAATTCTCAGGGACTAATCCACCATTAGCTCTTGATTTGTAAGATGGACCTACTTGATTATTCTTGGAGTCGTGCCATTTAATACACCATACTTATTTGAATGAGATTGGTCTTTGAGTAGTCTGTGTGGCGATTTCCAGATCCCAAAACTGTGAATTGTGATCTCTCTCTCTCTCTCTCTCTCTCTCTCTCTCTCTCTCTCTCTCTCTCTCTCTTCCTCTTCCTCCTCCCCTCCCTCTCCCTGTCACCACTTTTCTCCTCTATCCATCCCTCCCCAATTTTCTCCTTTATCCATCCCTCCACCCCTCATCCCTCTTTCCCCTCATCCATGAGGTAAGCACCACAACTTGTTATGTCCTTTCATAGTTTCTTAAACCGTAGAGTGAATCATAAAAATCTACAACATTGTGAATCAAATAAATGCATCCTTCTTATACATTGTTTCTCTATGATGTTTATTTATTATGTAACAATCTATTCAAAATAAAAAAGTCCCCTACTGTAAGGCTCATGAACCTTAAAAAAATTTGAAAAATTACACTTCAGCAATATTGATATTACAAGATACACAAAGCCCCCTTCAAGACTATACAAACGTGGGGAGCACTCTGGGAGTCCTACAGAGAGCCCCATGGATGCAGCTGTCCCCAGTTGTCACCTAATATGAGGTGGGTTGTTTCCTTACACAACTGCCTTTGATTCTATAACTAATCTTTCACTCATATCCCTGTAAGAACTCCCAGTAATCTAATCATTTCCCCAGGTCAGACTGTGGTAGAATATTGACTTGGGTCTTCCATTGTTCCCATATCTGGGGTCAACAGACATCTGTTAATGTCTCCCTAAGAATAGTTACACAATATTTTCACAGGAACAAAAGCTCTGACTCATGGATGAACCTTAAAAAGAAAGCCATCTAAATATTGACCAGTAGATGAATGAATGCCAACAACATGAAATGTTGTATGTGGTGTGTATGTGTGTGTGTGTGTGTGTGTGTGTGTGTGTGTGTCTATGTATCTTTGTGTAATACATAGGAATGCACACATTTTTATACATGTGCAATGCCATGTTCTGCTCTCAGCTGATGGTGTTAGGACACTACTAATACTCCTAAAACAGGGAGTCCAAAAATCTGCATTTCTTTTGGGGGTGATAGAATTTTGCTGTTTGCCAGTCAGGAAAGGGAAAATGAGATCTGGGATGAATGCTTTGGTTCCAAAGTCTCCTTTCAGGGTGCCTGAATACAGCCTGTAAATCCACATGGAGAGGAAGTTAGCAATGAGTGCCCATGTTCCCTGTTCTCTCTTGTGGAATAAGACTTTAGCACACCACAAGGACAAAAGTTGTGTCCACAAGGGAAAGTGGAGCTTGGGATTAGCAAGACATTGGTCCAATTGTGAGCTAGTGCCAGGAACAAAAGGTGTGGGAGAAAAGAGAAGGACTTCTTTGGAAGTCTTAGTGTTGCAGCTCTTTTAGAAGAAGGCTGTGAAATTGTCTTACCTTTTTCCTATTTTTAATGGGTGTGGATGTGAATGCATATGAATTATTGGGAGTGAACCAGGGACGATTTAATTTGGGGGAAGTGCATGACAGTATCCTGGAAGAAAGGCCATTGGCTAAAGACTAAGGCTATTGAGAGACCTCACTGGAATGAAGGGGCATTCCAGGAGCTGTGCTATATGACAAAATGTCTGTGACCAACTTAGTTACATGCCCCAGAGCAGGCATTAGAGGGAGGAAGGGAGCAGCACCATTCTTGCTGTCTTAAATTTCTGAGATTCCCAGGGCTTGGGAATGCTTCTATCTTACCAGTTTCATGTCCATCTGGTAACAGGGGCCAAAGGACAACACACATGGCTTTGAGCTGCGTATGTAAAAATTTATGATCATCATAGTATTGAAAACTTGTATAAAATGTATTATTTGTTCTTTTTTATTTTTTATAAGCCACTACATGTGTACAACCAAACCCTTCCTTTCTACATCTGTAACTTTCTACATCTTGTGATGTAGAAACATTTTGTGATGATGCCAGAGAAAGCTCTTGTCAGTGATCTCTGCTCTGTGGTCAGACCAAAGCACAGCAGAACTGTGCCTTGAGGACTGAAAGAGACCCCGTGGCAGACTCAACTGTTTGCTTTTGTGTTTGGGCTGATTTCTGGCTAGAATGTTAACCCTGCCCCTTGCTCCATGGGTATGCTATCAGTTTAGCTGTTCCCTTAGATTTCAGATATACTGACTTTTGTACACCTTTGTTTGTATAACTGATAATTTTCTTTCATTTTACATGCTTTCAGAAAGCTATTTATTGTGAACCAGAAATCAGTTCAAATGTAATATCTATGGCGATCAATAGGTCAGAACTGTAGGAACATGTCAGAGACCATTCATTTGTTGGGAATTTGTTCTAATGCTTTGTTTTAATTAAGCTTTCAAAACTGCCCTTCCAGACCTGAGGGTCCCTGCCTCCAGTTGGCTTCATAATAACATATTGCCATATAGCCAATGACTGGGCAGAAAGATGGAGGCAGAGTTTTTGATTGCATGAACACGGGACAGGAGAAAGACAGGGAAAGATGAAACTTAAAGGCCTGAACATCTGCATGCAAAGATTCAGGAATGTGGCCCTAGGGTCCACTTCCCTAATTGGGTCTGAGGTAGTAGAGATGAAATATAGATTTTAAAAGATGTTAACTCAGGAATAACAAAGGGAAAGTTTGCTAGCCGTGGGGAAATTTAGATATCCCCAACCATTGAGCTAGCCAAATCATATAAAAATTAGCTGGCCTGTGCGTCTTTCATTTGTGAATCCTGAGAGCTCTTGGGCAAGTACAGTGTCTGGGAGTCACCAGAGCCACAGTGGTTTAACTAATTCAACCCTAGACTCTGTCATCACATAATTTTTGAATAAATATGCAGTTTGAATTCATCATACCCTGCTTAAAAGCAGTGTGATGTTATATTGATTAATGTTTATACAGGATACTTAATAATTATAATTTTGAGATATTGTCAATATATTTGACTAATAAAAGAATTGTACCTGATGATACACAGCAGCATGAATATACAGAAACCTTTAACCAGGCAATTTAATGTCTTAAATTTAAGTTATATGAGTCATATGTCAATAGGATTGGTGTAGATATCTTTTTCTCTCCTGTGCCCAGTGGGGAGAAAATCTATAAACATTTTAGTGTGTTGCTAATCTCCCTGGGATCTTTGTTTGTAGCACTTACTTGTGACTTAAAACCCAAAATGCAGTTGTCCTTAGGGCTGTTCCTCAGCTGCTTCTTCCCATGGTGGTTTTATCTATTTCTGCCTCTAAATGAAATGTCTCCCTTTCACATCCACCAATCATTTAGTCATGACATAAAAAAGTGGAGTCAGAGATGTATTCAGGCCTGAGCATGGCACAGAGGATATTGTCTAAAATAAGAATATATGGGGTTGGGGATTTAGCTCAGTGGTAGAGCACTTGCCTAGGAAGCGCAAGGCCCTGGGTTCGGTCCCCAGCTCCGAAAAAAAGAACCAAAAAAAAAAAGAATATATGAGTAATGAAATAAAAAAATATATCCCTTTCCACTGCCAGAAGTAAATACTTTCTACTGAATTTGTCTACCACTTTAAGGAATCTACTCAGCCTTTCAACGCATCTGATAATCATTTATCTCCTATAGAAAATTCTAGTTACTCTATACAGTGGTATATTATACAGAAATTGCTCCAGTAAATCAAAGCACACATCTAACAATTTTATATAAATATTGAGAAATAGAAATCTAGCAAAAATCTAAAGATTACAACGATGAAAATTGAAATATCCCGGACAGATCCAGCCATTCATCAACCTTTGGAGGTGAGTTACCTCTGAGTGTGAGTTCTATGTCTGGCTCTAGATTACTTACTATCAGCATGGGGAACATTTTAAAAGTTCCAGGATTTTAATATCAAATAATAAACTAATATAGACTTTCATGCAAAAGCTAACAATGACCTATTGAGCAAAAGTTGATTAAATTTGTGAGGGAATATATTGGGGAAAACACGGCCGGCATGAGGTGTTTGTATCTCTCTAACATGGCAGAATGGATAGATTCAAAATAGAGAAGAGCTGGTATAACTACAAGCCTTGAGATATGTGAAATTACTGGAGCCTAGCACTAAAGGGGGTATTTAAGAAAATGATGAAGGAACAGGACAAAGGGAAATAGGAAGGCTTTTTCAAGGAAAGACTATAAGTTCAGAATGAGCATATATTCAGATGAGAATCTGAGATCTTCCTCATGGTATCTGTATTTCCATATGTATAAACCACTACTGAATTTTCCATAAATATTGTCTTGAGAACAATATGGTGAAAATATTGAAATTTTACATTGTATTAAATTTTAAAGGATATAGTAGTTTTATGTTTTACATTAATTTCATAACTCAATCATTTGTTATGTGCACCCTAATAATTTCTCTAAACATTTTTGTACTTAAGTATGACACTTGAAAATAGTGTTAAGCAACATAGCTATGGGAGGAACTATTTGTGGACATGAATTAGTTTATAGAAATAGAATATAATAAATTTCATATAGTGTGATTTCACATGAAAGAAGTGACAATGTGTCCAAAACATACAGGAAATCCAGGACTCAATGAGAAGATCAAACCTAAGGATAATAGGTATAGAAGAGAGTGAAGACTCCCAGCTCAAAGGACCAGTAAATATCTTCAACAAAATCATAGAAGAAAACTTCCCTAACCGAAAAAAAGAGATAGCCATAGACATACAGGAAGCCTACAGATCTCCAAATAGATTGGATCCGGAAAAGAAACACCTCCCGTCACATAATTGTCAAAACACCAAACGCACAAAATAAAGAAAGAATATTAAAAGCAGTAAGGGAAAAAGGTCAAGTAACATATAAAGGGAGACCTATCAGAATCACACCAGACTTCTCGCCAGAAACTATGAAGGCCAGAAGATCCTGGACTGATGTTATACAGACCCTAAGAGAACACAAATGCCAGCCCAGATTACTGTATCCAGCAAAACTCTCAATTAACATTGATGGAGAAACCAAGATATTCCATGACAAAACCAAATTTACACAATATTTTTCTACAAATCCAGCACTACAAAGGATAATAAATGGTAAAGCCCAACATAAGGAGGCAAGCTATACCCTAGAAGAAGCAAGAAACTAATCGTCTTGGCAACAAAACAAAGAGAATGAAAGCACACAAACATAACCTCACATCAAATATGAATATAACGGGAAGCAATAATCACTATTCCTTAATATCTCTCAATATCAATGGCCTCAACTCCCCAATAAAAAGACATAGATTAACAAACTGGATACGCAACGAGGACCCTGCATTCTGCTGCCTACAGGAAACACACCTCAGAGACAAAGACAGACACTACCTCAGAGTGAAAGGCTGGAAAACAACTTTCCAAGCAAATGGTCAGAAGAAGCAAGCTGGAGTAGCCATTCTAATATCAAATAAAATCAATTTCCAACTAAAAGTCATCAAAAAAGATAAGGAAGGACACTTCATATTCATCAAAGGAAAAATCAACCAAGATGAACTCTCAATCCTAAATATCTATGCCCCAAATACAAGGGCACCTACTTATGTAAAAGAAACCTTACTAAAGCTCAAAACACACATTGCACCTCACACAATAATAGTGGGAGATTTCAACACCCCACTCTCATCAATGGACAGATCATGGAAACAGAAATTAAACATTGATGTAGACAGACTAAGAGAAGTCATGAGCCAAATGGACTTAACGGATATTTTTAGAACATTCTATCCTAAAGCAAAAGGATATACCTTCTTCTCAGCTCCTCATGGTACTTTCTCCAAAATTGACCATATAATTGGTCAAAAAACGGGCCTCAACAGGTACAGAAAATAGAAATAATCCCATGCGTGCTATCGGATCACCACGGCTTAAAACTGGTCTTCAATAACAATAAGGGAAGAATGCCCACATATACGTGGAAATTGAACAATGCTCTACTCAATGATAACCTGGTCAAGGAAGAAATAAAGAAAGAAATTAAAAACTTTTTAGAATTTAATGAAAATGAAGATACAACATACTCAAACTTATGGGACACAATGAAAGCTGTGCTAAGAGGAAAACTCATAGCGCTGAGTGCCTGCAGAAAGAAACAGGAAAGAGCATATGTCAGCAGCTTGACAGCACACCTAAAAGCTCTAGAACAAAAAGAAGCAAATACACCCAGGAGGAGTAGAAGGCAGGAAATAATCAAACTCAGAGCTGAAATCAACCAAGTAGAAACAAAAAGGACCATAGAAAGAATCAACAGAACCAAAAGTTGGTTCTTTGAGAAAATCAACAAGATAGATAAACCCTTAGCCAGACTAACGAGAGGACACAGAGAGTGTGTCCAAATTAACAAAATCAGAAATGAAAAGGGAGACATAACTACAGATTCAGAAGAAATTCAAAAAATCATCAGATCTTACTATAAAAACCTATATTCAACAAAATTTGAAAATCTTCAGGAAATGGACAATTTCCTAGACAGATACCAGGTATCGAAGTTAAATCAGGAACAGATAAACCAGTTAAACAACCCCATAACTCCTAAGGAAATAGAAGCAGTCATTAAAGGTCTCCCAACCAAAAAGAGCCCAGGTCCAGACGGGTTTAGTGCAGAATTCTATCAAACCTTCATAGAAGACCTCATACCAATATTATCCAAACTATTCCACAAAATTGAAACAGATGGAGCCCTACCGAATTCCTTCTATGAAGCCACAATTACTCTTATACCTAAACCACACAAAGACACAACAAAGAAAGAGAACTTCAGACCAATTTCCCTTATGAATATCGACGCAAAAATACTCAATAAAATTCTGGCAAACCGAATTCAAGAGCACATCAAAACAATCATCCACCATGATCAAGTAGGCTTCATCCCAGGCATGCAGGGATGGTTTAATATACGGAAAACCATCAACGTGATCCATTATATAAACAAACTGAAAGAACAAAACCACATGATCATTTCATTAGACGCTGAGAAAGCATTTGACAAAATTCAACACCCCTTCATGATAAAAGTCCTGGAAAGAATAGGAATTCAAGGCCCATACCTAAACATAGTAAAAGCCATATACAGCAAACCAGTTGCTAACATTAAACTAAATGGAGAGAAACTTGAAGCAATCCCACTAAAATCAGGGACTAGACAAGGCTGCCCACTCTCTCCCTACTTATTCAATATAGTTCTTGAAGTTCTAGCCAGAGCAATCAGACAACAAATGGAGATCAAAGGGATACAGATCGGAAAAGAAGAGGTCAAAATATCACTATTTGCAGATGACATGATAGTATATTTAAGTGATCCCAAAAGTTCCACCAGAGAACTACTAAAGCTGATAAACAACTTCAGCAAAGTGGCTGGGTATAAAATTAACTCAAATAAATCAGTTGCCTTCCTCTATACAAAAGAGAAACAAGCCGAGAAAGAAATTAGGGAAACGACACCCTTCATAATAGACCCAAATAATATAAAGTACCTCGGTGTGACTTTAACCAAGCAAGTAAAAGATCTGTACAATAAGAACTTCAAGACACTGAGGAAAGAAATTGAAGAAGACCTCAGTAGATGGAAAGATCTCCCATGCTCATGGATTGGCAGGATTAATATGGTAAAAATGGCCATTTTACCAAAAGCAATCTACAGATTCAATGCAATCCCCATCAAAATACCAATCCAATTCTTCAAAGAGTTAGACAGAACAATTTGCAAATTCATCTGGAATAACAAAAAACCCAGGATAGCTAAAGCTATCCTCAACAATAAAAGGACTTCAGGGGGAATCACTATCCCTGAACTCAAGCAGTATTACAGAGCAATAGTGATAAAAACTGCATGGTATTGGTACAGAGACAGACAGATAGACCAATGGAATAGAATTGAAGACCCAGAAATGAACCCACACACCTATGGTCACTTGATTTTTGACAAAGGAGCCAAAACCATCCAATGGAAAAAAGATAGCATTTTCAGCAAATGGTGCTGGTTCAACTGGAGGGCAACATGTAGAAGAATGCAGATCGATCCATCCTTATCACCCTGTACAAAGCTTAAGTCCAAGTGGATCAAGGACCTCCACATCAAACCAGACACACTCAAACTAATAGAAGAAAAACTAGGGAAGCATCTGGAACACATGGGCACTGGAAAAAATTTCCTGAACAAAACACCAATGGCTTATGCTCTAAGATCAAGAATCGACAAATGGGATCTCATAAAACTGCAAAGCTTCTGTAAGGCAAAGGACACTGTGGTTAGGACAAAACGGCAACCAACAGATTGGGAAAAGATCTTTACCAATCCTACAACAGATAGAGGCCTTATTTCCAAAATATACAAAGAACTCAAGAAGTTAGACCGCAGGGAAACAAATAACCCTATTAAAAAATGGGGTTCAGAGCTAAACAAAGAATTCACAGCTGAGGAATGCCGAATGGCTGAGAAACACCTAAAGAAATGTTCAACATCTTTAGTCATAAGGGAAATGCAAATCAAAACAACCCTGAGATTTCACCTCACAACAGTGCGATTGGCTAAGATCAAAAACTCAGGTGACAGCAGATGCTGGCGAGGATGTGGAGAAAGAGGAACACTCCTCCATTGTTGGTGGGATTGCAGACTGGTAAAACCATTCTGGAAATCAGTCTGGAGGTTCCTCAGAAAATTGGACATTGAACTGCCTGATGATCCAGCTATACCTCTCTTGGGCATATACCCAAAAGATGCCTCAACATATAAAAGAGACACGTGCTCCACTATGTTCATCGCAGCCTTATTTATAATAGCCAGAAGCTGGAAAGAACCCAGATGCCCTTCAACAGAGGAATGGATACAGAAAATGTGGTACATCTACACAATGGAATATTACTCAGCTATCAAAAACAACGAGTTTATGAAATTCGTAGGCAAATGGTTGGAACTGGAAAATATCATCCTGAGTGAGCTAACCCAATCACAGAAAGACATACATGGTATGCACTCATTGATAAGTGGCTATTAGCCCAAATGCTTGAATTACCCTAGATCCCTAGAACAAACGAAACTCAAGACGGATGATCAAAATGTGAATGCTTCACTCCTTCTTTAAATGAGGAAAAAGAATACCCTTGGCAGGGAAGGGAGAGGCAAAGATTAAAACAGAGACTGAAGGAACACCCATTCAGAGCCTGCCCCACATGTGGCCCATACATATACAGCCACCCAATTAGACAAGATGGATGAAGCAAAGAAGTGCAGACCGACAGGAGCCTGATGTAGATCGCTCCTGAGAGACACAGCCAGAATACAGCAAATATAGAGGCGAATGCCAGCAGCAAACCACTGAACTGAGAATAGGTCCCCTATTGAAGGAATCAGAGAAAGAACTGGAAGAGCTTGAAGGGGCTCGAGACCCCAAAAGTACAACAATGCCAAGCAACCAGAGCTTCCAGGGACTAAGCCACTACCTAAAGACTATACATGGACTGACTCTGGACTCTGACCCCATAGGTAGCAATGAATATCCTAGTAAGAGCACCAGTGGAAGGGGAAGCCCTGGGTCCTGCTAAGACTGAACCCCCAGTGAACTAGTCTATGGGGGGAGGGCGGCAATGGGGGGAGGGTTGGGAGGGGAACACCCATAAGGAAGGGGAGGGGGGAGGGGGATGTTTGCCCGGAAACCGGGAAAGGGAATAACACTCGAAATGTATATAAGAAATACTCAAGTTAATAAAAAAAAAAATTTCACTTATCAAAAAAAAAAAAAAAAAAAAAAAAGAAGGATGAGAATCACTGCTTCAGCCCTTTCCAATTTTCCCTCCCTGTTCGTTTCTTGACTCTCAATTCGACAACCATTTTTCTTTGACTATTATTGTTAAATATGTATGTATGTATATATGTGTATATGTGAGTTTATTAAGTCACATATATAATATCAAAAAAAAAGAAAAAAATTAATAGTGGTCAATGTGAAATAACTCATTTGGAGCACTGTGTGACAGGGTTACAGTGGGCATCAAAATAGGATAAATGCCCTGGTTTGACCTCTAAGCTTAGCCTTATTTTCTTTTGTCAACACTCACCACACTGCACTCAAATGTTTTATGTACATAGCTCAGTCTCTCACCATCTTGGATTAAAGCAGGCAGTAAAATAATTACAAGCTTAGTGTTATTGGCTTCATTTAACATATTTAACATACTTTTGGAATTTAAGAAGAGAATATTAACAAGAGTTATGAGTATTTTTCTCCCTCCATAAATGCATGTATTAAAATTTGCTTAAAGACACAATGTAGACAAAGTGAAACAAAGTTCTTATATAAAGAGAAATTTACTGAACATAGTTTCTACAGTCTTTCTTCTATTCTGATTGAATGTCTTACTTTTTTTCTTTTGAGGAGTTTTATTTTTCCCAGAATCACCTTCTCCACAGAGAAAATTATAAATCGGCAAGCAATCTCATTTCATCATCTGATCCTGGCTCACTTGTCATGAGCTAATATACAGGATAGGTAGACAACTAACCCTTAAAGGACATAGGACTTTTCTTGAGATAATAATTTAGTCTGCACAGAAAAATGGATGAGTCTTGCAAGTCATAATGATAGTATTTTTGATTGTTTCAGAGAAAGTCAGTTATTAGAACAACATATGCATATGGGAAATGAAGTATAAATTGACCAGAGGATTGTTTCTAATATACTCTTAGTTCTGGATCCAACATTCTTATGAAAGGGAAAAAAATATTCACTCTTCTGCTCCAAGGTATGCTTTACTTGCTTGGAACACTGTGATAGATCTTTGTCAAAACGGGTCTGTTTCTCATCAAAGTAAGTCATGTGTGTTCTCATTAATTCATCTTAGAACTTATGTATTCCATGTATGAAGGTGATGCCAGTGCCCTCAAAGAAGACTCTAGGAAGTCTACATTTTTAAGGGCTCCAAGCACCATGTACTGTGATGATATAATTTGAAAATTATCTTCCACAGGATTTTACATTTTCTTGCCTCGTGATGCTATTTTCAAAGGTTTTATATTCTACCGTGTCACATAGAGCTTTGCTGTAGGAATTGGCTAAGTGAAGGTAAACTTGAAATTTATAAATGCCCTGCTGGCTATAGAGTTCACCTTTGGTCCAAATATGTGAAGCGCTTGCCACAAAACCTCATCAAAATTATAGAGCTACGGTAACTATGATTTCCTACCACCACGTACTATCTGCTCTCAAATAATGAGCAACAATAAACCTCCCTTAAATAGTTACCTAGCAGGAATGTTGTCCCAGTAGTGACAAAAATTATACATATGTATAATTTGTATATATGTACATATATATAATATGTCTTATCCATTGACATTAATTAATAAATATGTTAATAAAACACCAAAAAATCATTTTGAACTCTATTAATTCTATTTTGAAATAGTATTCATATGTCAATGATTTTTCAAAATAAGATTTTATTGAATATAACTGGAAATATTTAGTTAATGATGATTATATTTATGTTTTTATTTGCATAAGGTGAGACAGATGAACGAACAAAAATCATTAAACTTAGTCTGAATGCACAGGTATGGAATTATGGAGGAATGCGGATATTTCATCAAAGCCACATGCTTGGGACATTATGGTCACTGTGGACTTACCTTTCTTTGTGAATATTTTTGAGATTATCCTTATAAAAAGATATAGTATTTCCTAAATTTAACTATTTTTAATCTTTTAGGGTCTATAATTTTCACACAGGCATCTAAAATTCAGAAATAAATGAAGAGCTTTAAATCAGTAAGAAATGCACTTGATATAAACAAGTATCTTGAATTCCTTATTAATAAAGTTTTATTGTTAATGTGTATTATTAACTTTCTTATGATTAAAATTTTCAAATAGAGCTAACTCAGGGGATCAGAGAGAAGGTTGCTAATATGTAGCATGATATTCTCCTGAACGTCTAGATGTTCACTATTTCCAGTTATTAAATATTTTCAGAAAAGAAGGTTATAGGGTATAGTTTATGGGAAGACTGTGAACTATCAGCCATGGGAACTGTGATAATTTTTTAGAGCATTGAGGTGCAAGAAGCAATGATTTAAGGAGACACTAGGCAGTGCAAATGCCTTTGACAATGTGGAAAAGGAAATTTTCAAGGACCATGATGCAAACCAAAATCTATGTTTATCACTTTAAGATGATGTAATTTTATTACTTTTGGTACTGTCCTTATTTTTACTTTCAGCAAAAATAACTGAAGCAACGTGAAACTGGACCAGGGTGAATTGCTGAATCTTTTTTCACAGTTAATATAATAATGCATTAAATTATGCACTAACATATTGCCGGTGTAATTCTGTCTCCTCATTTCTCAGTGCTGACACACCTGTACTTTAATTGACAGAAGTTCTCTTTACAGAACTCCTCTAAGTTCAGCAATTAGAGTTTTCAGTTTAAGTTAAATTTAGTGTTCACAAGAGGGGCCAAGGCTATATAATGTTAATTTGTTTGGTTTTATATACTACTTCTTTTTCTTAATTAGAGTTCAGGCTATTTTGATTTACTATAAAGTAATCATGCTTGTTAAAATTGCACTTATGTAATTAAACAAAGTTACTGTAGAAAAATACCATACTATATAATTTAACCAATTTATTTTGAGCTATTACAGACATTTACAGTCTATATAAAATCACATGAAGTTATAATTCTAATGACATAAAATTATGTTTGAAAACAGTATCAGATAATCACAAAAGGGGTTTAAGTGTCTTTTATTTCACAGAAAACAAAGAAAATAGTTAAATAATTTAACTACTAAACCAGGATATAAGAAATGCTGTTCAAGGTAAATTTCTTTGCCTCACAAACCTGAAAACCTAAGGAGTCCCATATCCTGGGGTGGAAGAAGAGAACCATCCTATAAATATTGTCTTCCACATATGCACCTCCAGACTGTATAAACACGCTTGCTTGCTTGCGCGCACGCGCGTGTGCACGTGCACACACACACACACACACACACACACACACACAGAAAACACAAAGACATACACACAATACACATGTACCCATCCTACACATAGACACATATATATGTAAAAAAATACTTAAATGCTGTACAATCTACAATTTAATAAATTAGAATTTAAAGGATAAGTATTTTGCTCACAATGTCTTTCTTATATTAGCATGCATTCTCAGGATCATATAATACTGGGGTAGATTAAAAAGATAATATGATTGAGAAATAAACAAGTATTATGCTAATGGCCACTGTGAATTTTGAAGATCATAATCAGAGTACCAATTAAATCTGATATCTGAATGATTAAAAAGCTTTTTTCTCTATACACAATCAAGCACACACACACACACACACACACACACACACACACACAAACACCTAAATACACATACAGTTTTTAATGCTTGTTGCTAGGTTCAGATCTTGAACTAATTTTCAGTATCACCCAATGAACTTTCTTTTCTTTTATGCAAAGGAAAACATGTGAGCCATTGGGAACACAGTGATTTGTAATACTCAACAGAAAATGTAAATGATTTAAATTATACCCATTATATTGAAATCTTAACTCTGAAACATTTACATATCTTCTTCAGTCTCTCAAGTATGATCTATATTTAGAAAATGATGTACAACTGTAAAGTGAACACACTCTGATGAACATCATAAACCCTGTGATTCTTCTCTGAAAGCAAATTCTTTCTCAATTACATTTCATAATAATGGGATCTAAAATATCACATATATATATATATATATATATATATATATATATATATGTTCCATATTAGTATATCTAAACAATTATGAGAGTAGAAGTCTGTGAATGTAAAATACTTTCATTTTTCTTTCTTTTTCTTGTTCTTTTTTTCTGTTTTTTAAAATTACCTTTATTGACCCAGAAAAATGGTCTTTAGCATCGCCATAGAATTTTAAGCACTTCCATATTAGCCTCAATTGAAGCTTTTTTTTAATTACTTAAATGTTCTATCATCTGCATTTCAGGTACATAAATAGAATCTCAGTATCAGAATTCTGTGAAAGAACCTCAGATATGTTATATGAAGACCAGTATAAAATATGTGTGTAATATGAAGTGTGAAGTTGAAATGATGATGAAGAACTGGCACAGATTCTATCAAAAACTAGGTAAGAAAAATTACCTTTGAAATGACCTCAACATGGCTTATGTTAGCCACTATATGTGGCCTAAATAAACATGGCACATAACATAGTGCCATTGGTGGTACTGGATTAGGAAAGCAAGCTGCAAATTTCATGAAATCGAAACTTAAGTAATAAAAATGAACAGGAACCTAGGAGCAGACTGGGACACAAATCTTATAGTTTCTTCCTGCAACCAGAGCTGACAAGTTCCCATAACTCTCTTTACCCAGATCTCCTGAGGGCAGGGATAGGGGTGGGGAAGCTGGACTCTCAGAAATGCAGACAATCCTGAGAGCATAGGAAAGACCACCACTTCTGCTCACATTCCTGGCCGAATAGGAACCTGTATAGAGTCCTCTGGACACAGGAATCTAGGAGCACTCAGGGACAGGATCCTTCAGGTCTCCTCCTGTTCCTGAAACTGACCTTGTCCCACAGCTCCCCTGGGAGACAGCAGGACTCTCAGAAGTGCAGACAATCCTAGTAGCACAGGTGAAACCACAACTTCTGCTCACATTCCTGGCTCAAGACGAACCTGACTAGAGCCCTCTGGATAAAGAAAGCAAGGAGCAGTCTGGAAAAAGATCCTTTTGGTTTCTCCCTGACCTTGTGACACAGTTCTCTGTACCCAGATCTCTATGGGAGAAAGCCAGTCTCTAGGATTGCTGACAAACAGGCTTACAGGAGAGTCAAGCCACTGTCAGAGACAGCAAGACCACTGAACACCAGAGATAACAGGATGGCAAAAGGCAAGAATAGGAAAGTAAGCAGCAGAAACTAAGACTACATGGCATCATCAAAGCCCAATTCTGCCTCCACAACAAGTAATAAATATCCCAAAACACCAGAAAAACAAGGTCTGGATTTAAAATTGCATCTCATGATGATGATAGAGGACTTTAAAGAAGGACATAACTAATTCCCTTAAAGAAATAGAGGACAATGCAGGTAAACAAATAGAAGCCCTTAAACTGAAAACACAAAAATCCCTTAAAGAATTACAGGAAAACACAATCAAACAGGTAAAATAATTAAACAAAACCATCCAGGGTCTAAAAGTGAAATTAGAAACAATAAAGAAATCACATAGGGAGACAACCCTGGAGATAGAAACCCTAGGAAGGAGATCATGAGTCATAGACACAAGCATCACCAACAGAATACAAGAGACAGAAGAGAAAATCTTAGGGGCAGAAGATACCATAAAAAACATTGACACAACCATCGAAGATATTGAAAAATGCAAAAAACTCTTAACCCAAAATATCCAGAAATAATTGGTATAGAAGAGAGTGAAGATTCCCAACTTAAAGGGCCAGTAAATATCTTCAACAAAATTATAGTAAAAAAATAATCTTCCCTAACCTAAAAAAAGAGATACCCATATACATATAAGAAGCTTACAGACCTCCAAATAGCTTGGACCAGAAAAAAGAAGTTCCTCCTGTCACATAATAAGCAAAACACCAAATGCACAAAACAAAGAAAGATTATTAAAAGCAGTAAGGCAAAAGGGCAGACATATCAGAACTATACCAGACTATTCACCAGAGACTATTAAAAGAAGAAGATCATGCATATATATCATATAGACCTTAGGAGAATACAAATGCCAGCCAGGCTAGTATCCAGCAAAATTCTCAATTATCATAGTTGGAGAAACCATGATATTCCATGACAAAACCAAATTTACACAATATCTTGCTACAAATCCAGCCATACGAAAGACAATACATGGAAAACTCCAACACAAGAAAGGAAACTACATTCTAGAAAAAGCAGGAAAGTAATCTTTTTGCAAAAAACCCAAAGGAAGAGAGCCACACAAAAATAATTCCACCTCTAACAACAAAAATAACAGGGAACAACAATCACTCTTTCTTAATATCTTTTTACACCAATGGACTCAATTCCTTATAAAAAGACTGAGACTAATAGGCAGGGTATGTAAACAGGAGCCAGCATTTTGCTGCATACAGGAAAGACACCTCAGAGACAGAGACATACACTACCTCAGAGTAATGAATTTCTAAGCAGATGGTCCCAAGTAATAAGTTAGAGTAGCCAACCTTCTATTGAATAAAATTGACTTTCAATTAAAAGTTATCAAAAAAGATAAGGAAGGACCCTTCATATTCATCGAAGGAAAAAATCTACCAAGATGAACTCTCAATCCTGAATATCTATACTCCAGAGGAAAGGGTGACTATATTCAAAAATGAAATATTACTAAAGCTCAAAGCACACATTGCACCTCACACAATTTTAGTGGGAGACTTCAACCCCCCACTCTCATCAATGGACAGATCATGGAAACAGAAACTAAACAGAGACATAGAGAAACTAGCAGAAGTTATGAACCAAATGAATTTAACAGATATCTGTAGAACATTTCATCCTAAAACAAAAGAATATACCTTCTTCTCAGCACCTCATGGTACATTCTCCAAAATTGACAAAACAAGCCTCAACAATAATCCTATGCATACTGTCAGATCTCCACGGATTTAATTTCGTTTTCCAAAACACCAAACACAACATAAAGTCCGCATACACATGGTAGCTGAGCAATGCTCTAATCATTGATAACTTGATCAAGGAAGACATGAAGAAAGGAATTAAAGATTTTTTAGAATTTAGTGAAAATGAAGGCACAACATACCCAACCTTATGGAACACAATGAGAGCAGTGCTAAGAGTTAACCTCATAGTTCTGAATGCCTCCAAAAAGAGTATGGAGAGAGCATATACTAGCAGCTTGATAGCACAACTAAACAGCTCTAGGATAAAAAGATGCAAATACACCCAAGAGGAGTAGAAGGCAGGAAATAATCAAACTCAAGGCTGAAATCAACCAAGTAGAAATAAAAAGAACTATATGGAGAATCAACAAACCCAGGAGCTGTTTGTTCGAGAAACTCATCAAGATATATAAACCCTTAGCCAGACTTATCAGATAGTGTATCTAAATTAACAAAATCAGAAATGAAAAGGGAGACATAACAAAAGAATCTGAGTAAGTTCAAAAAAAATCATTAGATACTACTAGATTCAACAAAGTTGCAAAATCTGGATGATATGGGCAATTTTCTAGATAGATACAAGGTACCAAAGCTAAATCAGGATCAGATAAACCATATTAACAGTACCTTAACTCCTAATGATATAGAGGGAGTTCAGCTCAAAGGACCAGTAAATATCTTCAACAAAATCATAGAAGAAAACTTCCCTAACCTAAAAAAAGAGATACCCATACGCATACAAGAAGCCTACAGAACTCCAAATAGATTGGACCAGAAAAGAAACACCTCCTGTCACTAGTAGTCAAAACACCAAACGCACAAAATAAAGAAAGAATATTAAAAGCAGTAAGGGAAAAAGGTCAAGTAACATATAAAGGCAGACCTATCAGAATCACACCAGACACTTCGCCAGAAACTATGAAGGCCAGAAGATCCTCACTGATGTCATACAGACTCTAAGAGAACACAAATGCCAGCCCAGGTTACTGTATCCTGCAAAACTCTCAATTAACATAGATGGAGAAACCAAGATATTCCATGACAAAACCAAATTTACACAATATTTTTCTACAAATCCAGCACTACAAAGATAATAAATGGTAAAGCCCAACATAAGGAGGCAAGCTATACCCTAGAAGAAGCAAAAAACTAATCGTCTTGGCAACAAAACAAAGAGAAGAAAAGCACACAAACATAACCTCATATCCAAATATGAATATAACAGGAAGCAATAATCACTATTCCTTAATATCTCTCAACATCAATGGCCTCAATTCCCCAATAAAAAGACATAGATTAACAAACTGGATACGCAACGAGGACCCTGCATTCTGCTGCCTACAGGAAACATACCTCAGAGACAAAGACAGACACTACCTCAGAGTGAAAGGCTGGAAAAAAAACTTTCCACCCGCGGATCCTGGCCCGCAGCAGCTCTCTGCTCCCAGACCCGGTGAGAGAGAGACCCAACCGCCTGGTCAGGTGGGCACTCCTGAGGCTGCAGAGCGGAAGAGACCACCAACACTGCTCACCCCTGCCCACATCCCTGGCCCAAGAGGAAACTGTATAGGGCCTCTGGGCTCCCGTGGGGGAGGGCCCAGGAGCGGCAGGACCCCTGCCAGAGACACCGACGGACCCTGAAGGAAACAGAACGGATAAACAGTTCTCTGCACCCAAATCCCGTGAGAGGGAGAGCTAAACCTTCAGAGAGGCAGACAAGCCTGGGAAACCAGAAGACACTGCTCCCTGCACACACATCTCGGACGCCAGAGGAAAAAGCCAAAGACCATCTGGAACCCTGGTGCACTGAAGCTCCCGGAAGGGGCGGCACAGGTCTTCCTGGTTGCTGCCGCTGCAGAGAGCCCCTGGGCAGCACCCCACGAGCAAAACTGAGCCTCAGGACCACAGGTAAGACCAAATTTTCTGCTGCAAGAAAGCTGCCTGGTGAACTCAAGACACAGGCCCACAGGAACAGCTGAAGACCTGTAGAGAGGAAAAACTACACGCCCGAAAGCAGAACACTCTGTCCCCATAACTGACTGAAAGAGAGGAAAACAGGTCTACAGCACTCCTGACACACAGGCTTATAGGACAGTCTAGCCACTGTCAGAAATAGCAGAACAAAGTAACACTAGAGATAATCTGATGGCGAGAGGCAAGCGCAGGAACCCAAGCAACAGAAACCAAGACTACATGCCATCATCGGAGCCCAATACTCCCACCAAAACAAACATGGAATATCCAAACACACCAGAAAAGCAAGATCTAGTTTCAAAATCATATTTGATCATGATGCTGGAGGACTTCAAGAAAGACATGAACACACTTAGGGAAGCACAGGAAAACATTAATAAACAAGTAAAAGCCTACAGAGAGGAATCGCAAAAATCCCTGAAAGAATTCCAGGAAAACACAATCAAACAGTTGAAGGAATTAAAAATGGAAATAGAAGCAATCAAGAAAGAACACATGGAAACAACCCTGGATATAGAAAACCAAAAGAAGAGACAAGGAGCTGTAGATACAAACTTCACCAACAGAATACAAGAGATGGAAGAGAGAATCTCAGGAGCAGAAGATTCCATAGAAATCATAGACTCAACTGTCAAAGATAATGTAAAGCGGAAAAAAGCTACTGGTCCAAAACATACAGGAAATCCAGGACTCAATGAGAAGATCAAACCTAAGGATAATAGGTATAGAAGAGAGTGAAGACTCCCAGCTCAAAGGACCAGTAAATATCTTCAACAAAATCATAGAAGAAAACTTCCCTAACCTAAAAAAAGAGATACCCATAGACATACAAGAAGCCTACAGAACTCCAAATAGATTGGACCAGAAAAGAAACACCTCCCGTCACATAATTGTCAAAACACCAAACGCACAAAATAAAGAAAGAATATTAAAAGCAGTAAGGGAAAAAGGTCAAGTAACATATAAAGGGAGACCTATCAGAATCACACCAGACTTCTCGCCAGAGACTATGAAGGCCAGAAGATCCTGGACTGATGTTATACAGACCCTAAGAGAACACAAATGCCAGCCCAGGTTACTGTATCCAGCAAAACTCTCAATTAACATTGATGGAGAAACCAAGATATTCCATGACAAAACCAAATTTACACAATATCTTTCTACAAATCCAGCACTACAAAGGATAATAAATGGTAAAGCCCAACATAAGGAGGCAAGCTATACCCTAGAAGAAGCAAGAAACTAATCGTCTTGGCAACAAAACAAAGAGAATGAAAGCACACAAACATAACCTCACATCCACATATGAATATAACGGGAAGCAATAATCATTATTCCTTAATATCTCTCAATATCAATGGCCTCAACTCCCCAATAAAAAGACATAGATTAACAAACTGGATACGCAACGAGGACCCTGCATTCTGCTGCCTACAGGAAACACACCTCAGAGACAAAGACAGACACTACCTCAGAGTGAAAGGCTGGAAAACAACTTTCCAAGCAAATGATCAGAAGAAGCAAGCTGGAGTAGCCATTCTAATATCAAATAAAATCAATTTCCAACTAAAAGTCATCAAAAAAGATAAGGAAGGACACTTCATATTCATCAAAGGAAAAATCAACCAAGATGAACTCTCAATCCTAAATATCTATGCCCCAAATACAAGGGCACCTACATACGTAAAAGAAACCTTAATAAAGCTCAAAACACACATTGCACCTCACACAATAATAGTGGGAGATTTCAACACCCCACTCTCATCAATGGACAGATCATGGAAACAGAAATTAAACAGTGCTGTAGACAGACTAAGAGAAGTCATGAGCAAAATGGACTTAATGGATAATTATAGAACATTCTATCCTAAAGCAAAAGGATATACCTTCTTCTCAGCTCCTCATGGTACTTTCTCCAAAATTGACCATATAATTGGTCAAAAAACGGGCCTCAACAGGTACAGAAAGATAGAAATAATCCCTTGCGTGCTATCGGACCACCACGGCCTAAAACTGGTCTTCAATAACAATAAGGGAAGAATGCCCACATATACGTGGAAATTGAACAATGCTCTACTCAATGATAACCTGGTCAAGGAAGAAATAAAGAAAGAAATTAAAAACTTTTTAGAATTTAATGAAAATGAAGATACAACATACTCAAACTTATGGGACACAATGAAAGCTGTGCTAAGAGGAAAACTCATAGCGCTGAGTGCCTGCAGAAAGAAACAGGAAAGAGCATATGTCAGCAGCTTGACAGCACACCTAAAAGCTCTAGAACAAAAAGAAGCAAATACACCCACGAAGAGTAGAAGGCCGGAAATAATCAAACTCAGAGCTGAAATCAACCAAGTAGAAACAAAAAGGACCATAGAAAGAATCAACAGAACCAAAAGTTGGTTCTTTGAGAAAATCAACAAGATAGATAAACCCTTAGCCAGACTAACGAGAGGACACAGAGAGTGAGTCCAAATTAACAAAATCAGAAACGAAAAGGGAGACATAACTACAGATTCAGAGGAAATTCAAAAAATCGTCAGATCTTACTATAAAAACCTATATTCAACAAAATTTGAAAATCTTCAGGAAATGGACAATTTCCTAGACAGATACCAGGTATCCAAGTTAAATCACTAACAGATAAACCAGTTAAACAACCCCATAACTCCTAAGGAAATAGAAGCAGTCATTAAAGGTCTCCCAACCAAAAAGAGCCCAGGTCCAGACGGGTTTAGTGCAGAATTCTATCAAACCTTCATAGAAGACCTCATACCAATATTATCCAAACTATTCCACAAAATTGAAACAGATGGAGCCCTACCGAATTCCTTCTACGAAGCCACAATTACTCTTATACCTAAACCACACAAAGACACAACAAAGAAAGAGAACTTCAGACCAATTTCCCTTATGAATATCGACGCAAAAATACTCAATAAAATCCTGGCAAACCGAATTCAAGAGCACATCAAAACAATCATCCACCATGATCAAGTAGGCTTCATCCCAGGCATGCAGGGATGGTTTAATATACGGAAAACCATCAACGTGATCCATTATATAAACAAACTGAAAGAACAGAACCACATGATCATTTCATTAGATGCTGAGAAAGCATTTGACAAAATTCAACACGCCTTCATGATAAAAGTCCTGGAAAGAATAGGAATTCAAGGCCCATACCTAAACATAGTAAAAGCCATATACAGCAAACCAGTTGCTAACATTAAACTAAATGGAGAGAAACTTGAAAAAATCCCACTAAAATCAGGGACTAGACAAGGTTGCCCACTCTCTCCCTACTTATTCAATATAGTTCTTGAAGTTCTAGCCAGAGCAATCAGACAACAAAAGGAGATCAAAGGGATACAGATCGGAAAAGAAGAGGTCAAAATATCACTATTTGCAGATGACATGATAGTATATTTAAGTGATCCCAAAAGTTCCACCAGAGAACTACTAAAGCTGATAAACAACTTCAGCAAAGTGGCTGGGTATAAAATTAACTCAAATAAATCAGTTGCCTTCCTCTATACAAAAGAGAAACAGGCCAAGAAAGAAATTAGGGAAACGACACCCTTCATAATAGACCCAAATAATATAAAGTACCTCGGTGTGACTTTAACCAAGCAAGTAAAAGATCTGTACAATAAGAACTTCAAGACACTGAGGAAAGAAATTGAAGAAGACCTCAGAAGATGGAAAGATCTCCCATGCTCATGGATTGGCAGGATTAATATAGTAAAAATGGCCATTTTACCAAAAGCAATCTACAGATTCAATGCAATCCCCATCAAAATACCAATCCAATTCTTCAAAGAGTTAGACAGAACAATTTGGAAATTCATCTGGAATAACAAAAAACCCAGGATAGCTAAAGCTATCCTCAACAATAAAAGGACTTCAGGGGGAATCACTATCCCTGAACTCAAGCAGTATTACAGAGCAATAGTGATAAAAACTGCATGGTATTGGTACAGAGACAGACAGATAGACCAATGGAATAGAATTGAAGACCCAGAAATGAACCCACACACCTATGGTCACTTGATTTTTGACAAAGGAGCCAAAACCATCCAATGGAAAAAAGATAGCATTTTCAGCAAATGGTGCTGGTTCAACTGGAGGTCAACGTGTAGAAGAATGCAGATCGATCCATGCTTATCACCCTGTACAAAGCTTAAGTCCAAGTGGATCAAGGACCTCCACATCAAACCAGACATACTCAAACTAATAGAAGAAAAACTAGGGAAGCATCTGGAACACATGGGCACTGGAAAAAATTTCCTGAACAAAACACCAATGGCTTATGCTCTAAGATCAAGAATCGACAAATGGGATCTCATAAAACTGCAAAGCTTCTGTAAGGCAAAGGACAGTGTGGTTAGGACAAAACGGCAACCAACAGATTGGGAAAAGATCTTTTCCAATCCTACAACAGATAGAGGCCTTATTTCCAAAATATACAAAGAACTCAAGAAGTTAGACCGCAGGGAAACAAATAACCCTATTAAAAAATGGGGTTCAGAGCTAAACAAAGAATTCACAGCTGAGGAATGCCGAATGGCTGAGAAACACCTAAAGAAATGTTCAACATCTTTAGTCATAAGGGAAATGCAAATCAAAACAACCCTGAGATTTCACCTCACACCAGTGAGAATGGCTAAGATCAAAAACTCAGGTGACAGCAGATGCTGGCGAGGATGTGGAGAAAGAGGAACACTCCTCCATTGTTGGTGGGATTGCAGACTGGTAAAACCATTCTGGAAATCAGTCTGGAGGTTCCTCAGAAAATTGGACATTGAACTGCCTGAGGATCCAGCTATACCTCTCTTGGGCATATACCCAAAAGATGCCTCAACATATAAAAGAGACACGTGCTCCACTATGTTCATCGCAGCCTTATTTATAATAGCCAGAAAATGGAACGAACCCAGATGCCCTTCAACAGAGGAATGGATACAGAAAATGTGGTACATCTACACAATGGAATATTACTCAGCTATCAAAAACAACGAGTTTATGAAATTCGTAGGCAAATGGTTGGAACTGGAAAATATCATCCTGAGTGAGCTAACCCAATCACAGAAAGACATACATGGTATGCACTCATTGATAAGTGGCTATTAGCCCAAATGCTTGAATTACCCTAGATCTCTAGAACAAACGAAACTCAAGACGGATGAGCAAAATGTGAATGCTTCACTCCTTCTTTAAATGAGGAAAAAGAATACCCTTGGCAGGGAAGTGAGAGGCAAAGATTAAAACAGAGACGAAGGAACACCCATTCAGAGCCTGCCCCACATGTGGCCCATACATATACAGCGACCCAATTAGACAAGATGGATGAAGCAAAGAAGTGCAGACCGACAGGAGCAGGATGTAGATCGCTCCTGAGAGTCACATCCAGAATACAGCAAATATAGAGGCGAATGCCAGCAGCAAACCACTGAACTGAGAATAGGTCCCCTATTGAAGGAATCAGAGAAAGAACTGGAAGAGTTTGAAGGGGCTCGAGACCCCAAAAGTACAACAATGCCAAGCAACCAGAGCTTCCAGGGACTAAGCCACTACCTAAAGACTATACATGGACTGACCCTGGACTCTGACCCCATAGGTAGCAATGAATATCCTAGTAAGAGCACCAGTGGAAGGGGAAGCCCTGGGTCCTGCTAAGACTGAACCCCCAGTGAACTAGTCTATGGGGGGAGGGCGGCAATTGGGGGAGGGTTGGGAGGGGAACACCCATAAGGAAGGGGAGGGGGGAGGGGGATGTTTGCCCGGAAACCGGGAAAGGGAATAACACTCGAAATGTATATAAGAAATACTCAAGTTAATAAAAAAAAAAAGAAAGAAAGAAAAGACAGCTTTTATATAAAATTTTGGCTTATATAGTTTCCATGACTTTTTCTTTCCATCATTAAAGACACCTGGGAAAGAAAACCACATTTGGTAAAAATTACTTGTTCTAAGTTGTTAGCTGTGCTTTTCAAATCAGGATTTTATGTCTTATAATCCTTTCACAAATTAACTCAGTAATCACTCCTTGATTTATTTCTTCTCAAATAAAATTATACATCTTGGAAGATAAAAAAAAAAAAACTTTCCAAGCAAATGGTCGGAAGAAGCAAGCTGGAGGAGCCATTTTAATATCAAATAAATTCAATTTTCAACTAAAAGTCATCAAAAAAGATAAGGAAGGACACTTCATATTCATCAAAGAAAAAATCCACCAAGATTAACTCTCAATCCTAAATAGCTATGCCCCAAATAAAAGGGCACCTACATACGTAAAAGAAACCTTACTAAAGCTCAAAACACACATTGCACCTCACACAATAATAGTAGGAGATTTCAACACCCCACTCTCATCAATGGACAGATCATGGAAACAGAAATTAAACAGAGACGTAGACAGACTAAGAGAAGTCATGAGCCAAATGGACATAACGGATATTTATAGAACATTCTATCCTAAAGCAAAAGGATATACCTTCTTCTCAGCTCCTCATGGTAGTTTCCCAAAATTGACCATATAATTGGTCAAAAAACAGGACTCAACAGGTACAGAAAGATAGAAATAATACCATGCGTGCTATCGGACCACCACGGCCTAAAACTGGTCTTCAATAACAGTAAGGGAAGAATGCCCACATATACGTGGAAATTGAACAATGCTAAACTCAATGATAACCTGGTCAAGGAAGAAATAAAGAAAGAAATTAAAGACTTTTTAGAATTTAATGAAAATGAAGGTACAACATACCCAAACTTATGGGACACAATGAAAGCTGTGCTAAGAGTAAAACTCATAGCGCTGAGTGCCTGCAGAAAGAAACAGGAAAGAGCATATGTCAGCAGCTTGACAGCACACCTAAAAGCTCTAGAACAAAAAGAAGCAAATACACCCACGAGGAGTAGAAGGCAGGAAATAATCAAACTCAGAGCTGAAATCAACCAAGTAGAAACAAAAGGGACCATAGAAAGAATCAACAGAACCAAAAGTTGGTTCTTTGAGAAAATCAACAATAGATAAACCCTTAGCCAGACAAACGAGAGGACACAGAGAGTGTATCCAAATTAACAAAATCAGAAATGAAAAGGGAGACATAACTACAGATTCAGAGGAAATTCAAAAAATCATCAGCTCTTACTATAAAAGCGTATATTCAACAAAACTTGAAAATCTGCAGGGAATGGACAATTTCCTAGACAGATACCAGGTACCGAAGTTAAATCAGGAACAGATAAACCAGTTAAACAACCCTATAACTCCTAAGGAAATAGAAGCAGTCATTAAAGGTCTCCCAACCAAAAAGTGCCCAGGTCCAGACAGGTTTAGTGCAGAATTCTATCAGACCTTCATAGAAGACTTCATACCAATATTATCCAAACTATTCCACAAAATTGAAACACATGAAGCACTACCGAATTCCTTCTATGAAGCCACAATTACTCTTATACCTAAACCACACAAAGATCCAACAAAGAAAGAGAGCTTCAGACCAATTTCCCTTATGAATATCGACGCAAAAATACTCAATAAAATTCTGGCAAACCGAATCCAAGAGCACATCAAAACAATCATCCACCATGATCAAGTAGCCTTCATCCCAGGCATGCAAGGATGGTTTAATATACGGAAAACCATCAACGTGATCCATTATATAAACAAACTGAAAGAACAAAACCACATGATCATTTCATTAGATGCTGAGAAAGCATTTGACATATTCAACACCCCTTCATGATAAAAGTCCTGGAAAGAATAGGAATTCAAGGCCCATACCTAAACATAGTAAAAGCCATATACAGCAAACCAGTTGCTAACATTAAACTAAATGGAGAAAACTTGAAGCAACCCCACTAAAATCAGGGACTAGGCAAGGCTGCCCACTCTCTCCCTACTTATTCAACATAGTTCTTGAAGTTCTAGCCAGAGCAATCAGACAACAAAAGGAGGTCAAGGGGATACAGATCCGAAAAGAAGAGGTCAAAATATCACTATTTGCAGATGATATGATAGTATATTTAAGTGATCCCAAAAGTTCCACCAGAGAACTACTAAAGCTGATAAACAACTTCAGCAAAGTGGCTGGGTATAAAATTAACTCAAATAAATCAGAAGCCTTCCTCTACACAAAAGAGAAACAAGCCGAGAAAGAAATTAGGGAAACGACACCCTTCATAATAGACCCAAATAATATAAAGAACCTCAGTGTGACTTTAACCAAGCTAGTAAAAGATTTGTACAATAAGAACTTCAGGACACTGAGGAAAGAAATTGAAGAAGACCTCAGAAGATGGAAAGATCTCCCATGCTCATGGATTGGCATGATTAATATAGTAAAAATGGCCATTTTACCATAAGCAATCTACAGATTCAATGCAATCCCCATCAAAATACCAATCCAATTCTTCAAAGAGTTAGACAGAACAATTTGCAAATTCATCTGGAATAACTAAAACCCAGGATAGCTAAAACTATCCTCAACAATAAAAGGACTTCATGGGGAATCACTATCCCTGAACTCGAGCAGTATTACAGAGCAATAGTGATAAAAACTGCATGGTATTGGTACAGAGACAGACAGATAGACCAATGGAATAGAATTGAAGACCCAGAAATGAACCCACACACCTATGGTCACTTGATTTTTGACAAAGGAGCCAAAACCATCCAATGGAAAAAAGATAGCATTTTCAGCAAATGGTGCTGGTTCAACTGGAGGTCAACGTGTAGAAGAATGCAGATCGATCCATGCTTATCACCCTGTACAAAGCTTAAGTCCACGTGGATCAAGGACCTCCACATCAAACCAGACCTACTCAAACTAATAGAAGAAAAACTAGGGAAGCATCTGGAACACATGGGCACTGGAAAAAATTTCCTGAACAAAACACCAATGGCTTATGCTCTAAGATCAAGAATCGACAAATGGGATCTCATAAAACTGCAAAGCTTCTGTAAGGCAAAGGACAGTGTGGTTAGGACAAAACGGCAACCAACAGATTGGGAAAAGATCTTTACCAATCCTACAACAGATAGAGGCCTTATATCCAAAATATACAAAGAACTCAAGAAGTTAGACCACAGGGAGACAAATAACCCTATTAAAAAATGGGGTTCAGAGCTAAACAAGCAATTCACAGCTGAGGAATGCCGAATGGCTGAGAAACACCTAAAGAAATGTTCAACATCTTTAGTCATAAGGGAAATGCAAATCAAAACAACCCTGAGATTTCACCTCACACCAGTGAGAATGGCTAAGATCAAAAACTCAGGTGACAGCAGATGTTGGCGAGGATGTGGAGAAAGAAGAACACTCCTCCAATGTTGGTGGGATTGCAGACTGGTAAAACCATTCTGGAAATCAGTCTGGAGGTTCCTCAGAAAATTGGACATTGAACTGCCTGAGGATCCAGCTATACCTCTCTTGGGCATATACCCAAAAGATGCCCCAACACATAAAAAAGATATGTGCTCCACTATGTTCATCGCAGCCTTATGTATAATCGCCAGAAGCTGGAAACAAACCAGATGCCCTTCAACAGAGGAATGGATACAGAAAATGTGGTACATCTACACAATGGAATATTTCTCAGGTATCAAAAACAATGACTTTATGAAATTCGTGGACAAATGGTTGGAACTGGAAAATATAATCCTGAGTGAGCTAACCCAATCACAGAAAGACATACATGATATGCACTCATTGATAAGTGGCTATTAGCCCAAATGCTTGAATTACCCTAGATGCCTAGAACAAATGAAACTCAAGACGGATGATCAAAATGTGAATGCTTCACTCCTTCTTTAAAAGGGGAAGAAGAATACCCTTGGCAGGGAAGAGAGAGGCAAAGATTAAAACAGAGACTGAAGGAACACCCATTCAGAGCCTGCCCCACATATACAGCCACCCAATTAGACAAGATGGATGAAGCAAAGAAGTACAGGCCGACAGGAGCCGGATGTAGATCGCTCCTGAGAGACACAGCCAGAATACAGCAAATACAGAGGCGAATGCCAGCAGCAAACCACTGAACTGAGAATAGGACTCCCGTTGAAGGAATCAGAGAAAGAACTGGAAGAGCTTGAAGGGGCTCGAGACCCCATATGTACAACAATGCCAAGCAACCAGAGCTTCCAGGGACTAAGCTACTACCTAAAGATTATACATGGACTGACCCTGGACTCTGACCTCATAGGTAGCAATGAATATCCTACTAAGAGCACCAGTGGAAGTGGAAGTCTGGGTCCTGCTAAGACTGAACCCCCAGTGAACTAGACTGTTGAGGGGAGGGCGGCAATGGGGGAAGGGTTGGGAGGGGAACACCCATAAGGAAGGGGTTGAGGGAGGGGGGATGTTTGCCTGGAAACCGGGAAAGGGAATAACACTCGAAATGTATATAAGAAATACTCAAGTTAATAAAAAAAAAAGCCCAGGACCAGCAAAATTTAATGCAGAATTCTATTAGACCTTCAAAGAAGACCTTGTACCAACACTGTGTAAGTTATTCCATAAAGTAGAAACAGAGGGGACACTACCCAATTTGTTTTATGAAGCCACAATTATGCATATAGCTAAACCACACAAAGACCCAACAAAGAAAGAGAATTTCAGACCAATTTCCTTTTGAATATTGATGCAAAAGTAAACAATAGAATTCTCATAAATCAAATCCAAGAACACATCAAAAAGATCATTCATCATTATCACATAGGTTTCATTCCTGGGATGCAAGGATGGTCCAATATACAGAAGTCCAACAATATAATCCACTATATAAACAAAGAGTTCTCAACTGAGGTATATTGAATGGTTGAGAAGCATCTAAAGAAATGTTCAAAACTCTTAGTCATCAGGGAAATGCAAATCTAAACAACCCTGAGATTCCACCACACAACAGTCAGAATGGCTAAGATCAAAAGCTCGGGTGACAACAGATGTTGACTAGAATGTGGAGAAAGAGGAACACTCCACCATTGTTGGTGGTATTAAAAGCTGGTAAAACCACTCTGGAAATAAGTCTGGTGTTTCCCCAGAAAATTGGACCCAGTCCTACCCGAGGACACAGCTATACCTCTCCTGGTCACATACCCAAATGTGCTCCATTGTATTACAAGGACACATGCTCCACTATGTTCATAGCAGCCTTATTTATAATAGCCAGAAGATGGAAAGAACCCAACTGTCCCTCAACTGAGGAATGAATACAGAAAGTATAGTACGTTTACACAATGAAGTACTACTCAGCTATTAAAAACAATGATTTCATGAAATTCTTAGGCAAATGTATGGAACTTGAAACAATTTTCCTGAGTGAGGCAAGCCAATCACTAAAAAATATGCACGGTATGCACTTACTGATAAGTAGATATTAGTCCAAAGCTTGAAGTACCCAAGATGCAATCCACAGACCTCATGAAGCTCAAGAAGTAGTATGACTAAAGTGCAGATGTTTCAGGCCTTCTTAGTAGGGGGAACAAAAATACTTATAGGAGCAGATATGAAGACAAAGTTTGAAACAGAGACCGAAGGAATGGCCATTTAGAGATTGCCCCACCTGTGGATCCATCCCATAGACATACAGCCACCAAATTCAAACAATATGCTGATGCCAAGAAATGCATGCTATCAGGAGCCTGATATAGCTGTCTCCTGAGAGGCTCTGACAGGGCATGTTCAATATATAGGCGAATGTTGGCAGCCAACCATTGAACTGAGAACAGGGTTCACATTGGAGGGGTTAGTGAAAGGTTTGAAGGAGGTGAAGGAGGGTGCCATACCATAAGAACATCAATACCAACCAACCAGACCTCCCAGGGACTCAACCACCATTCAAACAGTGTACATGAACAGACCAATGTCTCCAGCCTCATATATAGCTGAGGATGGCCTTGTTGGGCACCAATGGCAGGAGAAGGCCTTATTCCTGCCCATGTGGACACCCTGTGTAGGGTAGTGTCAGGATGGGGAAGTGAGAAGGGGTGGCTGGATAGGTGTGGGAACACCCTCATAAAAGCAGGTGTGGGATAGTTTATGGAGTAGAAACTGGGAAAAAGGGTACCATTTTAAAAGTAAATAAAAAATATCAAGTAAAAAAGTTATTAATAAAGGGGGTATGTATTATTTAGAGAGACTCGGTCCTGAATACTTTATCTGTGTTATATTCAGTTCAAGAACAAATGAATTCAATGGTCATTAGAAGTAGAATTATTTTTAATCCTCTTGATACACTGAAATCCTGAGAAAAGGGAAATAGGTAGATTAATAAGAGTAAAGAGAAAAAATAATGTCTCTTAATGTACTCCAACTCAGATAATGTCACCTGCCAAAGAGAAGTCCACACAAACATCTCTTAATGTGTTGAATTTGATTATCAATGACCCCAAAAATTGAAATAGAATGGAAATGTATAGGAACACAGAAGAAAATGAGAAATGTTTTAAAGAATTTTTTTAGATATTCAAATGGCATCGCAAATGTGTTTTCTAACTGATGAGTATATTTCACTGTGCAATTACCATTTCTGAAGGTAAGAAGGACTCAAGACTTTGTGCACATGAATAGCATGGGTGGTTTACCTTGTCATAACTGGCATATCCTGATAAACAGTGCAGCTCCGTGGGGAATACAGGTCAGCAATGGGGCAGAGAGGGTGTAAGCATTTTGAGTATGTGGGGACAGGGTGAGAATGTGAGTTATAGACCCCAGGTGACAGGGAGAAAGATAGTGCAGTGTTCATGGCCAGGAAGAGAAAGCAAACCCAAATGGTCTGCAGATAAAGAAGGGGAAAGTTATTACACCTCAGAATACCCAGATTTCGTTAGTATGGAATAAGTAGACCAGAATGTGTGTATGTCATGAGAGAAAAAGAAGAACCCAAACAAGAATGTCTTGCTTGGAATTCCATTTTCCTTGTGTCCTAGAAATATAACAATTTAAAATGCTCTCTGATTTAGATTTTTTTTCCTCTTTTTGCTTTGCTTTTTTGTTTTGAAGGAGGCTCCACTACACTGGCCAGGATGATATATTAAAATCATATCAACTTCCTTCCCCAGTATACTGAGAAGGTAGACCTATAGCTGCATGCCCCAGTACAGAAAAATGGCATAGTTAAAATGCCCCCCCCCTTTTTTTTTCAAGAAAAATGGAAGCAGTGACTTACATGGTTATTTTGTTTTGCTTTTAAATTAGAAATACCTTTAACTCTCCTTGGGAACTTCTGAAGTTAAAAGTAGAGTTGAAATACTGGCCAAACAGATTTTGTCTATGGATGTTAACTAATACATACCAAAAAAGAAAAAGAAAAAAAAATTGAAGGTGACCTAGAACAGAGACTAGAAACAATCAGTCCATTTGATGCTTGGTCATTATAAGGGCCCTCTGTGTTTGACTTAACCTCAATTGCCATTAAATGAGAACAAACAACCTTAAAATGATTGATTTTGAAATTTGACCCTTTATATGAAATGCTAACCTAAAATAGATTTCTTTGACTTTCAGATAACACTGATATAAATGCATAGTTGTAATCCTAAATCTAGTTGGCTTCAACATATAACACAGAAAGTTGAGGTAGCTATAGTCCTTACCCAGTGGTATTTTGCTTGCATCCCGGATACTGTATTAACATTTTACTTTGTGAATTTTCCTATTTATATGCTTAGATTTTACTTCTTCTCAAGCATGTACATTTAGCAGAAATATGTTGCTTTTGAAATCTTGGTGACATTTAGAAATAAATTTCAAAACATTTCTAAAATTAAATATACTTTGGGAATAAGCAAAATAAATTTGTCCTAAGTACTGCAAATTTGTTCCAAAACATATTTACTTTAACTACAGTTCCTGTTATTCATCTTTTGTTCCTCAAAACAAAAGATGATGTTTCCTAAACTCAGCTCCCATTATTCATCCTTTGCTCTGAAAAAACATATTGACTACTCTACACAAGAGGTCTCATTATTCATCATTATTCATTCACCCAAAATTATAACTGCTCCTTACTACAGCTCCTATTATTCATTATTTGCTCCCTGAAACATAATGATCATTCCTTACCACATCTCCCATTATTCATTCTTTGTTCCCCCAAACATAATGACTATACTTGACAATGCAGGGAAGGCTATGGCAAGCAAATGAATTACCTGGAGTTGGCCCACCATTATGCAAGACTGTGCTAGGTGATCTCTGAGTGACCTGGCCCCTAGAGACTTCATCTGAGTATTACTTTGCCTTTACTGTATCTATTGTGTAACCCAATGAAATCTGAGCATAGCCCTCCCAATAGGGCAAATTTCTTGCCAGTCAATTTGAAGATATGCCTTCATAAATACTATACAGAAGAACTGATGATTTTATAATTCCTGGTAATTATACTATAACATGCCTGGATTGATTCAAGTAATTTAAAGCCCTATCTAGAATAAAAAAAAACTGCAAATAAAGTTATGTGTCATGAGATATTTGCACTAGGAAAGAACAATTAGCTTGCAAAAAAAAAAAGTACAAACAAGGAAAACATTCCTTCTAGATTAGGAATGAGGTTTCTGATCTTGGTAGCCAAAGATCACAAGGTGGGAATGGGCAATTTATTGTAGGTGCAGGGAAATAAAATAAATGATAGACTAGTTAATCTATACAAGATTTCAAAAATAATAAGACAAAGGCAGATGATCAGCCTCATAGCAAAAACTTTCTAACCTTTCGAGAAAAATGTTGCTTTAAACTTGTAATGAACTTGTGAAACTAGAAAATAGATAATGAATGTTTAGTTGGGTATATTCTTAATTGTAAGAATATGTAAAAAATCCTGTTGTCAATTCCTAAACCTTAATAACCTATAACATGAACTACTGCTTAAACTCACTATAAAGTTATGGTGTGTAAAATGTTTAGAAAGCCATATAATCAATTATATTATGGCAATGGTTCTACGTGATAGTGGCTATGAGGTATTTTTGACTAAGAAGGTGATACAAATCTGAAGAAAAATAAAGGAAAAAATCTTTTTATTTTTCGAAGATGATGCCCATTTCTGCTTTATTCACTGCATGTGTATGTGTGACTGACTTTCTGTTTTTCTTTTCTCATAAACACAATTAATGAGCTCTAAGTTTTTGGTCTAGCCAGCTAGATGCCCCTGAGTTAAAGAGCCCAAGTAATTAGGTTTCTTTTCTTAATCTCCTGCTGTTATCAGCAGGAGTCAATTGGCATCAACTGGTTCTCACAGCAGTAAAAGAGTGTTAATTGCCCCAGAATAGCAAGAGAGAATTAATTGCCAGAAGTCATCAGACTTCAGCCTTCTCACATTGTGTCTCACCTAAGTATGCGTGTCAAGGCAGGACCTTGACATGTTCCTATCTAAAAACAACAAATGGATTTGAATGGTAGACTGTAAAACTGCATTCTGTATCAGTTGACATAGATTCATCCCAATGAGCAAAGTCCTTATCCTCAGTTCCTGATTTTGGAAAAATATAACAATAACTTGGCACAGATATTTGTGATTTGCAAGCTTAAATATTTTATGATCTTATGGCTCAGGGTAGCAATTCAGTACCCAAATCTGTTCTGCATCCCTGATTCAGCAGTAGTGGCTTGATTAAAATAAATTCTTGTCCTCTGAATTGCCTTTAGGTTTGAGTTTTATGGAGGTCTGAGGATATGAAGTGCCTTCTTCTATAACTCTTCACCTTATTTTAGAGACAGTCCTTCTCACTGAGCCTAGAGTTTACTGATGTGTATACACTAGCTGGCTATTGAGCAGATACATTGTTATGGTCCTCATTGATCTCCCTTGAACTGTATTTACAACTGCAGACCACTAAGCCTGGCGTGGGCAGCAAGTACGCATTTTACAAACTGAGCCATCTTTGAGCCGTGGACTTTTTAATACCTCTTGTCATTATTTTGTTGTATTATTGAATGGAAATATGTTTGAATGTGAAGTTACATATCCTATATCACTTTTCTCCTACTAACAGTGGCTCAAATATAAAAGGATACTAAATATTACCATGAAATTTCAAAATATTATGGGATATACTTTCCAAATATACTCTGTATTTACAGATATTGGAGGAATAGGGTGAATATTAGAACCAAGCTTGTTCTGATTTCATGTGAGATTAGTGTTTTCAGAATTGTAAATCACATTAATTAAGTAAAAAGGCACACTTTAATCAATGAGTATAAAGGCATTTTTAAAAGTGACTTTTATATTCCAGTCTAGCTCCCAAATGAATGATACTGAGACTAGAAGATTTATTTAATAAGCTTCACAGCAACTTGCTGAGTAGTCATTGATCTGTGCTAATCTTCTAAACTAAACTGGCGAACTCCCTGCCAAAATCCCCAATAATCTTTCATTTTAGTATTTGTATGTCCCTCTACTTCAGATGTGTTCTTCCATGGTGTCTATGTGGACCCCTTCCTCATGGAAAATTTCCTCTCATACTCTCTCTTTCCCTCTTTCTCTTTCTTTCTCACTCTTTCTCCATTCCTCCCTTTGCTCCTCCCCCTCCCTCTCTCCCTCTCTCAGAACCCCACTCCCCTGACTGACAGAAGCTCTACCATATTCTTTCTTCTGCCTATCCACTGTTTTATCAGCTGTTATTGACAAATCAGAAAATAAACTTAGACCAATGTTTACCCAAACTTGAGAAGGGAGATTCATAGATTTAACATTATAATCCAATTATTACAACAAAACATGGTGAGGAAGGGTAGTGAAAACAGAATTTGAATAACACAAGGATAAGTTATACCCAGTGCACAAAACCAGTATGCTTATAAGAGTTTTACTACAGAGATGACTTTGCATTAGATATACGACATGAATTGTTGGTGTGTCACACACACCATCTTCTATTTTACCATAAGAAGTATCAAAGAACAACATGTATTATCCATGATTAACTGTATGAAAACTTTAGCATTTGCATTACCTTCATTCTGGGAGCATTTCCTTTTCTGAATGAGGAACACCCTCTTATGATTTATCTAATTTTCTCTATAGTCTCTACATTGTAATAATGTATAATGAAAACAGAAGAGGTTAAAATGTACAAAGTACAGTATATCTCAGACAAACTTAAATAGACTTTATGAAGATTCACATATATTTTCTTTATAGAATATATTGTAGAAAGGATAAAAATATAACAAATTACAGATTCAATAAAGAGTACATATATATGATAAATGATTCATTTACAAAGCAAAGCAGTAATAAAACCTATACAACTTAAAATTTATCAACAGTTATACATAAAATCCCTTTATGCATTGGGCAGAGTAATCCTTAAAGAAGTCTAGAACCTTCCTATATTAGAAGTGTCAAATATTTGTAGACCTTTTTTCTTAAAGTGAGAAACAAGTGGAATATAGAGCTGAAAATTTGATTCAGTATTCAAATATTACTTAACATAATGTATAATTTAAGAAATCAAGGCACAAAAACTGATCTCATTAATAGAAATGGAAAGAGAACTTTACAAACTCAACAATACCTTTATCATAATTCTCTGAAGATAGAAAAAGGTGTGCACCTAGGTAAACTGGAAGAAAGAGAATACGCAGCAATCTCCATTTGCCAGGGGAAAGTCTGCATATTTGATTTGCCCCTTAAGGTTGGGAAAGGAAGGAGTCCCCTCTCATCAGTCATTTAACTTTACGTTACAGCCAGTAAAAAAAGCAAAGAGAAGAAAATAAAATTTGTTCTCACCAAAACGTTGTCCTTTCTAATGATTGCAGTGTGTCTTCATGAAAAATTCAAAGAGATTTATAAAATGGAGAAACAATATTTTTATAGTAATTTTGGCATATGAGGTCACATGACATAAGTGGGGTCTTTAAATTGACTCAACAGATAGACTACACATACAAACACACATAGGCCATTTAATTGTCCAAAAATAACTAGTTGATTGTAAATATAACATAGCATAGGTATTATGCCAGACTATAATAAAAAGTCAAGAGAAATAGACAGTAGAGCTTCTCATTTCACAGAGTTAAAAACAGCACTATTGTGCTTTTGTTTCTTCTTGAACTTATGCAAGCTGAATTCTTACAAATAGAAAAAAAGATATGCTTATGTAGAATGGTATAGACTATAAAATTTTATGGCTTTACAATATATATGTTACATAATATATAGTATATATTACGTATTGTATATATGCAAAATAGAGATATTAAATGATAAATAAGGTGGAAATAATCAAATAACGCAATTTCTCTTCTTTCTATATATAAATGATTATAAAATATAGTACTAACAGGACCCAGAGATTCCACCTTACACCAATCAGAATGGCTAGGACCAAAACTCAGGCACATGATGACTAGGATGTGGAGAAACAGTAACACTCCTCCATTGTTGGTAAGATTGCAAACAGGTACAACCATTCTGGAAATCAATCTGGAGGTTCCTCAGAAAATTGGAAGCAGACCTATGGGAATACCCAGCTATATCATTCTTGGGCGTAAATGCAAAAGATGCCCCACCATCTCACAGGGACATATGCTCCACTATGTTCATAGTGGCCTTATTTATAATATCAAGAAGCTAGAAACAACCCTTATGTCCCGCAAATAAGGAACAGATACAAAACATGTGAATATAGGTTATCATGAAAAGACATTAATCTAAGAATAATATGAATATAAGAAGTTTAAGAATCCCAACTCAAGGCCCAGAAAATATTTTCAACAAAATCTTAGAAGAAAATTTTCACAAACTAAAGAAAGAGATGCCTATAAAACATACCAGAAGCTTATATAACCTGAATTTGACTGGACCAGAAAAGAAAATATTCCTGCCACATGATAAGTACACAAAAATTAAAAGCAGCAAGACTAAAACATATAAAGGCAGACTTTTCAGAATTACACCTAACTTCTCAACAGAGACTCTGAAATAAAGAAGGGCATGAAGAGCTATCTTTTAAACTCTAAAAAATCTACAGATGCCAACATAGACTACTATTCTCAGTGGATGGAAGAAGAAAACCAGATATTTCAAGACAAATCCAAATTCAAACAATATCTGTCCACAAATTCAACCTTATAGAACATACTAGAAGGAAAACTCCAACCAAAGAAGAAAATATCTACATCCAAGAAAAGAAAGAAAACAAGTAATTCCATATTGGACCAAAGAGGTAAGAACCACCCCCTCCAGACATACAGACACTACCACAATCAACATCAAAATAACAAGAAATAATTATCACTGGTCTTTGATATCTCTCAAAATCAATGAACTCTATTCCCCAATAAAAATCATTGGGCTAATAGAATGTATGTGAAAACTATGTCCACCATTCTGCTTCATACAAGAAATATAACTCAGCAGTGAAGGGCTGGAAAAAGTTATTCAAGCAAATGGACCCAAGAAGCAAGCTGAAATAGTCATTCTAATATCTAATAAAATAGACTGTCAACAAAAATTGATCAAAAGAGATAGGAGATGACCTTTTATACTCATCAAAGGAAAATTTTAACAAGATGATATCTCAGTTCTGACATCTATGCTACAAACAAATGGACACTTGTTTTGTAAAACGAACATGCCTAAAGGTTCAATCTCATATAGCATTAATAGTAGTAGATTTCAGGACCCCACACTCACAAATTAACAGGTCATTCGGACAAAAACAAAACAGAGAAATAAAAAAAACTAACAGACTTTATGAAATAAACACACCGAAAACCATCTATAGAATATTTCACCCAAACACAAAAGGAAGTACTTTCATCTCAGAAGATCATCAGATCTTTTTCCAAAATTGAATGTATAGTTGGTCACAAAGCAAATCTCAACAGTATTGAAATAATGTCTTGTATCTTTTAAGATCACATGGATTAAAACTGGACTGCAATAACAACAAAAATACAAGAAAACCTATATACTCATGGAAATTTAATATCTCCCTATGCAATGATTGCAGAGTCAGAGAAGAAATAAATGAATTAAACCTTTCTAAAATTCAGTGACAACAAAGGTGCAACATATACAAATTTATGATAAACTATGGACACAGTGATAAGAAGAAAGAGGTACTAAATGCCTCCATAAAGAAGTTAAATAGTTTTTAGACCAGCAATTTAGAAAAAGAAGAATGAGCTTGAGAATAAGGAAGAAGAGGCAGCAGTACTCTATAGAGGAGTTGAAGGTTGGAAATAATGAAAATAGGGCTGAAATCAAGCAGCTAGAAATAAAGAAAGCAATACAAAGAACTGACAAAAAAAGAGCTAATTCTTTGAGAAAACCAACAAGATAGACAAACACTTAAACTAACCAAAAGACTTAGAGGCAGTATCTAAGTAAACAAAATCAGAAATCAAAAGAGAGATATAGTAACAGACATTGAGGAAATTCAAAGAATCATTAGGTCTTACTTCAAAAACCTGTACTTCACAGAAATGGAAAATCTCAACAGAATGGATGATTTCCTAGACAGATACCACTTAACAAAGTTAAATCATGATTAGCCATATAACCTCTAAAGAAATAGAAGTAGTCATTAAAATTCTCCCAACCAAAAAATAGTCAAATGTCAAATGGTTTTAGTACCAAATTCTTCTAACCTTTAAAAAAGAGCTGATACCAATACTACTCAAACTATTCCACAAAATAGATACAAATGGACCACTGCCAAATTCATTTTATGAGACCATAGTCACATTCACACATACACTACACAAACACTTAACAATTCACAAAGAGTATTCAGACCTATGTCTTGTATGAACACTGATGTAGAAATACTCAATAAAACACTTTGAAACGGAATCCAGGACAACATCCAAAACATCATCCATCATGATCAGGTAGTTTGTTTTTTTATCTCAGGGATACAGATGGTTCAGTACATGAAAATTCAGCAAAGTCAACCAGAATAAAATCAAGTTGAAAGGGAAATATCAAATAATTATCTGATTAGGTGCTGAAAAGTCTTTTGTGAAATCCAACACCACTTCATATAAAAAATTATAGAGAGATCAGGGGTTCAAGGCACATATGGAAAAATAATCAAAACAATGAGTAGCAAGCAAATAGCCAACATCTAACTAAATGGAGAGAAGCATAAAGCAAGTCCGCTAAAATCAGGTTCAAGACAAGGCTGTTGACTCTCTCTGAATCTATTCAATATAATGCTTGAAGTTATAGCTACAGCAATAAGACAGTACAGGAGATCCAAGGGACAAAAATGGAAAAGGAAGAAGTCAAAGTGTCCTTATTTGTAGAGGATATGGTAGTTAACATATATGATCCCAAAAAGAGAATTCCTACAGCTGATAAATACCTTTAGCAAAGTGACTGGATACGAAATTAAGTCAAAGAAATCTCTAGCCATCCTTTATTCAAATGATAAACTGGCTAAGAATGAAATAGGGGAAATAATACCATTTACAATAGCCACAAATAATATAAAATATATTGGTGTAACTTTAACTAAGCAAATGAATGATCTGCATGACAAGAACTTCAAGTTCCTGGGGAAAGAAATTAAATAAGACATCAGAAGATGGAAAGATCCTCCATGATCATGTAGAGGTAGGTTTAACATGGTGAAATGGCCATCTTACAAAGATCAATCTACATATTCAATGCAATCACTATCAAAATTCCAACACATTTTTATCAACAGAGATAGAAAATACTAAGAGAGCCTGAACAACAAAAGAAAATCAGGAGGAATCATCATTCCTGACCTGAAGCTGTACTACATTGCAATTGTTTGCGTGCAAACAAACAAACAAACAAAAAACTTCATGCTATTTGCACACAAACAGATGCACTGATCAATGGAATTAAATTAAAGATCCAGAAATAATCCCACACACTTATGCACATTTTTGAAAAAGAAGCCAAAACCCTACAATGGGAAATAAAAGAAAGCAACTTTAACAAATGGTTCCTGTCTAACTGGATATCTACATGTAGAAAAATGGAAATATATTCCTTATATCACTCTACATAAAACTGAAGTTCAAGTGGATCCAAGACCTCAATATAAAACCTTATATACTGAATGTAATAAGAGAGAAAGTGGGAAATTCCCTTGAATGTGTTGCTACTGGAGACAAGGTCCTGAAGAGAACATCAACAACTCAGGCTCTGAGATCAAAAATTGATAAATGGGACCTCATGAAACTGTAAATCTTCTGTAAGGAAAGGATACTGTCAACAGGACAAAACAGCACCCTACAGTTTGGAAAAGTATCTTCAGCAACCCTACATCTGACAGAGGGCTAATATCCAAAATTTATAAAGAACTCAAGAAGTTAGGCACCAGAACCCAAATAAAAAGATGGGATATGGAGCCAAAAAGAGAATTTTCGAGAGAGGACGCTTAAATATCTGAGAAGCACTTAAGGAAATGTGTAGTCCTGAGTCATTGAATGAAAACAACTCCAAGGTTCCTTCTTACACTGGTCAGAATGGATATGATAAAAACACAAGTGATAGTGCATGCTGGCAAGGATGTGGAGCAAGGGGATTGCTCCTCCATTACTGGTGCTAGTGCATGTTTGTATAACCACTTTGGACATCATTTTAGCATTTTCTCAGAAAATTTGGAATAGTTCTACCTCAACACCCAGCTATACCACTCCAGGTCATATGCCTATAATACAACCATCTCAACAAAGATACTTGATCAACTATGTTCATAGTATTCTTTATAACCAGAAAATGAAAACAAATTTAATATCCCTCAACTGCAAAATGGATGGAGAAAATGTGGTAAATCTATACAGGGGATATTATTCAGATATTAAAGGCATCATGAATTTTTCAGGATTTGGATAGAACTTGATAATATCATCCTGAGTGAGGTAACCCAGTGTCTAACGTTCAGACATGGTATGTATTCACTTATAAGTGGGTATTAGTCATAAAATAAGGTAACATGCTACATCCCACATACCCAGAGAAGCTAAATAAGAAGCGAACTCAAGGGAGGATACTTGAATCTCACTTAGAAGGATTAATAAAATATTCATAACAAGCAGATGGTGAGAGGGATCTGGCTCTGAAAGGTGATAGGGAAAGGAATTGGGAGGAAGTCAGCATCAAGTGTGGAGTGGGATAGGAGAGATGGTAAGATCGCATTGAGAGTGAATGCACATCTGCTACTGAATGGGCTAGTGAGGTGGGGGGGAAGGGCATCTCCAGGGTGAGATAGAGATCTGGGATAAGCAAGGTCCTAAGAACCAAAGGAGGTAACCTTAGCTGTAACTCACATCATTGGGGATATGGAAAACCGAAGAGGCCACTTCCCATAACCAGGAAGGAACCCCAGTGGAACAATAGGGACAGCAATTCACTCACAAACTTGTTACCCAAATTTCATCCTGTGTACAAGAAATGTAGGCATGGGGGATAGAGCAAACTCTTTGGGAATGACAAAGTAATAACTGGCCCAACTAGAGACCCATTCCATTGTCAAGAACCAATCCCTAACATGATTAATGATAGTTTCTTATGCTTTCAGACAGATGTCTAGCATGGCAGTCCTCTGAGAAGTTCTCCCCAGCAGCTCACTCAGACAGATACAGACACACACCTAACAGTTGATGTAGCTTGTAGGTTTTTATGGAAGAATAAGAGGAAGGACTGCAGGCCCTGAGGACAATAGGAACTCTATAGGAAGGCCAATGGAGTCAATTAACCTGGACCCTTTGACTGTCAGAGACCCAACCACCAAGAGAAGAACATACAGGACTTGTGTACCTATGCATGCCTGCACATATATAGCAGATGTGCAACTTGGTCTTCATGTGGGTCCTGAAAAACTGGATCAGGGGCTATTTCAAAAGCTGTTGCCTGTAAATGGGATATGCTTTTCAAGCTGGACTGCCCTTTCTGACCTCAGTGGAAGAGGGTGTACCTAGCCTTGCAGAGACTTGGGTTTGGGGATATTCAAGGGAGACCCACTTGCTCAGAGGAAAGGGAGAGATGCAGGATGGGGTAAAGGATTGTTGGAGGCAGTGACAGGGGGTGGGAAATGAGTGAAATATAAAGTAAATAAGTAAAAAGAAAAAAAAAGGATTGATGAACTAAATACTGCATCTAAGGTTTAAATACTGACTTTATTATCTAAAAAGTAAAAATAAAAGAAATACCCCTTCTGCTGAAGTATGACAGACTAATCCATTTGTGCACACACCTGTACCCTGCAATCTTATGCCCTTGGCCACTCTTTTCAAGGAGACTCCTCTATGAAAGATTTCATGAGTTCATTCTGTGTCTCCGTTTTGCTTCTATAGTCATTGCATCTGTCGACATAAAGTTTCCATGCATATTATCACATATGATTGCACTAGAAAATCCACATCAACTAGTAAATGCATACCTGAACCATGGCTCTTCCATTCAGATAAAATAAAACTCAGGATCTTTTTTATTTTAAACAGTAAGTAGCAAAGACACTAGTAGTTCTTTACAGGCAGTTAAAGGAGGGAGAAAGGAAGAAAAGTAATTAAATCAGATCTTCTTGTATTGGCTTTAGGAAACCTTCAAATGCAGGATATCAATAACAGGATGCTATCTTGATTGATGAAGTATTTTTTGACAAGTCTCTTCTTTCTAAAATTTATTTCTCTGTGCTTGAACTCTCTTCATGTGTAGATTCACTTTATATTAAAATCAAAGTAACATTTTGTAGGATGTAAATACTCCTTCAACATTGTTGAGGTATTATTATCATGTGATTCACTAGTTTTCCAAGAAATTTTAAAGGCCCTACAAATAATATATGGGGTTTTTTTCATCATTTTTTCATCCTAGATAGCATCTAGAAAACTAACATAATTGTCAGGTAAATGGCAAAGTCTTGATGTCATTATTCTTCCTGCAATTCCACCATTGTGTGTATTGTATCCTCATGTAAATTGCAATTTTAAGAACAGATTTAATCCATGATGTATTGGTAATGCAGAAATGTGTACTAATTTATATTATACAGCATGATGGTATAGGAGTTAAAAATAAATTAAAAGTAAAATCTTTAAAAGTTGCCAATTACAAGATACTAGGCAAAACTGAGTTAATGATATAAAATATTATAAAGTACAAACTCTGCTTTTATTTGGCAACCAGCATACAATTTGGGTATAATTATTCATTGTTTTGAAAAAAAGACATCATACATTTGTGGCAAATGGTAAAGCCTGGTATTGAAGTGGTAATCTTCACCTTCACATAGCTAGCATTACAGTCACGTTCGTCCATACTTGACACATTCAAAACTTCTTTCAAGAGTTCATTATAGACAGGATCCTTCTAGTTTCTGCCTGCAGCCAGAGATGACCCAGTCCTACAACCCTGTGTACCCAAATCCCATTGGGGAGAGAGCTGGACTCTCAGAAGTGCAGACAATCCTGAGAGCTCAAGGGAAACCACAATTTCTGCTCACATTCCTGGCCCAAGAGGCACCTGTCTAGAGCCCTCTGGGCACAGGAACTAAGGCGCAGTCAGGGACAGGATATTTAAAGTCTCGGTCTGTGCCCAGAGCTCAAAGCCAGTTACCAGGAGCTCTAACAAACCTAAGAGTAGAGGTAAGACCACAACTTCTGCTCCAAGAGACTGGCCTGGAGCCCTAGGGCACATGAAAGCAGGAACAGTCTGGGACCCGACGCTTCTGGTTTCTGCCTACACCTGAAGATGACCTGGTCCCATATCTCTTTATACCCAGATTCCACTGGTAGAGAGCTGAGGATGGTCAAGTCACTGTCAGAGACAGCAAGACCAGCTAACACCAGAGAGACACAGGTGTGAGAGGCAAGCACAGGAACCTAAGCAACAGAAACTAGGACTACTTGACATCATCAGAGCCCAGTTCTCTGACCAAAGCAAATAATGAATATCCAAACACACCAGAAAAGCAAGATTTGGATTTAAAATCACATGTCATGATGATGATAGAGGACTTCAAGAAGGACATAATTCCCTTAAAGAAAGACAGGAAAGCACAGGTAAACAATTAGAAATCCTTAAAGAGGAAATACAAAAATCCTTTAAGAATTACAGAAAAACAACCAAACAGGTGAAAGAATTGAACAAAACCATCCAGGATCTAAAAATGGAAATAGCAATAGTAAAGAAATCACAAAGGGAAACAACCCTGAAGATAGAAACCTAGGGAAGAGAGCAGGAGTCATAGATGCAAACATCACAAACAGAATACAAGACATAGAAGAGAGAATCTCGGGCAGAAGATACCAAGAAAACATTGACACAACAGTCAAAACAATGCAAAATGCAAAAAAAAAAAAAAAAAGAAAGAAAGAAAGAAAAAACCTCCTAACCCAAAATATCCAGGAAGTCCAGGACACAATGAAAAGATCAAACCTAAGAATAATAGGTATAGAAGAGAATGAAGACTCCCAACTTGAAGGGCCAAAAAATATCTTCAACAAAATCATAGAAGAAAACTTCCCTAACCAAAAGAAAGAGATGCACATAAACATATAAGAAACTTACAGAGCTCCAAATAGAGAGGATCAGAAAAGAAATTCCTCCCACCACATAATAGTCAAAACACCAAATGCACAAATAAAAGAAAGAATATTAAAAGCAGTAAGGAAACAAGGTCAAGTTTAATACGTAGGCAGACCTATCAGAAGTACACCAGACTTCTCACCAAAGGACACTGTCATTAGGACAAAACAGCAACCAACAGATTGGGAAAAGATCCTTACCAATACTACATCTGTTAGAGTGCTAATATCCAAAATATCCAAAGATCTCAAGAAGTTAGATACCAGAAGGCCAAATAACTCTATTAAAAATGGGGTATGGAGCTAAACAAGTCTCAGCTGAAGAATATCAACGGGCTTGGAAGTACCTAAAGAAATGCTCACCATCTTTAATCATCAAGGAAATGCAAATCAAAACAACCCTGAGATTCCACCTCACCCCAGTCAGAATGGCTAAGATCAAAAACTCAGGTGACAACAGATTCTGGCAAGAAATCAGTGAAAGAGGATCATTCCTCCATTGTAGGTGGGATTGCAAATTGGTACAGCCACTGTGGAAATCAGTCTGGAGATTCCTAAGAAAACTGGACATTGTACTATCTGAGGACCCAGCTATATCTCTCCAGGGCATAAACCCAAATATGCTCCAATGTACAACAAAGACACATGCTCTGCTATGTTCATATAAGCCAGAAGCTGGAATGGACCCAGATGCCCTTCAACAGAGAAATGGATACAGAAAATATGGTACATCTACTTAATAGGGTACTACTCAGCTATCAAAAACAATGACTTCATGAAATTCATAGGCAAATGAAATGAAATAGAAAATATCATCTTGAGTGGAGTAAGCCAGTCACAGAAAAACACACTTGGTATGCACTCACTGATAAGTGGATATTAACCCAAAACCTCGAATTCCACAGACCACGGGACGTTCAAGAAGAAGGATGATGATGATGAAAATGTAGATGCTTCCACTCCTTCTTAAAAGGGGGAACAAAATATCCTTAAGATATTTTGGGTGTGGAGGAAAAGTTTAGGGCAGAGACTTAGGAAACAGCCATTCAGAGCCTGCCTCACATGTGGCCCATATATATATGTATATATGTATATATATATATGTGTATATATATATATATATATATATATATATATATATATATATATATATATATATACAGCCAACAAAACTGGATAAGATTGATGAAGCTAAAAAGTGCATGCTGAAAAGGACTAGATATAAATCTCTCCAGAGAGACACAACCAGAGCTTGACAAATAGAGAGATGAATGCTAGCAGCAAACCACTGGGCTGAGAATGGGACCCCCTTTAGAGGAATTAGAAGAAGGCTTGAAAGAGCTGAAAGGACTTGCAATCCCATAAAAACAACAATACCAACCAACCAGATCTTCCAGGTTCTAAACCACTACCCAAAAACTATACATGGACTGACCCATGGCTCCAACAGCATATGTAGCAGAGGATGGCCTTGCTGGGAACAAAAAGAAGGAGAAGTCCTGTTCCTGCCAAGGTTGGTACCCTAGTGTAAGAAAATGTCAGGGGTTCATGAAGGAGGTTGGATAGGGAGGGGAACACCCTTACAGAAGGGGAGGAGGAGGGAATAGGGGGCTTATGGACAGGAAACCAGGAAAGGGAACAACATTTGAAATGTAAATAGAAAAATACAAAAAAAAGAAATAAAAAAATCAAGAATCAACAAATGGGAACTCATAAAACTGTAAATCTTCTGTAAGTCAAAGGACACTGTCATTAGGACAAAACTGCAGCCAACAGATTGCAAATAGATCTTTATCAATCCTACATCAGCTTGAGGTCTAATATCCAATATATACAAAATACTGAAGTGCTAAGACTCGAAAGAGCTAAATAACCCAATTAAAAATGGGATAACCAGAGTTAAACAGAGAATTCTCAACTGAGGAATATCAAATGGTGGAGAAGTACCTAAAGAAAATTTCAACACCCATAGTCATCAGGGAAATGCAAATCAAAACATCATTGTGATTCCACCTCTCACCAGTGAGAATGGCTAAGATCAAAATCTCAGGTGACAAGAGATGCCGGTGAGGATGTGGAGGACGAGGAGCACTCCTCTATTGTTGGTGGGATTGCAAGCTTGTACGAGTACTGTGGAAATCATTCTGGAGGTTCCTCTGAAAATTGGACATAGTACTATCGGAGGACCCATCTACACCATTCCTGGGCATATACACAAAAATGTTCCCAAATATAACAAGGAGACATGATCCAGTATGTTCATAACAGTCTTAATTATAATAGTCAGAAGCTGGATAAAAACCTAGATGTCCTTCAACAGAGGAATGAATACAGAAAATATGGTACATCTGCATAATGGAGTACTACTTAGCTATTGAAACAATGCTTTCTCAAAATTCATAGGTAAATGGACTGAAGTCCATCATTCTACGTGAAGTAAACCAATCACAAACTAGCACACTAGACATTCTCTGATAAATGGATATTAGCCCAAAAGCTCAAATTACACAAGATACAATCCACAGACAACATGAAGCTCAAGAAGAAGGACGGCCAAAATGTGGATGCTTCATTCCTTCTTAAAAGTGGGAACAAAAATATTCAAAGGAGAAGTTATGAAGGTAAAGTTTAAAGCAGAGACTGAAGGAATGGCTATTCAGAGTGGGCCCCACCTGGGGATCCATCCCATATACATACAGCCACCAAACCAAGAAAATATTGCTAATGATAAGAAGACCATGCTGACAGGAGCCTGATATAGCTGTCTCCTGAGAGGCTCTGCTAGAGCATGACAAATACAGAGGTGAATGTTAGCAGCCAGTGATTGAGCTGAATATGGGGTCCCCATTGGGGGATTAAAGTAGTTGACGGGGCTTGCAACACCATAAGAACAATGCCAGCCAGCCAGAGCTCCAACGCACTAAAGCAACACCCAAAGGTTGCACATGGACAGATCCATGGCTCCAGTTCCATATGTAGCAAAGGATGGCCTTGTTTCCCACTAATAGGAGAAGATGCCCTTGGTCCTGCCAAGGCTGGACCTCACCCCACCCCCACCCCCAGTGTAGGGGAATGTCAGGGTTGAGAGGCAGGAAGGGGTAATTGGTTGGGGGAATAGGAGGTGGGGAAATAATATAGGGAGTTTATGGACAGGAAACTGGGAAAGGGGATAACTTTGATATGTAAATAAAATATCCAATAAAAAATAGAGGTAAAAATAGTTTATTATACTGCTATAATTGTAATTGTAGAAAGCTTGTTGTTTGGTTACAGTCACTAGACATAGTTCTATTTCGATATACAGCTGATTAGATGACACATGGGAACCAATGTAATAATATACCATGATTTAATGAAAAATATAAGGATGACCTAGTTATGTGGGTGTGAATAGTATAAATGAAAGAAGAGTAGAAAGGGGAAAATGCAATAGATGTGTGTTCAATATAAGAAATATTATTAAAGTGTTGAGAAAAAATTATTCAAACTAAGGCACAGCTTATCTTTAACTTTTAATTTTATAGCTTTGTAGTATTTGAAAATTCCCATGAAACACAACTCTCATTGAACAGTATTCTAGCTTGAACATATGAGAGAGTCAAGCTTAATATTAATTACATGATAAAGTGATATGGTAAGTTAATATCTTTTCCATAAGTCAATAAAAATATTATATGGGGAGTAGATGGTAGAAACCTGGGAAGACGTGGGGCAGAGCGAGGTCAATGTGATCAAAATACAAACTTATATATGAAATTCTTAGGTTGAATAGAATATTATAATTACCTGTAAATATTATTATTTTATATAAATAGAATAATGCGCAAACTTTATAAGAGTGTCACAAAATTCAAAGGAAACACACTCCAAGAATCACAGACTGTTTAAAAATTATTAATAATTGGAAGCTTCTAACTGTATTGGATTTTTCAAATGTTCTGTAGTTTGTAATTAATTTATTGAAAAATGGCCTGTCTTACTGAATGACATATTTCAAAACAAACTGTTCATGTTTCCTTGAGTAGCCAGAGGAGGAACAATGAGGAAAAATGGAGAAAACCTTCTATTCAAAAGCAGAAAGTGAATACTCATGTACGGGGATGAAAACAGTTCATTTGAAATATTATATTCAAGTCAACAAGTAAAATATTTCAGGAATAGAATAATAATGAGTATTTTCATAAGAACATCTTAATGCCTATTAAAATGGGGAAAGTTGGGAAGGGGGAATAGATGGGGAGGGGAAGACACTTATAGAAGAAGGGGAGAGGTATGGGATAGGGGGCTTATGTATGGAAAAACGGGAAAGGGAATAACATTTAAAATATGAATGAAAAAATTGTTTTTTAAAAAAATGACAGACTGTGCAATACAATGTAGTCAACTTCCCTGGGGCAAGAAAATGCAGAGGAACCGAGCTGTTCATAAATGAGACAATGAATACTCTTAGCTGTCTGCTGATCTTGCCATTTAATTCTGTACTACTGAAAGGGTCGTTAAATCTCAAAATAGGTAAGTCATGAAATCTGCATGTTTATATGTTTCTTAACTGTGTAACAGTTATCTCGGATTCAAAATGCTTGAAACAATGGACTCTGTCATTTATGTTCATATAAGTACTTCCACACTGATATCTTCCATATGTGCAGTAACGTCCCAGGAAAACAAAGAGAAAGCATAGTCAATTTTTAATTTAAAACATAAACTTCCATTTTTGTCTAAGTATATTTGGGAGGAAGTGTAATGCCTTAGACTCTATTCACAGTTAAAGAATATTGGTTATAATTTTCTATTTAAAACCTTCTAAATATTAATTTTAAATTTTAAAAGTTCATTATAGGGAAGATGCAAATAAAAGACATCATGTACCAAAATAAATCAGAACTGAAGACTATGTATGGTACTGAACTTCTATGCAGTTAGAATAGCCATTCGGAAACTGGGTGGTTCAAACTGTATTTTTTACTTTTACTATTGAATATAGTTTTCATATTTATTATAAATAAATTTGATTAAGTACACAGTATTTAATGCCTACTTCTTCTACAAATGATAGAAATCATAATGAAAAAGATGGTACATAACTGGCACATTGAAATCTTACAGCTGCATGTGAATAGAATATAAACTGATTTAATGAATAAAGTGAATGCTCTTAAAATTAGAAATATATAATATACATAAAATAATAAAGACATAAATAAACATACTCTATTAAACTATAATTTGAAAGAGGATAATGAATGGGGTGAGGACAAGGCAAACAGTACAGTAACTTCTCATAGAGACATATACACAAACACATGAATAAAAATTACACATATCTATAAAGAGTTAGAAATACCCTGTAGATTTGAATAATGGTGCTACCAGAAGTCATGTATTACTAGTCAAAAACTTCAGAGCCTCTGTGGAATACATCCTCATGAAGGTTTTGGTTTTTTTTTTTCCAGAAAGGTAAATACTAATAAATATTTGCTCTTTATACTCTTCTTGATTTTCCCACCAGAACTAAACACTGCTGTCTACTCCCATAGTGCTGGATGGTGCCATGCAAACTGTTGAGGGCGAAAAGACAACAATGGTCTTAACCATCTGTGAACACTGAGCTACAATATCAATCTGCCAGGCAAGATGAACCAACTTATGCAATAGTGGCATTATTGCTATGGTAAAACCCAACTGCTCTCTGGTTATATTTGAGAACTGCTCCACAGGAGGAAATTCATGCCTTTCACTGTAAATTCAGTTAAAAAAAATCACGTGACTGAGGAGGTCATAGCACCTAAGGAGGAACTTACTAAAATCTTATTAAAACATTAAAATCAAAATGGCCTCAAACTGACTTTGGAACGTTCATGTTTACACATACAGAGAAATGCTACTGTAAAATTAATTAATCAGAAAAATTCAATCTTTGTAGTGAATGATGGTGATTGGAGGGAAATATAGCTAGTTAAGTTCTGGGGGGATAAATGGCAACTGAATGTTGGGTTCTAAACAACATATTTTATACTATCCCTTTTAATATTTAAAAACCACAATTTGAAAGTTCATGGTGCAGGAGAAGTTAAAAAATAGAATCTAATCATTAATATATCTAGCCAAAATATAGATTATACTTTAATATGGTTTGATTTTAAATAAAATATCTAAGTTAAGACATAAAAAACAGACCAATGGATTTTGTAGAAATAGTAGTGTAGTATAAAATAAAATTAAAATTTTAAAAATAAACTAAATTATAGTCCAACTAATGAAATTCTTAGTCAATTTCATCTTTTGTTATTTTTTAACAACAAAGGTATTTGGTGAGGTCCTACATAATCTTTCTTGGAAGTGGAATATGTGCTTATGTTTGAAATCTTTTAAATCTCTCTTGATAAATAGATTCTAGACCTCTTTGAATTTATATACATCAATTATTGACCTCTACCCCTTCAATCTTGCTATTGAAAGGGATATGGATGCTATATCCACTTAAATGTTAAATGATTCTTAAAGCTCACATGTGTACAATGTATGCCTTAAATTTCTAGTAACACAGATTGTCCCTTCTCTCTTTCTCTGTTTGTCTTTGTCTGTCTCTCTGTTTCTTTCTGTCTCTGTCTCTTTCTTAGTCTCTGTTTCTCTGTCTCTCTGTCTCTGTCTGTCTGTCTCTGTTTCTCTCTCTCTGTTTCTATGTCTCTCTGTCTCTCTGTCTCTCTGTCTCTCTGTCTCTCTCTCTCTCTCTCTGTGTGTGTGTGTGTGTGTGTGTGTGTGTGTATAATACCTGCTTATGGGTTTCTGTACCTGTTATCATGTACTGCTTGAGAAACCTTTCTGATGATGAGTAAATACAACTATGATCTTAGAGTGCACTAGAATATAGCAGTCATTTTAATGATACTTTTTGTTTAGACCAATAGTGATTGGTTTTACCCTTGATATCTAGGCAATCTCATCCCTTGTTCTTGGTTATGTAGCCAGTGTTTCTTGTGGGTTCCTCATGGCAAATGAAGACAAATACAATATTACTTGAGCACTTCCACAAGTTCTGTGAGACAATCGTCCTAGCATATTTTGCATGGAGGACACAATGTAAGTCAAAGATTTTCTGCCTGGCTTCGTTTCCATATTTCTCTTGAAGTACTCTTGAGAGTACTTTTCTACATCAAAGAGACTAGAACATATGTATGAAAACCTCATATAGGTACCATTTCTACTTTTTCATTTTTAATGGATTTTATGGATATTGTTCTAAACAATAGGGTCTCACTATCAACATGTAAAGAAGACTCCTTTGTCTTAACAACAACATGGGTTGATAGGAAATTCCTTCAGAATCCCTTGGCCAACAACTTACTTGATATCACCAAGTACCTTCATTGTAAGCGTTGTCTGACAACAAAAGATAGCCAATTGAGACTTTTATTCTCAATTAGAGAATCATCATTAAGATCACCTTCATATGCACAGAAGACATGAAACTCAAGAAGGATGACCAAAATGTGAATGCTTCACTCCTTCTTTAAAAGAGGAACAAGAATACACTTGGGAGGGAATCGGGAGGCAAAATTTAGAACACAGGCTGAAGGAATACCCATTCAGAGCCTGCCCTACATGTGGCCCATACATATATAGCCACCAAACTAGATAAGATGGATGAAGCAAAGAAGTGCAGGCCGACAGGAACATCTCTCCTGAGAGACACAGCCAGAATATGGCAAATATATAGGTGAATGCCAGCAGCAAACCACTGAACTGAGAACGAGACCCCCTTTGAAGGAATCAGAAAAAGGACTGAAAGAGCTTGAAAGGGCTTGAGACTCCATATGAACAACAATGCCCACCAACGAGAGCTTCCAGGGACTAAGCCACTACCCAAAGACTATACATGGACTGACCCTGGGCTCCAACTGCATAGGTAGCAATGAATAGCCTAGTAAGATCAGCAGTGGAAGGGGAAGCCCTTGTTCCTGCCATGATTGAACCCCCAGTAAACATGATTGTTGGGGGGAGGGTGGTAATGGGGGGAATGAGGAGGGGAACAGCCATATAGAAGGGAATGGGGAGGGTTTAGGGGGATGCTGGCCTGGAAACCAGGAAAGGGAATAACAATTGAAATGTAAATAAGAAATACCCAAGTTAATAAAGATGAAGGGAAAAAAAGATCATCTTCATATATTCCAAGAATTTTCCACTGCATTAGGATTTCAGACCACCCCTGAAATGGTCTCTACGCACACTATCATTCCACCCTCTATCCCTGCAAATCTGATCCCCCTGCTCCCTTTCCCACTTGAGCCAGTCTACTTAAATATCTTGCTTTCTCTTTACAGAGAGTTGCATGCATCCCCTCTAGACTGTTTTACTTTATCTAACCTCTGGGTTTATTGATTGTAGCTTGACTGTCATTTTGTTAAAGACTGATATCCACTTACATGAATACATATTATTTTCAAGACCTGGGTTTTGAATAACTGTGTCTGTATGACTGTAAGACTGCAAATAAAAATATGATGGCCTATGGTTTAGGCAGTAAATAAGAGACAGGACATTCAAGAGGCAGGAAGAATTCTGGGATAGTGCTAAGCACTGGAGATTTGCCCAGGAAAATGTGATTAATTGGATACTTGGTACCTGAGCACAGGCAATCAGCCAAGTGGCAGAATGTAGGCATGGCAGCAAAGAGCCTAGCTATGTGGCCATGTTATTTATAAATATATTTTGAGTCTGAGTCTTATTTCTGGGATCATGGGGCTGGGAGGAGAAAACAACCTTAACTTCTTCAAATGACAATATGGGAAAATGTCCAGCTAGCCAGACAAGATGTCTGGGGAAAATAAAAAAAAATGAAAACAGACCAAAGACAAAGCTTCTCAGAATAGCAAAAGACAAGTAGATGGGAAGGAGGTTTCACAGCCTAGGAGCTGGAACTTGCAGAGAGAAAGGGAGAGAGAGAGACAGAGAGAGAGAGAGAGACAGACAGAGACAGAGACAGAGACAGAGACAGAGACAAACAGAGAGAGAGAGAGAGAGGCAGAGGGAGAGGGAGAGGGAGAGAGAGGGAGGGAGGGAGAGAAAGAGAGAGAGACAGTCAGAGACAAACAGAGAGAGAGAGGGAGAGGGAGAGAGAGGGAGGGGGGAGAGAAAGAGAGAGAGAGGGAGAGAGAGGGAGGGAGAGGGAGAGAGAGAGAGATAGACAGAGAGAGAGACACAGAGAGAGACAGAGAGAGAGAGAGAAAGGCTTAGGAAAAGCAAAGGCATGCAAGTGAATTTTCTTGAGATGGCCCACCATTTTGCATGTGTGAGCTATTGCTTCTTGCTGCTTATATGTCTTTCCTGTCACTGTAGGATAGCCTAAAGATTCCTGGCATTAGCCTACCCCATTGGGCAGAATGTCTACAGAATCAATATGAAGATGTACATACTCTCATACCATAAGACTGTATAAATGAATTTATGATTTTACTATTTCTGATAATAATTTTCATAAAATTCCTAAATTAATACAAGTAATTTCAAGCCTTCTGTAAAATAAAAGCTGCAAATAGAGCTCTGTAAACCTGCTTCTGTCTCTGACTAATTACATTAGGAAAAGAAAACAGGATTGAAACAAATTTACAATCAAGAAAGACATTCCTTCTACTTTAGGTGTGAGACCTTATCTGATACCTAAAGATCATAAATAGGGAATGGACAATTTATTGTAGGTGCTAGGTACAAGGAGAGAAAAGAAAATATTGACTAGTTTATCTATATAGAACTTCAAAACTAATAGACACAAGGCAGATGATTTGTCTCTTGAGAAAACTGTGCTAACTTGGGACGTAAAAATTATTGCTTTAAACTTATAGTAAAATTATTCAGTGGTGGGGGGGGTTCAGAACCAATAATGAATGTATAATGATTTACTAGTCTTAGTGGAAAGGCATGAAAACAATTCTGCTGCCTTATCAGTGAGATTATTGGAATGTAAAAGTGATTAGAAAATCATGTAATCAATTTTCCTGATGTAACAGTTCAACCTGGTAATTGTACAAGGTAATTTGAAGCTATAAATACTGAGAACAGAAATAAAATTGGGTTCTTTCTCTGCTTGATCCAGAGTGTGTGTTTTCTGCATGCATGACTCTTTTCCTTTCTCTCTTTCTTTGCTTTTTAAAAATATCTCTCTAGTTCACAAAGAGTTAATAAATTCTGAGCCTCTCACCTACCCAGAAAAGAGCCCTGGTAATTAAGCCTCCTTTCTTAATCCCCTACTGCTAAGAGCAGCAGAAGTTAATTATCAGAAGCCAGTGTGTTTTGGCCTCAAAATAGCAAAGAGTTAAAGAAAGAAAAGATTTGCCAGAAGCTTTTAACCACAAAGAAGCAAAAGAGAGAGGTAAACTTCCAGAAGCCATCAGCTTTTGGCCCCCAGAACAGTAAGAGCAAGTTGCAAGGCAAGAGATCATCAGTCTTTGGCCTTAGTCAGACACTATGTCCTGCTTCAGCAGTATCTGTGAAGGGCTGGGTTGGTCTCCTGCAAGATAGTGCAAAAGGTTGCTTTTCAAAGAAGCCCCTACAGAATTTAAAAGCAGAGCACAGAATATAGGCCTTCTCTCAAAGTCAGAGGACAGAAGTAGCTGAAGAAACGGAACCAAGCTTGTGGTTAAACATGGGGTAAATATAGCTGGTGCAGCAGTAGACTGCAAAACTGTTAGAGACTTCCCAGAAAAACATAGCCTTAGGGAAAGCTACTTCAGGTTCTCAAAAGCAGATAGGCTTAGTCCTGTCTTAATGGGAATTAATGCCCTGTACTGCTGGCATGTGGAAATGCTGACCTAGGTTGGCTGCCATGGCCAGAATCAGACAGAAGATCAAAACTACTCTCCTTGTAAACAAAGTGATGCAGAATGGCCAGGTGCTGCACAGCATCTGAGCTAAAACTTAGCAAACAAATGAGACGGAGACAGACAAATCTCTGTGAATTCTAGACCAGCTTAGTCCACACAATAAAGTCAGGGCAAGTCTCTCTGCTAATAGATACAGCCACTAGCTATAAAGAGTCTGAAATGAGAAATTTTTTAAAGGTACTATATAGGTTTTTTGCTTAATATTAATTAGGAATGTCCTTAGTAATTAAAAAAATAAAGACACATTATTCTTAAATGCATATAATGAGAAAGGGCAATATAGGTATATTTATTCATATAAGGCATGTTCATAAGTTCAAATTGAAAAACTAATACTATTTATGTGTCAAAAGCATTTTGCCCCATCTGGTCCAAATGAGCTAGCTGTTATGAAGGTGTCCTTAAAGCAAGTCTTGAGAGGAAAAAGTCTTATCATGGCAGTACCCACATTTCACTTCAAAGAAGATGATGAGCATCCATAAACTCCACAGGGAGTTGCTTCAACTCTATCAAGCTAGCCATTGGGCAAAGAAAATATCTGCTCCAACTACAGACAAAATGCTGTCCAGAAAGTACAGATACAGAGAAATCAAGTGCCAGGCTCTGCCAGTATTTGTTAGGCAAGCTCTTCATAATTCCCACTTTACAAATATTTGTAAGATATACAAGGCTAGAAGGTGAAGGAAGATGGATACTCCAAGTTTATAGAAAAAAATCTGGGAAACTCTTCAGGCAGTCAACTATTAACAAAAGCCATCATGGAAAGGCTGTGGCAAGCGGGTGAGTTTCTTGGAGATGGCCCACCACTTTGTATGGCTGTGATGGGTGCACTCTGGAGAAACACAGCCCCCACATTGCATCCCAGGATTACTTCTTCCTGTTGATAGGCTTTTCCTGCCACTATTTCATAGACTAGTGATGATTAGGCATCATCACATTCTATAGGGCCAATTTGCTGCAGATAAACATCAAGATAAACTTTCATAAATTAATGTTGTTTAGATGAATTTGTGACTTTCTACCATTCCTGATTTGATTCAAATATTTTTTGGAGGAAAGTTTAAAGGAGATGATTTTAGTTGTTTTGACAGAAAGATGAAATATAGTTAGAATCAAGAGTAGCATCCCCCTCAGAACAGTAAGGAGAGGTTGCATTATAAAGAATATGATCAGTTTTCATAAATTACACAAAGAAGATAAAGAGGCTCAGGACAGATTTGTGATCAAGGTAAAACATTCAATGAAGGCAGGTCCAATGATAAAGCCACAAGGGCATATTTTGTTAAAGTAAATCCATGTGAAACTGCTGCTTTGAACTTATAATGAGCATGTACAATGAAACACTGCTTAGAAGTTAGTATTGGCATCCTTCTGAAACTCCTCTTTTGGGTAATATTTTATCTATGAAGTAATTTTATAAAGAAATTTTATCTAAGAAGGTATAAAAAAGGCTGAGAGAAAAAACAAAGTGTGGTTGTTGGGGCTCTGCTTCATCTACCAAGTACATAAATGTCTGTCTATATAAAAGAAAGGTATTGGCCTGAGCTAGACTGACTCCAAAACAGGCTGCAAACTAGCAGTTCAGGAGACCATGTCTGAGTTTCTACTTCCAAGAACTGGGCAAATCAGTTGTTGGAAGAACTGTAGGCTTAGGCCTAGCGTTCAAGAGGTATCCTTCCACAGCTCATGTAATGACAGCCAAGCTTGTAACTAGAAGATCAAGAGCTACCCCACCTTGCCATGAAGCAAGTTGTAGTTAGTCTGAATCATAGCATCACCCATACCCACAGAGATAGAATCAACCAACCAATATATAAATCCTACTCCTCCCTAATATTTCTTTTTTGATTTTAAAACTGATTCTGTAAATTCAGTCGGGGTGCTTTCATCCTGATGGAATTTGGCCTCTGTTTGCATGAATAAATGCTCTTTGCATTTACAAACTACTTGAGTGTGGTGTATCATTCTTCATGACTGACAGAACCTAACTTCTATATGTATGTACACCTAACCGCCAAAAGAGTTCAACATTTCTTGCTGTGTATTTTTGCCAGTCCCAGAAAATTAAGTTTTGTTCTGTCAGTAGTGCTGACTCTGTAAGTCCTCTGCTGCTGGCATCACACCCTCACCCCACCCCACCCAGCTGCTATCAGGAAGACCTCAACTACCAATGCCCTACCCCTACACTGCTACCTTGGTTTACCATGTGATGATAAAACTGGCTTTCAGCAAACTTGGTCTATCTTTTATACAATCTTGGAAGGCGATTGTCTACACTTCCTACTTTCTCAAGTAATTATTCCTTCTCAGGTCTCTAATGGTGTTAAAGACTAGAGGGTTATAGTCTAACAAATATGTTTGAGCTATTTAGGATATAAAAAGATGGGTTTTGATTGCTAAAGCGAGTTAGGATAAAATTTGAGATAGAAACAAAACTTTGAATACACCAAGACAGGATAGGTAACAGAGAAATTTTCTTAATTCTTTAATTGCCAAGGACTACAGACTAGACATGGTAAATATGTATCATATATTATAGTTTTCATAACTGTTACAATTGTATTTAGTTTATATTTAAGAGAAAAAGAGCCTTTTATTAGACTAAAATGGTAAATTGTAGAGAGAAAATCTTGTCTCTATGGATATGGCACCTATCAATAAAAGTGTGACATCCGATGACTTAGGATGGAAATAAAATGTGTGATATCCAGGAGGCAGAAAGGATTCTAGGATAGTGGCAGGCACAGGAGGTTTGCACAGGAGTATGTGAGGAGATAGATAAATGGTATTTGAGCACAGGTAAACAGCCACGTGTGGAATGTAGATTAGAATAAGCGGATTAATTTATGTCTTAGCCAGTCAGAGAAGAGTCTAGGTATATAGCCAAGGTATTTGTGAATATACTATGTGTCTGAGCTTTATTTCTGGAAACATGGGCCTGGGAAGCAGAATAAACTAGATATGACTTCTACACTTAACTCAGTATAATTATTTTCTAGTTCCATTCATTTGCCTGCAGTTTCAAGATGTCATTCTTTTTAAACATATGAGCAATTCTTCAGTGTGTAATGATGATTTTTAAACCATTCTTCTGTTTAGGCATATTTAGGTTGTTTCTAATTTCTTAACTATTGTGAAAGAATCTGGACTATAAATGGTTGAACAAGTGTCCTGGTGGTATCATGGAGCTTTCTTTGGATAAATGCCTAAGAATGGTTTAATTGGATTTAGAGCTAGATTTAGTCCTAATTTTCTAAGAAATCACCACATTGATTTCTGTGCTGGCTATACAGGTTTGTGCTCCTATCAATATTAGAGCAATGTTCCTCTTGTTCCACATACTAACCATCATATGCCTCTTATGTTATTGATCTTAGTCATTCTTCCAGGTTTAAGATGGAATTTCAAAGCTGTTTTGATTTTCAGTTCCCTTATGGCTAAGGATATTGATCAAGTCTTTCAGTGTCTTTGAGCATTTGAGATTCATCTAATGAGAATTCCTTTTTTAGATCTGTACAAACTGATGGTTTGTTTTGCTTTTTTACTGATACCTAGTTTCTTGACTTGTTTGTTTATTATACATATTTTAAATATTACATCTCTATCAGATGTGGACTTGGAAAATTCTTTTCCAATATGTAGGATTTCAATTTATAGTATCTTTTGACTTAAAGAAGCTTTTCAGTTTCACAATGTCCTATTTATTTATTATTAATATTACCTACAATACCAGTGTCCCTCTAAAATTCATCTCTTGTGCCAATGCATTCAAATATATTCCCCACTTCTTTTTGTATCAGGTTCATTATATCTGGTTTTATTTTGAGATCTTTGATCGATTTGGACTAGAGTTATCTGTGGGGTGAACAGTCTGGACCTATTAACATCCTTCCACATGTAGACATCTATTCTTGGTCAATACTGAAGATACTATTTTCTCCCACTCTTTATTTCTGGTATCTCTATCAAAAAGAGGTGTCTATAGGTATGTGGATCTATGTCTGTGGCTTTATTTCTATTCATTCACTAATATGTCTATTTTTATGCTAATACATGTGGTTTTATTTTTATAGCTACATATTACAACTTGAAATCGGGAATTTTGAGACCATCCAGCAGTTTTTTGATTGTATAGTATAATTTTCAGCTATCCTGAATTATTTTCTTTTTCCATATGAAGTTAAAAATTGTCCTTTGGAAATTTAAAAAGTACTGTTATGGGAATTACATTTAATCTATAGATAGCTTTTGGTAGGATGACAATTTTTCTATATTCCTGTATGTAATCCTACCAATCAATGAGTATGGGACATTCATCCATCTTCTCATGTCTTCTCCATTTTCTCTCTTCAAAGTTTTTAAATTTTATTATATATCATGGAATATCTTATTTTCTCTATCTATGGTGATAAAAAGCTTTGCTGGTTTTAGGAGTCAGGTCTGGCATCAAGTTTACATTTCATGTGTCTTGGCAGCTTTTAATATTTTTTCTTTGTTCCATATATTTAGTTTTTGATAATTATGTGGAAAGAAAATTTCTGCTTGAAATTATTTCTTGCCCTGTGTGTTTCATTTACCTTTATGGGTATCTCCTTCTTTAGGTTAGGAAAAATTTCTTCTATGATTTTGTTGAAAATAATCATGTCTTTGTCATCCACTGGAGATAGAAAGCTGTCTGGAGTGTTATAATGTAGAGTTTGTAGAGACTTAGCATTGGATCTTGCGAGAAAGAGAGGGAGGATTTGCAGGAAGTCTACATGGTTACTGGGGTGTGTGGCCTATGTGTTAAGAAGGGGTGCTTGGTGAATTTGGTGGCTAGTAAAGCAACTATATATGGGAAGGGAGATTAGGGTGGGATGCTGTGTAAGATCTATAAGAGATGTGGGTCGGGAGTAAGGAAGGTCGCAACAGGTGTTGTTGCAGCTCTAGGGAAGACAATGGGGGGGGATTAAATTTGGTAAGAAGGAGAGAATAGAGTGTCTTTTTTTGGCTTACCTGTTTTCTTGTTCTGCTTAGCTGGTGTGGTCCTAATGAATGCTTAAAATATTGTAATGAAATTTGCCACATCCTTCCTTAAAACTACATCTTAATATGTATGCACATTAAGATAAGAAGTGTGTTTTAATTGTAGAGGCTGCTTTTGTAGGCTCTGTCAGTGACTTGTTATGCCAGAACATTTTCTAAAGCATTTAAGGTTTTTATTCTCCCTGCTAATTAATGATTTTATTTTTTAACCATCTGACTGGAGGATGCACTACCTATTCAGTTTCTTATACTTCAGGTGAGGAGAAATCTCTGTGTTTAGGTGCCCAAAATATCTTAATGACTATGCTATTACACTGTGCATCATATTGTCACCTTTATGAACAAGGCATAGCTCACTTAAGACACTAGCATGGGGGAGAATAGAAAGCCTTCATTTCTAAACTCTGCATAAATAAAGTTATCTTTTTTAGCATACTCAGATAATTATTATCACCACCTTATCTTGAAATTTCTGACATTCTCCAGAAATAAGTTTACACTTGACTGAGCACATTTCATGTGTAATGTCAGCAGTCTTTTTATTTATGTTTAACAGAACCTTTAACAATCTGAAGTTCTCAAATGAGAATAGCAAATCCTGAAGCCCTCACATGGCAAGCATATTCTGACAGCTGCAGAAGATAGGGAGCCCAAGCTAGCCCTTCTAACAGTTCTGCTTTCACAAAAACAGTCACTATCTTGTAGCTTCACACCAGAGAAGTGTTCAGTAAAGACAGGGAGCACTGACTCTTTTCAAGATAGCTCCACTCTTGTGATCTATTTATATTCCCAATGATTCAACTCCACATGCCTCTGCTTCGAGAATCTTGATGTAATTTTCAGTCTGCCATAGTAGAATCAGAGAAACACAGCCAGAACTCCCCTAGGTGATCTCACAACCTCAAAGAAACAGAAACTATCAGGTCATTGCAAGAGTGGTTCCACCTTCTAAAGACCCAAGACTACAGTTTATGAAGATGATAAAATTGTTGGGACCCATGTAGAAGACTCTCTTTTGTGGTGGATATGTCAGTTCTCTTCATTCTTATGCATTACTAGTTTTGAGGAAATTGAGTATGCAATTAATTTCTATTCTTAAACATGTATTTTCTTGTTTGCCTTGCTGATCTATCTTACATAACAGAATGTAATCTCAGGTCAAACTTAAACTTTGCTGAAGTCACATAATGAGAAAGTGCCAGCATCAGATAATCTGTAAATATTACTAAATGTCTCTTTAAGCCTCACTTTTAAGGACTCTTAGAAATATTAAGAAAATAGTGAAAATTCCAGATTTCCATTTAAAGGAAATGTAATAAGTCTTTTAATGACATGGAATTTAGTTTTATATTAAGCTATGAAAATATTCCATCGTGGTTTGAATAAGTTCTTATTCACCAGCATAGTAGTTAGGGGAGACATGACTCAATTGTTAAGCATACTGGTTGCTCCTGAAAAGGACCTGTGTTCTATTTCCAGCAACTGCACATTGACTTACAGACAGCCATCTGCTACTCCAGTTCCAGAGGATATAATATACTCTTCTGTTTCTTGTGAGCACTGTACACAGATGGTGCAAATACATACAGACTGAATGAATGTAATGAAAATAAATTATTTGGGGGAGAATAAAATTTAAAAAAATTCATATATTTTTAATTTCCTTAAAATATATAGTATAGAGAAAGAGGCACTGAGGCAGACATGTATAAGTCTATGATAACACTAGGTCAATGATCCAGTAGTTAAATATGAATAAGGAAATGGATTTATAAGAAATGACATTAAGAGACAAGTTGAAATAGCCCCCAAAACAGAGCTTAAGCGTGTCCATGAGCTCAGCACAGATGAGAGTAAAAGACTTCTGGGTCACAATTTTATTAGGAACTCCCAGCTGCAGCATTTATCGGACACTGAAGTTTACAAAGTGAAGGTATAGGGAGAGTCTTTTAAAGATTTAACCAGAAAGAATGAGAGATCAGTCCTTGTGAACACGGGCTCAGAATGCTCCTAAGGTAAAGACAGTCCTCTCTGCACACCAAAGGTTTCCAATGGGATCAGCAATTACAGTCAGTCACAAAGGGCAAAAGCTTCAAGAATCACTCAGATAAAAGAATTCTTTAAGAAGCACAATAATTGAAGCCAAACAGAAACATGAAAAAGAAGAAAAAAAAGATTAAAAGGAGCAAAAGCACGTGAAAGACGAAAAGAAAAAAGGGAGAATCGGAAGAAAAATGCAAAGGTGGAAGGAGAAGAGAAGAGAGAGGGCAGGAAAAAAACCAATGGAGTAGAGAACAGAAGAAGAGGAAGAGGTTGAAGAGAAAGATCGGGAAAGTAGGCGGACCAGAAAGAGGACAAGCGAGAGCCAGTTGACTTTTTAGGAGATAAATTTAGAGTAAATTACTTTTTATTTGAAGTTGTAGATTATTAGTATCTTCACTAACAGATTAAAATTGAGAGAAAGATTAATTAAACAACTTGTCTAGACCTGTACAGTCTAAATTGAAACAAAGACGTGAACCTTGGCTATCTGACACTCCAATGCCTTTTGGAACTTTACACCCCTCAATTCCTGCTCCCATTATAAATCTTCTTATATAATCATGGCAACACTTTCAAAATATAAACCACTTTAGAATGCAGAACAGTCTTATACGATATTCTGTGCAGATGATTCCTGTCTTGTTAGAAGGGAAATGAATGCAAAATCATCAGCAGGCAATCAGTCACATTTCACAAGGAAGAGGTTAAATGGCAGGCTCCATAAGTCAGAGGAGTCTTTATGCAATTTTTCTTAGAAACAATATTAAATGAATAAGCTATTCATTTATTTAGAAATGTATTGGCGAACTTAATAGACTTAATTTATATTTTCAGCTCAATAAAGATGCATAGCAAAATTCATTGAAAAACTCACACCCACTGTGTGAAGGGGAAACACACAGTAATCATCTCCACATGAATAAAACACCTTCCTAAAGGAGGGATTCTAAATAGTCTTCGCAGTTTTAAAAATCAGATCAAATGAGAAATGTGTGTAATATATTTCTGAGGCCATAGCTTTAGGCTCTCTGTATATTCAATAACTGTCACAAATCACAACTGGGAAGGGTACCTCACATCACAGATGGTCATATGGGAGTCTTGAGACAAGAATGTGCAGAAAGTATGTGCAGATAAAAGGGAAACTATTAATTCCAATATTTAGCATGATCATAGCTATGCATAAGTAACATTCGCTTCTGTATACTGGGTACAATCATTTATACCCAGATTCCAGGACAGATCATTACTGAATTATGCAGAATTCATCTTAGATATTTATTATTTGAAGTTCAGTAAATTCACTCCCATCTTTGTTTTAGGTGTGAGAAGTGTATCTCTCAAATGGGTGCCTCTCGATAGTTAATTCCATCTGGTAATCCAATGCTTGAGGATTTTTAACACTTTTGTTATTGTTCATCTTGGATTTTTGTTTCATTTTGTTGGGTTTGATTTCAATTGGCCTAGTATGTGCCTGAGAACACTTCAGACCGATGGTAAAAATACAGAAAAGCACACAAAACCATGTTCTCTAGGATTAACACATACACCTCTGTAAAGTTACTATGAAAATTACAGTCATGAGGGTAAAACATTTCAAACACATTATGCTTTTTTTTCATTTGAATACATTTGCTTTTCATGGTGTTTTCTGTATGTGCTCTAAGAAGTCATGTCCTACAGTTAGGAAATAAACAAAACAAAACAAAACAAAATCACAAAACAAAATACCCTGCATTGAAGGCCATATATAACACACTATATCATGTTTCTAACCTGTTGTTTCCTTTTTATGTCTAGTGTGTTGGGGGATGTTCTCAGCTTCCCAGATAAAATATCTAAGAATTAAGGATTATGGGACAGAAAACCTGTGCAGAGTTCACCGTTGTAATCTTAAAACCTAGTGACATTTTTCATCCTATCTCTGTGGCTAAAATATAATCAATATTTATGAAATAGTATAACCTTTAAACTGCAGTTGCTAACACTACAATACTTAAGATACCATTTCTCAAAAGTATTATAGCTCTCCTTCATTTCTTCAGAAGTCACAGCATTAAATGACTGGCTTACCACAGAGGCAACCAAGTAAATATGGTGCAGTATCGTTTACATGCAGTACACTGGCAGTGTGTCATGGCACAAACATTAGACTATTTTGACACAAATGGCTTTGATATACTCCGTGCTCCATATTTAAAATCACTCAAGCATTGATCTGATGCTCCTAACTTGCCGATGGATTCTATATAATTTTTTCAAAGAATTACTTAGTAATTTGTATATACTAAGGCCCATGACTTCTCAGCCTCCCGAGTTTTGGATAATACATTCTATTATCTTAATTTTTTGCTGACATCTATACTTAGCAATTGTTTTTTCTTTTGTTTTGTTTTAACACAAATGCACAAAGGGGAGAGATCGCTGTGGTCAACCTGGCACAAGGCACCTGAGAAGATAATCCTGCCCTCTTCCCTATCATCATTATACAAGCTGCTTAGCACCACCTCACACATTTCATGGCACATAAATCTGAAAGCTCATAACCATGGCTAAATTTTAAAGACAGGAAATAAAGACAGAAGAAGCGCACAATAATCAGTGTAGCTCATGGGGAATGAGAGTTTTGCACATGTTACATGAGAGTTCTATCATAAATTTATCTCTCACGAAGTATAGAAATCAGAGTATTTTTTTTAAAAAACACAAATTCAATTTTGATTTCTTACACTGTCTATGCAGGTTTACTTCAGGTTTTGCAACCAGCTATTAAATAATATTTCAGACATTGCTAAAAGGACACTAATTTATCAAGAGGTTGATAATTATTTGTTAATACATCTTGTTTTTATCTGTTAAAACGAAAGTGTGAGGGAGAAAGGAGTTAGCAACTCTTTTCTTTTAAAGAGCATCTGTCTGGAAGCTCACAGGCATCAGAGCCACCCTGCTTAAAACGTTCTGAGGTTACCATAAACTTGTGGCAACTTTTCAGTTAGGTGATGTTTACAGCATAGCTTGCTGAAACTTAAGATAGATATATGTTTGACATTTTTCCTTAGTTTGTTGACCTATAATAACTCAATAAATGTGCCCCCTGTAAAAGGAAGTTTGCTCATATTTATTTTATGCATAGTTACCATAGTTACACTGATCACTGCTATGCTTATAATTGTGATTGACAGCAGAAAACAATACACAATAAAGCTAGTGTCTTATTAAGTTTCCTGATTAACATACTGAGGGAGAGTCTGTGAACTGTTCACAATGTGTGTATCAAGAAGATCACAAAGTAGGAAACTGTATTGCTGTTAGTCCATGTTCAGTGTAAAATAACACCCACTGTGGAAATAGCTATAGAGTATGATGTTATATATGACGTAAAGTTTGTGATTCCCAAGGCTGTCAGCTTCATCCTGGACATGTTTTTTATCTTTTTTTTTCTTTCTTTTGTTTTTAGTTTTATTTTTCTTGGTTATTTTATGTCTTTATATTTCAAATGTTATCCCCTTTCTCCCCTCTTTTATACCCCTCCCCCCACTCTGTATTTCTATAAAGATGCTCCCACTCACACCCAACCACTCCAACCTCAATGCCCTGGCATTACCCTACATATGGGAAATGAGCCTTCACAGGACCAAAGGTTTTTCCTCCCGTTGATGCTGGACAATGAGATCTTCTGTTATATATGTGGCTAGAGTTATGGGTTCCTCCATGTGTACTCATTGGTTGGTGTTTAGTTCTTGGGAGCTCTAGTGAGGTCTGGTTGGTTGATATCATTATTCTTCCTATGCTGTTGCAAATGCCTTCTGCTCCTTCAGTCTTTTCTCTAACTCCTCCATTGGGGTCCATGTGTTCAGTCCATTGGTTAACTGCAACCATTCTCATCTGTTTAAGTGGGGCTCTGGAAGACTCTTTTGTTGAAGGACATTTTTTCCAGCTTCTGGCTATTATAAATAAGGCTGCTCTGAACATAGTGGGGCATGTGTCCTTGTTATATGTTGGAGTATCATTTGGATGTATGTCCAGGGGTGATATAGCTGGGTCCTCTGGTAGTACTATGTCCTATTTTCTGAGGAACCTCCAGACTGATTTCCAGAGTGGTTGTACCACCTTGCAATCCCACCAACAGTGGAGCAGTGTTCCTACCATCCTTACCACCATCTACTGTCACATGAGTTTTGATTTTAGCCATTCTGACTGGTATGAGGTGGTATCTCAGTGTTCTTTTGATTTGCATTTACCTGATGATGAAGGATGTTGAACATTTTTTAGGTGGTTCTCAGCCATTCGATATTTGTCAGGTGTAAGTTCTTTGTTTAGCTCTGTACCCCATTTTTAATAGGATTATTTGACTCTATGGAGTCTAACTTCTTGAGGTCCATCTTTTTTTTTATTTTTATTTTTTTTACATTTTATTTTTTTTTACATTTTATTTTTTTTATTAACTTGAGAATTTCTTATATACATTTCGAGTGTTATTCCCTTTCCCGGTATCCGGGCAAACATCCCCCTCCCCCCCTCCCCTTCCTTATGGGTGTTCCCCTCCCAACCCTCCCCCCATTGCCGCCCTCCCCCCAACAGTCTAGTTCACTGGGGGTTCAGTCTTAGCAGGACCCAGGGCTTCCCCTTCCACTGGTGCTCTTACTAGGATATTCATTGCTACCTATGAGGTCAGAGTCCAGGGTCAGTCCATGTATAGTCTTTAGGTAGTGGCTTAGTCCCTGGAAGCTCTGGTTGCTTGGCATTGTTGTACATATGGGGTCTCAAGCCCCTTCAAGCTCTTCCAGTTCTTTCTCTGATTCCTTCAACGGGGGTCCTATTCTCAATTCAGTGGTTTGCTGCTGGTATTCGCCTCTGTATTTGCTGTATTCTGGCTGTGTCTCTCAGGAGCGATCTACATCCAGCTCCTGTCGGTCTGCACTTCTTTGCTTCATCCATCTTGTCTAATTGGGTGGCTGTATATGTATGGGCCACATGTGGGGCAGGCTCTGAATGGGTGTTCCTTCAGTCTCTGTTTTAATCTTTGCCTGTCTCTTCCCTGCCAAGGGTATTCTTGTTCCCCTTTTAAAGAAGGAGTGAAGCATTCACATTTGGATCATCAGTCTTAAGTTTCATTTGTTCTAGGCATCTAGGGTAATTCAAGCATTTGGGCTAATAGCCACTTATCAATGAGTGCATACCATGTATGTCTTTCTGTGATTGGGTTAGCTCACTCAGGATGATATTCTCCAGTTCCAACCATTTGCCCACGAATTTCATAAAGTCATTGTTTTTGATAGCTAAGTATTATTCCATTGTGTAGAGGTACCAAATTTCTGTATCCATTCCTCTGTTGAAGGGCATCTGGGTTCTTTCCAGCTTCTGGCTATTATAAATAAGGCTGCGATGAACATAGTGGAGCACATGTCTTTTTTATATGTTGGGGCATCTTTTGGGTATATGCCCAAGAGAGGTATAGCTGGATCCTCAAGCAGTTCAATGTCCAATTTTCTGAGGAACCTCCAGACTGATTTCCAGAATGGTTGTACCAGTCTGCAACCCCACCAACAATGGAGGAGTGTTCCTCTTTCTCTGCATCCTCGCCAGCATTTGCTGTCACCTGAGTTTTTGATCTTAGCCATACTCACTGGTGTGAGGTGAAATCTCAGGGTTGTTTTGATTTGAATTTCCCTTATGACTAAAGATGTTGAACATTTCTTTAGGTGTCTCTCAGCCATTCGGCATTCCTCAGCTGTGAATTGTTTGTTTAGCTCTGAACCCCATTTTTAATAGGGTTATTTGTCTCCCCGCGGTCTAACATCTTGAGTTCTTAGTATATTTTGGATATAAGGCCTCTATCTGTTGTAGGATTGGTAAAGATCTTTTCCCAATCTGTTGGTTGCCGTTTTCTCCTAAACACAGTGTCCTTTGCCTTACAGAAGCTTTGCAGTTTTATGAGATCCCATTTGTCCATTCTTGATCTTAGAGCATAAGCCAATGGTGTTTTGTTCAGGAAATTTTTTCCAGTGCCCACGTGTTCCAGATGCTTCCCTAGTTTTTCTTCTATTAGTTTGAGTGTGTCTGGTTTGATGTGGAGGTCCTTGATCCACTTGGACTTAAGCTTTGTACAAGGTGATAAGCATGGATCGATCTGTATTCCTCTACACGTTGACCTCCAGTTGAACCAGCACCATTTGCTAAAAATGCTATCTTTTTTCCATTGGATGGTTTTGGCTCCTTTGTTAAAAATCAAGTGACCATAGGTGTGTGGGTTCATTTCTGGGTCTTCAATTCTATTCCACTGGTCTATCTGTCTGTCTCTGTACCATTACCATGCAGTTTTTATCACTATTGCTCTGTAATACTGCTCGAGTTCAGGCATAGTGATTCCCCATGAAGTCCTTTTATTGTTGAGGATAGTTTTAGCTATCCTGGGTTTTTTGTTATTCCAGATGAATTTGCAAATTGTTCTGTCTAACTCTTTGAAGAATTGGATTGGTATTTTGATGGGGATTGCATTGAATCTGTAGATTGCTTTTGGTAAAATGGCCATTTTTACTATATTAATCCTGCCAATCCATGAGCATGGGAGATCTTTCCATCTTCTGAGGTCTTCTACAATTTCTTTCTTCAGTGTCTTGAAGTTCTTATTGTACAGATCTTTTACTTGCTTGGTTAAAGTCACACCGAGGTACTTTATATTATTTGGGTCTATTATGAAGGGTGTCGTTTCCCTAATTTCTCTCTCGGCTTGTTTCTCTTTTGTGTAGAGGAAGGCTACTGATTTATTTGAGTTAATTTTATACCAAGCCACTTTGCTGAAGTTGTTTTTCAGCTTTAGTAGTTCTCTGGTGGAACTTTTGGGATCACTTAAATATACTATCATATAATCTGCAAATAGTGATATTTTGACTTCTTCTTTCCCGATCTGTATCCCCTTGACCTCCGTTTGTTGTCTGATTGCTCTGGCTAGGACTTCAAGAACTATATTGAATAAGTAGGGAGAGAGTGGGCAGCCTTGTCTAGTCCCTGATTTTAGTGGGATTGCTTCAAGTTTCTCTCCATTTAGTTTAATGTTAGCAACTGGTTTGCTGTATATGGCTTTTACTATGTTTAGGTATGGGCCTTGAATTCCTATTCTTTCCAGGACTTTTATCATGAAGGGGTGTTGAATTTTGTCAAATGCTTTCTCAGCATCAAATGAAATCATCATGTGGTTTTGTTCTTTTAGTTTGTTTATATAATGGATCACGTTGATGGTTTTCCGTATATTAAACCATCCCTGCATGCCTGGAATGAAGCCTACTTGATCATGGTGGATGATTGTTTTGATGTGCTCTTGGATTCGGTTTGCCCGAATTTTATTGAGTATTTTTGCGTCGATATTCATAAGGGAAATTGGTCTGAAGTTCTCTTTCTTTGTTGTGTCTTTGTGTGGTTTAGGTATGAGAGTAATTGTGGCTTCATAGAAGGAATTCGGTAGTGCTCCATCTCTTTCAATTTTGTGGAGTAGTTTGGATAATATTAGTATGAGGTCTTCTATGAAGGTCCGATAGAATTCTGCACTAAACCCGTCTGGACCTGGGCTCTTTTTGGTTGGGAGACCTTTAATGACTGCTTCTATTTCCTTAGGAGTTATGGGGTTGTTTAACTGGTTTATCTGTTCTTGATTTAACTTTGGTACCTGGTTTCTGTCTTGGAAATTGTCCATTTCATGCAGATTTCAAAGTTTTGTTGAATATAGGCTTTTATAGTAAGATCTGATGATTTTTGAATTTCCTCCAAATCTGTAGTTATGTCTCCCTTTTCATTTCTGATTTTGTTAATTTGGACACACTCTCTGTGTCCTCTCATTAGTCTGGGTAAGGGTTTATCTATAGTGTTGATTTTCTCAAAGAACCAACTTTTGATTCTGTTGATTCTTTCTATGATCCTTTTTGTTTCTATTTGGTTGATTTCAGCTCTGAGTTTGATTATTTCCTGCCTTCTACTCCTCCTGGGTGTATTTGCTTCTTTTTGTTCTAGAGCTTTTAGGTGTGCTGTCAAGCTGCTGACATATGTTCTTTCCTGTTTCTATCTGCAGGCACTCAGTTCTATGAGTTTACCTCTTAGCACAGCTTTCATTGTGTCCCATAAGTTTGGGTATGTGGTACCTTCATTTTCATTAAATTCTAAAAAGTTTTTAATTTCTTTCTTTATTTCTTCCTTGACCAGGTTATCATTGAGTAGAGCATTGTTCAATTCCCACGTATATGTGGGCATTCTTCCCTTATTGTTTTTGAAGACCAGTTTTAGGCCGTGGTGATCTGATTGAACGCATGGGATTATTTCTCTCTTTCTGTACTTGTTGAGGCCCGTTTTTTGACCAATTATATGGTCAGTTTTGGAGAAAGTACCATGAGGAGCTGAGAAGAAGGTATATCCTTTTGCTTTAGGATAGAATGTTCTATAAATATCTGTTAAGTCCATTTGGCTCATGACTTCTTTTAGTCTGTCTACGTCTCTGTTTAATTTCTGTTTCCATGATCTGTCCATTGATGAGAGTGGGGTGTTGAAATCTCCTACTATTATTGTGTGAGGTGCAGTGTGTGTTTTGAGCTTTAGTAAGGTTTCTTTTACGTATGTAGTTGCCCTTGTCTTTGGGGCATAGATATTTAAGATTGAGAGTTCATCTTGGTGGATTTTTCCTTTGATGAATATGAAGTGTCCTTCCTTATCTTTTTTGATGACTTCTAGTTGAAAATTGATTTTATTTGATATTAGAATGGCTACTCCACCTTGCTTCTTCCGACCATTTGCTTGGAAAGTTGTTTTCCAGCCTTTCACTCGGAGGTAGTGTCTGTCTTTTTCTCTGAGGTATGTTTCCTGTAGGCAGCAGAATGCAGGGTCCTCGTTGCGTATCCAGTTTGTTAAACTATGTCTTTTTATTGGGGATTTGAGGCCATTGATGTTGAGAGATATAAAGGAATAGTGATTATTGCTTCCCGTTATATTCATATTTGGATGTGAGGTTATGTTTGTGTGCTTTTCTTCTCTTTGTTTTGTTGCCAAGACGATTAGTTTCTTGCTTCTTCTAGGGTATAGCTTGCCTCCTTATGTTGGGCTTTACCATTTATTATCCTTTTTAGCGCTGGATTTGTAGAAAGATATTGTGTAAATTTGGTTGTGTCATGGAATATCTTGGTTTCTCCATCTATGTTAATTGAGAGTTTTGTAGGATACAGTAACCTGGGCTGGCATTTGTGTTCTCTTAGGGTCTGTATGACATCAGTCCAGGATCTTCTGGCCTTCATAGTTTCTGGCGAAAAGTCTGGTGTGATTCTGATAGGTCTGCCTTTATATGTTACTTGACCTTTTTCCCTTACTGCTTTTAATATTCTTTCTTTATTTTGTGCGTTTGGTGTTTTGACTATTATGTGACGGGAGGTGTTTCTTTTCTGGTCCAATCTATTTGGAGTGTGTAGGCTTCTTGTATGCCTATCGGTATCTCTTTTTTTTAGGTTAGGGAGGTTTTCTTCTATGATTTTGTTGAAGATATTTACTGGTCCTTTGAGCTGGGAGTCTTCACTCTCTTCTATACCTATTATCCTTAGGTTTGATCTTCTCATTGAGTCCTGGATTTCCTGTATGTTTTGGACCAGTAGCTTTTTACGCTTTACATTATCTTTGACAGTTGAGTCAATGATTTCTATGGAATCTTCTGCTCCTGAGATTCTCTCTTCCATCTCTTGTTTTCTGTTGGTGAACTCGTATCTACAGCTCCTTGTCTCTTCTTTTGGTTTTCTATATCCAGGGTTGTTTCCATGTGTTCTTTCTTGATTGCTTCTATTTCCATTTTTAATTCCTTCAACTGTTTGGTTGTGTTTTCCTGGAATTCTTTCAGGGATTTTTGTGACTCCTCTCTTGGTGCTTCTACTTGTTTATTTATGATTTCCTGGAATTCTTTCAGGGATTTTTGCGACTCCTCTCTATGGGCTTCTACTTGTTATCTAAGGGAGTTTTTCATGTCTTTCTTGAAGTCCTCCAGCATCATGATCAAATATGATTTTGAAACTAGATCTTGCTTTTCTGGTGTGTTTGGATATTCCATGTTTGTTTTGATGGGAGAATTGGGCTCCGTTGGTTCCATGTATTCTTGGTTTCTGTTGCTTGTGTTCCTGCGCTTGCCTCTCGCCATCAGATTATCTCTAGTGTTACTTTGTTCTGTTATTTCTGACAGTGGCTAGACTGTCCTATAAGCTTGTGTGTTAGGAGTGCTGTAGACCTGTTTTCTTTCAGCCAGTTATGGGGACAGAGTGTTCTGCTTTCGGGCATGTAGTTTTTCCTCTCTACAGGTCTTCAGGTGTTCCTGTGGGCCTGTGTCTTGAGTTCACCAGGCAGGTCACTTGCAGCAGAAAAGTTGGTCTTACCTGTGGTCCCGAGGCTCAAGTTCGCTCTCAGGGTGCTGCCCATGAGCTCTCTGGGGCGGCAGCAACCAGGAAGATCTGTACCTCCGTTTCCGGGAGCTTCAGTGCACTAGGGTTCCAGATTGCGTTTGGTGTTTTCCTCTGGCGTCCGAGATGTGTGTGCAGAGTGCAGTCTCTTCTGGTTTCCCAGGCGTGTCTGCCTCTCTGAAGGTTTAGCTCTCCCTCCCACGGGATTTGGGTGCAGAGAACTGTTTATCCGGTCTGTTTCCTTCAGGTTCCGGAGGTGTCTTAGGCGCAGGGGTCCTGCCGCTCCTGGGCCCTCCCCCATGGGAACCCAGAGGCCTTATACAGTTTCCTCTTGGGCCAGGGATGTGGACAGGGGTGGGCAGTGTTGATGGTCTCTTCTGCTCTGCAGCCTCAGGAGTGCCCATCTGACCAGGCGGTGAGGTCTCTCTCCCATGGGGTCTGGGAGCAGAAAGCTGCTGTGGGCCGGGATCCGCGGGTGTGGGACTCCTGGTAAACACAGGGAGTGCCCAGTCCTAGAGGAATTCTGCCTCTGTGTGTCCCCAGTTCACCAGGCAGGTCTCTTGCAGCAGAAAAGTTGGTCTTACCTGTGGTCCCGAGGCTCAAGTTTGCTTGCGGGGTGCTGCCCACGAGCTCTCTGTGGTGGCAGCAACCAGGAATCCATATTTTTTTTACGTATGCAGATATTCTGTCTTTAAAGTTACCAATGGTGAACAAGTGATAGTTAATATGCACATGGAAGAGAATGTCAAGTTAGAACAAGATGCATATGGTGAGCATATGATCTTCTGAGTGTAAAGACTTTGGAAGCAGCATCATCCAACTCCAGCTTTCCTGTTTGTATTCTTATTTATGATATCTATACAACGAATTATAGCAATTATTTAAGACTGAATCCTGTAATACCTTGTGAGTGCCTGTGGGTCTTAGAATTCCAAAACATGTTTTTAGGTTTAATTATTTTTTAAAAATATATCTTTCAATGTATTTCCCCAATATCATTACTTCTACCCCCTAGTACTCCCTTACCGAGATCCTCCCTTACCATCTCATTCCTGTACCCCTGCCTTCTCTTAGAATAAGGAACCCTCTTCTGGCAAGACAAACTTTATCTCATATGCATTTGCACTGTAAAATAGACTGCAGGCTTTGTATACAGAATTAATATAAAAATACTCATTTAATAATCTTATATAACTGGTACAGTTTTGGTGAAATATTTAAAATGTTTAATAAAATATATTTCAGTTTATTTTAACGCATTTTATTTAATAGTCACAAGCATATAATGCACTTTGGGCAAATCCATCTCCCATTCATTCTCCTCCAATTCCTTCCCTGTGCCTACCACCATATTTTATTCCCAATATCATGTTGTTCTTTCTCTCTTAAAATTTTATATCACTGAGTCCACTTAGTGCTCTCTATGATAGTGTCTTCTGAAAAACATGAGATATAATGAGCTCAGGTCCTGACATCAGTCTGTGACTGGCCTAGAATTTCTAAGGCAAGGCATTTAAAGTGCTTAGTCCAAGTTCAAAGGCAGCTGACACCCACGAAGCTACACCCACAAGTTGATTTCCTGTATATGAAAGCAAGTGTGTCCAGAAGACTACCACTGTATAACTTCCAAAACACAGTAATCTGGCAGAGGGATCCTCTTCCTGCTTCTAAGCCTGGCAGAGAAACAGTAGACACTATAGTGATAGATAGAAGACAGACAGAAGATAAATAATTGATAGATAACATAGTCAAATAGATGACAGAAAGATGATAAAGACAAATTGATGACATGTGTGATAAGTGATAGTTATAAGGTAGGTAATAACAAGAAAGATCATGGCCCCCTTCCAGTTAGGATCTGCGCTGGGAGCAGAGCCTCTGCTCTGGATCCCAATCCATTCAGTCCACACCCTGGTTGCAGCTTTACTCCCCAGGTATTCTTACACATCTAGAAAAAGAGATGATACCTCAACCCCACCCCAATACCCTGCTTAACTGGGGTCACAGGACACAGATACCCACCCATCCAGAGATGCATAATCAATCCTGTTTGCACTTGTATCTGATGAATACACTCTGTGCTGTATACCAACCTACTCAATTCAACACCCCAGTAGCAGCTATCAAACCCCCAGGGGTTCTTATCCACATCCTGGATTACAGGATCACAGCCTAACAGGCTCACAGAATGGACAGGCACTAGTCAGAGACAGTGAGGCCAGTTAACACCAGAGATAACCAGAATGACAAGGGGTAAGTGCAAGAACATAAGCAACCGAAACCAATACTACACAGCAACACCAGAACCCAGTTTTCCCACTACAGAAAACCACGGATACTCCAATACACCTATAAAGCAAGATTCAGATCTTAACTCCCATCTCATAAAGATGATAGAGCACTTTAAAAAGGACATAAATAACTCCCTTAAACAGATACAGGAGTACACAGGTAAACAAGTAGGAGCCCTTAAAGAAGAAACACATAAATCCCTTAAGAAATACTGGAAAACACAATCAAACAGGTGAAGGAACTAAACAAAAACATCCAGGATCTAAAAATGGAAGTAGATGTCAGAGGCAAGATGACAGCTTTAAGAAAATAGAGTGCTACCGCCAGGACCTGAAGGGACCAGATCAACAGTTCTCTGAACCCAAATCCCATGGTAAGGAGAGCTAAACCTTCAGAGGGGCAGAAACGCCTGGGAAGCCAGAAGAGAATACACTCTACCCACATTTCTGACTCCAGAGGAAAACACCTAACACCATCTGGGACCCTGGTGCACGGGGGCTCCCAGAAAAAGCAGCGCAGGCCCTCCTGGTTGCCGCCCTCACAGAGAGCTCAAAAGTAACCATCCATGAGCAAACTTGAGCCATGGGACCACAGGTAAGACCAACTTTTCTGTTCCAAGCAACCTGTCTGGTGGTCTCAGGACACACAGAGGCAAAATTCCTCTGGGACCAGACACATCCGTTTTTTAGCTGGAGCCCCAACCTCTCTGGTCCCAGCCCACAGCTCACTGCTCCCAAACCCCTTGGGAGAGAAAGAGCTCACCGCCCTGACAGGTGGGCACTGCAGAGTGGGAGAGACCACCAATATTGCCCACCCTTGCCCACATCCCTGGCCCAAGAGGAAACTGTATATGCCCTCTTGAAACCGGAAGATAGGAGCATCGGAGCTGCAGGTCCCCCACTCTCCAGACACCACCTGGACCTGAAGGGACCGGATCAACAGTTCTCTGCACACAAAACCTGTGGGAGGGAGAGGTAAAACTTCAGAGGTGCAGGCACCCGTGGGATGCCAGAAGAATCTACACTCTGCCAAAATTTCTGTCTCCAGAGGAAAATGCCTAATGTCATCTGGGACCCCGGTGCACAGGGGCTCCAGGAAAAAGCACCGCAGGCCCTCCTGGTTGTCACCCTTACAGAGAGCTCAAAAGCAGTCCCCCATGAGCAACTTGAGCTGTGGGACCACAGGTAAGACCAACATTTCTGCTCCAAGCGACCTACCTGTTCGACTGAGGACACAGGCCCACAGGAACAGCTGAAGACCAGTAGACAGGAAAAGCTAGACGCCCGAAAGCAGAACACTCTGTACCCATAACTGGCTGAAAGAAAACAGGAAAACAGGTCTTCAGCACTCCTGACACAGGCCTATAGGACGGTCTAGCCACTGTCAGAAATAGCAGAACAAAGTAACACCAGAGACAATCTGATGGCGAGAGGCAGGCGCAGGAACCCAAGCAACAGAAACCAAGACTAAATGGCATCATTGGAGCCCAATTATCCCACCAAAGCAAACAATGAATATCCAAACACACCAGAAAAGCAAGATCTAGATTTAAAATCATATTTGATCATGATGCTGGAGGACTTCAAGAAAGACATGAAAAACTCCCTTAAAAATATGGAGGAAAACATAAATAAACAAGTAGAAGCCTATAGAAAGGAATCACAAAAATCCCTGAAAGAATTCCAGGAAAACACAATCAAACAGGTGAAGAAATTAAAAATGGAAATAGAAGCAATCAGAAAAGAACACAGGGAAACAGCCCTGGACATAAAAAAAACAAAGGAAGAGACAAGGAGCCGTAGATACAAGCATCAACAACAGAATACAAGAGATAGAAGAGAGAATCTCAGAAGCAGAAGATTCCATAGAAATCATCAATGCAACTGTCAAAGATAATGGAAAATGGAAAAAGCTACTGGTCCAAAACATACAGGAAATCCAGGACTCAATGAGAAGATCAAACCTAAGGATAATAGATATAGAAGAGAGTGAAGACTCCCAGCTCAAAGGACCAGTAATTACCTTCAACAAAATCAGAGAAGAAAACTTCCCTAACCTAAAGAAAGAGATGCCCATAAACATGGAAGAAGCCTACAGAACTCCAAATGGATTGGACTAGAAACTCTTCCCGTCACATAATAGTCAAAACACCAAATGCGCAAAATAAAGAAAGAATATTCAAAGCAATAAGGGAAAAAGGTCAAGTAACATATAAAGGCAGACCTATCAGAATCACACCAGATTTCTCTCCAAAGACTACGAAAGCCAGAAGATCCAGGACAGATGCCATACAAACCCTAAGAGAACACAAATGCGAGCCCAGGTTACTGTATCCTGCAAAACCCTCAATTAATTTAAATGGAGAAACCAAGATATTCCATGACAAACCCAAATTCACACAATATCTTTCTACAAATCCAGCCCTACAAAGGATGATAAATGGTAAAGCCCAACATAAGGAGGCAAGCTACACCCTAGAAAAAGCAAGAAACTAATCATCTTGGCAACAAAGCAAAGAAAAGTACAGAAACATAACCTCACATCCAAATATGAATATAGCAGGAAGCAATAATCACTATTCCTTAATGTCTGTCAACATCAATGGTCTCAACTTCCCAATAAAAAGACATAGATTAACATACTGGATACACAATGAAGACCCTGCATTCTGCTGCCTATAACAAACACACCTCAGAAACAAAGACAGACACTACCTCAGAGTGAGAGCCTGGAAAACAACCTACCAAGAAAATGGTCAGAAGAAGCAAGCTGGAGTAGCCATTCTAATATCGAATAAAATCGATTTGGAACTAAAAGTCATCAAAAAAGATAAGGAAGGACGCTTCATATTCATCAAAGGAAAAATCCACCGAGATGAACTCTCAATCCTAAATATCTATGTTCCAAATACAAGGGCACCTCCATACACAAAAGAAACCTTACTAAAGCTCAAAACACACATTGCACCTCACAAAATAATAGTAGGAGATTTCAACACCCCACTCTCATCAATGGACATGTCATGGAAACAGAAATTAAACAGAGACATAGGCAGAATAAGACAATTCATAAACCTAATGGACTTAACAGATATTTATAGAACATTCTATCCTAAAGCAAAAGGATATACTTTCTTCTCAGCTCCTCATGGTACTTTCTCCAAAATTGACCATAAAATTGGTCATAAAACAGACCTCAACAGATACAGAAAAATAGAAATAATATGTTGCATCCTATCAGAAAACCACAGGCTAAAGCTGGTCTTCAATAATAATAAGGGAAGAACGCCCACATATACATGGAAGATGAACAATGCTCTACTCAATGATAACCTGGTCAAGGAAGAAATAAAGAAAGAAATTAAAGATTTCTTAGAATTTAATGAAAATGAATATACAACATACCCAAACTTATGGGATACAATGAAAGTTGTGCTAAGAGGAAAACTCATAGTTCTTAGTGCCTGCAGAAAGAAACAGGAGAGAGCATATGTCAGCAGCTTGACAGCACACCTAAAAGCTCTAGAACAAAAAGAAGCAAATACACCCAGGAGGAGAAGGAGGCAGGAAATAATCAAACTCAGAGCTGAAATCAACCAAGTAGAAACAAAAAGGACCATAGAAAGAAACAACAGAATCAAAAGTTGGTTCTTTGAGAAAATCAACAAGATACATAAACCTTTAGCCACGCTAAGGAGAGGACAGAGAGAGTTTGTACAAATTAACAAAATCAGAAAGGAAAAGGGAGACATAACTACAGAATCAGAGGAAATTCAAAAAATCATCAAATCCTACTATAAAAGTCTATATTCAATAAAACTTGAAAATATGCAGGAAATGGACAATTTCCTAGACAGATACCATGTACTAAAGTTAAATCAGGAACAGATAAACCATTTAAGCAACCCCATAACAACTAATGAAATAGAAGCAGTCATTAAAGTCTGCCAGCCAAAAAGAGCCCAGGTCCAGATGGATTTAGTGCAGAATTCTATCAGACCTTCATAGAACACCTCATACCAATACTATCCAAACTGTTCCACAAACAGATGGAGCACTACCGAATTCCTTCTATGAAGCCACAATTACTCTTATACCTAAAACACAGAAAGACCCAACAAAGAAAGAGAACTTCAGACCAATTTCCCTTATGAATAACGACGCAAAAATACTCAACACAATTCTGGCAAACCGAATCAAAGAGCACATCAAAACAATCATCCACCACGATCAAGTAGGCTTCATCCCAGGCATGCAGGGATGGTTTAATATATGGAAAACCATCAACGTGATCCATTATATAAACAAACTGAAAGAACAAAACCACATGATCATTTCATTAGAAGCTGAGAAAGCATTTGACAAAATTCAACACCACTTCATGATAAAACTCCTGGAAAAAAATAGGAATTCAAGGCCCATACCTAAACACAGTAAAAGCCATATACAGCAAACCAGTCACTAACGTTAAACTAAATATAGAGAAACTTGAAGCAAGACCACTAAAATTAGGGACTAGACAAGGCTGCCCACTCTCTCCCTACTCATTCAATATAGGTCTTGATGTTTTAGCTAGAGCAATCAGACAACAAAAGGAGATCTATGGTATACCGACTGGAAAAGACAATGTCAAAATATCACTATTTGCAGATGATATGATAGTATATTTAGGTGATTTCAAAAGTTCCACCAGCAAACTACTAAAGCTGATATAAAACTTCAGCAAAGTGGCTGGGTATAAAATTAACTCAAATAAATCAGTAGCCTTCCTCTACACAAAAGAGAAACAAGCCGAGAAAGAAATTAGGGGAATGACACCCTTCATAATTGTTCCAAATAATATAAAATACCTTGGTGTGACTTTAACCTACCAAGTGAAAGATCAGTACAATAAGAACTTCAAGCCACTAAAGAAAGAAATCGAAGAAGACCTCAGAAAATGGAAAGATCTCCCATGCTCATGGATTGGCAGGATTAATATACTAAAAATGGCCATTTTACCAAAAGCAATCTACAGATTCAATGCAATATCCATCAAAATACCAATCCAATTCTTCAAAGAGTTAGACAGAACAATTTGCAAATTCATCTGGAATAACAAAAAACCCAGGATAGCTAAAACTATCCTCAACAATAAAAGGACTTCTGGGTGAATCACTATCCCTGAACTCAAGCAGTATTACAGAGCAATAGTGATAAAAACTGCATGGTATTGGTACAGAGACAGACAGATAGACAAATGCAATAGAAATGAAGACCCAGAAATGAACCCACACACCTATGGTCACTTTATTTTTGACAAAGGAGCCAAAACCATCCAATGGAAAAAAGATAGCATTTTCAGCAAATGGTGCTGGTTCAACTGGAGGGCAACATGTAGAAGAATGCAGATCGATCCATGCTTATCACCCTGTACAAACTTAAGTCCAAGTGGATCAAGGACCTCCACATCAAACCAGACACACTCAAACTAATAGAAGAAAAACTAGGGAAGCATCTGGAACACATGGGCACTGGAACAAATTTCCTGAACAAAACACCAATGGCTTATGCTCTAAGATGAAGAATCGACAAATGGGATCTCATAAAACTGCAAAACTTCTGTAAGGCAAGGACACTGTGGTTAGGACAAAACGGCAACCAACAGATTGGGAAAAGATCTTTACCAATCCTACAACAGATAGAGGCCTTATATCCAAAATATACAAAGAACTCAAGAAGTTAGACCGCAGGGAAACAAATAACCCTATTAAAAATGGGGTTCAGAGCTAAACAAAGTATTCACAGCTGATTAATGCCAAATGGCTGAGAAACACCTAAAGAAATGTTCAGCATCATTAGTCTTAAGGAAAATGCATATCAAAACAACCCTGAGATTTTACCTCACACCAGTGAGAATGGCTAATATCAAAAACTCAGGTGACAGCAAATGCTGGCGAGGATGTAGAGAAAGAGGAACACTCCTCCATTGTTGGTGGGGTTGCAGACTGGTAAAACCATTCTGTAAATCAGTCTGGAGATTCCTCAGATAACTGGACATTGAATTACCTGAGGATCGACCTATACTTCTCTTGCACATATATCTGAAATATGCCCCAACACATGACAAAGACACATGCTCTACTATGTTCATAGCACTGTTATTTATAATAGCCAGAAGCTGGAAAGGACCCAGATGCTCTTCAACAGAGGAATGGATACAGAAAATGTGGTACATCTACACAATGGAATATTACTCAGCTATCAAAAACAATGACTTTATGAAACTCGTAGGCAAATGGATGGAACTGGAAAATATCATCCTGAGTGAGGTAACACAATCACAGAAAAACAAGCATGGTATGCACTCATTGATAAGTGGCTATTAGCCCAAATGCTTGAATTACCCTAGATGCACAGAACACATGAAACTCAAAAGGGATGACCAAAATGCAAATGCTTCAGTCCTTCTTTAAAAGGGGAACAAGAATACCCTTGGCAGGGAATAGTGAGGCAAAGTTTAAAACAGAGGCAGAAGGAATACCCATTCAGAGCCTGCCCCACATGTGGCCTCTACTTATACAGCCACCCAATTAGATAAGATGTATGAAGCAAAGAAGTGCAGGCTGACGGGAACCGGATGTAGATCTGTCCTGAGAGACACAGCCAGAATACAGCAAATAAATAGGCTGATGCCTGTAGCAAACCACTGAACTGATATTGGGACCCCCGTTGAAGGAATGAAAGAATGTACTGGAAGAGCTTGAAGGGGCTCGAGACCCCATATAAACAACAAGGCCAACCAACCAGAGCTTCCAGGGACTAAGTCACTACCCAAAGACTATACATGGACTGACCCTGGGCTCCAACCTCATAGGTCGCAATGAATAGCCTAGTAAGAGCACCAGTGGAAGGGGAAGCCCTTGGTCCTGCCAAGACTGAACCCCCAGTGAATGTGATTGTTGGGGGAGGGCGGTAATGTGGGGAGGATTGGGAGGGGAACACCAATGTAGAAGGGGATGTGGGGGGGGGTTAGGGAGATGTTGGCCTGGAAACCGGGAAATGGAATAACTATCAAAATATAAATAAGGAATAGTCAAGTTAATAAAGAAAAAAATTAAAAAAATAAAATTGGTAGTAGAAACATTAAAGAAAACACAAAGGGAGACAACACTGGAGGTGGAAAACCTAGCAACAAGAGCAGGAGTCACAGATGCAAGCCTCCGTCATCAACAGAAAACAAGAGATAGAAAAGAGAATCTCAGCAGTAGAAGATTACATAGAAATAATCAACACAACAGTCAACAAAAATACAAAAAGCATAACTCAAAACATTCAAGAAAATCAGTGCAAATGAAAGGACCAAACCTGGGAATAATAGGTATAGAAGAGAGTGAAGATTCCTAACTCAAAGGGCCAGCAAACATCTTCAACAAAATAATAGAAGAAAGAGTTATGGGGTTGTTCAGATGGTTTATTTGTTCCTGATTTAATTTTGGTACCTGGTATTTGTATAGAAAATTGTCCATTTCCTCCAGATTTTCCAGTTTTTGTAGTAGAATCTGATGATTTTTTTAAATCTCCTCAGATTCTGTTGTTTTGTCTCATTTCATTTCCGATTTTGTTAATTGCCAGGTATCAAAGTTAAATCAGGTACACATTAACCATCTAAACAACCCCATAACCCCTAAAGAAATAGAAGAATAGAAGTAATTTTTTTGTCTCCCAACCAAAAAGAGCCCAGGACCAGAAGGGTTTAGAGCAGAATTCTATCAGACATTCATAAAAGACCTCATCCCAATACTGTGCAAACTATTCCACAAAATAGAAACAGATGGAGCAGTACCAAATTCCTTCTACAAAGCCACAATTATGCTTATACTTAAACAAACAAAGACCCAACAGAGAAAGACAACTTCAGACCAATTTCCCTTATAAAAATCAACACAAAAATACTCAATAAAATTCTTGCAAACCGAATCCAACACATCAAAATGGTCATCCATCATGATCAAGTAGGTTTCATCCCAGGTACGCAGTGATGGTTCAATATATGGAAATCCATCAATGTAATCCTTTATCTAAACAAACACATAGATAAAAACCACAGGATTGTTTCATTAAATGCTGAGAAAACATTTGACAAAATTCAACACCCTACATGATAAAAGTCCTGGAATGATCAGGAATTCAAGGCCCATACATAAACATAGTAAAAGCAATATACAGCAAATGGGCACCCAACATCAAATTAAATGGAGAGAATCTTGAAGCAATCTCACTAAAATCAGGGACAAGACAGGGCTGTCCATTCTCTCCCTATGTATTTAATATACTACTCAAAGTCTAGCCAGAGCAACTAGATAACAAAAGGAGATCAAACAAATATAAATTGGGAAGGATGAAGTCATGATATTACTATTTGCAGATGATATTATAGTATAGATAAGTGACCCCAAAATTTCCACCAGAGGGCTACTACAGCTGATAAACAACTTCATCCATATGGCTGGATATAAAATTAACTCAAACAAATCAGTAGCCTTTCTCTGCTCAAAGGATAAATGGGATGAGAAAGAAATTAAGGAACAGTCTTTACAATAGTCACAAACATTATAAAATACCTTGGTGTGACTCGAACCAAGCAAGTGAAAGATCTCTATGACAAGATCTTCAAGTCCCTGAATATAGAATTTGAAAAAGATCTCAGAAGATGGAAAGATTTCCCCTGCTTATGGATTGGATTAATGTACTAAAAATGGCCATCTTATCATAAGCAATCTACAGATTCAATGCAATTCCCATCAAAATTCTTACTCAATTCTTCATAGAATTAGAAATAGCACAATGGTGGACTCTTGCCGCCAACCATTTAAATGAGAATACAGTCTCCATTGGAGATGTTAGAGAAAGGAATGAAAGAGCTGAAGGGATTTGCAACCCAATCAGAACAACAATACTAACCAACCAGAGCTCCCAGGGACTAAACCACCTTCCAAAGAGCACACATGGACAGACTCATGGCTCCAGCTGCACATGTAGCAGAGGATGGCCTTGTTGGGCACCAATGGGAGGAGACGCCCTTGGTCCTGAAAAGGCTGAATGCCCCAGTGTAGGGAATGTCAGGGTGGGGAGTCAGGAAGGGCTGGGTGGGTGGGGGTAACACCCTCATAGAAGAAGAGTCAGGGGGCATGGTATGGGGATAACATTTGAAATGTAAATAAATAAAAAATCCAACAAATAAAAAAAAAAAGAAAGAACAATTTTCAATTTCATTTGGAATAACAAAAAAACCCAGGATAGCAAAAACTATCATCAACAATAAAAGAACTTCTCGGTGTGTGTGTGTGTGTGTGTGTGTGTGTGTGTGTGTGTGTGTGTGTGTGTGCAGGGGGTGGGGGGATCACAGTTGCTCACCTCAAGCTGTATTACAGAGCAATCATGATTAAAAACTGTATAGCCTTGGTACAGAGACAGGTAAGTAGATCAATGGAATAGAATTGAAGACCCAGAAATGAACACACTATGGCTACTTGATCTTTAACAAAGGAGCTAAAACAATCCAGTGGTAAAAAATAGCATTTTCAATGAATGGTCCTAGTTCAACTGGCAGTCTGCATGTAAAAGAATGCAAATTGATCCATTCTGTTCTCCCTGTGCAAAGCCCAAGTCCAAGTGGACCAAGGACCTCCACATAAAACCACATACACTGAATCTAATAGAAGAAAAAGTTAGTAAGAGCCTTGAACACATGGGCCTAGAAGAAAAATACCTGAACAGAAAATCAATGATTTATACCCTAGGATCAAGAACTGACATGTGGGAACTCATATAACTAAAAAGCTTCTGTAAGGCAAAGGACACTGTCAATACGACAAAATGGCAATCCACAGATTGTGAAAAGATCTTTATCAACTCTACACCCAATAAAAGGCTAATATCCTAAATATACAAAAAAACTCAAGAAGTTATACTTCAGAGATCCAAATAATTCTATTAAAACATGGGGCAGAGCTAAATAGGAAATTATCAACTCAGGAATCTTACATCACTGAGAAGTACTTAAAGGTATGTTCAACATCTTTAGTCATCAGGGAAATGTAAATCAAAATGACCCTAGGATTCTACCTCAAATTAGTTAGAATGGCTATGAGCAAAAACTCAGGAGACAGCAAGTGCTGGCGAGGGTGTGGAGAAAGAGGAACATACCTCCATTGCTGGTGGGATTGCAAACTGGTACAACCACTCTGGAAATCAGTCTTGTTCCTCAGAAAATTGGAAATTGTTCTACCTAAAGACCCAGCTATACCACTCCTGGCCATATACCCAGAAGATGTTCCAATATATAACAAGGACACATGCTTTATACCATGTTTATAGCAGCCTCATTTATAATAGAAGCTGAAAATAACCCAGATGTCCCTCAAGAGAAAATGTGGTACATTTACACAATGGAGTACTATTCTATTCAGCTATTAAAAACAATGACTACATGAAATCTTTAGGCAAGTAGAACTCAAAAATATCCTGACTGTGATAACCCAGATACAAAAGAACACATATGAGATATACTCATGTTTAAGTGGATATTAGCACCAAAACTCACAATGCCCATGACACAACCGTATGGAGTTAAGGAGGAAGGAATACTAGGGTGTGGATGCTTTAGTTCTGCATTGAGGAGGGGACAGGATGATTGCAGAAGGTGGAGGGAGGGCAGAACCTGGGAAGGAGAGAGGAGTGTGAGGAAATAATGGGGGCAGTATCTGGCAATTTTGAGGACAGAAGGGAGGTACAGCAAGTCAGGAAATCTAAGGAAAATATGTAGCAGAAGGGGGCGGGCACTGGGGATAAGCACTAGAATGTCCCGGAGGCCAGGGAAATGAGAGGCTCCCAGGACCCAACAGGGCTGGCTTCAGTAGAGAAGGGAAGGTAGAACCTGTAGAGATCACCTCCCATAGATAGGCACAGCCCCTGATGGTGGGATAGGACCACATACCCATCTCAGTGTTTTTAACCCAGAAATGTTCATGTCCAAAGGAAAAATCAAGGACAAAAAATGGATCAGAGTCTGAAGGAAGGGCCATTGAGGGCTGCCCCACCTGGGGATCCTTCCTGTCTGCAGACACTGAACTGGACACCGTTGCTGTTGAGAAGAGGCACTTGCAGACAGGAACCTGGTATTAATGCTGCTTGTAAGGTTCAGCCAGCCACTTACCAAAATAAGTGTTGATACTTGGAGCCATCCATCAGACTAAGCTCAGGGACCCTCGTGCGGGAGCTAGCAGAAGGACTGGAGGAGCTGAGGAGAATTGCAACACCATAGAAAGAACATCAGCAGGCCAGACCACCCAGTACTCCCAAGGAATTGATCACCAAAAAAGGAGTATACAGGGAGGGATCCATGCCTCCAGATACACATGTAGCAGGGGATAGTCTTGTCTGACATCAGTGAGAGGGGAAACCCTCATCCTGTGGAGGTTTGATGTTTCAGGGTAGGGGGATGCTGAAAAGGTAGGGTGTGAGAGGGTGGGTAGGTGGTTGGGTGAGCACCCTCACAAAGGCAAATGGGAAGGAGGGAGATTGTACGATGGGGAGCTTGTGAAGAAGTAACTGTGAAGTGTGATATCATTTGAGAAGAAATTAATAGAATGATTAAATAAATAAGAAATAAGAAATGATAGTGTTGATGAAGATAAAGATGATAGATGGTAGATAGATGATTGGATAGATGACAGATAGATGGTAGATAGATGATAGATGATTGACATATAGATAAATGGATGATAGATAATGGATTATATAGATGATAGATATAGATTATTAGATAGACAATACATAGATAGATGACATATGTATAAATAGATGAATAAATAGATACAGATAGATGATTAGATAGATAATAGATGATAGATGATAGATATAATAGATGACTGGGTATATAATCAATAGATGATAGAAAAACATGTACATATGTACATACATTCATACATACATAACAAACATAGGTATTCACACGGGTAAATAAATACACAGATAGATACATAGATAAGTAGATATGATAGAAGGGTGATTGGCAAATACAGATTATATTAGATAGATTTTCAAAATGTGACCAAAGCTGATTTAAGATTTACACTGGATCTGAGACTCAAACTCAGCAATTCTCCTGACTCAGCCTCTAAGTACACGAAACAAGAGGCATGAACTACCACATGCAGGTCGACTCTCGGGCAGTTAGTGAGAAGATATTCATTCCTAGTCTGGTTCACACAAATGTAAATTAGCATGAGGTACAGATGGGAAAACTTTGTTCTTGAGGTAGTGAAGCTGCCTAGATGGCCTTGTAACTAACTTTGAAAGACCTCATAGTATTTTAGGATATACCCTTGTAGACTGAGTCGACAAACTATACAGTCATGAATTACCATTTAACAATTGTAATACATTTTTTTTGTTAAGAGTACCCTTGATGGCTGTGCACGACTGTGGAATTAATAACTACTGTGCTCATGCTGAGCATTGGGAGTTGGGATTTTCTGCAGAAAAGATCTATAAATGTCAAGACTGGGTCTCACAGAAATCCCAGAGAAAGGATATAATGAGATGGAGACTAAAGATGCACACTTGAGAATTAAGTCTAACAGCCTCCTTATCAGACATGTCAATCTAATTGTTCTTTTCTTATATGGGCAGATTATGACTATTCACAGTCCCTCAGGTAATTTTTTTGTTCAAAACTGTAAAATTGGAACAATATTGCTGATACAAAGAAAGTACCAGAAGGAGCCCAACACACTGAGATAGAAAAGTGGTGCCAGTCCCATTCTCTTTGGAAAAGAAAGGCTGTTTCTCCAGGCCCTAGAGGAGGAATTCAATATTTCTTTGGGAATTTTGTTTTCTGAAAGAACTAGACTTCCAGTGTCGTGTGTCCTTTACAAAAGACACCAAGCTTCTTTTCTAAGGATGGCTCTGCTGGTCTCAGTGCATGGAGGATATTCTCCACACCAAAACTCCCATTTCACAGAATAGCTGCACACAATCCTGCTTCCAACACTTCTAGCCAATGAACTGATTTTGCCTAGAACTCTTGAAACTCTGTACATGACAGTTGTCATAGAATCTGCTTCCAGGTAAAGTGTGAGAAATGGAGAGTCAAGTAATTATCTTGTAAGGATATTATCAAAAGAAACAAGGGGTAAGATCAAACTTAAAGACTGTGTGTGAATCCAGTACCATCTGATACATAAAATTATAGTTCTGTAGTTAATTCTTTCCCAATTCTTCCCCAATTCCAAGCCAAAAAGGCCATTCCTTTATTGCTTTCTTAGACAACTCCCTCAGAAATACGTTTGTGAGTGCTCTCTATTTCTGTATTACCTATATTATTTTCTGAAATATAAGCAACTCCTTGATACAAAGAAGGACTGTTTCCTTAAGACACTATATCCATCACTCTGAAAATCAAACATCAAAGAAGCTAGCACATCTGTGTCCTTTTCCTCATACTTCATAAACAATGGCCTTGATCAGGTCTCTATGCACCTGCTTGCCATGAAGATGCAAGGTGTGTCCTGTATTGTTAATTACAAGTAATTAGCTAGTGCAGGTGATTGTCATTCTTTGCAGAGGCAACTGTGACAGAATACGTAGTAAGCCAAGCTGTTGTGCCTCCTGCCAAGAAAGGAAGCTTTCTAGGTCTCTCTATAATTGAGACATAGAATATGTGTTAATTGTGTACACTTCTTAGCCCAGTACACAGGTGCAGCAGGTAATGGGAGGGTGGAGTAAGATGGCATCCCACCTCTGCAGGAATTCAGGATTTTAGGTTTTGGAAATCTCAGATGATTCTCGTCAGTTTTAAATGTATCACATATTAATTAAAACACTGCTTTCCCTACTCTGTTCTGTAAAACTAGAAATCCCTCTTTGTTCTTATGTTGCTTATCTAATTACCACCAGCCTTCTTCCCCAGGTTCCTCCCCCATCTCTGCTGACCATTGCTCAACTCCACTCTTCTATGGCACTGATGTTCACCATTAGCATCTGTCTCTTTTGGTTGGTTTAAATAATGCCCCAAAGTCCCATCCTTATTCTTGCAAATGACAGCCAGGGTTTACTCTTTATGACAGAATATGATTCCAATGTGTTCATGAGTCAAATATTTTATTCCTTTATGAGCTGAGAGATTCATTTTTAACTTAGCTACTGTGGTCAATGGAGAAACAACCTCTGTGGTACATTATCTCTTTGGCGTAATGGCCTCTTCTTCTTTTTCTGTGTCCCAGCATTGAGGTTAATGGACAATATGATTGTTCTATTGCTTAATGTGTAAGAAATGTCCATATTGTTTTGTCTGAATTTGTTTACATTTCTATCAAAATACTAAAAAAGTTTACCATTTTGGCTTCTCTCCTGACATTTGCTCTATCTCTATAACTGTGGTAAGAATCTGACCTGGGTGAGACAGTATCATATGGTTTGAGTCTGTTTCCATGAGATATTGAACATTTTCTGGATTCTTGATGAGTATTGATATATCTTTTGAGAGGCTTGTTCAGACTTGCAGCCTATTTTCACTGGATACTCATGGTTTTGTGCTTAGCTTCTTGAGTTCATTCTGTATTCTGTTTGGATACAAATAATGTTTGTGGGGAGTAGATTGGACTTTGTTGGTTATTTCCTTTGTTGAGCATATGTTCTCATTTAGTAGGATTATATTCACCTAAGTATACCATTGATGCTTCTGTCTTTAGATAGTCTACCTAAACATCACTGCGTACGTTTGAAATTTGGAGTATATCCTATGTGTTTTCTTTGGTAATCTCATAGATTCAGATTTTACATTTGGAGTTTCAATCTATTTTATATTGATATTGTATTACAATGAGATATTTCATTCTCCGTTGTATATTTCTTTCTCCAGTTTATTTATATCCAACCTTTCCACCACTGGTTGTTGAAAGAGTTTATCCCTCCTGTCATGGGTTCCTGGCAACATTTTAAAATATTGTTCATATCACTGAATCAGTTTATTTTATCAGTTTATTTTATCATATCAGTGTAATTCTATTACACTCTCTATATGTCTGTTTTAATGGCAGATTTTTCCTGTTCTAGTTACCATAGCTTGCACTATATTTTCAGATATAAAGTCAGATAATATTAATTTTCTGAGTTTTTAGTTTTTAGTTGTTTCTCTGGAGTATTTTCTTCCTCATGATTATTTCGGCTACTGAGGATAAATTTTAGAATCATTCCTTTTTGCCATTTCTGTAATTTTTTTATTGTAATTGAACTAATCCTATATCATGTGTAATATCTGTATTTTATCTTTATTCTTTGAAAAAAAATATTAGAGTGACAAGATATCTATGTCTTAATGATCTTATCATTTATGTAGTCTCATCAAATTACTTAATATTTGATCAATGATAGATACATCTTTTTTACCCCATCAAAATATTTTAATTAATTAATATTTAATTAATTAATATACTTCAGATTTTATTCCCCTCCAAGTCCACCCTACCATGGCTCCACATCCTCTCTCTGACCACCGTACTCCCCCTGATGACTGCTACGCATCTCCACAAAGATGTCCCCACCCCACCCAACCCACCAGATCTCTAAACTTCCTGGGGCCTCCAGTCTCTTAAGGATTAGTTGCATCTTCCCTGATTGAATCCGGGGATCCTCTGCTGTATATGTGTTGGAGGCCTCTTCTCAGCTGTTGCTCTTGTCTGGTTGGTGATCCAGTGTCTAAGAGACTCAGGGGTCCAGGTGAATTGAGACTGCTGGTCCTTCTACAGGGTGGTCCTCCTCCTTAGCTTCCTCCAGCTTTTCCGTAATGCAACCAAATGGGTCAGCAACTTCTGTTCCTTGGTTGGGTGGTACATATATGCATCTGACTGTTTCAGCAGCTTGTTGGGTCTTTTGGAGTGCAGTCATGGCAGGTCCCTCTTTGTGAACATCCCACAGCTTCAGCAACTGTGTCAGGTCGTGGGGCGTCCCCTTGAGCTGGATCACACTTTGGGCCTGTCGCTGGACCTTCTTTTTCTCAGGCTCTTCTCCATTTCTACCCCTGCATTTCTTTCAGACAGGAGGAATTGTGGGTCAGAGTTTTGAATGTGGTATAGCAACCCCATCCCTCACTTGATGCTGTGGTCGGCATTGTTGTTCTTACGGGGTGGGGTGTCAAGCCCCTTTAGCTCTTTCAATCCTTTCTCTAATTCCTCCACCATACGTCCCTTTTTCATTTTAGTGGTTTGCTGCTAGCGTTCGCCCCTGGTTGTGTCTCTCAGAAGAGATCTATATCCGGTGCCTGCCAGCATGCACTTCTTAGCTTTATCAATCTTATCTAGTTTTGGTGGCTGTATATATATGAGCCATGTATGGGGCAGGCTCTGAATGGCCGTTCCTTCAGTCTCTGCTCTAAACTTTGCCTCCATTTCCCCTCCTATGGATATTTTTGTTACTCCTTTCAAGAAGGAGTTAAGTATCTGCATTTTGGTCACACTTCAAGAAGGAGTGAAGCATTCTCGTTTTGATCATCCGTCTTGAGTTTCATTTGTTCTAGGCATCTAGGGTAATTCAAGCATTTGGGCTAATAGCCACTTATCAATGAGTGCATACCATGTATGTCTTTCTGTGATTGGGTTAGCTCACTCAGGATGATGTTTTCCAGTTCCAACCATTTGCCTACGGATTTCATAAACTCGTTGTTTTTGATAGCTGAGTAATATTCCATTGTGTAGATGTACCACATTTTCTGTATCCATTCCTCTGTTGAAGGGCATCTGGGTTCTTTCTTTCATTAATTATTTTGTTATCTTTCTTTCTACTTTATTGATTTGAACCATGGGTCTATTATCTGCCTTCTCCTCTTCTGGGATTTGTTTTCATCTTTTTATTGTAGAGCCTTTAATTGCAAGAGTAAGTTGCATACTTCTTTATTGAGACATTTAGGGCTATGATCTTTCTTCTTTGCACTGCTTTCATTATGTCTCATAAATTTGGGTATGCTTTGCTGCACTTTCATTGAATTCCAGAAATCCTTTTAGTTTCTTTATTTCTTCCTTGACCCACTAAAATTACTCAGTATGAGTTATTAAGTTTTATGAGTTTATAACATTTATGTTGTTTCAGTTGTTGTTGTAGTCCAACTTTAATATGTGATGGACTGATAGGATACATGGACTTATTGCAATTTTCTTATATATGTTGAGACTTGTTTTGTGACTCAGCATATAAAAAATTGGAGAACGTTCTGTGATGTACTGCAAAGAAGTTTTATTATGTTATATTTGGGCAAAATATTCTGTATATATCTATTAGGTCTATTTAAGTCACAATGCTTGTTACTTCCATTATTTCTCTGCTTAATTTTTGTCTGGAAAACCTGTCCATTGCTGAGAGTGGGGGATGAAGTATTCTACTATTAATGTGTGGTGTTTATTGTTTGATTTAAACTTTAGTACATTTTTTATTAATATGGGTTTCATTGTGTTTGAGGCATAGATGTTTAGAATTGAAATGTTATCTTGGTGGATTTTTTGTTAGATGAGCATGAAGTATCCTTCCTCATCTCTTTTGATTAAGTTGGTTGAAAGTTTATTTTGTTTGATAGTAGAATGGCTATACCAGCTTGCTTCTGAGGTCTACTTGCTTAGAAGTACATTTCTCAACCCTTTACTCTGAGGTAATTTCTATCTTTGATGTTCACATGCAGATTTTGATTGAGAGGAATGATGTATCCTGGTTTTGCCTCTATTCTTTTAGCCTGTATATTTTAATTGGAGAATTGAGTCCATTAATGTTAAAGGATATTAATGACTTGTCACTTTGATTTTAGTGATGGTAGTATGAGTGTGTGTGTGTGTGTGTGTGTGTGTGTGTGTGTGTGTTTCACTTCTCTTGGTTTTCTGGTGTAAAATTTCCTGCAAATATCTTCTATAGACCTGCCTTTGTGAGTAGACACTCTTTATAATTTGGTGTTATCATAGTATATCTTGCACTCTCCATCTGTGGTGATTAAAACTTTCACTTGATATGGTACTTTGGGTTGGCATCTGTGATTTCTTAGAATTTCCAAGACACCTGCTTTGGCTCTAGCTTTCAGTGTCTCTACCGAAAAGTTAGATGTAATTTTAATACATCTGTGTTTATATGTTTTCTTAGCAATTTCCCCCCTCAGCTTTTAATATTCTTTCTTTTTTCTGAATCCTCAGTGTTTTAATTATTATGTGGCAACAGTTTTTTTTCAGATCCCATATGTTTTGTGTTCTCTAATCTTCTCATATGTTTCACTTTCTTTAGGTTAGGGAACTTTTCTTCTATGATTTTGTTGAAAATATTATCTGTTCCCTTAAGGTCTGAATCTTCTATTCCTATTATCATGGGTTTGGTATTTTCATACTGTCTGAGATTGCCTGGATGTTTTGTGTCAGGAACTTGTCAGATTAAACATTTTCTTAGATCAATATATCAGTTTCCCTATTATATCTTCTGTGTCTGAGATTCCTTCTTCTATCTCTTCTATTCTGTTGTTGATATGTTTGATATGTTTTTTTCCCTGTAGTTCCTGTTTGCTTACCTAGATTATTCCATCTCCACAATTTCCTCAGTTTGAAGTTTTATTTTTTGTTTTGTTTGTTTGGTTTTGTTTGTTACTACTTCTAGTTTCAGTTTCTCTCTTAAACATTCTTATTTGATATCTTCACCTGTTTTGATTATATTTTCCTGTAGGTGTAGAGTAAGGGAAGTATTCATTTTCTCTATCTTCATAAGACTGAACTTAAGCCATTTTCTTTTGCTTTATCTGTGTTTGAATATCCAGGATTTGCTGTAGTAGGATATCTAGATTCTGGTGATGATATATTGTCTTGGCTGTTGTTGATTGTGTTTTCAGACTGGGCTCTAATTTTCTGGGTTTGGAATGATTAGAAGTTTATGTGATAAGCTCATCTTTGTTAGTTTGGTCTGCTTGGGCTTATTATTGGTTTAGGTGCTGAGTTTACCTTTGTTAATTTGATCATACTTGAATAGTTTCCCTTGGTTTGTCTTTCTTCCTGTTTTTCTGGCCCAAAGTGATTGGAGTTCTTATAAAGAACTGGCTGCCAGTTTTCAAGTCCAGTAGTGTATCTGCTGTGGTTTTCCTGGCCTGTATGCACTCATCTCTTCATCCTTTAATACAGTCCCTCCACCTCTGCAACCTCTTACACAAAAGAAAATCAATATCTTATTTTAGAAGCTGTAGTGTGTCAGAGTATGTCCCACAGTATACACTTTTTTCCACACGACATAATTTGCAAATGTTCATGACAGTGAGTCATTGGTCTCTTTTGAGGTCTTTGGCTTCGGCTACATGAAAATGTTAGTCATCACAGAATTTCTTATCATATATTTTATTGTTGCTCCAAGTCACTGAGATCCTATACCTTTGGATGTATAGAACCGACAGCTTTGCTCACTCCAGCAGTTTATAGATGGAGTAAATTTTGGAGTGGGCCAACTCAAAGCGCTGTATCTGGGCCTGCATCTTAGCTCATCTGGTCATCTTGTCAGAACTCCCACACCACTAGGATGAGGTCAGCAGCACTGTACTGACTAGTTCAGTCAGTCAGTGCTATAGCCTCCCAAAGGCATAGCCAACTCTTCTGCTCTCAGGCCTTTAGGGCTGGTCTACATGAACCCATACCAGCTAGCTAGTCCAGCTCTACTGTGCTGCCTTGGCAAGATACAAGGATGTTGCAGACATCAACAGTGACCCAGGCAGCAAGAGCCTGGACCAAGGACATCTGTCTGGAGTTTGGTGGTAACAGAATGCCTCTGTCCTGGTCCCTCCTGTCAAAAAATTTAGACAGGACCTTCAGCAGCAGAGTGAACCAAGATCTTGTAATGGTCTTAGGTGGTGCTGTTGGCTACTCATATAAGGCTCTTTCTTACTACCTTTGAGTCTCCAATTCTACCTCCCTTCATCCTTCTACTTCTCTTTTTCTTCCATCTCTCAACCATTTACTTGTTCACCTTTGTGGCACCCTGGGCCTCTGGGAGTCTGGGGTCATCTCAGGAGGTCTATGCTCTGCCCTTGTCTTGTGGTACCCAGCTTAGTCTGCCTGCCAGGGCAGCATGGCATCAGAATAGGGTTCACCTCTGTTGTGGTTTCTCTGGTATGACCACATGGCACCATCTTGGGCATTGTCTGACTGCTTGCACCCTGTGGCACTGGTCAGAGGTGATCTTAGGAGTAGGTGCCTTTCCTGTGTGGGAACACATGGCTCCAGACTAGTGGTCTTTTCAGGTATTCTCTGTCTGCACAGGCCTTGTGACTTCTCCTTCTTTTTTTATCCAACCAAGTATTACTTTATTCTTGTAGGAAAACTACACTTTTAAGAAAAAAAATCACCTATAAAATTTGAATAGCTAAAGCTGGCCTCGTGGTTATAAAATGTTTGTCTTGAAAGCATTAGGACCTATCTTAATTCACAGCCCTAGGACACATGTAAAACTTTGCCTGGCACCACACAATGCAATCACAGTAACAAGGAGACAGAGACAGAGAGATCTAGAGGGATCACTGACTACCCAGCCATGCCTCTTTGGTGAGCAGCATATCATTAAAAGGCCCCTTTTCAGAAGAAAAGTATGATGAAATGATAGATAAGTTTGTCCTCTAGTCCCAACTTACATACGCATTTGTTCATGCGTGTTTACTGATCCCCACACAGACTCATACATGCATGTGTGCAAATAGAAATAAAAGAGGTAATAAAATGGCTTATATAATTTTAATGCAATTTTATTAAAATATCAAAATTTATATATGTCATTGTCTATTTTATGAGTTTTGTGAAAATTCACAGAATGGGTGTATGTAGGTTTAGATTATTTTGAACTTTAGTTTCATTTCTTTTACAGGCTCTGAAAGGGGTGTGTAATATTGTGCTTATTTTGTGGAATGTCTTAGGGAATCACAACTATAAATCTTGCTCATCTCAGCAGGAATAGTTAGAGTCAAGGTAGATATATACAGAGAAACTCTATTTGTGCCTTTTTCTTCTGCTTCTGTGAATCCAGTTTCTTAGCTAAAACCTCTGGAAAAGAAAGCCATTCATTTACTTTTTATGTCCACTTGTAGAAAGTTTAATAACCTTTATTTCATTGTATGATTGTAGGCAATAGAATGCTTTTCCATAAATATGAGTAACATCCACCAACCCACTATTTTACGTTGTTGTTTATGTAACTTCCAGAAAGTGTTTGTAGTTCCTTTGAATTAATTACATTTTATTTTAGGGTCTGATCCTTATTTCTTTCTATTTATTGAATTTAGTCTTACATTATCTGCCACATTTAGACACTTTTAATTATTTTTGTAGATTGTATTTGCTACTATAGATTTTATTAAAGTTCTATCTTATCACAGAACCTCTGGGTCTGCCCAGACTTTAAATATTTTATTCCTTCCTGTTATAACAACATTGATTATATGCCACCTACTATCCTGTGTTGTGGACTAGGTTATGTGCATATGGACACAGTGTATCTCAAAGAAACTCATCAACTCTCCAGAAGCTGAATTGTTCTGCTTCTAAAGTTTTTTTTGCACTTAGGTATATGCTACAGGAAATGGGTACTTTTAATGTCTGCCTTAAGGACCATATAGGAACCTTCACTAGGTAGATAAAGATGATTTTCCTGTGTTTTAAATCATATCCAAAGACCTGTTCTCACTTGTCCTGCTCTGAACATTCTCAATTGTGGACAAAAAGCAGCCAAGGCCCAGGCAAAGGCTGGAGAATAAGGACTCTGCCCAATATGGGATCCCTGTTGCTTTTGTGCATATCCTGCTGCTGCAGATGATGATGGCTATGGACAGAACCTACTCACACTTCTCACATGCCCCTACACAGACAGACATATCCTTTTCCCTTCTTGTTATATCTAGACTCTATGTTTGTTCCCAACAGGAAATGAATGAGGGAGTCTTCTACTCCACACAGATGCAAAAAAAACCGCGCTACAAGTCAGTGGCTTTTCAAAAACAAAACTTTAAGTTGGAAGGACAAGAAGATGCATAGATATGAGAAAATTAGAATGGGATGAATTAAGGGAAATTTTGATTAAAACACGTTTGGTGCATATGTAAAATAATTACTTAAAAATCCAAATATAAAAGTACTATGGAAAAACAAAATAAAAGTATGTTGACACAAAGAGGTTTAGTATTCAAGGAGAAAAATACAAAGTGAAGTGGAAGCATACCATGCTGGTGTAGTCAGCATGGTATAGACATTCATGAGGATACTTGCTCAAGACATGGGCCATTAGGCAAATCTTGGAAAACAAGTACGAGGTAGTTGATGTCTGGCACACATAAGTGAAAAGAAACGAAATCTCAATCTGTCCTGCAGATACTTTGAAGGAGAGTTGAGGCTTCCTCAAAACTCCCCTTGCCATTATAGTTAGTTTCCTGAACAGGAGAGAAGGGGCCACTGATTCTCTGAGACAACCTTGTATTCTTATTTAACTGGTGCCTTCCAAAAAGTTATTCTACTCTTTAAATTTTTTTTATTATTTGCATTGAAAAAAACAAACAAACAGCAAACAAACAAACAAAAAAAAACCCAGCAGTTTTTCAATACTCTCCCATGAGCTGAGTTATAATCCCTAGCAAGAGAGGTTTTTGTTTGTTTGGTTTTTTTTGTTTTTTTTTTTAATTTCAGTTATCCCCTGTATCTTTAACTGGGCAGAAGCTCCCTCCTTCCCTTTTGTTGCTGTTTCAGTCTCATCGCCCCATGATTTTAGAGAAAGTTTAATATAGCAACATGACTGCTCTGGAAAGGGATCACAGCCAGAATGCAGAAATTCCATAATTATAGTATGATCTGGCTGGAATACAGACACACAGTATACACTTTTAATTCCTGGTTCTGAAGGTAAGATTAGTTCGTAAAAGTAATCAGCCATGTTTTAAAGTCTGGTCTAATTGAGGGGCAAAGGGATGAATCAGAGAAAGAATTTGAAGTAGTTTATGCCTAACTCAGATGAGAAATACAGGAAGGAGGGGCTACTTAAGGGAAGTGTGAGATAGAAAAAATATGAGGTGTGTGTGTATGTCTGTGTATGTGTGTGTGTGTGTGTGTCTTTGTGTCTGTGCGTGTGTGTGTGTGTGTACAGCAGTTTTAACAGTACAATTTTCTAGAGAAAAGTTGCAGAGAGATGAGCTAGACAAAGGCAAAGAACAAACCAGAGAATTCAAAGGAGCTGGAAGATGAGATTAAATTGTCAACGTTAGTATGAAGCCAACACATAACACTTCAGTCAGAAACCATGAGAAGCTGAAATGAATCATTTGGCTTGGTAACTTAGAGTATATAGAGGATTGAAGCTTCCAGGCCCAGACCTAGGGATATTTAGAACACAGAAAAATTCTCTAGGTTCAGCCAAACTGTGTATTCACACATCTTGGTTACACCTCTCATCTCATCCCAATATTGAATGAAATAAAAGTATCGTTACTACATGATTTTAGTATTATGAACATTTCTTAGTTCTCAAATATTGTATTTTATATAGCTGTGGACTGCAGTGGATATTGTTTGATGAGAGTTGAAGGTTGGAAGCATAAGCTTGAAGTCTTATGCTACCACCTGCTAGCTTGTTGATGAGAAGATCACAGTTTTCAAGTATACCAGTCTATAGCACAAGCACACATGTCAATTTTTCTTTTGAAAACCTGGCCACCATTTACATATCCCGAGAAAAATAATAAAGAAAATATATGGGCAGTGTCTGAGAAATAGTCAATACAAAATATGTTTTTTTCTGCTTTGATATAGATTCATTTAAAATCTGTACACAATCTTGCCTAACATTTTAAGAAAAAGGAGCTGTGTAAGGAAGGCATATGTCAAAAAGAAGGTTTCTTCAAGTATAGGGTGTAGAGGAGTGGGCAAAACAATTAAATCTGGAAGGAAACATGGGTGGATTTATTAAACTTAGGGATGTGGGTACAGGGTTGGCAAGCTTTTGACTAAAGGAAGACATGAAGTTAAAGGGGGGAATCCACCAGAAAAAAACAACTTTATAAACCGAGGAAGCTGCTACATGGTCATTTTGTTTATTTACTTGTTTTTTCTTCATTCTTCTCTTGAGAAGTTTCCTCCTTCAAATACATTTAAAGTTTCTTAACCTCATTGACCAAGATACAGAATCACTTAAATGAACAAACTAACTGTATTAAAAAAGAGAAAGAAAAGGAAAAGAATGGAAAGGAAAGGAAAGGAGGAAGGAAGAGAGAGAGAGAGAGAGAGAGAGAGAGAGAGAGAGAGAGAGAGAGAGAGAGAGAGAGAATGGTACTTAGTAAATATTTAGTGAAGGGGCAAATGCTCGTAGAGCATCCAGCAAAGTGTGCTAGAGATGAAGCTTTCTTTGCTACTAGCCAATCAGTTCAATCTCATTAAACAGTCCCAGGACTTACAAACAACCCCCACCTACTCCACGGTGCTCAGGATTCCGTTAAGACTATGTGAACGCACTATTACTTCACTCATTATTCACTCAATTCATTATTGTACTTCCATCGTACTAAGCCAGAAAAGTGAGTACTAAAGAATTTAGTTTTAGTAATTTTATTATAGTAATTTAATTATTTAGTAATTTTATTAATAAATAAAAGCAGGAGAAAAGATAATAAAAATCTAAAAGGGTGGGCACATAATAAGAAAGAAATCCTAAAATCATAAATATATATATATATATGTACTAAATTGCAAAATTATTCAGTGCAGTTGAGATGTGGAAGAAGATTTTAAAACTTGAATTATTTGGAGGATGACAAGATGGCTCATCAAGTAAAGAACTTTGCCACCAAGCTTGAAACCCTGAGTTCAATCCCTGAGTCCTTAATGGTGGCAGGAGAGAACAGACTCCTGAATGCAGTCCTCTGACCTCCACCACACTCATGCTGTGGTATGCATGCATCTGCCAATTCATACACGTGGAAACACACATACACACACACACACACACACACACACACACACACGTGTGTGTGCACATATGCATACACACAGCATGCACACAAAGACACACATGTGCACACATATACTGTACTGAAATAAATGCCGTAAAAATAATATTAGTTTTAATCCTCCATTTCCATAAGAAAAGCAGATGAGTGTAAATAAATAATGATTCTATTCTTTTCCTAGTATAGACGGGGCATAGGAAGGGAAATTGAGAAGGGAGTAGAGGCAGTGAAAGAGAAGGAACAGAAAGAGAAAGAACAGAGAGAGAGAGAGACAGAGAGAGACAGAGAGAGAGACAAAGAGACAGAAAGAGAGAGACAGAGAGAGAAAGAGAGAGAGGTGGTATGCTGAGAACATGTTCAGAGAGAGAGAGGAAGACAGAGGGAGAAAGAGGTCAGAGAGAGTAGAGAGGTCCAATAGTGATTCTTAAAATCACAGGGTTATTTGGCTTCAGAGTACAACTTGCACCAACTATCTCACTAGTAGTAGAACTTCTTGCTTCAAATGGTGTATAGTGGTGATATGTCTAGTTTCTTTACATTTTCATTTCTTTTGAAAAAATGAAAGAACAAAACACTAGGATATCAAATTGAATTTAAGTGAATTATTTCAAGGAAGATCATAAGTTCATTACATTTTCATATTAGAGTGTATATTATGCCAAAAGGATTTTTCAGTTCAAAATTATCTTAATATATAATTTAATAGACTAATGAAATTACTTTTCTGATAGTATTATATTAGAATAATTATGATAGACCATAAGTAACACATTTCTTTTTCATTGTGGTGTGTGTCAGATAGGCTAGTAATAAGCACTCTGGAAAGTCTTATCTTCATCCAATATTAACTCTGAAAACATGAAATTTGTGTCGAGAACCATACAGATTACACTCCTGTATTAGAAAAAAAATTTCGATATTTGAGCAAAAATGAAGTTTATCTTCTGTTGGCTTGCGTATAAAATAAAGTTAATTAAAGGAGACTCGATGAGAGTGATTGGGACTGTTTTCGAGACTGAGACTCGGTAGACTCATCCACGCACTAGATTCCCACGCTTCCCTTGTGGCTCTACTGAGAGAAGAGGGGATCAGCTGGAGTGAAGACAGTGAAGTGCTGATGCAGAGGCAGGAGCTCTGTGTTCTTGTAGTGCTTGTCTGGAAAGTTAACAAAAGCACAGGAAGCTTGGAGAGACACATTTACAAGAGAAGCTAATGGGAAAGGCTACAACCAGGAACATTGTTCCTGGTTGTCGTGTCTTTATGACATTACCATGGGTCCAATCAGGATATTCAGCAGTTACTATGGAGAAGGTTTGAATTCCATAAGGGAGTCATGCTCCGTTACATGTTAAATTACAGCTGATGACAATTTTACCTTTAACTTTGCAAAGAGAATATGTATCTTAAAACCCATCCCAATTAGAGCATTTTTATGAATTTAACACAGGCCTGACAGAAAAACATAACAGGAATATATACTGCCCAGACTTAGGCTCCCCTCAGAACACTGAAAATATATTCCTGGCTATGTTGAAAATACACTTTAAAAACATAAGCATTCTGAGAAAAATATAATGTAAATTAATTACTTGAGATACCAAGAGCCTGCTTGACACCGGCCAGTTATACATTCTTCCATTTACTGCTTCCAAGTGTGTTTTCTGAACACTTTCAGCTCCATCATCTCAAAAGTTCCCTGCTGCTGTGGCAAGTTGGTGAGTGCACTATTTCCCGTGTCCACCTCTGTATCTTCCTTTTGTTAGTATTATTGATTAGGTGGGAAGTATTTCCTGGATTGAAGTCCCCCTGCTGGTGGTGCTTCTGAGAAATCATTGTGTCAGAGGTTAACAACTTGACCAAAGGATCAGCACTTTGAGGACTTCATAGCAGAATGGAGTATTTGAAGTTGTGGCAGTTGGAGAGGGTAATTGACGGGTTTGTGGCTGTGTAGGGTATATTTGGTTCCAATTCTTCACCCTCTTCTCTGGATCCTGCCTGCCCCTATGTGAGCCACCAGGCTCCAACAACACTGATAGAACAGTGTTTTGCCTTACCATGCACAGGATCAGAAATTGTAGTGCCAAATAGTATGGACTGAAATATCTGAAATTGTAACAATAAATAAATATTTCTGGGCTAGTGAGATGGCTCAGCAGTTAAGAACACTGACTGCTCTTCCAGAGGCTCTGAGTTCAATTCCCAGTATCCACATGGTCGCTCACAGCCACCTGCAATGGGGTCGGGTGCCCTCGTTTGCTGTATCTGAAGACAGCTGCAGTGTACTCATATACATAAAATAAATAAATAAATCTTTAAAAATTTAAAAATAAATAAATGTTTCCACCTTTATAGTTTTTCCTCAGGTATTGGCATAATGAAAAGACTATGTAAGCCGTTGGCCTTTATATCCCATGCTTTCTGTGAACTGCAATACTCCTGTAAATGAGTTCAATACCAACATTGAACCAGACATACAAATGTCAGAAGATGTGGCATTCCTATTAGTGATTTAGGGAAATAAAACTGAATACAGCCAGAACCTGACAATACAGAGGTGTATGCACACAGCCAAACAGGGGACTGAGCACAGGGTCCCCAGTGGAGTAGTAAAAAGACTGAAGGAGTTAAAGAGGTTTGCAACCCCACAGGAAGAACAACAATATCAACCCACCAGATCCCGAGAGCTCCGGGTGACTAAACCACCAACCAAAGAGTACACATGGAGGGACCCATGGCTCCAGCTGTATAGGTAGCAGAGGATGGCCTTATTGGACATAGATGGAAGGAGAAGCCCTTGGTCCTGTGAAGGCTCAATGCCCTGGTATAGGGGAAAACCAGGACAGGGAGGAGGGAGAGAGTGGGTGGGTCACAGAAGCAGGGTGAGGGAAGGTTGGATAGGGGGTTTCCAGAGGGGAAACCAGGAATTGAGATGACACTTGAAATGTAAATAAACAAAACATCCAATAAAAAATACTGAATACAATAGTGCATGGAGTAGACAGAAGAAAAATGTCTAATTTCCCAATGTATAAATTCATAAAATGTGTTGCTTTTGTTCCTGAAATAGGGTGGGAGGAAGGGCAGCCTGAAAATTGACATACACTAAAAGTGAGTGTTAAGAGTATAGGCCTAACCCTGTGATGTCCTTGGCAAAGTAGTTGGGAACTGTTCTCTGGTTAAAGTAATTTTATATAAAGAATTATTGTTAACACTGTTATTTTTCACAAGACATACTACTTAGTGTGGTAGTTTCAATGTGATTTCCCCACATAGGTTCATACTTTGTAACCAGGGAGTAGAAGTATTTGAAAGGATTAGGAGATCTGGCCTTGGTGGAGGAGGTGTGTTACTGGGGTTGGACTTGATATTTCCAAAATGCCATTCCAAATCTAGAGTCTCTCCTTTCCTACAGCCTACAGATCTGGATGTAGAACTCTTAGATACTCCCCGAACACCAAGTCTGCCTGCATACTGCCATGTTCTTTGCCATAAAGACAATGGACTAAATCTCTGAAATAGTAAAGAAGCCCCAACTAAATGCTGTCTTTTATATGAGTTGCAGAGGGCATAGGGTCTCTTCACAATACTAGAACCCTGACATATATCAAATTTTTAATAGTATTGATTATCCAGAGTTTACTTGCTGTATTTTACAAAAGGAGTGCATAGTTAAAGGGTACACTCATTTGCAGAAAGTCATTTCAACAGCACCTTTATAATATACACTATGAGTTCTTTCTTTAACATGAAGTAAAACAGGAAGAGTTACAACTTGAAGATCAACATATAACAATATCTTCCTCTCTAATGTCTTAACTGTAGCTTTATTCCTCATGGTTCACTGCTGATTCAGGCACTGATCTTGGCAAGTTGTTTTTCCTCGGTGTTATTTTCTCTAGAATTTTGCTGTAACTTTTTTGAGGCATCAAATCACTAAATGATGAACTCAGAAATATAAAGCATTATATTTTCATAAAAAGGCAATATGCATATTTTTTCTCCACATGAGCTGTGAGACTCGGGCACCAGCGAGTTCTGATATCACTCTCTTCTCCCATGCCTTAACATCTCACTCCTTTGTTTTTGTTGCGTAGTGACCACTGAGGTTTTAAAGACATGGTTCCATGTTCCAATTTAAAACCAACCCATACTTGCTGGATTCTGAGACAAGATGTTCTGCCTCTTGGTTCATTTAGTTTCTATCTTGGTGTTTATAGATTTCTCTTTTCCAAAACCATAGAATCTATTAATGTAATGAGACTCCTCATTCTTTTTTCTTGAGAACCCTTTAACTGTGATATTAGCTTTTCCAGAATTCAATATTTTTCAAATAAAATCCTGTGAGGATTGTGATGATTCTTCTGTGGAGTTGAAGACTTACTCTGTAAAGTAAAAATTACTATATGAAAAAGAAAACTGGACAGACACCGCCGGACCCTGAAGGAAACAGACCGGATAAACAGTTCTCTGCACCCAAATCCCGTGGGAGGGAGAGCTAAACCTTCAGAGAGGCAGACAGGCCTGGGAAACCAGAAGAGACTGCTCCCTGCACACACATCTCGGACGCCAGAGGAAAAAGCCAAAGACCATCTGGAACCCTGGTGCACTGAAGCTCCCGGAAGGGGCGGCACAGGTCTTCCTGGTTGCTGCCGCTGCAGAGAGCCCCTGGGCAGCACCCCACGAGCGAACTTGAGCCTCGGGACCACAGGTAAGACCAAATTTTCTGCTGCAAGAAAGCTGCCTGGTGAGCTTGGGACACACGGAAGCAGAATTTCTCTAGAACCGGGCACGTTCTGTGTTTACCGGAAGTCCCACACCCGCGGATCCCGGCCCGCAGCAGCTCTCTGCTCCCAGACCCTGTGAGAGAGAGACCCAACCGCCTGGTCAGGTGGGCACTCCTGAGGCTGCAGAGCGGAAGAGACCACCAACACTGCTCACCCCTGCCCACATCCCTGGCCCAAGAGGAAACTGTATAAGGCCTCTGGGCTCCCGTGGGGGAGGGCCCAGGAGCCGCAGGACCCCTGCCGGAGACACCACCGGACCCTGAAGGAAACAGACCGGATAAACAGTTCTCTGCACCCAAATCCCGTGGGAGGGAGAGCTAAACCTTCAGAGAGGCAGACAGGCCTGGGAAACCAGAAGAGATTGCTCCCTGCACACACATCTCGGACGCCAGAGGAAAAAGCCAAAGACCATCTGGAACCCTGGTGCACTGAAGCTCCCGGAAGGGGCGGCACAGGTCTTCCTGGTTGCTGCCGCTGCAGAGAGCCCCTGGACAGCACCCCACGAGCAAACCTGAGCCTCGGGACCACAGGTAAGACCAAATTTTCTGCTGCAAGAAAGCTGCCTGGTGAACTCAAGACACAGGCCCACAGGAACAGCTGAAGACCTGTAGAGAGGAAAAACTACACGCCCGAAAGCAGAACACTCTGTCCCCATAACTGACTGAAAGAGAGGAAAACAGGTCTACAGCACTCCTGACACACAGGCTTATAGGACAGTCTAGCCACTGTCAGAAATAGCAGAACAAAGTAACACTAGAGATAATCTGATGGCGAGAGGCAAGCGCAGGAACCCAAGCAACAGAAACCAAGACTACATGCCATCATCGGAGCCCAATTCTCCCATCAAAACAAACATGGAATATCCAAACACACCAGAAAAGCAAGATCTAGTTTCAAAATCATATTTGATCATGATGCTGGAGGACTTCAGGAAAGACCTGAACACACTTAGGGAAGCACAGGAAAACATTAATAAACAAGTAAAAGCCTACAGAGAGGAATCGCAAAAATCCCTGAAAGAATTCCAGGAAAACACAATCAAACAGTTGAAGGAATTAAAAATGGAAATAGAAGCAATCAAGAAAGAACACATGGAAACAACCCTGGATATAGAAAACCAAAAGAAGGGACAAGGAGCTGTAGATACAAGCTTCACCAACAGAATACAAGAGATGGAAGAGAGAATCTCAGGAGCAGAAGATTCCATAGAAATCATTGACTCAACTGTCAAAGATAATGTAAAGCGGAAAAAGCTACTGGTCCAAAACATACAGGAAATCCAGGACTCAATGAGAAGATCAAACCTAAGGATAATAGGTATAGAAGAGAGTGAAGACTCCCAGCTCAAAGGACCAGTAAATATCTTCAACAAAATCATAGAAGAAAAATTCCCTAACCTAAAAAAAGAGATACCCATAGACATACAGGAAGCCTACAGAACTCCAAATAGATTGGACCAGAAAAGAAACACCTCCCGTCACATAATTGTCAAAACACCAAACGCACAAAATAAAGAAAGAATATTAAAAGCAGTAAGGGAAAAAGGTCAAGTAACATATAAAGGGAGACCTATCAGAATCACACCAGACTTCTCGCCAGAAACTATGAAGGCCAGAAGATCCTGGACTGATGTTATACAGACCCTAAGAGAACACAAATGCCAGCCCAGATTACTGTATCCAGCAAAACTCTCAATTAACATTGATGGAGAAACCAAGATATTCCATGACAAAACCAAATTTACACAATATCTTTCTACAAATCCAGCACTACAAAGGATAATAAATGGTAAAGCCCAACATAAGGAGGCAAGCTAACCCTAGAAGAAGCAAGAAACTAATCGTCTTGGCAACAAAACAAAGAGAATGAAAGCACACAAACATAACCTCACATCAAATATGAATATAACGGGAAGCAATAATCACTATTCCTTAATATCTCTCAATATCAATGGCCTCAACTCCCCAATAAAAAGACATAGATTAACAAACTGGATACGCAACGAGGACCCTGCATTCTGCTGCCTACAGGAAACACACCTCAGAGACAAAGACAAACACTACCTCAGAGTGAAAGGCTGGAAAACAACTTTCCAAGCAAATGGTCAGAAGAAGCAAGCTGGAGTAGCCATTCTAATATCAAATAAAATCAATTTCCAACTAAAAGTCATCAAAAAAGATAAGGAAGGACACTTCATATTCATCAAAGGAAAAATCAACCAAGATGAACACTCAATCCTAAATATCTATGCCCCAAATACAAGGGCACCTACATATGTAAAAGAAACCTTACTCAAGCTCAAAACACACATTGCACCTCACACAATAATAGTGGGAGATTTCAACACCCCACTCTCATCAATGGACAGATCATGGAAACAGAAATTATACAGTGATGTAGACAGACTAAGAGAAGTCATGAGCCAAATGGACTTAACGGATATTTATAGAACATTCTATCCTAAAGCAAAAGGATATACCTTCTTCTCAGCTCCTCATGGTACTTTCTCCAAAATTGACCATATAATTGGTCAAAAAACGGGCCTCAACAGGTACAGAAAGATAGAAATAATCCCATGCGTGCTATCGGACCACCACGGCCTAAAACTGGTCTTCAATAACAATAAGGGAAGAATGCCCACATATACGTGGAAATTGAACAATGCTCTACTCAATGATAACCTGGTCAAGGAAGAAATAAAGAAAGAAATTAAAAACTTTTTAGAATTTAATGAAAATGAAGATACAACATACTCAAACTTATGGGACACAATGAAAGCTGTGCTAAGAGGAAAACTCATAGCGCTCAGTGCCTGCAGAAAGAAACAGGAAAGAGCATATGTCAGCAGCTTGACAGCACACCTAAAAGCTCTAGAACAAAAAGAAGCAAATACACCCAGGAGGAGTAGAAGGCAGGAAATAATCAAACTCAGAGCTGAAATCAACCAAGTAGAAACAAAAAGGACCATAGAAAGAATCAACAGAACCAAAAGTTGGTTCTTTGAGAAAATCAACAAGATAGATAAACCCTTAGCCAGACTAACGAGAGGACACAGAGAGTGTGTCCAAATTAACAAAATCAGAAATGAAAAGGGAGACATAACTACAGATTCGGAGGAAATTCAAAAAATCATCAGATCTTACTATAAAAACCTATATTCAACAAAATTTGAAAATCTTCAGGAAATGGACAATTTCCTAGACAGATACCAGGTATCGAAGTTAAATCAGGAACAGATAAACCAGTTAAACAACCCCATAACTCCTAAGGAAATAGAAGCAGTCATTAAAGGTCTCCCAACCAAAAAGAGCCCAGGTCCAGACGGGTTTAGTGCAGAATTCTATCAAACCTTCATAGAAGACCTCATACCAATATTATCCAAACTATTCCACAAAATTGAAACAGATGGAGCCCTACCGAATTCCTTCTATGAAGCCACAATTACTCTTATACCTAAACCACACAAAGACACAACAAAGAAAGAGAACTTCAGACCAATTTCCCTTATGAATATCGACGCAAAAATACTCAATAAAATTCTGGCAAACCGAATTCAAGAGCACATCAAAACAATCATCCACCATGATCAAGTAGGCTTCATCCCAGGCATGCAGGGATGGTTTAATATACGGAAAACCATCAACGTGATCCATTATATAAACAAACTGAAAGAACAGAACCACATGATCATTTCATTAGATGCTGAGAAAGCATTTGACAAAATTCAACACCCCTTCATGATAAAAGTCCTGGAAAGAATAGGAATTCAAGGCCCATACCTAAACATAGTAAAAGCCATATACAGCAAACCAGTTGCTAACATTAAACTAAATGGAGAGAAACTTGAAGCAATCCCACTAAAATCAGGGACTAGACAAGGCTGCCCACTCTCTCCCTACTTATTCAATATAGTTCTTGAAGTTCTAGCCAGAGCAATCAGACAACAAAAGGAGATCAAAGGGATACAGATCGGAAAAGAAGAGGTCAAAATATCACTATTTGCAGATGACATGATAGTATATTTAAGTGATCCCAAAAGTTCCACCAGAGAACTACTAAAGCTGATAAACAACTTCAGCAAAGTGGCTGGGTATAAAATTAACTCAAATAAATCAGTTGCCTTCCTCTATACAAAAGAGAAACAAGCCGAGAAAGAAATTAGGGAAACGACACCCTTCATAATAGACCCAAATAATATAAAGTACCTCGGTGTGACTTTAACCAAGCAAGTAAAAGATCTGTACAATAAGAACTTCAAGACACTGAGGAAAGAAATTGAAGAAGACCTCAGAAGATGGAAAGATCTCCCATGCTCATGGATTGGCAGGATTAATATGGTAAAAATGGCCATTTTACCAAAAGCAATCTACAGATTCAATGCAATCCCCATCAAAATACCAATCCAATTCTTCAAAGAGTTAGACAGAACAATTTGCAAATTCATCTGGAATAACAAAAAACCCAGGATAGCTAAAGCTATCCTCAACAATAAAAGGACTTCAGGGGGAATCACTATCCCTGAACTCAAGCAGTATTACAGAGCAATAGTGATAAAAACTGCATGGTATTGGTACAGAGACAGACAGATAGACCAATGGAATAGAATTGAAGACCCAGAAATGAACCCACACACCTATGGTCACTTGATTTTTGACAAAGGAGCCAAAACCATCCAATGGAAAAAAGATAGTATTTTCAGCAAATGGTGCTGGTTCAACTGGAGGGCAACATGTAGAAGAATGCAGATCGATCCATCCTTATCACCCTGTACAAAGCTTAAGTCCAAGTGGATCAAGGACCTCCACATCAAACCAGACACACTCAAACTAATAGAAGAAAAACTAGGGAAGCATCTGGAACACATGGGCACTGGAAGATTTCACCTCACACCAGTGCGATTGGCTAAGATCAAAAACTCAGGTGACAGCAGATGCTGGCGAGGATGTGGAGAAAGAGGAACACTCCTCCATTGTTGGTGGGATTGCAGACTGGTAAAACCATTCTGGAAATCAGTCTGGAGGTTCCTCAGGTATTGGACATTGAACTGCCTGAGGATCCAGCTATACCTCTCTTGGGCATATACCCAAAAGATGCCTCAACATATAAAAGAGACACGTGCTCCACTATGTTCATCGCAGCCTTATTTATAATAGCCAGAAAATGGAAAGAACCCAGATGCCCTTCAACAGAGGAATGGATACAGAAAATGTGGTACATCTACACAATGGAATATTACTCAGCTATCAAAAACAACGAGTTTATGAAATTCGTAGGCAAATGGTTGGAACTGGAAAATATCATCCTGAGTGAGCTAACCCAATCACAGAAAGACATACATGGTATGCACTCATTGATAAGTGGCTATTAGCCCAAATGCTTGAATTACCCTAGATCCCTAGAACAAACGAAACTCAAGACGGATGATCAAAATGTGAATGCTTCACTCCTTCTTTAAATGAGGAAAAAGAATACCCTTGGCAGGGAAGGGAGAGGCAAAGATTAAAACAGAGACTGAAGGAACACCCATTCAGAGCCTGCCCCACATGTGGTCCATACATATACAGCCACCCAATTAGACAAGATGGATGAAGCAAAGAAGTGCAGACCGACAGGAGCCGGATGTAGATCGCTCCTGAGAGACACAGCCAGAATACAGCAAATATAGAGGCCAATGCCAGCAGCAAACCACTGAACTGAGAATAGGTCCCCTATTGAAGGAATCAGAGAAAGAACTGGAAGAGCTTGAAGGGGCTCGAGACCCCAAAAGTACAACAATGACAAGCAACCAGGGCTTCCAGGGACTAAGCCACTACCTAAAGACTATACATGGACTGACCCTGGACTCTGACCCCATAGGTAGCAATGAATATCCTAGTAAGAGCACCAGTGGAAGGGAAAGCCCTGGGTCCTGCTAAGACTGAACCCCCAGTGAACTAGACTATGAGGGGAGGGCAGCAATGGGGGGAGGGTTGGGAAGAGGACACCCATAAGGAAGGGGAGGGAGATGTTTGCCCGGAAACCGGGAAAGGGAATAACACTTGAAATGTATATAAGAAATACTCAAGTTAATAAAAAAATAATAAAAAAATTAAAAAAAAAAAACTCAGGTGACAGCAAATGCTGGCGAGGATGTGGAGAAAGAGGAACACTCCTCCATTATTGGTGGGATTGCAAACTGGTACAACCACTCTGGAAATCAGTCTGGAGGTTCCTCATAAAATTGGCCATTACACTACCCGAGGACCCAAAAGATGCTCAAACATACAACAGAGACACATGCTCCACTATGTTCATAGCAGCCTTATTTATAATAGCCAGAAGCTGGAAAGAACCCAGATGTCTTCAACAGAGGAATGGATTCTAAAAACGTGGTACATCTACTACACAATGCAGTACTACTCAGCTATCCAAAACAATGACCATGAAATTCATAGACAAATGGAGTGAACTAGAAAATACCATTCTGAGTGACGTTACTCAATTATAGAAAAACACAATTGGTAGGCACTCATTGATAAGAGGATATTAGCCAAAAACCTCGAATTACCCAAGATGCAATCCACAGACCACAGGAAGCTCAAGAAGACCTTGGTCCTGCCAAGGTTGGACCCCCCAGTGCAGGGGAATATGGGGGACAATAAGGGAGATGTATAGGGGGAATACCTGTATGGGGGTGGGGGAAGGGAGGGAATAGGTGCTTATGGACAGGAAACTGGGAAGGGGAATAACATTTGAAATGTAAGTAAAGAAATATATCTAATAAAAAATTAAAAAAAAAACAAAAAAAAGAAAAGAAAAAGAAAACTGTTTCTAGTTGTGCTTTGGATCAGCTACTGAAGACAAAATTTTAATCAGCATCAGAGATTAGTAGGGAACCCTGGCCACAAGCCCCCAAATCTCTCCTTAGGTAGAATAGACAAATCTATTTGCTTTAAGTATCAAAATGATTACAGTAGATTTACCATTTACAGTGCTATTATGAATAATTTAAAAAGCAGCATAGTAAGGCACCAACCATAACTAAATGATGTGTAAGTTTTTGAAAATGAAACAATGCGTTAGAAAGATTGCCTCCTTCAATAAAAGAAAAATAATGCAAGCAGTGCTGTGTATTACTTTAGGAAATTGTTCTTTAATTTTTTTGATGATGTCAATTAGTCGGTCATCTCTGATTGCTGCCTTTGGACATTGTTCAACATAAAGAGAAATATCATTATCATCAAGTTACTATGAAATAGGTTGTATCTTTCACTGAAGAAGAAATATTTTCTAGGTTTCAGCTGCAGAAAATTTATATGAGAACAGGTGGAAATTTATTTGAATACAACTAAGTCAACTATGTCAGTATACAGAAGAAGAGTCGGTGGGTCAGTGGAACTAGGGAGAGAAGTCAGCAATCAAGGGTTTGCTTCTCTTATAGAGGACCAAAGTTTGCTTCCTTGAATCTATAGCTACTACTATCACCTCTTGCTCCAATGGATCAGATGTTCTTGCAGACAAACACACACACACACACACACACACACACACACACACCACTCATGCACATTATAGAAAAAAACATATTGCATTCAATATAGGTAAAACAACACTTTAAAAAAGAATAAAATAAATGTGCACAGACGTAGAAATGGGCCTGGCCGCATTAGGCATTCACATGCCAAGTGTTGCAAGTGTTGATTATACTGTGTTACTTATTGAAAAATAATTTGTCTCTAGTTATGTCTCTAGTTATGCTATGGATCAACCTTAGCATACAACTTTAATCCCTCTGCCTGAAATGCAGATAAATCCTTAGTACATACCTTTCATCCAAAATGATGAAGATAAATTTTGTAGAAGGAGGCACCTATGTTTGAAAGTGACATGCAATTGAGTGGCAAACAGAGTGACAAATCAAAGAAAGATTTGACAGAACAAGGTATGTCCAACTCTCACAAGAAAAGACAGGAAAGGGACACTGTTTAAGAGAGTTGTACTACAGGGGAGACAGACGGGGGATGGAAGGAGGGAGGGGAGAGAGAGAGAGAGAGAGAGAGAGAGAGAGAGAGAGAGAGAGAGAGAGAGAGAGAGAGAGAGAGAGAGGGGAGAGAGAGAGAGAGAGAGAGAGAGAGAGAGAGGTTTATTGGCACAGATATAAAGAGACAGATTATAGAGAGAGATACAGGTGAAGACAGAACAAGTCAAAGAATGAGAAGGATCTGAAAGATTAGAACAGATTGTCAGAGTTAGTTTGAGGCCAAGCAGAGCAAAATATCAAAGGCCAAGAGTGAAGTCAAATTGTGTGTGTCTCTGTGTGTGTGTGTGTGTGTGTGTGTGTGTGTGTGTATGTGTGTGTGTGAATGTGTGTAGCAGTTGTCCTCATCTTTTAAGTCATCCTGTGAGTAAGTCATAGTACTAATGTGTTGCACACAGTGCCCAGATCTAGTAGTACAATTCTGTCTTATTTTGCTTTTGATACTTTTTATGACTCTAGACTATCATTGTTAAATATTTCTCTATCATCTGTTTTCTGGAGATTTGATCAAGTATTAAGGTAATAATTTGTCACACTCTTATGGACTTATGGACTTTAAAAAAACATTATTTTATTTATTTACATTCGAATCATTGCCCCATGCACCTTGGTTCCCCCTCCTACAGTTTCTTATTTCTTCCTCCTCCTCCTTGCCTCTGAGAAGGTGCTCTCCCCACCCTCCCTGGGGCCTCAAGTCTTTCATGGATTAAGCACATCTTCGCACACTGAGACCAGACTGGACAGAACCCTGCTATACATGTGCCAGGGGTCTCACACCGGCCCCTGTATTCTGCTGATTTGTGGCTCAGTCTCTGGGAAACCCCTAGGGTCTGGGTTGAATGAGACTGTCTTTCCCCAATGTTGACCATTTTGGCTGAGGTCACCCCTAATGAGTCCTCAGAGTGTCTCACCTTTCAGGTCTCTGGTAGTTTCCAGGACGACCCCCCCCCCCCCGCCCACACACACATTCCCTGAGGCTGCTTATTACTACCCTCTGGGCTTCTCTTCTGTACCCTCACCCCATATCTGATCCTGTTCTGCTTTTCCCATCCCTCTCCCCTCTCCCACCCTGGTCTACATTAGTCTGCCTCCTGTGATTATTCCCTTCCCCTTTCTAAGTGGAATTTAAGCCTCCTCACTTTGGCAGTTCTGCTTTTTACACTTCTAACAGTGGTTTGTAGTTTGTCTTCTAGGTTTTCTGTACTTTTTGGCTAATATTCACTTATCAGTGAGTACATACTATGCATGTCATTTTGAGCCTGGGTTACCTCATTCAGGATGTTATTTTCTAGTACCGTGTATTTGCCTGCAAAATTCATGATGTCCTCATCTGTAATAGCTGAATAGTATTCCACTGTGTAAATGAACCACATTACTGTATCCATTCTTCAGTAGATAGACATCTGGGTTGTTTTCAGCTTCTGGCTATTACAAATGAGGGTCCTCTGAACATGGGGGAGCACATGTCCTTGAGGTATGGTGGACCATCTTCTGGGTATACACTTATGAGTTGTATAGCTGGGCCTTTAGGTAAACTATTTTCAATGTTCTGACGAACAGCCAGATTGATTCCAGAGTGGTTGTAAGAATTTGTAATCCCACAAGCAATGAAGAAATGCTCTTCTTTGTTCACATCTCTCCATCGTGTGTTGTCACTTAAGTTTTTGATCTTAGCCATTCTGATTGGTGTGGGATGGAATCTCAGGGTCATCTCATGCACATTTTTCTGATGAATAAGGACTTGAACAAAAAAGTTTATTCCCTAGACACGTTTGCTGAAACCCACTTCTTGCCAGTCAAATGATAACCATTCCAAAAACATGTATTAACTAATTTTTTTTACAGATGTATAGATTCCTTGGTGAATGTTAATGTACCATGTGTACCATTCACAATTTTATAGGATCTGCAAAAAAGACTCTACATCAGCTATCACAATTTTTTGAAGTTAGTGGAGGTAAAAGAATTTTTTTATTCCTAAGTAAAGGTCTAAGTTATAAAAGTATGGCTGAGGGAGAATGGTTTCCATAAAAAGACAGGATAGCCATGAGATTCACATGAGGAATCCACACTGAAACACTTCAGTAGTATAACAATGTAATTACCACACAAGAATTTTGTGTTTGTTTTTGTTCTGTTTCTTACTTCTTTGACAACACCCTGATACAAATAAATAAACCTGCACATTGGAAGATGAACACACACTACACATATTTCTGTGCCTCCTGAGGGCATCCTATACATGCAAAATGAAATTATTAAATCTCAAATAAGGGAAGTCTTTCAAGCATCCGTAGTATAATTGGTTGGTTAATTTATTAGGTGTCAATAATGTATATAATTTTATAGAGGCAGAAATTAGGATGGGATTCATTGGAGATTTTTATAATTTAATTTCTTACTAATTTAGAAACTTTCCCTTAATAAAAATGAAACCAGCTTCTCAGTGGTGGTATATTCCTTTAATACCAGATCAGATCTCTTAGGTCAAGACTAATCTGATCAACACAGGGAGTTCTAGGTCAGCCAAGGGTACACACAGAGAAACCCTGTCTTGAAAAACCAGACACACAGCCCTAAAATTAAAACCATATCATCTTTTGCTGTTTCTTATGTACAGCAAAGCAGAGTCAGCCATACCAGCAAAGATTCTTTGTGAAGAGCATTCCATACTGAGGTGTCTATTCAAGGAGGTTAATGACCCACTTATATTCATTTCCTCTATAGATAAATGTGTTCAGAGTAAGAATGGATCAACTTCAGAACTCATTCAGCTGTTCAGCTGTCCATTTTTGTGTTACTTAAAATTACATGAAATTGCTTAGGGAAAATTGATCTCTTTCTATTCTGTATTAGTATATTTGGTATGTTTTTCTTAGGTAAAAGTATAGATTCAAATTGGAGTTTGAATTAAAGGATAAAGGAGGCTCTTTCAAAGACCTCAATATTTATGATTCTTTTTTAGTAAAGTCATAGTGTGAAGAACTAAAGTGTGCATTTAGGCATTTATCTGTGTATATGTGTGCATGTGTGTTCATATACATATATATATATATATATATTATATTTGTGTGTATGTAAGTGTAAAGCATGTGTGTGTAGTCATGTATACGTGGGTTAATATATGGGCTTATATATGTATAAGTGCACATGTGTGTGCATGTGCATAATTTAATTTTTAATGTTCTATAGAAATGATAGAATAATCCTTTCTCAGAGTGACTTTGTCTTATTTGTGACTGTGTTATAAAACCTTTTCTATAATGCATGTTGATTGAAAGGAGAAATTATCTCTGTTTTCTATGCCTCTCTGATATTCTCAGGCCTGAACTTCAGGTCTTATGGTTTTCATGTGACTTCCTTCTTACACAGTCCTGCCAGACACCATTTACTTTATCACAGCTCATACATATCCTGTGACTTAAGTCTGTGCAGCTGACAAGACCTAATGTTGAGGTCCAGCTAGTCAGGTATAATTCAGAGGTACAGGCATACATAAAAACAGTTCTGTACAAGATATTACATTCATTTTTGTCATATAAAACTTCTTTATTTCTTTTACTTTTTCTTTTTTATTTGCTTGAATATTTCCTTTATTTACATTTCAAATATTATCCTCTTCCCAGTTTCCCCTCATCCATCCCCCCAGACCCTGCCTCCATGAGGGTGCTTCTCCATTTAACCACTTACTCCCTCCTGCTCCTCCTGGCATCCCCCTACACTGGGGCATCAAACCTTCAAGAGGACCAAGGCCTCTTCTTCTATTGATGCCTGACAAAGCCCATCCTCTGCTACATATGTGTCGGAGCCTTAGGTTGCTCCACGTGTACTCTTTGGTTGGTGGTTTAGTTCCTGGGAGCTCTGACCCCAGAGCTGGTTGTTTGATTTTGTTGTGCTTCCTATGGGGTTGCAAACTCCCTTAGTTACCTCAGTTCTTTCTTTCACTCCTCCATTGGGGACCTCATTCTCGGTACAATAGTTAGCTGTGAACATCTGTTTCTGTATTTGTCAGGCTCTGGCAGAGCCTCTCCAAAGACACCTATATTAGGCTCCCGTCAACATGCATCTCCAACAGTGACCAGTTTGGTGACTGCTTGTGGGATGCAGCCCATGTGTGGCAGTGTCTGAATTGCTTTTCATTCTGTCTCTTCTCTACACTTTCTCTCAGTATTTCTTCATGTGAGTATTTTGTTCTCCCTTCCACGAAGTACTGACGCATCCACACTTTTGTCTTTCTTCTTCTTGATCTCCATGTGATTTGTAATTCTGTCTTGGGTATTCTGAGCTTTTGGGCTAATATCCACTTACAGTGAGTACATGTCATGTATCTTCTTTTGTGATTAGGTAACTCACTCAGGATGATATTTAGGCAGATGAATGAAGCTTTTTTATTTCTTATCTCATGACTTCAGGTATTTTTATCATCCTCGCATCTATCTGTAAATAAAAGTTGGGTGACTATCTTTCAGTATTAAAGTGATTTTTGGCAGGTTCAATAGCTGAGTCGATTTTTTTTTACTTGTGAAATGAAAGAGAAAAAGAATCAGTGCTCCCAACAATACTTAGTGATATTTTCAATGCTTTGTTTGGCTGGTAAATTTAAAGAACATGATGCTGAAGTCACAGTCACAGGAGCCATAGAGAGAGGGTGTTTAATTGTCACCTGCAGCAGTGACTGGCAAGGAGAAGAAAATGCCAGCTGAGCTGGCCTATCTGTGGTATTTACCCTTCTCAGATGCTCTTTGTGAAGCTGAGCAGATATTTAATGGATTTTCAACCTTCTCTATTTTTACGCTTTTATTTCAGGTCTCAAGAGAATATTGGATATTATATTATACTTCTGCCTATAAAAACATGCCTCCCAAAGCTTTTAGGAAGCAAAAATTTACTTTATCTCTTGGCTTGTAAAATTGTGAAACTTAGCCTAAAGTAGCTAACATTTCTCTTGTATTGAGCCAAGATTCCATAGACATCTTCTTTTCTAATTACTTTTGTCAGATTATTTCTGTGATTAATTCTCTGTAGGTGTTCTTTATGTGTTTGTATTCATTTTTTTTTCATTTTTCTATTACTTTTATATTAATATAATATTGATTTTTCTAGTCATATTTTCTTTGAAATTAGAATACCTTTCAAACCGAGTGATGCATTAGATTTTAGTGGTAAGAGATTGAAGGAAGTGGATTATCAACATGGATCATAAAGAAAACCTTAGAATACATTATTGTATTTATAGAAACATGCATAAAGGGTAAAACAGATGTCAAAGCACTACAGCTGAAACTTGTAACTTTAAATTTAACATTTATTAAGGATTCAGAAGTTTGAAGACAAAATATATACTACATATCATGACATCCGGAAAACACAAGTAATCCTCATCATAGTTCCCTGGCTGGTTGAGGCAGCTCAGTGACTGGGTGTAGTCAAGTCAACCCACAGGCAAGGGTTTACTCTGACTTCGAGATTTGATGCTTATTCTTTGGATTTCTACAATTATTAAATCCATGTCTGAGTGGTAAAAAAAAAACATCAGAAGTTTCTATATCATCCTGAAGCTTTTTATTGTGATCCTAAGTTCTTATGAAGTATCAGATATTATTCTCTGTAACAGGAAGAAATAACACTGTGAGAAAACAAAAATCAGTGATGTTAACCTCAGGGATCATGTCACATAGGCAAGGAAACAGATGTCAATCAGCAGCCACAGCCTTTGCAGATGGAGGTGCGGTCACAGCACTTGAGCTAGTGATGCTGTAGGAAGCACAGACTCCCCGACACCTCAACTTCTCCAAAGTGAACCAACTGCTCCTATACCAACCGCTACACCATCTCACTTATACATTACTTCATTGAATGCTAGGAAGTACATGCTGTGTCAGTAAAATGGTCTGAAGCTAGAGATATCCCAGAGTCAATATTCTGTTCTCATCCCCTTAACTCAAGTTCAGTCATGTTATGTTCTCCCTCTTCAGGCAGAAACCATCTCCAAGATAAATGCCCTTAAAATCCAATAGCTACAGTCATATCCCTTCCTGTTGGGCTTTGTATTTCCTGGATGACCTGACCCATTAACCTAGTTTTATGTCTAGAATTCATGGTATATACAGCATATGGAATCATGCATCCACAGAAGCATCAGGAAGGGTAGAAACAGTTGCTTACTAAGTGTAGAATCCTTATATTTGTGAGGAGTGAAAGTTCAAATCATACCTCTACAGAAATGTTTCTTCATAGAGTTTTTAGTAGCATTTTCTTTCATATGTTTTTGTATCAATATCAAGGAATATTATTTTGATATTAATTTATTTACCATATAAAGTTGACTTTTAAGCTTTCAGAAACATTATTAGTATAATTTATATTTTGTGATTTTCCATTTGTAAAAGAGGCAAAATGAGAAGTAAATTAAGCTTACTGCTGACAGATAATGAATTATGTGGAGGCATTTCAAAGACAATTTAAAATTATTTTAGCAAACTTAATGATGTTAAAAATGCATTATGAGATGTGAAATTGCTTTAGAACCTCCCCATGTGTGACAACATAAACTCTTGCCATTTCTCATTTTATATTAGCTTTTAAAAGCCAAGCCTTCATTTTATAGGCTCCAGAAAAAGCAGAAACAAAATATGCACTGTAAAAACAAAACACTTCAAATAACACATTCCAGCTATATATTTTTTCCTACAGGATTTAATTTGTTCCTTAAATACCTTTCAGTTTGCAACACATGCTTTATTACTTGTCATTCTGGCCAACTAGTGAAATCATCCCATACTGTGAGTGGTATCCACAGTTCTTGATGATTCTGACCCAGGAGGCTGAAAGTGCTTGACAAGCCTCTGAACTTATTCACAGCTCACTTTCAAGAGCTGACTGTTGATTCTGTCTAGAGTAATGGCCTGGAATCTGAAAATATGCCTAATGGATCTTTTTAAATTGCTCCTAGATGCTTGAATAGTACAGTGTTCTCGGAGCGAGTGACCCTCTAAAGTAAAGTGGATCAGGTATTCGACACAACCACTAACAATAAAAGCTGAAGAGGAGAACTAACTCAACCCCATTTCCAGGTATCCAAGAGTTACAACAGGTGGGACCTCATTAGAAAAACAGACATGGCTTTTTATTTGTCACTTTTTTTTTCTCACAGCTAAGGACCAAACCAAGGGCCTTGACTTTCCTATTCAAACAATCTACCACTGAGCTCCAGGCATGAAATTATAAAAAGTAGACTTTTTTGTTATTTTTAAATTTCTAGAAATAGTATGTTCACATGTCCATTATATAATTGTCATCTTAATAGAAAAACCATCAAAAATGATGCATTTCTCTTGCAACTTCCACATCTTTCCTGTGTATTTCTATTGGGTCAGCTTTGAAATTGCCTATGTATGTATACATACCTATAATAAATATAACATTTAATATATATACATATATATACATATATATGTATGTGTGTATAATATGTGACTACATATATATGTACATAGTATATGTATATGTAGACACACACAAACACACAACCCAGACTTGAGATTTGGGTTTCCTTAACCTTTACATTAGCTTGTTCACTATTCCCCCTCCTATGAGATTTTTGCTTACTTAATCTAAAGTCCTTCCTAGTTCATGGGTTCTACAGGTACTGACAACTAAACAGGTAAAGCAGCTAAAGATTTAATGCTGAGCCCCACATACGAAGATGCTCGATCTGAGTTTCCTTACTTGGTATAAGGTTTTTCTACCCAGTTCATTTATCTATGAATTTTCTAATTTCATTTTTTTCCAGTACAATAAAATTCCATGCTATCACATTTTTATTATCCATCTTCTTTTGATGGGATCTGTGCTATTCCCATGTCCTAGCCATTGTAAATAGAGCAGATATGAACAGAACTAAACATATGTCCTATGGTTGGAAATAAATTCCAGGAGGGCCATATTAAGTCCTACTTGAGGTAGATCTATGTCCAGTTTTCTAAGCAACTACTATACTGACTTTGTCCAGCTGTACTAATGTGCTCTCCCACCAAATGTATATGAGAATCTCCATTCTACATACTTTCTCCATCTTTCCTTTTCATTGGTTTTCATATTCTGACATGATATATATGGCTATAGGATGTGGGAAATCGGGCTGTTACTTTTTGGGAACGTCCCCTTTGATGGCTAGCATTCACAATTATGGAAGGGGTCATGCAGGCTGCTGGGAGGAAAAGTCATCAAAGTCTTATACAAGCTGTGAACCCTGTAAATTGTCAACATGACACATGTAAAATGTGTAGCCAGTGCTCTGATTCTGATTGGATCTGAGAAAACTATGGTGGGCACTGTATATTTGTCCACAAATTGGTCCTTTTTTTTTTCTTTTCTTTTTTTCGGAGCTGGGGACTGAACCCAGGGCCTTGCGCTTCCTAGGCAAGCGCTCTCTCTACCACTGAGCTAAATCCCCGGTCCTTGTTATTATATACCTTGAAGACACATTGTAGAAAGGGGGGTGGAAAGAGACATAAGGTGGAAAGACTAGAGGAAAAAGTGTCTTCTAGGACTAATAGGACCACTCTGCTCACAAGCTCACCTCAACTGTTGTTGCCTGCAAATCTCTCTCTCTCTCTCTCTCTCTCTCTCTCTCTCTCTCTCTCTCTCTCTCTCATACACACACACACACACACACACACACACACACATCCCCCCCATAGACACACACACACTCCATTAATCATGCCAAAATTACTGCATGAGTCTTCAGCCTGAGTCACAATGAACAATAGATGTCTTCTGGGAGAGGAAGAAAGAGACTTCTTTAAAGATGGGGACTGTCATAAGTTAGTCATGTTCCAAGGGATGGCCACATTCCCAGGAGTATGCAGGCAGCATAAATTACATATGAGTAATTTAATAAAAAGAAATGACATGAAGTTGAATGGTAAATGCAGATCAGGGAGGAGTTGATTGGAGGAGTGAGGAACTAATATGATTTAAAACATTTTATATGAAATTATCAAACAATTGAAAATATTTTTAAAAATTGAAAACAGATTTAAAATGTTAAATATATTATTTCACCTAAATAATATGTTTAAAATGGTGAAAAGTAGATTATGTAGGGGCAGAATCAATGGGAAATAAATAAGAATAGTTTACATTAAAAAATAGAACTTTGAATTTAGTGTGAGACTCACACATGTAACACATCTGAAGACCTTCAGACTTTTCCACCAGAAAATTACAGAAACAAGTAATTTACCATGGACATTGTTGTAAGAGAAAGAAGGCAAGGATGCTGATATTGGGGTTTAAAGAAAATTTCCCTGGGCTGTCTACAAAAATTCTTTCTGACTGTGGTCCATAAATAATAGTGATCCAATGCACAACTCCATAAAGGACACATATCGCTTTGTGTCACAGTTTATCTACTAGAGTTAAAGCAATTTCAGAACAGTCTGAAAGACATCTTTGCTAGCATAGATGTTCAGTGTGTTTCCAGGACACATCATCCTTCAGAGTATTCTGACACCTTCAAAAACCATGAAGTATCCCAGAACTACAGAACACAAGAATGTGCTCTGGATAAAATTATATTTAAAACACTTTTTATAAAACTGTGAATTTTGTACTTTTCTACTTAAGGGCTTGTGAATATAAATTAGGTAGCTGGAAGGAGAGGTCCATCTTGCTAGGGAGGATATAGATGCTATGATCTGAATGCTGGTTTGTAGATGAACGCTTACCTCTGCACTAACTCTATAATTTCTTTTTCAAAAGTCTTTCCCTTTTTCTTCCTGTTAAACTGTATTTTCATGGAAAATTGTCACAATTTGAGCAACTAACAATTTTTTGCTGTTTTAATGATTGTGTTGCACATATAAATTCACCTGCACATGCCTCCTGCTTACAAAGAGCATGAAAAGTGGGAGGTAAGGGTACCTCAGCAACAGCTACACTTTCCATCCAGTTCGTATCCGGGAGGCAGAAATTTTCTCCTGTTTCTTGATTATTCTGGTCCTGGGATGTATGGGTTGAGTTATCTCTTTCATAAGATATCTTGGAAAACTGAGGTTACAAATCCTATACACAAAATGTTTTGAATTCCATCACCAATATATCTATGTTTCTTATAATTTAAGGCAGTTGTGCATTTGTTTTTTCGTCACTTTTTCTTTGAAAGATCATGTTTACTGAATTTACTGAAGGTTAGAAATCTCGCTCTCAGTTGAAGGGGCTTGAGACCCCATATGAACAACAATGCCAACCAACCAGAGCTTCCAGGGACTAAGCCACTACCCAAAGACTATACATGGACTGACCCTGGGCTCCAACTACATAGGTAGCAATGAATAGCCTAGTAAGGGCACCAGTGGAAGGGGAAGCACTTGGTCCTGCCAAGACTGAACCCCCAGTTGAACGTGATTGTTGGGGGGAGTGTGGTAATGGGGGGAGGATGGGGAGGGGAACACCCATATAGAAGGGGAGGGGGAGGGTTTAGGGGATGTTGGCCCAGAAACGGGGAAAGGGAATAGCAATCGAAATGTAAGTAAGAAATACCCAAGTTAATAAAGATGAAAAAAATATCTCTCTCTCTCTCTCTCTCTCTCTCTCTCTCTCTCTCTCTCTCTGTATGTATGTGTGTGTGTGCATGTGTACGTGTGAATGTGTTTCTATGTCTCCAGTTTACATACAATATGTTTAATGATTTAAAGTATGACACAATAAGAGTATTTCTTCAGCAACACCGTGGTTAGCATCCACATACATCTCAACAGTGCTCTGTGGCTATTTCAGTATTACTAAGTGCTCACACTCACTGCTGTTTTTGCTAACTTGATTTTTTTTTTGTCCTTGTGAGTTTTCATCAGCCTGAGTTGAATTTTCTGGGAATTTTTGTGTTTAGAAACCTTACCCAAGCCTTTCAGTCACATGAAGATGACTATGCAAAGTCAATATAGACTTTTTGTTTATTGTACTATTTATTAATGAAAATTAACTTTTAAAGAAATTAATGTTTAGTATTATGAGTCAATAATATGTTATCAAGTTGCCTTTCCAAAGCAGAACTCCTATCTTATACTTTTGGACTATAGCTGAAATCTAGAGCTCTGTTGTCTAAATTACATCACCCAAAAATACAGTTGATGAGCTTTTAACTACCTTTCTTGCTGGAGTTGATTCTACAACTGAACATACAACTAGTAGGATAGATATCAGTAACTCCCGTTAGAGCAACGGACTGTATTCCAGGATACATTGACTCTGTAGCCATTGGCAAAGCTTATGGACTTCCTGCTCCTCAGGACACCCTGTGTTATCCTGTCCTAGATGCGGACTGTATTCCAGGATACATTGACTCTGTAGCCATTGGCAAAGCTTATGGACTTCCTGCTCCTCAGGACACCCTGTGTTATCCTGTCCTAGATGAGCCATATCAGACCTTTCTATGAACACATACAGTAAACACACAGTTATTTGTACCTCAAGAAGCATGGACTCATCAGAGTCAAGGTTTTTGTATATACTCATGAGATCCTCGAACAGATCATCTAGAGATATGGGAGAGGTGCAATATACTTAGCTTAATAATCAGAACATATGAAGACATGTGAATGGAATTCTCCTTGGCAGAAATGTCATCTGACTTGAGTATAAAACTATAGTGAAAGATGGATTTATGAACTTTGTGGCGATCACTGAGGATTGGAAGAGAAAAGTAGATTTTATAAACTATTGTAATACAAATATATTTCATCAAATTACATTAGAGAAATGTAAACATTTTTCTAATCTTTGTATAAAATTATTATGAAATTACTAATGTGTCATTGTCAATCAGTGAGTATATAGTGTCTAGAGTGTAAGAAAAGTATGCACAGATGTATTTCATGACATTTATAATAATGAAGGTTTCTTTCCTTTAACTCTTCAATTGGTGATCCCTTGCTCAGTTCGATGATTAACTGCAAGCATCTGCCTCTGTATTGGTCAGACTCTGGAAGAGCCTCTCTGGAGACAGCTGTATCAGGCTCCTGTCAGCAAACACTTCTTGGCATCAGCAATAGTGTCTAGGCTTAGTGACTGCATAAGGGATGAATTACCAGGTGGTGCACTCTGTGGGTGGCCTTTCCTTTAGTCTTTGCTCCACTCTTTATCCATGCATTTCCTTTAGATGGGAGGAATTCTGGGTTAAAATGTTGGTTGAGTGGCCCCATCCCTCAACTGGGGGTCATGCCTAATCTCTGGATATGGTCTCTACAGGTTCTCTCTACCCCTTGCTGGATATTTCAGCTAATGTCTCCCCTGTTGGGTCCTTAATGTCTCCCCTGTTGGGTCCTGGGAGCCTCTTGCTTTCCTAGCATCTGAAACTTTCTGATGGTTACCTCCTGTTCTCCATCCCCCACTGCTCCATACCTCTGTTCAATTTCTTGACCCTGTGTATAATTCCACCACCTGTTTCCTCCCTCACTTGATCCTTCTTCCCTTTACATCTCCCCCTCCTCTGTACCTCCCAAGTCTGTCTATCCCTCTCCCACCTGTTTGTTTAAATTTGTGTATATTAACATTAAAATGTTTAGGAACTCTACTATACTTTAAAGGTTATAAATTGCTCTAAAATATAAGCAAAGAATTGTGATATGAACTAGTGATTATAACTCTAAGGGCACTAGCCTTAAGAATTTATATCAGGGGCTTAAGCTAACCCGTATTTGTATACCCATGCCTGAACGAACTTTAAAAAAAACAAAAAAACAGTTGTGAGAGTTTGCTGGGTATCTACCAGTGGAGGGATATATAAAATGTGTTTTATGTGTACAAGGAAATATGATTCAAGGTCAAAATGGAAAATAATTTGGTTACATGATAAGTGAGCTTTTGTTATAATGTTAAAAAATAAAAATGTTTTAAATTCTCAAAAAATGAAGGTTTGCATAATATCACTTTGTCACACTCATAATCTTCAGCTTTTTCAAAGATTCAATACAGTAAGACTTCCTTTAATTTCTATAAAATCACTCTTATACTTTAGTGTGTTTCATTTACAAAAGAAACCTCCATGGTTTGTAAAACCTCAGGTGCCATGGCTTTTCACATTCACACAGATCAGTGCAAATACTTCTTGTTCGCATAGGGATGTGCCACATCACAATACAACCAGGGTCACTTCACTGTCTGTTTGCTGCGGTGTCCTCTTTCAGAATGAAGCATTCCTATCTATATGGGTCTCAAAATTCAGCATAAAGGTAGTGTGTGGCTACACTGCTCTGTGCTGAATTATCTTCCTGTCTTGAGATTCTCCATATTCTGTTGTCTTGAGTTTCTCCACATTCTGGTGTCTTGAGTTATTAAAGAAGTTACACCACTATTCTACCTCTTACGCTTCTCTTATCCATTTTCCTCAATGGTCTCTGATAAAAGAAACCCTCTACTGTCATGAATGCTAATGCTCCATGAAGGATCAGATATTTGAACAGCACAGTTGCTACTTGCAAAAGTTTAGGTGGTCCCAAAACTAGTTACAAAATAAGGATTATTTCATTGTGGTAGGCTTTAAGAGTAGCAAGATCTGTGTCACTTCCTGGTTGTTTTTTCTGTTGTCTTGTTGCTTCTGAATATGTGACCTTCCAACTTCCTACACCTGATACCACATCTCTTGCTTCCTGTCATGTCTTTCCCACCATGATGAATTCTTGCCCTTCTGTAGATGTAAGTCAGGATAAACCCTTCTTCTATAAGTCCCTGTAGTTCATGGTATTTTATCACATCAACAGAAATTAACAAATCCAGACCTAGTTTCTTGTTTTCCCTTTTCAGTCATGTTTAACAGAAGAAATGACTTTGGGTTCTCCTAACACACACAACAATATATTGAAAGGAGGAATAAAGTTTTTCCTTTATCAAATATATATATATATATATATATATGTGATATATATATATATATATATGTGATATATATATATATATATATATATCACACTTTGTATTTCTTTAACAGAGCAAATCTAGGTACTGATTAGGCATCAGGCTCTGTGACAGAGATGAGGGCACCAAGGCTGGAAGTTCAGAATATCTTTGAAATTATCCATGAAACTTATCACACACTTGATCTGTTCTACAAAAAGAAGCTCTACAAGGGTAATATTATCACGAGAACTTCTATTTCTTATAGATTTAGACCTAGAATATTGAGAAATTAATGTTAACATAGAAAAAGTGGTAAAGCAGGATTTAAATTTAAGTAGTTGGTCCTATTCCTTGTGGTTATTGACAAATAATTCCAGTAGAGTATCTATGAACAAGTCTTATACCTCACATTCATGGTGTGTCTGATGTGGTAGGTATAATCTCACCCTCTGGCAAATTACTGTAACAAGGAAACTTGACACTTAAGCAAGAAAATATTAGTAAAATTGAAAGACCATCTCTAAAATAAATGTTTGTTACTTAATAAAAGGAAAAACATATTATAAAATATTTTATCATCATAGTATTCGTGTTTTTTACATCCAACACACTCAACTCGCAGCAATAGCATAATATTAATTTGAGAAAGAAAATATTGTTTCTGAAAGTTATAGAGACACAAACAGCCAGTGCATGATAAATGAGCCAATAAGTTAAGAATTTAAAATGGCTCTCACTTGTACACAGCAAATAAGACAGAACCATCATTCATGAGTCAGACATTGCCAGAAACATTATGAGATGCATAGGCACTCCTGTTAATGTTGGGGACTTGACCACCACTCCAATAAGGAAAACAGGTCTTGTAGCTAGAAAAAGAGTGACTTCTAAGTTGATCTCAAAAGTGCTTCTGAGATCTGAACCCAGGTGCAGTGGTGGACAATTTCCTCCAAATATGGCAGAATTCTCAAGAGCAATAATAATGTCACTGTGTGTCTACTCATATTTTACAAATTGAAATATGAAAAAAATCACACAATATCTGCCTCATCTTCTATGGACATTAAAGTAGAAATCACATCTATGTAGACAAGCAGAAAATCTGAAATTACTGAGGAGTCACCCGCACATTTTATACATACACCAAATGGAACAAAGCCAAAGCCAAGGAAACACAAAACTGATGTAAGTCTAATGGAAGGGAAACACAAACTATCATCATTTAATGAGATAGGTTGCTATAGTGCTAAACTGTTTAAGATAAAATGGATGAAATACATTTATTTCATTGTTAAAGTTGTATTTTCATCTTCAGCTATTTTATCAAATTTTATCTTTATTTTTTGTGTTTCCACAATGCAACAAGCACCGGACAATGCTCCAGCTTCTGGAAATTATATTAGAAACAAACCGCCAATGTGTCTCCTCTCAAGGATATTTTGTAAAGAATACAAAAAAGAAGAAAAAGAAGAATATCATACAACCAGATGCCCCATAGCTCCCAGGAACTAAACTGCAATCCAAAGGGTATATACATGTAGGGACCCATGGTTCCAGTCACATATGTAACAGAGGATGCCATTGCAGGCATCAATGGAAAAAGAGGCCCTTAATCATGTGAAGGCTTGATGCCTCAGTATAGGGGAATGCCAGGGAGGGGAGGTGGAAGTCCTTGGGTGGGGAGGGGAGCATCCTCATACTAGCAGGGGAGGGAAAAAGGGATAGGGGATTCCCAGAAGGGAGCCAGGAAAGGGGATAACATTTCAAATCTAAATAATATCCAATAAAGTGAAAGAAAAGAAAGAAAAAAGACGGTTCCACTGTGTGAAATTCCTTGAAAGGAGTAACCTCATGATTAAACAAGATCATTTTTAAAAAATGAAAGTGAAAACTAATACTGACATTTGAGGAAAAGAATAACAGGAGCAAATGTCATTTTTTCTTAAAGATTTACTTTTATTTTAAAATATGTGTATGTGTTATATATATGAGGTGTGTGTGTGTGTGTGTGTGTGTATGTGTGTGTGTGCGTGTGTGTGTGTGTGTGTGTGTGTGTTCACCAGAGTGGGTACTCTGGCCAGACAAGGGCATCAGATTAGTTACAATGCAATATCAAACAACCAGATGCCCCAAAGCTCCCAGGAACTAAACCACAATCCAAAAAGTATACATGGAGGGACACATGATTCCAGTCACATCTGTAACAGAGGATGAACTTGCAGGCATCAATGGAAGAAGAGGCCCTTGTGAGCTACTGAATGTGGGTATTGGAAACTGTGTCCTCTGGAAGAATAGTTGGAAGTGTGAACATGAATCTCCCAAATGATTTAACAGACTATTGTTAGTATAGAGCGAAATAGCAGCTGTGAAGGAAAGGGCCTATCACAACTGATTGCAGCTATAAATACTATGAGTGAGACTATGAAAGGCAGTGTGAACACATGTGTTAAAGAAGTATACTCTAGGCACACTGAAAGAATGCCTGGTATGAAATCCCAGTGTACAAGATAGTAGTAGCAAATTGCACAGGGATTACATTTTCCTGTCAATGTGGCATTGTGTTGACTGATTTAATTACCAATTTGGCTGATCTAAAATAATTTAGCAAGCAAGCCTTCTAGTATTCCTGTAGGCTATTATCTTAACTACGTTAAAGTGAAATTGGAAGACCATGTATTGAGGGCAGCATGGGCTGAGATGCCAGATATGATTACAAAAAAAGAAAAAGAAAAAAGAAATTCCTACCTGTGCACAAGAATTCATCTCTCTCTGTTTCCAGACTGTGGATGTAATGTGAGTGACTGCTTCTGCTTCCTGCCTCCATGACACCCTACCACATTGGTTAGCTTCATGCTGTGAGCAAGGTAAACCCTTGATTCCAGTATGTGGCTGTGACTCTTGTCTGGTGTTTTGTCACAGCTGAGTACTTGAGATCCCCACATCACCTCTTCCCTCCTGTGTACAGGAAACTTCTCATGAAAATAAGATAAAGCATAGATCTATGTACATTAATCCTGCAGAGGACAGCCAGAGAAGTGACAGGGCCACAGACCCAACTATGGACTCAGGAGCAGCATGGATCCTGACATCTTCATGGCCTTAGGTGGCAGTATGGGCCCTGGCATTTCCATGGCCTCAGGTGTCAGCTCGGGTCTCACACAACCAGCTGCTTTTCACCACCATAGCATCTCCTCTTTCACCTGCCTTTGTAGTACACAAGCTATAACATTTCTCTTTCTCTGTACCACACTCTTGCTCCTCATAATGGCACCACCAGGCAAGAAGTGGACCTCTCTCTAGATATTAAACTCTGAACTAATCAATGATAGTGTATTGAGGGATAAAGTGACTCAGAAGTATCATGGCTGTCTGCAGAAGAAGTGTTGTCTGAGAGATTGGCTAATACTTTCAATCACTGTGGAAATCTTGATGGCTCAGCATCCTGGTGATAAGAATTAGCTGAACAAAACTCTAGGAAATCACATATCGCTTCTCACTCACTCTAACTCCACATCTTAAATTGTTGTCAGAGTAAAACTCACTGCACACTATTGACAGTTTTCTTTCCTAATAACAATAATTGTAGGATAAATGTAAACAGATAATTAGAGAAGGAAGAAAGATAAAACAACTGGTTTCCATATCGAAAATATAGCCAACATTGATTGTTTGCAGTTGGGAACATTGTTCTACCAGCCATACTCGATCTTTGAAAAATAATTTATAATTACTTCAGAACAACCAAACTTCAGTAACATACTGGTATCTTAAAAACTGGATATTTTTGAAATTTAGAAAAAAACGAAACTATAATATTAATAGAATAAATAAAGCATCCCTGATCCTGCCTCCCTTTTCCTCCCCTGTTCCTCTCTTCCTCCCAAGTCCCTCTCACAGTCTACCTCCCATCAGTATTTTGTTCCCCCTTCTAAGAAGTACTGAAGCATGGACACTTTGGTCTATCTTCTTCTTGAGCTTAATGTGGTATGTACTTTGTATCTTGGGTATTTTGTGCTTTTGGGCTAATATCCACTTATCAGTGAGTGCATACCATGCATGTTCTTTGTGACTAGGTTACCTCACTCAGGAGGACACCTTCTGGTTCTATCAATTTGCCTAACAATTTCATGTAGTCATTGTTTTTAACAGTTGAGTAGTACACCATTGTGTAAATGTACCACATTTTCGATATCCATTCCTCTCTTGAGGTACATCCGGGTTTTTTCCACTTTCTAGTTATTATAAATATGGCTGCTATAAACATAGTACAGCATGTGTTCTTATCACATCTTGGAACATCTTTTGGGCATATGCCCAGGAGTGGTATAACTGGGTCCTCAGGTAATACTACGTATAATATTCTTAGGAACTGCTAGACTGATTTCCAGAGTGGTTGTACCAGCTTGAAATCCCACCAACAGTGAAGGAGTGTTCTTCTTTCTCTATATCCTCGCCAGCATCTGCTGTCCCTGAGACTTTGATCTTAGCCATTCTGACTGGTATGAAGTAGAATCTCAGGGTTGTTTTGATTTACATTTCCCTGGTGTCTAAGGATATTGAACATTTCTTTAGGTTTGTCTTGGCCATTTAATATTCCTCAGCTGAGAAGTCTTTGTTTAGCTCTGTCCCCCATTTTTAATAAGGATATTTGACTCTCTGCAGTCTAAATTCTTGAGGTTTTTTTTATATATTAGATATTAGCTCTCTATCAGATGTAGGATTGGTAAAGATCTTTTCCAAATCTGTAGGTGGCCATTGTGTCCTAATGACAGTGTCCTTTGCGTTACAGAAGCTTTGAAATTTTATGAGGTTCCATTTCTTGATTCTTGATCTTAGAGCATAAGCTATTGGTGTTCTGTTCAGGAAAATTTCCCCTGTGCCTCTGTGTTTGAGACTCTTCCCCACTTTCTCTTATATTAATTTGAGTATATCTGTTTTATGTGGAGGTCCTTGATCCATTTGGACTTGAGCTTTGTACAAGGAAATAAGAATAAATATATTTGAATTTTTCTACATGTTGACCTTCAGTTGAACTAGCATCATTTGTTGAAAATGCTATCTTTCTTCCACTGGATGGTTTTAGCTCCTTTGTTAAAGACCAAGTGATTGGAGATGTGTGGGTCTTCTATTTTATTCCTTTGATCAACTTACCTGTCTCTGTACCAATGCTACACAGTTTTTTGTTTTTTTTTTATTTTGTTCTTTTTTGTTATTTGGGTATATTTTGGTGTTGTTATTGTTGTTTTGTTTTGTTTTAAATCAGGATTGCTCTGTAATGCAGCTTGAGGTCAGGAATACAGATTCCTGCAGAAATTCTTTTATTGCTATCCTGGGTTCTTTGTTATTCTAAATGAATTTGAAAATTGCTCTCTAACTCTATGAAGAATTGAGTTGGAATTTTGATGGGGATTACAGTGAATCTGTAGGTAGCTTTCAGCAAGATGGCCATTTTTTACTAGATTAATCCTGCCAATCCATGAGCATGGGAGATCTTTCCATCATCTGAGATTTCCTTTGATATCTCTTTTAACCTAACTATTGTTATAAATTATCCAAGTATTATTAAAAGAAATAATAAAAATATTTATTCTATTTTTTCAGATTTATTTATTGGATATTTTATATATTTACATTTCAAATGTCATCCCCCTTCCCCCCTTTCACATCTCCTCTTCTACTGCCTCTGTAAAGATGCTCCCACTCCCACCTCAGCGCCCTTGCATTCCCCTGCACTGGTGAAATTAGCCTTCATGGGACCAAGGGCTTCTACTATTGATGTCAGTCAATTCCATCCTCATACATATGTGGCTGTAACCATGGGTCTGTTCATGCATGTGTATGCATCTTTCTACAGAGACTTGAAGTTCTTGCAGATCATTCACTTTCTTGGTTAGAGTCACACCAAGGTATTTTATATTACTTGTGACTGTTGTGAATGAAGAGCTTTGTGTCCCTAATTTCTTTCTCAGCCTGTTTATCTTTTAAGTAGAGGAAGGCTACTGATTTTCTTGAGTTAATTTTATGACCAGCTCCTTTGCTGACGTATTAGAGGACACAGGGATAGTACTCAGAGGGTAAGGAATTTGAACAGAAGTGTGTAGCAATGGGGGATGTGGAAATGGTAGTAGCTACTAGCAGGCCCCAAATGCCAGTAAAGCAAGAAGCTCCCAGGACCCATCAGGGATGAGATTAGCTGAAAGGCCCAACAAAGGAGAGGGAGAACCTGTGCAGACCATATCCAGAGGTTAGGCAAGGTCCCTGGTTCAAGGATGGGGCCACCCAGAATTGCTCCTCTGTGAAGGAAATACAAGGACTAATAGTGGAACATAGACTGAAGGAAAGAACGTCCAGAGACAGGCTCACCTGGAGATTCATCCCATATGCAGTCACCAAACCCAGTCACTATTGCTGATGCCAGGAAGTACTTACTGACACCAGCCTGATATGGATGTCTCCTGAGAGGTTCTGCCAGAGCCTTACTGATACAGTTGAGGATGCTTATAGCTAATCATTGGACTGAGCACAGGGTCCTCAATGGAGGAGTTAGAGAAAGGACTGAAGGAGCAGAAGGGGTCCTCTTCCTCATAGGAAGAACAACAATAGTAATCAACCAGTGCCATCCCCTACCCCCTGAGCTCCTAGGGACTAAACCACTAACAGAAAAGTACATACACATGGAGGGACCCATGGATCCAGCTGCATATATAGCAGAGGATGGCATTGTCTTGCATCAATAGGAGGGGAATACTTTGATCTTGTGAAGGTTCATTTCCCCAATTTAGGGGGGCGCAGAGGCAGTGAGGTGATAGGGGGTGCGTGGGAGGGGGAGCACTCTCATAGAATTAGGGAGAGGAAGGACACGAGAGGAGAGAACTGGCAAATGAGATAACATTTGAAATGTAAATACTTAAATATCCAATAAAAATCAAGAGGTAAATAAAATAATTAATGCAGACAGAATTTTAGAAATATATCCCAATTCCATCATTAAATAAATATATATATATATATATAATTAATGGCCACAATAGATTTGTTTAAAAGCTGTAGTTTATCATTAAATAGAAATGCCTAATGTGGTTCTTTTGAAGAATATGACCAGAATATATATGCAGTGGAAAAGATGTGGAATGTATTGTAGTCATTCACATAGAGATAATTTATGCGTTATAGGGAAAGATATACTTTTGGTTCCTCAGATCCAGTCACTTACTAATTGTTTGTTAAATTCACTGCTAGAGGACATCATATGTGTCTGCTCTGTGTGATATAAAGAGTAAAAGCTATAGCTCTTCCTCTGAAATAAACTATACATAGGCAATGGATACCTAAATGATCAATTATAATAGGTTATCATCATCTTCAGGAAGAATTAATTCAACCCAAACTTGATCCATTTTATTCTGCTGGGCAATTGTTTCTTTCATAGAAGATCTAGAGGGATCTCATAATTATTCCCCAGGGACACCATATTCCAATAAGCTCCACTCCAGTATTCAATGACTGCATACAAGCATACATGAGTCTAGTCAGCAGTGTGGTTGTGGTCTTATTGAATAATATGAAATCAGTGTTTTTAACTGCTGAGTAGTACTCAATTGTGTAAGTATCCATTTTTTCCATATATTATCCATAAGTTTTTTTAACCATAATTTGTTTAAGGAACATGTGGGTTGCTTCTAGTCTCTGGTTATTATGAATAAATCTTCTTTGAACATAGTTGAACAAGTGTCCATGTCATAAGATAGAGATTCTTTTGGATAGATGCCCAGGAGTAGAATAGCTAAGTCCTGACGTGGATCAATTTCCAGTTTTCTTTGAAACCACCATACTGATTTCCAAAGCAGCTGACCAAGTTTCCACTCCCATTAGCAATACAGTAGTTTTTCATTTGTTGTACATCCTTGGATTAATAAACTGTCCCCTGTATTTTTATCTTAGATATAAGTTGGAATATCAAAGTCAATTTGACTTTTGTTTCCCTGATGGCTAAGAATGTTGAATATTTCCATGCTTTTTAGACATTTAAGATTCCTTGGTTGAAATTCTGTTTGGATCTGCTTTCATTTTTAATTGTATTATTTGGTTTTTTGTTATTTATGTTCTTGAGTTCTTTAGATATTTTGGATATTAGCCATCTGTCAAATGTGGAGTTGTGGTACACGGCCTTTAATCCCAGCATTTAGGTAGGCAGACTTCTGAGTTTGAGGCCAGTCTGGTCTACAAAGTGAGTTGTTGAACAGCAAGGGCTACGCAGAGAAACCCTATCTGAAAAATAGCAAACAAGCAAAAGGACAATTTGGAATATGTCATATATTTGTAACTTGCATATATGACACCTTACTTTATTAATGAAGAGTTTATTCTAATCAAGTCTGTGCCTCTGTGATTGGTGATATAGTTACTATTTTTTCTGTTGTATTTTATTTAATTTCACTCCCGAAGAGAAAACAACATGTTCTCCAACCCATTTGCACTGCAGAGCACATGACATCCTACTCATTTTTAAATTTTTTTCAGTTATAAAGAGTCAGAAAGAAATATCACATTTCATTAAGATGAGTTTGAGCCATCATTGAGCCAGGGCCAAAGCACTCCTGCCATCTGCTGTCCAGTAAGAAAGGGAGTATGTGGTTATGTGGACAAATCTCAGAAATTAAGTAGCTTAAGTATGCTCAGGGAGATATGACCTTCTGCCTATGCAAATGTGTCATTCTTTGCTCGTGTTTATTTTATTATTGAAATGTTATTTTTGTTACATCAAAATTCATTGAATAAATGTATTTTTGAGCACACAAACATCAGGTTTTGAGTATAAGAATCAACATGAGAATGAATTAGCACAGTAGGTCAATCAGTTGGAGGAAAAATCTGAGCTATAATAATATTAAACACTATATAACATTTATTCATTGTTTGAATAAAAACATCATAATACCCGAACTCCAATTTTTTTCTGTGCTACAAACCTGATGGGTGCATGATTTATTAATAATTTAGTTGGGAGAAAGGAACTTGTTTGTGTACTACTTTTTAGCAAAGCATAATTTCCTTGCTAAGAAAACTATCCTAGATGAATTGTTTTCAAGTGTCTGTGTACCACCAAGCAGATCAGAATGCTAAGGGGGAGTTCGTACCCCTCGGTCTCAGGGATTTGACTGCCTCTAAACCAACATGCACACACATATAAGTTATTACTCTGCTGAGTATCACTCAGTATTAAGAACCATGAGGTAATCATAATTTGTGGCATTCTAAGGAACATTTTACATGAAATGACATTATGTTTACATATTATTTTAAGTGAAATTTGTAAGATATTGACCCACTTATTCCAAATATTATTATGTAATTTAATTCAGATATTTTCTTGAACATGTATATGTACCAAGACCTTTACTAAGTAATTTATATTCATTTCATTTACTCATATCTCCTACCTCTTAACTGTTTAATTATTATTTGTTTACATAATAAAACTAACTGTATCTTAGACAAGTTCAATCATTTCTATTGACACTATAGAGTTAAATAGAGATGTTGGGATTCACTTATTGTTCTGTCTGTACATTATTGATTCTGTTTCACAGTAAGGAACAACAATAAGAGAAAGTATTCATACAAGCTTGCATGCACGTTTCATGACTTCAGGAAGGGTGTCACGTTGGTCACCATATCTGTACCTGTTCAAGCACATGTTTGTTAACTCAGAAACTGGACAATAGGTTTATTTGAAAGTGATGATATTTAGTTTATGGCTCTAAAAGTCATTAATTTTTACGTGACAAGTGATTTTCTTTCTTGATCTCTGTTATCTTGTATTGACTACTAATGGTAGCTTTAACACAATTTGAATGATATGGCTAGATAGTCTTGTCTATAAGTGATTGTCACATAGCAGATGGCAGCAGCACAGTGATAAACTCAGAAAGAAAGGCTATATTACCATTTCCTCACAGTACTTTATTTGTACTTTACAAACACTTATACTGTATATCTCCTCTAATTAAACTGTATATCTGAAGCGATAGTTTGAACTTTCAATCTTCATGGAAAAGATGGATATATCACCTAACTTTGGTTAATTAGTACTTTAAATATAGTTCATAATAAACTGTGCATCTGTGCTGAATGTACATTTTATGTTGTATTCATGAGGATCCCATCTCAGTTAGAAAATAAAAAATAAAATGGACCAATTTATTGATTTCCTTAGTCCTATGACTGCATTTTTTTTGAGGAATACATTTGCTTAGTATAGCTAAGTCTGACTTTAAAATGCTGTTTTCTCTACTCCCATTTTATTATGGTATTATCACTGTGTGCCACCACGTCCAATGAATGAGGTGCAGAGAACCAAACCCAGGACTTTGAAAGTGCTTAGTATTACTTTACCAAATGTGCTATATCCACAACCTATTGATACATTTTTTAAATATTTCAATTTAAGTATTTCAAATTATCTGTATGTGTATGGTCTGTGCAGGGATGGGTGCATGTGAGTGAAGTGCCCATAGTTGACAAAAGAGGGCAACAGATTCCCCTTGAGCTACATGAATGGGATACTGGGAGTAAGAGGAGAATCAGGTCTTAACCACCAAGACATCTCTCCAGCCCATGGCTGTACACTTAATGTTGTATTTAAACATATAAGTGACCCTATGTAACCAAGAGTTGTGATTCATAATCAAGCATGTCTTAGATTTTATTTCTCCACACATTGTCAAAAAAAGCAGCCTCTGGTGGCTGAAAGGAAATACTTTTCAAAATATCCCTCTTTTATGTGAACTTAGATTAACTTTAGCAGTTCAGTACCCTGACCTAAATGTTTCTGTCATTTTCCTATCCATGGTGACTAACTTAGTTGTATTAAATGATCAATTCTCTTTGAATGCAGATAAAAGTCTATCATTAAAGGGATATCCCTTTAATGCAAAGTCATTCTTTATTCGAGGGACGGATACAATGGGATTTCTGTTTAAAACATCTATTCCAAATTTTTTCTAGAAGTTGAAGAAAATGAAATAAGAAATCCTTCATTCTTAAATCAGAATTTAAAATGAAATGCTTAGTGGATTGTACTACTCTGCTTTAGATTCCCAAACCAAAAATATATCAATTTTACCTGATAATGAAAAAGCTCTAGTGTGCTAATAATTTAAAAACACCAATTGTTGTAGTAAACAACAGAGCAAACTGTACCACAATCTTTCTCTAGAAATCTGTGTGCTATCGATACATAGCAAACAGAAGTTTGTTTTCATTCAAGAGTGACTGTGAAGAAGGAATGAATTGCTTCAAATAAGTTCACAGAATTTATTCTTTCTGTTTCTCTTCCTCACACAAAATACTTTCACTATTAGAACAATGAGCCCCTGAGAGAAGCTACCTGTCTCACTAAACAGCTTCACCACAGACTGTTTACTTCAATGCAATGTGCATGCTGAGACATGGATGTCATTACTGAGAGGACACTAACAGATAAGAGTGCCATCCCAGGGCATTCTGTTTTTCCTGTCAATTACTAATCTAGTTTTACATATGTACATAATCTCAGGCTGTTATAACCATCTACTGTGTATAACATGAAAGTTTTATGATGATAGAATTTGGTCATCATTTACAGATAAGGAAATGTAGATTTAAATGAGAATTTGAGGATCTCAGACTATACCAGACACATGCATTATTCTACATATGCCATGAACAATTGTCCCAAAGGGAGAAAGATGCCACAGTTGAAGTAGACTCAATGTTTTAAGAACACTAACAAGTGGGCTTAAGGGTTAAGGGTCCCCAGTACATGAGTCATTATGGGCATAAGAAGCCATTTAATGATATATCTACCTTTATGTCAATGCTTACACATGTGAATATTTATAACTTTTGACTGTCTTCTTTTTCTATCTTTCTATTTCTTTTAAAAATTTATTTATTTTTTCCATTTTTTTAAACTGGGCATTTCTCATTTACATTTCAAATGTTGTTCCCTTTCCTAGTTTCCTGTCCATCAGCTTAATATCTTCACCTAGGTGTTTTGACATATACAGATATATGATTATTCAGCATCATTAAAATTCTGTATGCCTGATTAAAATGAATGTGCACATATATGTAGGTATAGGCATTGACAAAAATAAAAATATGTTTGGCTGCAGTGAATTTAAATTCTGTTTCAAAGTAAATACTCTGTACTTAGGACTCTGAGGGTAGTATTGAATTTAACATTATAGTTGTGTCAAAGATACAAAGGTATGCATGATATAAATAGAACATGTAGCATCATCTTTGATGCAACTGAGTAATTTGTAAATCCATTAATAAGTGTCTCTCAGATAATAAGCTCTGCTGATACCCTAAATTATTTTCCTGTGTGTTTCTTTATTTATCTTTTAGATACTTTCTGATACAGGGCATCATTGTATAGCCCGGAAATCTATAGATTCATAGATTTGTGGATAGATGATACACAGAAAGAGATATAAGGTTATAAGAAAATGCAGGAGAAAGCAATTTGTATTTAACACAGAGTCTCACTGAGTAGCACTGACTAGTCTCAAACTTACTGGGTAGCCCTGGATTGTCTCATACTCATGACAATACTTCTGTTTCAGGTTCAAATTCTGGATCACCAAGAAGAGCCACCAAGATATCAGGAAAGACAACATTTCTGTAGTTTTAAAAGTACATATGTGAATTTACACGTTGGTCATTTTAGTTTGAAGCAAAGATTTAGTTCTGTGTTCTGATTCAGGCATATGTTTATAACTAAGGACAATTTCATTTTCCGGTAGTGCATATTTTATCTTTTGTTGTGATAACATATCATGATCAAAAATCATTTTAAGGAAGAAATAATTTATTTTGCTTTATGGTTCCAGTGGTACAGTCTGTCATAGCAATTGAAGCAAGGCATAGCGACAGGAAGAAAAAAAGAGCCGATTACATGTTATCCACGTACAAGGAGTAGAGACAGACAGACAGAGAGAGAGAGAGAAAGAGAGAGAGAGAGAGAGAGAGAGAGAGAGAGAGAGAGAGAGAACATCAAGTGGTAAGATTTTTATATACCTTCATATCTTCTCTGTGACATTTTTCCTCTAGCAAGTCTCTACCTCCTAAATATTTCATAACTAACCCAGATCACACCACAAACTGGAGTTCAAATGTTCAAACATGCCAGTCTAGAGGGGACTTTTCTCACTCAAAATTTTATGTGAAGCAAAGACTTTAAGAAATTAAATTTAAGAGTTAAACCACTTCTCTAATCACAATATCTGTTGCAAAGTTTGAAGAAAACTTCTTGAGTATTTTTAATATTTGGAAAACATTTGGTGCTTATTTAAAATTGATACATAGGTTCAAATAGTATAAAATAACACTAACAAGTGCAAAATGTAGAAAAGTCTCATGTGGATGATGTGGGCATGAATGTGAACAAATACAGTAGGGAAAATTCCTGAATTATAAAAATGGGATGAAGACTTCTGCCCTGGCAGAAGATGGAGGAACTAGTATATAGATGCCAGAACACTTTGTGATTTATAATGAAAATTTGTTATGACAGGAATCAACCACAGGCTCAGGGCAAATAGGCAACATTGTGAGATGTGAGATGAATAGGTGCCTCTCATGAATAAGTGAGAAGGACTTCACTTCCAATTTTTTTTTTACAACTTATCCTCAAGGTGCACACTGGTAATGCTCCTGTCTCACATGGATCTGCTTCTTTTGTGTTAGATTTAATTTACTTACTGGTTCTGCTTACACTTAGATTTCTGTGTTCGTTTTCTTGCCTTGTTTACCACCTTTGGAGAAACATGTTTATCCCATAGGAAGCCTTTGTTGTAGGAAGAAGAAAGTTTGTTTTCTGGTAGTACTGCTCAAGGGCAACCGATACCCCAGGAAACACACTCAACTGTGACTTTCATGTGTTTTCTCTAGTACTTTAAAGTACTCTTATGGGAAACCCACTTTTAAAGATACTCAAATGGAGAAGTATTTGAGAATTAAAAAAAATCAGTATGAACATGTATTTGCTTCACAAATGAAGTAAACTTTCTAGAGATGAGAATAATAACTCTCAATATATTAATCAAATATGATTTCATTTGTTATTTTTGGTCCTTTCTTTTATCATTTTTTACATTAGTAGAACATGTTTTTCTTCTTTTTTTAAAATTTTTTATTAGATATATTTCTTTACTAACATTTCAAATGTTATTCCCTTTCCTGGTTTTCTGTCCATCAGCCCTCATCGCCTTGCCCTCCCCCATCCTGATGTTCCCCCATCCATCCTCCTTACTTCCTCCCCCATATTCCCCTGCACTAGGGATCCAACTTTGGCAGGGCCAAGGGCTTCCTCTTCCACTGGTGCCCCAACAAGGCTATTCTCTGCAACATATGCAGTTGGATCACTGGGTCAGTCCATGTGTAGTCTTTCAGTAGTGTTTTAGTCCCGGGAAGCTCTTGGCATTGTTGTTCTTATGGGGTTGCAAGCTCCTTAAACTCTTTTAATCCTTCCACTAATTCCCCCCAAGGAAGTCCTGTCTCAATTCAGTGTTTTGCTGCTAGCATTGACCTCTGTATTGGACATGTTCTGGATGTGTCCCTCAGGATAGATCTATATCCGGTCCCTTTCAGCATGCATTTTTTGCTTCATCAATCTTATCTAGTTATGGTTGCTGTATATGTATGGGCCACATGTGGAGCACGCTCTGAATGGCCATTCCTTCAGTTGATGCTCTAAACTTTGCTTCTGAATCCCCTCCTATGGATTTTTTTTCCCTTTAAGAAGGAGTGGGAGAATCTGCATTTTGGTCATCCTTGTTCTTGAGCTTCCTGTGGTCTGTGGATTGGATCTTGGGTAATTCGAGCTTTTGGGCAAATATCCACTTATCAATGAGTACATACCAAGTGTATTTTTCTACAATGGCGTTACCTCACTCAGGATATTTTCTAGTTCATTCCATATGCCTATGAATTTCATGAAGTCATTGTTTTTGATAGCTGAGTAGTATTCCATTGTAGAGATGTAACAAATTTTTTAAAAATCCATTCCTATGTTGAAGAGCATCTGGGTTCTTTCCAGCTTCTGGCTATCATAAATAAGACTGCTATGAATATAGTGGAGCATGTGTCTTTGTTGTATGTAAGAACATCATTTGGGTATATGCCCAGGAGAGGTATAGCTTGGTCCTAAGGTATTGGAATGTCCAATTTTCTGAGGAACCTCCAGACTGATTTCCAGATTGGTTATAACAATTTGCAATCCCACCAACAATGAAAGAGTGTTCATGTTTCTCCACATCCTCATCAGCATCTGTTGTCACCTGAGTTTTTAGTCATTGTGACTGGTGTGAGGTAGAATCTCAAGTTTGTTTGGATTTGCATTTCCCTGATGACTAAGGATGCTGAACATTTCTTTAGGTGCTTTTTGGCCATTCTATAATCCTCAGCTGAGAATGTTGTGTTTGGCTCTGTGCCCCATTTTTTTTAAAATAGGGCTATTTGGCTCTCTGGAGTCTATCTTCTTGAGTTCTTTGTATATTTTGGATATTAGGCCTCTATCAGATGTAGCATTGGTAAAGGTTTTTTCCCAATTTGTTGGTTGCCATTTTGTCCTAATGACAATGTCTTTTGTCTTACAGAAACTTTGCAGGTTTATGAGGTCCCATTTGTCAATTCTTGGTCTTAGAACATGAGCCATTGGTGTTTTATTCAGGAAATCTTCCCCAGTACCCATGTGTTCAAGACCCTTCCCCACTTTTTCTTCTATTATTTTGAGTGTATCTGGTTTGATGTGGAGGTCCTTTATCCACTTGGACTTATACTCTGTACTTGGTGATAAGAATGGATCAATTTGTACTCTTCTACATACTGCCCTCCAGTTGAACCAACACCATTTATTGTAAATGCTACCTTTCTTCCACTGGGTGGTTTTAGCTTGTTTGTCAAAGATCAAGTGACCATAGGTGTGTGGGTTCATTTCTGGGTCTTCAGTTCTGTTCCTCTGATCCATCTGGCTGTCCCTGTACCAATACCATGCAGTTTTTATCACTGTTGCTCTGTAATACTTCTTGAAGTCAGGATGGTGATTCCCCCCAGTAGTTCTTTTATGGTTGAGTATAGTTTTCGCTATCCTGGGTATTTTGTTATTCCAAATGAATTTGCAAATTGCTCTTTCTATCTCTATAAAGAATTGGGTAGGAATTTTGATGTGGATTGCATTGAATCTGGAGATTGCTTTTGGCAAAATGGCTATCATTACTATATTAATCCTGCCAATCTGTGAGCATGGAATATCTTTCCATCTTCTGAGATCTTCCTCACTTTCTTCAGAGACTTGATGTTCTTGTCATACAGATCTTTCACTTGCTTGGTTAAAGTCACACTAAGATATTTTGTATTATTTGGGATTATTATGAAGAGTGTCAATTTCTTAATTTCTTTTCACCTGTTTATCCTCTGAGTAGAGGAAGGCTATTGATTTCTTTGAGTTAATTTTATACCCTGACACTTTGCTGAAGTTCTTTTTCCGGTTAAATATTTCTCTGGTTGAAATTTTGGGTTTGCTTAAGTACACTATTCTATCATCTGCAATTAGTGATTTTTTGATTTCTTCTCTTCCAATTTGTATACCTTTGACCTCCTTTCATTGTCTGTTTGCTCTGGCTAGAACTTCAAGTACTATATTGAATAAGTAGGGAGAGAGTGGTCAGCCCTGTCTAGTCTCTGATTTTAGTGGGATTGCTTCAAGTTTTACTCCATTTAGTTTGATGTATATTGATTTTACTATGTTTAGGTACGGGCTTTGAATTCCTGATCTGTCCAGGACTTTTATCATGAAGAGATGTTGAATTTTTTAAATGCTTTCTCAGCATCTAATGAAATGATCATGTGGTTCTCATCTTTTAGTTTGTTTTTTTATAGTGGATTACATTGATGGATTTTCCTTTATTAAATTATCCCTGCAGCCCTGGGATGAAACCTACCTGATCATGATGGATGATCACCAAATGTGATCCTTAACATGAATTAATCAAGTATGTTTCATAACATTTTCAGGCTGGAAAATGAAAGTTTATTTCCAATGCCTGTTCATTTTAGTATGTTGTCATTTTTAATGTTTCAGTGAAAAAAATATAAAGGTTCAAATTAGATGAAATGGAATAAAGTAAATTTTATTTTATATTTTTTCCTTCTTTTTCTTTTTGTGGATATTCTTTATTTACATATCAAATGTTATTTCCTTTCCCAGTTTCCCAGATATAAGGCCCCTATCCCATCCCCCTTCCATTCTTCTATAAGGATGTTCCCCTCCCCATCCACCACCCCTTTCTACCCCTCCCCCACATTCTGCTACCCTGTGGGCTTCAACATTGGCAGGACAAAGGGCTTCACCTTTCATTGGTGCCCAACAAGTCCATCCTCTGCTACATATGCAGCTGCAGCCAAGGGTCAGTTCATATATACTCTTTGGGTAGTGGTTTAGTTCCTGGGAGCTCTGTTTGGTTGGCATTGTTGTTAATATGAGGTTGCAAGCTCCTGAAGGTCTTTCAATCCTTTCTCCAATTTCCTCCAATGGGAATCCCAGTCTCATTTCAATGGTTTGCTGCAAGCATTTGCTTTCAGGTTTTTCATGATCTGGCTGACCCTCTCAGGAGACAGCTATATCAGGCTTCTGTCAGCATGCATTCCTTTGCTTCATCAATATTATCTAGTTTTGGTGGCTGTATATAAATGGTCTGTAAACCCAGGTGGGGCAGGCTCTGAATGGTAATTCCCTTCAGTCTCTACTCCAAACTTTGTCTCCATATCTCCTCCTATGAATATTTTCCCCCCTTTTAAGAAGGACTGAAACATCCATACTTTGGTCATCCTCCTTCTTAAGCTTCATGTGGTCTGTGGATTTTCTCTAGCTTAGGGAAGTTTTCTTCTATAATTTTGTTGATTATATTTACTGACCTAAAAGTTGTGAGTCTTTACTCTCTTCCATACCTATTATTCTTAGGTTTGATCTTCTCATTGTGTCTTGGATTTCCTCGATGTTTTGGGTTAGGAGCTTTTTGTGTTTTTACATTATTTTTTAGTTTTGGCGATGTTTTCTATGGTATCCTCTGCTCCTGAGACTTTTTCTTCTATCTCTTGCATGATGCTTGCATCTATGATTCTTGATCTCTTCCTTAGGTTTTCTATCTCCATGTTGTCGTTGTCTTCCTTTCAGCTTTTTTTATTGTTTCTACTTAGATTTTTAAATCCTGGATTTTTTCATTCAATTCCTTCACCTGTTTGGTTGTGTTTTCCTGTAATTCTTTAAGGGATTCTTTAAGGGATTTTTGTCTTTCCTCTTGTTTACTTGTATTGTCCTGTATTCATTTACGGGAGTTATTTATGTCCTTCTTAAAGTCCTGTATCATCATCATTAGATAAGACTTTAAATCCAAACCTTGCTTTTCTGGTGCATTTGGATATCCAGTATTTGCTTTGGTGCGAGAACTGGGCTCAGATGATGCCAAGTATTCTTGGTTTCTGTTGGTTATGTTACTGTGCTTGCCTTTTGCCATCAGGTTGTCTCTGGTATTAGCTTGTCTTGCTGTCTCTGACAATGGCTTGACCCTCCTCTAGGCCTGTGTGTCAGCACTCCTATAGACCTGTTTTCTTTCATCTGGACCTGGGAACAGAGAGTTGCTCCTGGGTTTGTGTGACTTGATGCTTCTTGGCAGGTTGCTTGGAGCAGAAGAGTTGGTCTTACCTCTGTTCTCAGGTGTTAGGTACTCCTACGGACTGGCTTTCAACTCTAAGCACAGGCAGAAACCTGAAGGGTCCTGCTCCTTACTGTTCTTGTGTCCCTGTGCACAGAGGGTACAGATAACACTAGGCAATTTCCTCTTGGGTCAGGAATGTGGGCAGAAATAGTTGTCTCCTCTGAGTTCTCAGGAGTGTCCACACTTCTGAGGTCCAGCTCTCTCCCCCACAAGATTTGTGACAAAGTAAAATTTAAAGGATTTGTTATTCATGTAATACAAAAATATTTTAAATGTACACTTCTAAAATGTCAATAGTAGAAAAAAGACACAATTATCCTTCTATTGCTATCAATGTGTCTGACCATAAAACACTAACATCTTTGATGTGCAAAATTTACTTTTCCCAAAAGATATATTCAGACTACAAATGTGGATGGTGCATAGACTCTGACCCTGAAAAAATCAAATTGAGAAAATTTCCTATCCATGTTCCCCAAAGTTGGTTGCATTTTCTTGTGGTGCATTTGCAACTACCTACAGATGAGATACGCTGAGTGTATCTCCAAGAAGGTTGTATTCCTCTTTTTGTTATTGTATAGCAATAAAATACAGTTATTCATGATAAATTTGAACTGAAAATTATCAGACATTCCAAAGACTTGGCAGCATGACTGTTAAACCCTAAGTTCATCAGCAAAAGTCCTGTTCTATCTTTGTATATTGTAAACATTGGGAATAAAGGGAAAAATCCCCAAAATACTCACTAATACATCTCAATAGTTCCTTGGATAGTTTCTACTACCCTGTGACTAAGCATACACATATAACATGATTTCCAAGCCTTCACAGAAATCACAGCGGAAAGCCTCCTTATGTTTGGCTCTAACTGAAGCATTTATAAGGGCAGGCATTTGATGTCTGCCCTTATGTCTCTCATCTTGCTCCAGTATTATAGGTAGTACTCAAAGCAAGGACCATCAGTAAATAAGGGCAGGCTCACAGGTACATGTGGTAATCCAGGAAGATAAGGGATATCTCTCATCTATTTCACAGCAATGCCATTAACATTGACAACTATAGTTATATTACTAAGGATTTTTATTTTTATCTATTTAGAGAAGGCGTTCTACACATTAGAATTTCACAAAAAACTTTTGCTAGTTTTTATAGCTGTTCATGTGCAAGGAGGTAAATTTATTTTTAATTATATATGTATGCATATCTGAGTACATACATTTGAATGCATGTGCATGTGAAGAGCAGGTGAAGGTAATAGATCCATTGGAGTTAGAGCTGCAGGAAGTTGAGAGCCACCTGCTCTGGGAGCCTGGGACTGAACTCAGGTCCCCTGCAAGAGCCATGAAACCTCTTAACTAGTCAGTCAGTTCTCCATTTCCCAAATTTAATATTTTTAAACTGTACGATACCTTTAGTTTTAGAATCTAGGGAAGTTATTTGGATTTTTAAAACATGGCACATTATAATATCATACATACTGGCCACTCAAGGAGACAGAGTGTCTTGATTGTTATTGTTCAGCCACAAGTGCAAGTTGAATAGCTGAATTATTTTCCCACAGAGGGGCAACAGAATGTTTCTTGTATGATATGTCATACTTTCATTCTGGAATATCTGTAATTTTATTGTATGTTGCTACATGGATAACACAGTACCCCTGTTTTTGAGGAAACACTTTCCATGCTAAAATGAGGGACTTGTTTTTACTCTGTATTGCATCTGTAATTATACAGTCAAATGCACACAGATATTAACACAGAGCTGATGCTGAACACATACCTGCAGTCTTACAGGATATCACAATGCTCACTGAAGTCACTTCAATGTGTGCAATGAGGAGTTAATAAGGCAACTCCAGCTTTCCTTTGTTTCCTGAAAGTTGCTATTGAAGTCATTACATTACTGTCTCCAGCCTTTTGCTATAAACTGTTTCTTTGTCCAAAATTAATGAGTCATTTCTAGCGCATCCTTTCCAAGACAAAGCCTAATAGTTCCTTATCATCATGCACATTTAATCATCACTCCTCTGTGCAATCATTTTTTCATCAGAGTAATTTTATATGTAATAATTATTAATATTTATATTTTTACGTGCACAGAGGCAATGCCTTTTGCAGAAACAAAGGCACAGTTTGAGGGAGTGTCTTGATACACTTAATATTATTTACTATAGCTTCATCCATTTTTGTGATTATTAATTCACATTTGCAATTAAGTAGAATAAAATTTTGCTTACATTTTAATATTTATTTGGGACATTGCAAGTTGGAAAGATCAAAATTTGTATTGCTCAACTGTTTATAAAATCATCAATATCAACATATTTTCCCAAGCTCCATGTTATGGCACACTCTTGTAATCCAGAACTTGGGAGCCTGAAGGAGGAACATTGCTATGAGCCTGAAGAAAGCTTCATTTCCAAAGAGAGTAGTCAGATAGCTAGTGCTATATAGCAGTACCCTATTCCAAACTAATACATAAATTAATAACATTTTATGAAAAGGGTCTACATAAACTACATAAACAAGATAAAATAATAAAACAAAAACATCTTCACAGTCACTCAAGAAGCACATCACAGTTACGTAGCTGGAATGAAAGGAGCAGATCATTTAATAAGACTGGGAACTGTTCATCCTATTTTAGCCCTTTCAAACCACAGTGGGTGCGGGATCAAGAGAGGGACTCTCCATGGGCCTGATGTGTAATATGTGGATAGAAGATATTTCCTTGGATGTCCAATTTAAGGCTATTAGATTTGACCAGGGTGGAAAGGCTTCCTGGACTACAGTTTCCAGTTGCTGTTTACAGACTGTATCTGAAAACAAATGCCAATGCCCCTTGTGTCCCACAGTCTCAGATTCCAGGTGTCAGTCCCTATATTCAATATATGGACTCTAGGCTCAGTAAATATGCCATCATGTGAAAAAGAACAGCTACATTCATTCAGCATACGTCATCGCCAAACTAAATTTGGCACATGTCTCACATAAACCACAATCTAGGCACTATAAACAGATCAGTCCCATACGTGTTTTCTTGCTTTTGCTCTCCTCAATATGAAGTTGACCCTAGTTGCCATATGTGTTGCTCTGACTCCAATGTATTAACTTCTAAGGACGTAGATTTTAAGGGGACTCCTACAAATCCTAGGAATCAAACAAATCTCTTTGTTTTCAAGCTCCTGGCCAACACTCAAAATCCTAGGTTCCTGTTGACTCCACAAAGTCAAGATCCACATCTCTGTTTCAAGTTGCTCTGAGGCTACCAGAATGTTACCGTGGTCCTTCATGCTGGAAAACTCAAGGAGGCTGGCTATCTACAGTAGTCCAAGGGTCCATGACTATAATCCTACGTTTGTGGACTCAGGATACATGATGCTTCTGAGTCCCATAGCCACAAACTCAAGCTCCCAAATACCACTGGACCAAAGTATTAGTTATCCTGAATTTGTCTATCATACATATGTTGCTCAAGACCTACCTAGTCACAAGTCTTTGAGTTTTGTCTTCTTACCTTTGAAATAAGGATACTTTGTTATTTCATTTTATGTACTATGAAGACACTTAGATGATATTAATATAACAAAGGTAGTATAGAACCTGAGGGGTGAAACAGGAGAAATGACATTAGGGAAGATGGCTTAAGATCAATGGCACACATTGTCATGATTAAGATGGCCTTCCTAACACAATTGTCGAAGCCCATAGAGACTTAAAGAAGAATAGAGTGAGGGACAGTTTCAGAAACCGAATTTGGAGATCAACACATTATTCAGGAGAAAAAGAGAAGGAAATGTCCAGAGAATGAGAAAAGGCCAACAAGATGATATGGTGTGTAAAGGTACCTACCAACAAACATGAAGATCTGAATTTGAGTTTCCTGTTACCACAGTGAAAAGAGTAAAGGATACCATCACATGGTTACCTACACACACATACACACACACACACACACACACACACACACACACACACACATACACACACACACATTAAAAATGATTTTAATAAAAGTTAAATAATTAAATTAATTAAATTGCCTGAAAATTTGAGATTTGTTGACTCATACAGAAAATTCCAGAATATTTGTATGTACTTCCTGTTAGATCATTTCATGTTTTTTTCAATTTATAATATATATTGAATGTATTTTAGCAGATACCCTAAAAATAAGAATTAAAAAATTGATTGAAATAAGAATTAGACAAATTTATAGGTGTTGTTTTTCATGATATATGTAATGTAATATTTAAATCAAAGGTATCTTTTTTTAACATTTGTTATAAATTGCTTATGATCCAGCCATAAATACTTTGCTTTAACTCTTTGAAGTCTCTTACTGTCACCTCATATATGCTGTCGTATCACACATGGCCAATACCCTGTCAGTTAAGATGCTCACACCAGTTTCTTCATCAGTCTCTGCCCTTGTCCTCCCAATTCTGCAAAGTTTCTCATAGCCTCTATTCCATCATCTTTCTCTGAAATGGGAGAACTTTTTCATTATTATTATTGCTACAGGTTTAGTTTATTACTTTAATGTGGAAAGCCTCCTACTAGTCTATAATTCTCCAAGATCTCTCCTCAGAAACGAGATGGCTTTGAGAGGTTTCTTTCCCCTTGTTACCTCACGCTCCTCCTCTATGTCACTCTGAGACCTTGAGTTTTTAGGTTTATAGCAATCCTGGGTAATTCAATTTGACTGGTGACACTTGGCCTCCCTATAAATCAGTTGTCAGAGGTTTCTATAGGTTTGGATGGATTCTTGTGTTCCCTATCAATATATTCATTCTGCATTTGATTTCTATCATGTATCATTTTTAAACTCAGTTTCTCAACTACTTGTTCTTTTAAGCTGTCTCCCATGTTGTCCTGGTCTCACTCCTTCTACCATCTTCCATTATTTTCCCCTTTGAATGCTTATTTCAAATAACCTGTGCAAGTCCTACAGTTTTCCCTCTATTTGCTCTGCACTCCTATTGTTGTCCTCTTTAATATTTTTGACTTTTCCTAAGACATTTTCTGTTCAAGGTTTATGTTTAATTAGTTCTATCTCTGTCTATGGCAACTTGTGATTAGTATATTGAATATTTTCTCTGTACTTTATTGAAGATAAATGAGCTGCATTAAAACTACTCTTTTAAGTTCCCTTTTAAAGCATTTGTTCACAATGTTCAATATTGTCAGTTTCTCGCACTTTATTTTGACCATTAAATGGGCTCAAGTTACCTTCAGATCCTTGACTCTTAGTGTGTGACGTCATCTACCCACAAATTGTGAAATTCATGTGTGTAGTTTATATGTTCTTTACTGAAAAATGAATGGAGAATAGCTTCAACACATTCAGTTAACCGTGCTTTGTAAGTCTTCTGCTTTGTTCTGTGTGTGCTTCTTTCTCAGTTTCCCTGTTTCACCATAAATAAGCAGATGTTACAATTAGTGGTATGCTGAACACAAGGAAGATGTCTAACAGAATTAACAAAAAAGGTTATTCAGTCTGAGTTCATGATAAAACTAATTTTAATTGATAACCAGATTTGCAGAAATCCATTTAGGAGGAGGTTAATTTTTAAATTTATCACTTAAGTGGTAATTTTAGTTCTGAGCTCTGAGCATTGGGAACAATTTTAATTGTAATTACCAAATCACTTATACTACTTAGACAACAGTCCACACTCCAATAGTTAAATGGGGTAATTCATTACTGAAACAGTGAATTTATTTTATTTCACTATTCACTAACAAATAGGGCTCATCCAATATTTTTGCATAATAACTAAAAGTGTTGTATACTACAGACATTTACATCTGTCACATCTATAGATAACCCCTCTTATGTGTTTTAAATAAAGAAAAATGTGATAGTTGCATCCTTACAGATAGTGGAGTCCCATACTTATCACATGTAGGATGAGGTTTTTAAAAGTGGAGCTACATTTGTACAAGCACACACACACACACACACACACACACACATACACACACCTTAAAAATATAAAAAGTTTATACATTTTAATTAGGAATAATTAAACTTGTTGTGAAGATTTAATTAATGTCAAAGAAACTCGACTTCGCTAACAATTAACTTCTTAAAATAAGTGCACATAGCTTAAGTTTCTTGAGTAGGAAGCCAGAGTGAGAGTTCTAGGTTAATGCCTAAGTGACAGAAGCTGAAATGTCCTAAATATATTACTAAAGAAGAGAACTGCGAATGGCATGCTGTCTGTATACTCAAATGTTCTCTCATAAGACTAGGAATGTGAGCTAACATCTCCTCAGACTCTTTGGAGGAGACAATGGAAACCGGTGAATAGAATCAGCAATTTCTGGAATTGAAAATGAACACATTTCCCACTGAACCACAAAACATATATATATACATATATCTCTGGTAACTAAACATTTAAAGTTTAGTAGCTGTATCCTCAAAATATCACATATGCAGCTTTTCTACAGTGTTTTTCTACAGTGTTCAATAATTCCCATGCAGTTGTATAGCAGTTTTGGCTCTTATGGTATTTTGGTTAACTGTTCCACTGATTCCTGAGCCTTGAGTTGGATGTGGACGTGCTGTCTGTAATTCTGTTTATATATTAGCACTCAACAGTCTCTTATTATCTGAATTTTTGTCAAGCATGTGTCACTGGGTTAATTACCATTAACAATATTTATAATCTTGCCAGATGAGGTTTGGGAAGTAGAGCAATCTATGTGTATAATAATAAATTACTAGGAAGCAGTTTAATACTGAACCCACTCTAAGCAGTATGAAATTATTAGATTCTCTTCTAGTACCTACATCCTTACAGCTATAGGCTCATAGACAAATAAATGGTGCCAGATAGGCTTTTCATTTTGAGAACTATGTCTTAATTTCATGAGCAGTTGGCTATTACTGTGATGTTTGTGCAACTAGTGTAACTGTGGGTCTTTTTTTCCCAGACCAGTCATTATTATAGTTCCTCAGGTTCATAAGATCATGAACAAAAACTGTTCAAGTCCAAGCCAGACAACATCCCATTACTAAAAGAGGAGATGGACATGAAATTTCATTCCAGTCCATGAAACCACTGGTAAGTAGATTTGATAGTGGAAAATTCAGTTTTATTTTTCTAAGAAAATAGTCCCTGGTGAATAGGTCATTGTTCAATGGAAGGACATTTATGCATGATCATTTAAACAACCTAATTCATTGCAGAAGGCTTAAAAAGGGGAGCATGAACTTGAGTTGGTTGAGAAGAAAGGATGCCTGTTTATAGAGCTTTTAAATATGATCAACATGCATTACATGAAACACTAAATGAACTAATGAAATATTTTTAATAGTATGAAAAACTAACAATGAAAATGATTAAATTTCTCTCCTATATTTCTGGTTATTATACTTCTCTCTTCCTTCTAATCACCCCAACTCATCAAGTAATGCATGTTTTCTATTTGAGTAGGAAGGTTTTCTTGTTTGTGATATTCTCTGAGATTTATCTATACTCTTGGAACAAGACTCTGATTCCTTTTATGATGGTTGACACAGATTTAACAAAAGTCCACTTTCTCACCTTCTACATTTCAACCTCCTTAATTCTCCCTTGTATCTTTGAATATTCCAAGGTCTTCCCATCTAATACTGTGTACCTCTGCTACTTCTGACAAAGTCTCCACTTGATGTATATTTTAAAAATTGAGAAAGCCATGTGTGCATACAATGTGTTTGGATATAATCCATCTCGTTGTCTCCCTCCGACTCCTATTCTATCACTGACTACTACTCCCTCTAAACTTAATTGTTCTTGTTAAACCCATTGCGTCCACTTTGATATATGTGGAACCATCACTGAAACAGAGATAGCTTTACAGGACCTACCTGTCTGGAGACAGACTTGATCATGGAGATATGAAAACATTCTCTCTGTCTGGAAAGTAGCCTTCACCAGGTGGGAGATCTCAACCTGTGACTGCAACTGTACTCAAAATACATCTCAATTACTCGTAAAGTTAACTATCATTTTGTGGTTTACAATAATGAAACATGTGAAAGAAGGCAGTTGTTCCACAAGGAAAAGAAACTTTGAAATAAACAGGAACTTCTCCCAAATGACATCACCAGAGAATGAGAAGAAAACTTGTAGTCTCATTCCCAAATCCTGAGTCTTTGCAGTTGGAGCAGACTAGTTGCCCAGAGCTGTGGTTTCAAAGAGACAGTGAATCAGGCTCTGTATTGAAAAAGACTCTTCTACTAATTTTCTGTTGTGTAAGCTATTGTGCAATTTTTCTATTCTTCATTTTTAATGTTTTTCTATGCAGAATGGATTGTTTCTTTTTTAGTTCCACATTAGCATGCAGCTTCTCCTGAGTCAATCTTTTTTATTATTAATTGAACAAATTCGTGAGGTTCAAAGGATGATGCTCCCTTTGAAGATCTGTGTGTGCATGTTTTAGCAATGGGAATTGAAAGAACAGGACTTTTGTGGTACATCAGTCCTCAAAACCTGCATCTCACTTCCCATGGATGTGCCACTGGTATTTCCTTTTTTTTTTTTTTCATCTTCTGTTTTCAGTCTTGGCATGTGAGTTAGTGTCTTTATAACTGATGGGAATGGTGGAGTAAGATGGTTGCTAAGCAACTTCATGTGTTTCAGATAAAACATTGAGACCTCTTCCCATGAGAATCTTATAGATTAAGAATCTAAGGGGAAAGCTGCTTTTAAATAAAAAGAAAAAAAAAAAGAAAAACAGAGAACTTTGAAGCACATACCTGTGGAATTTTAAAAGGATCACCAGAAAATGAAAAATTGGAGTGCATAGGATATTTATTTTTTACTGACAAGTTTTAGGAGATGATTTTTAAAAATATCTTCAATTTTAAGTAGTCTTTATAATATGTCTTGACAAAATTAGTAACTTACCAAAGAAAGTCTGTTTATCTTCTCAGGTTTTAAGGATTTTAAGTCCTGTCATGTCTGTCTGAGCTCCTTCTCAGAAATCCTGAGGAAAGAAATAAAGTAATCTGCTTTGGCTATAGATAGATATATTTAAAGTTTATTATTAATTATAGATATATATTTGCACATCCCCTTGCAGGTGCATACAATTGTGGGAAGAAAAAGATACTCTCCTTTATGTGGAAACTCCATCATTTTTGGCATGTAATATCACAATAACAAAAGGATGCTATCTCAATTGTATCTCCAGCCTCACAGACTAGGAAAGGCCTTCAATAAGTGGATTAAAATTCTGCTTTAAAAACTGTAGCTAATGTGTCATGCTAGAGTGTTAAGATCTCGAAGTGTAGAGTGCAAGAAAAAACACAACCACTCCTTTAATTCTAAGTTTCTACCTTGTTTAATATTTTAAGTTACACATTAATAATTACCCAAGTGTCATAAAGTTAAAAACAGTATTGTTATAATTATTTTTCATGGAAAATAACAAACCTTCTATAATAGTCTTAATTTCTGGAAATAGGAACATATATTCACACACATATACAAAGTAAGTTCTGTGTTATTATTTAAAGAATCTATATATTTTCATAATAAATATTTACTTTTTCACCTAAATTTCCAGGTGCACCTATATGAAACTATTACATCAAATGTAGCCTCATACATAATGGTCCCTTCATACGCATTTACATAAATCATGCAGACAGAGAATATTAGATGATCTAATTTTACAGTTATGCCTATTCAGTCACTGGAAGGATGAAGGTGATCCTGTTAGATTGATGAAAACAATTTAGTTGTACTTGAGGAGCAAAGATATCTACCTAAAATTTATCAACTAACCTAGTCTTTTCTCAGAGAGATAGCATGGCAAATTTTCGGTTGTCACAAGTTTCCAGGTCCGCTGGGGTCAACTGAACACATGGAGAGAAACCTGGTTTAGAAACTCGAAGTTGTGTGCATGACCAAAATACTCTTAATGCACCAGTACATCATATCTAGGAAGCTAAACACCTCGGCCTGGGGAAAAATAGAAACAGTTTACTGTGTGTTGTCAGTGTGATATCACACTTCAGATCTTCAACAGCATGACTCCTACAGTAGAACTGATAGAAGCTCTGAAATCTCCATCTCAGGACATCCTATAGAGATGCTTTTAGAGGCATCATGTGGATATTATAGTACTTATTAATTATATTCTTTATTTCTATCTGCTTTTATAGTTCTGATGACCACATGGCCATAATAAAACAAGTTGACATAAAATTTAAAGTTTTATGTGCTATCCAGCACTGTAATTTTTTTTTCATTCTTGAGACAATATTTGACTGTATTTCTGGCTGATATCCAAATCAGAAATCCACCTGCCTCTGTCTTTTGAAGCTGCTATTATAATTTTTGAGATTATAATAAAACTAACACATATCTCCTTTTTCTTTCCTACAAGTCTACAAATTGACCTTTCCCACTTACTCTATTTCAAATTTATGGCAACTTTTTCATTAATTGGGACAAAATATGTACATGTATGTACATGTTTATGTGAATTAGAATTTTTTCATATATACATATATGTGTGTGTGTGAGTGTGTGTGTGTGTGTGTGTGTGTGTCACACTTTGGAGCAACTGTTAGCTGCTTTTACCTCCTTTGTTACTGTGTCTTCAAAACTATAAGGAATTCAAGTCAGCTCCAGGTTTGTCCAGGACAATATTGATATTTTTAGACATTATAAACAATGAAAGATGACATATCATAATGTCTATATGAAACAATTATAGAAATATATTGAAAATATCTATGTGTATACATAGAAAGTAAAGCAGTTTGCCATTTAGAGAGGAAAATAAAGAAAACAAAAAACAATAGCAAATGGTGAATATAAAGCTAGAGGAAATAGTATCTGTAATATATACTTTGAATATTCTGTTGGACTCATTTGTTTAAAGAAAAGGTTAAGTTATGTAAGGAAAGTAGAAATTACTTCTTTTTACTATTAGATATATTCTTTATTTACATTTCAAATCTTATTCCCTTTCCTGGATTCCTGTCCATAGCCCAAATTGGTTATGTCCCCCATTCATCCCCCTTACCGCCCCTGCCCCCCCCCACCATTCCCTTCCACTGGTGTCCCAAAAAGGCTATTCTCTGCTACATATGCAGTTGGAACGTTGGGTCAGTCCATGTATTGGTAATGGTTTAGTACCTGGAAGCTCTGGTTCGTTGGCATTGTTGTTTTTATAGGGTTGCAAGTCCCTTCAGTTCTTTCAATTCTTCCTCTAGTTCCCCCAAAGGGGGTCCTGTTCTCAGGTCAATGGTTTGCTGCTAGCATTCACCACTGTATTTGACATGCTGTAGATGTGTCTTTCGGAAGAGATATATATCTGGTTCCTTTCAGAATTCACTTTCTGGCTTCATCAATCTTATCTAGTTTTGGTGACTGTATATATATGTGGGCCACATGTGGGGAAGGTTCTGAATGGCTGTTCCTTCAGTCTCTGCTCTAAACTTTGCCTCCATATCCCCTACTATGGATATTTTTGCTACCCATTTTAAGAAGGAGTGGGAACATTTGCATTTTGGTCATCCTTGTTCTTGAGCTTCCTGTGGTCTGTGGATTGCATTTTGGTTAATTTGAGCTTTTGGGCTAATATCCACTTATCAATGAGTGCACACCAAGTGTGTTTTTTTGTGATTGGATTACCTCACTCAGGATGATATTTTTCTAGATCATTCTATTTGCCTATGAATTTCATGAAGTCATTGTTTTTGATAGCTGAGTACTACTCCATTGTGTAGATGTACCACATTTTCTGTATCCATTCCTCTGTTGAAGGGCATCTGGGTTCTTTCCAGCTTCTGGCTATTATAAATAAAGCTGCGATGAACATAGTGGAGCATGTGTCTTTGTTGTACATTGGAGCATCTTTTGGATATATGCCCAGGAGAGGTACAGCTGGGTCCTCAGGTAGTGGAATGTCCAATTTTCTGAGGAACCTACAGATTGATTTCCAGAGTGGTTGTACCATTTTGTAGTCTCACCAACAATGGAGGAGTGTTCCTCTTTCTCCACATCCTTGTCAGCATCTGTTGTCAGCTGTTTTTGATCTTAGCCATTCTGACTGGTGTGAGGTGGAAGGAATCTCAGGGTTGTTTTGATTTATATTTCCCTGATGACTAAGGATCTTGAACATTTCTTTAGGTGCTTTTACTTCTTAATACATGTGGATTTTCGGATTCCATTAAAGGGCTAACTGAGATCAGAAATAGCATGTCTGAACACATCAATTAAAGGCAAGAGTTAGTTGATAAAGCTAGTAAAAATGATTATAATTGTTACATGTGTTGCCAAGAGAACCAGAGTGCTGTTGACTTTGCTGTTAAAAGATTAGATGTGCATTAAAGAGAGGACAGTGAAAAATTTGGTAACTAATTTGAAGTTGTCAATTTCCTTTGCAATAGATGCTGTTCCTGACTATTTTGTACCCTCAAGTTAACCAAACTAAGAGAGATGAATTACATCATGAACACTAAACCAAAGTTCAATGTAATTTACCCTTGTTCATCACTGCTATTATTTGAACCTGCTTATCTTTAACCCTCAAAATATGTAAGCAAAAACATTGTTCAGTTATTTTTTAACTTTGAAAAATCACATTATCTAACATGAGAAAAATAATTCTTTACAAATTTCTGTTCTAAACCATCATTTGACTAAAATAGTGTTTCAATAGTCTATCCCATCTGTAAGAGATCTCACTTATATTCTATTGGATAATATATTTTATTAAATAATAACCATTACTGCTCTACTGCTAACAAAGTTAACCAATCTTCCCTTCTATGCCTAACCTAGCTTAAATAATGTAAATAATAAAAATATTAATTGGAAAATATATTAATACATTTTAAAATCAATCAATCAATCAATCAATCAAGGGACTTTTTAGTCCTTCCCTTGATATTGACATAGGTATTCATGTCACACCTGTAAACATTTACTTACAAGTTAAGATTAAGATTTAAATTTCTCAACTATTGTCTAACCCGATGAATAACTTGTTCTATGAGTAGCATAAAATATAATACATGTTACATACATTGTAAGAAAAAAATAAAGCCGTTTTCAAAGGCTACCCAAAAATAGTGTTCAAAAATCATGGGAAGGGTTACCAAAGATTAAATAATCATGAAATATTAAAGTTTGGATTTTAAAGTGAAATTATAGAATTTGACCACTCATGATTGTCTGAGCATGTGAAAAAATGTGCCCTTAGGACAGTATTTACCATTTCGTATTTGGTTGACAGAGACAGTGTAAAGTATCTTTGGAATACATGAACTAGTGGAACTGTGTGTTATAGCCTGTTGTAGATAGGAACACTCTTATGTATTTTTAGCTTTTGGAACACAGAAGAGTTCCCTGTGGTTATACTAATTTTAGATGAAAACTAAGGGCTTAGAATAACTACAACGATTTCTTCAAAGTCACCTTATTGTTTGTTTGATGATGTTCTGTATTGAAATCCTGATTTTGCAGGCATTAAAACTTTCCAGGTAGTTAAGTTTAATCAAGCAGTGTAGTGATTAGCAGCATAAGCTTAATGTAGTGTTCAGTGAAAGTTTGATGACCTTCACTTGTGATAGAATCTTGGCTCACTTCTGGACAGACCACACCAGGCCAATACGGACCCACATGGAAAATGTATATAGAGTATGACGGGAACAAGAGGGAAGAAGAGAGAGAGAGAAAAAAGACTAAGGGGAGAGAAAGGGTCTGCCCTTTGTTTAAACTGCTATGTAACTGCTCTTAAGTGAAGGTGGGAGTTGAACCAAATGTCTGCTGGGAGTGTATGGCCTTTGACATGTAAACAGGGGCTCAAGTCCCTGTCCCCTGCAGGTGACCAGGTGATGTCACTGCTGGAGGCAAAAGCGGTTCCTGATATCAACAACTTGACCTTGGTAAATAGTGATGTTAGGCTCAATTTAGGCATGACATTTTCTGTTTGTCTGTACACCTATGTCTGTCCTCTGTCACAGGGAAGCTGTCATTCTTCAGACAGAGGTCATATTGTTTTCCGTTTATTTGTTTGTTTGATGTGTGTGTGTGTGTGTGTGTCTGTGTGTGTGTGTGTGTGTGTGTGTGTGTGTGTGTTTCTTTTATGTGCTTTCTCAAAGTCCAGGAACTTAACTATGTATGCGGGGCTGGTCAGACAAAGAGAACAAAGTATTCACCTTTTCATCCTGCCTACAGCTAATATTATAAGCTCAACGCTTCCCAACATAATTTGCATTATTATGTTGGTTCTGAAGCTCTCTGTTACATCTTCATAGTAGTAAGGCAATGATCGGACTGATTGAATACAAAATACCCAGCCCTTTATAATACGTTTGGAAAAAACCTTCAGTGCTGCTTCAACAGAATTATACTCCTCAAGAACATTCTATTTTTAAGCCCATAGAGAGTATTTTTATACACAAGGAAACATTTAAATGAAAAAGTCACAGTATCATTCCTCTCCACTAACCTCTAGTTTTTCTGATTACTTTTCTCAAATAATAATGCCTAGTATCCTGTGTGATATTCCAAGAGAAATGAGCAATGGAAGTTCATTCATATACAGGTTTTAGCCTGATACCAAACACAAGGGAAATCTTAAATAATTGATAAAGTAAATTCCATTTTAACCTGTCATCTGTTTGAATATTTTTACATAAAACATAAATTGTATTATAATTGAAATTTTAATTTTCAAAATAAAATGATTGTGATTACAAGTATAAATATTTCTTCTTCTATCTCATCCATAATAATTTCTGTATTTTTATATTTATGAAGCCTTTTTATCATTATTTTTGATATTTTGTATCTATGTCAGCACTGGAATACAGTAGCTGAGAAACTGTAAATACGTCATGTTGATATCCCGTGAAATGGACTGTTATCAATCATAAAATGTATAATGAGTTGTTCTAAATGAATATTTAAACATTTATGGATGCAACACTGTTTAAGAAGACAAAGGAAAAGACTGAAAATACAAAATATATGAGAGAGTAATATAATTATAGTTTATGGTTCATATTAAAAATTGCTTTTCTTTACATTGTTTTGTATTTCAATATTTAAGACATGAGTCTTTAAAAATAACGCTGTCGTCCTTTCAAGTCAGAAGGAACTTATAGAGTCAGAATATACTTTTTCTAACATTAAAAATGGAAATTTGTGTTTAAGAACTGAAATCACTTCAGTATTATAAAAATAAGCAAAAAGCTAAAAGCACACTTTTTCTCTCAAAGATGGCTGTAAAAAGCTCACAAATCACAATACTCTTCACTTGAATGTGGAGGAGTATTCTCAGAAGACACAGAGGTAATGCATTTGAACTTAAATTCTAGGAACCATTGCATCCTGGAATTTGGTCCTGAAAAGATATCAGTCACATTCCCATTGTTTTCTTTCTTGTAAGGTGACAAGATGTGGTCCCCATCATGAGCAGAGATTTTGAGACCACAGTAAGTGATTTGTGGTCCTTCCACACAATCAGGATTACCCTGCATTCCTCAGGATCAAGTCTGACTGAATGAGATTAGGACCAATGATATAACAAGGAATGTAGCACAGAACTATGGAACAGGGCACAACATTGACTTTTCTCTAAGAGTACAAGTTTCTTATAAAAGGAACTTGTTTCTCTCTTAGCTATTTATTTCCTCAAATTGAGAATATCATTGTGTACACTTGTGGCCCCGCACGTGATGATAGCAAGGAAACTGAGCCACGTGTTTTATTTGAAACCTTTGTCTGGTGGATTTCACCTCATAAGAATTACACTGCTAAATGATTATTTGCAGAATATTGAGAAACAAGGCAAAATCTCATCCACTCTAAAGCAAATCTGATGGCCTATGTTGCTTATCACTCCTGTTTGCCATCAGCAATGCCAATGTGCAGTTCCATTCTTTGATAACTTATAATCATACTGCTTAACTATGGATTGAAGGGTACAGATCCATCCTCTTATTCTTAGTGCTTAAGCATCTTTCTAACACAGGGAGTAGATTGTCCTACTCTAAGTGAATGCACCATCTATCTCTCAAGACACAATTCTTCATGACTATGTAAGAAGTTGGTTAGTGTTAGCTGAAAACCTTATGTGGTAAAAAAATGTTGAGTAACAAAAAACAGAGATCAGATATTGAAATGTGAGCAAGGTATCAACCATGTAGAGACAGTCTATAGTTAAGCAGGACGCATGGAAATGACTCAACTGCTCAATGAAGACATGAGGTTGTGCATATTTGAGTTCCAGATTGAGAAAAAAAAATAAAGACATAAGTGTGTCATGTTAGAACAGAGATTTCAGGATTTTGAAGGAGAGATTGTTGAATTGGCCTTTAGATCCTTTGCATACAGGTGAGGTCCCTGATGTTGACCCAGGTGTCTCTGACATTGGTGCCCTAATTTCTGTAGTTTTCCTTATGTCTCAGATATCATTTTTTCATAGTTTTGTACCAAGGACTTCCTATAAAATGTAATCTCTATTTTTCAAAGTTCCTTTTTTTATTCTTTTAACTATTTTCATTACTTTATAGTTGTTGGCTGAAATTTTATAGGTAATAAAATTTGTCCTCGTCACTGTCCACTCTTAGCAGCTGCTGCTGTCACACTTTTTAGGGTATCTATAGCATAATTCCTAGGAGCATTCAGTAAATCCTAACTGGATGACTAAATTATCTCATTACTATTTGAATATAAAAGACACTTATTAAATTGGTATTAAATCATAGGATGGATAAATAAGGATAAACCCCCTGGAATACAGGTTTAAATATACCAGCATGCACTGTTTTGAAACTCACAACTTGTGAGATAATATTTAGCCATTAATCTCCAGAGCAATTATATTAAGAATTGAGAATCCAAGAACAAGATACTATATTTATTGGTAATTTATGGAAGTTGCTCACAGCAACATATGTATGCTGAGTCAAGATTGAACATGTAAGCGATGGAATAACATGGTTTCCCCTCACCCTGAAAACAGAGGGGCCAGGCCTGACGGTTGCTGTGGGCATAAGGTTCTCTCTCTCTCTCTCTCTCTCTCTCTCTCTCTCTCTCTCTCTCTCTCTCTCTGTGTGTGTGTGTGTGTGTGTGTGTGTGTGTGTGTGTGTGTGTGTGCGAAAAACTTCATGTTCCTCTTTTGGGAAATAGTCTCCCTGTCAAGGTTATCAGGGAATGTTCTCTCTGCCACAGTTTTTCATGATAATCAAAGATTGCATGAGTGTGAGAAACCATGTTATGACTAAAGTCTCAGCAAAATGGTAAAAGTTGAAACCTCGAGGACAGCCCTCAAGACTGTGGAAAAGAATTCTAAAAACATAAATTTGAACATATATAATTTTAAGATACAACTGGAAAATATTGTCCTGAATGAGGTAACACAGTCAGAAAAGAACACACATGACATGTCCTCACTGGTAAGTGGATATTAATAATAAAAAAGCTCAGAATACCTATAACACTTACAAACCATATGAAGGTCAAGAGAAGGAAGAACAAAGTGTGAGTGTCTCAGTTTTACTTAGAATGGGGAACAAAATATTCATGGGCGTAGAGAGTGGGAGAGACTTGGGAAGAAGAAAGGAAGGGAAGAGAGAAAAAGGAGGGCAAAATGAGGTATGGAAGGAGATGGGCAAGATGTGCAGAGGGTCAGCAAATTAAACAGAGGTGTATACCAATGACGGATGGAGAATTGGGGGCAGCCAACAGAAAGTCTCAGAAGCCAGAAAAGCAAGAGGTTCCCAAGAACCAAGAGGGATCATATTAGCTGAAATACCAAACAAAGGGGAGAGAGAATCTGTAGAAACCATATCCAGAGATTAGGCATGGTCCCAGGTTGAGGGATAGGGTCACCCACCCTTCAAAAAATATTAACCCAGAATTGCTCCTGTCTAAAGGAAATCCAGGGACAAAGAGTAGAACAGAGAATGAAGGAATGGTCGACCAGAGACTGCCCCACCTAGGGATCCATCCCATATGCAGCCACGAGACCCAGACACTTTGCTGATGCAAAAGTGCTTGCTGACAGGAGCCTGATATGGATGACTTCTGAGAGCCTTACCAATACAGATGCAGAGGCTGACAGTCATCAGAGTGAGCTCAGGGACCCCAACGGAGGAGTTAGGGGAAGGACTGAAGGAGCTGAAGGAGTTTGTAAGCACATAGGAAAAACAATATCAACGAACCAGAACCCCCAGGACACCCAGTGACTAAACCACCATCCAAAGAATACATATGGAGGAACCCATGCTCCAGCTGCATATGTAGCAGAGGATGGCCTTGTTTCCATTAATGGGAGGGGAAGGTCTTGGTCCATTGAAAGCTTGATCCACCAGTGTAAGGGAATGCTAGGGCAGTGGGATAGGGGTGTTTGGGGTGTGGGGGAGCACCCTCATGCACGCAAGAGGATGAACTGGGGAATTTTGTGGAGGAGAAATCAGGAAAGGGGAAAGCATTTAAAATGTAAATAAAGTAAGCAATATTTTTATTGTTTTTTTCCACCTTTATTAAATTGGCTATTTCTTATTTATATTTCAAACGTTATTCCATTTCCCGGTTTCCATGCCAACATACCCCTAGGCCCCTTCCCTCCCCTTCGATACGGGTGTTCCCCTCCCCATTCTCTTCCCCATTACCGCCCTCTCCAACAATCACGTTCACGGGGGTCCAGCCTTGGTAGGACAAAGGACTTTCCCTTCCACTGGTGCCCCTACTAGGCTATTCATTGCTGCCTAAGCAGTTGGAGCCCAGGGTCAGTTCATGTATAGTCTTTGGCAGTGGCTTAGTCCCTCGAAGCTCTGGTTGGTTGGCATTGTTGTTCATATGGGATCTCAAGCCCCTTCAGCTCTTTCAGTCCTTTCTCTGATTCTTTCAACAGGGGTCCCGTTCTCAGTTTAGTGGTTTGCTGTTGGCATTCGCCTATGTATTTGCCATATTCTGGTTGTGCCTCTCAGGAGAGACCAACATCTGGTTCCTGTCAGCCTGCACTTCTTTTCTTCATCCATATTATATAGTTTAGTGGCTGTATAGTATGGGCCATATGTGGGGCAGGCTCTGAATGGGCGTTCCTTCAGTCTCTGTTCTAAACTTTGCCTCCCTATTCCCTCCTTAGGGTATTCTTGTTTCCCTTTTAAAGAAGGAGTGAAGCATCCGCATTTTGATCATCCTTCTTGAGTTTCATGTGTTCTGTGCATCTAGGGTAATTCGAGCTTTTGGGCTAATATCCACTTATCAGTGAGTGCATACCATGTGTGTTTTTCTGTGATTGGATTACCTCATTCAGGATAATATTGTCCAATTCCATTCATTTGCCTATGAATTCCGTAACGTCATTGTTTTTGATAGCTGAGTAGTAGTCCATTGTGTAGATGTACCACATTTTCTGTATCCATTCCTCTGTTGAAGGGCATCTGGGTTCTTTCCAGCTTCTGGCTACTGTAAATAAGGCTGCTATGAACATAGTGGAGCATGTGTCTTTGTTATATGTTGGAGCATTTTTTGGGTATATGCCCAATAGTCGTAAAGCTGGCTCCTCAGGTAGTGCAATGTACAATTTTCTAAGGAACCTCCAGACCAATTTGCAGAATGGTTGTACCAGCCTGCAGTTCCACCAAAAATGGAGGAGTGTTCCTTTTTCTCCACATCCTCGCCAGTATCTGCTGTCGCTGGAGTTTTTCATCTTAGCCATTCTCACTGGTGTGATGTTTAATCTCAGTGTTGTTTTGATTTGCATTTCCCTCATGACTAAAGATGTGTTGTTGTAAGAAAGGAGAGAAGGTTAGCAATATTTTTAAATAAGAATATATATAATTATCAACTATGCAAAGCATAAGGATGCAATATGACTTTTACAAGGAGCTTCATAGTTTTAAATGAACAGAGGCAGGTATACTATGAACCAGCTTGTCAGAAAGATATAAAGGCAGGCAGCCACAAAGGAATACAGATTCCTGAGTTTAAAGTCAGCATGGAACAAAGCAAATTTAGTTCCAGAATTGGTCAAAATGGTAATCCAGGAAAGGATTCCACCCATCTATGTTTACAAAGGCAGATAGGTCTCAGAATTATATTGGAATGATGATGATGATGATGATGATGATGATGATGATGATGATGATGATGATGATGATGATATACTTCCTGTCCTTTTCCTAAGAGTCATGGGGCTAAGTTTATGGAATGTTGATTCACTGCATGGTTGGAAAATCAAGGGAGAACAAATGCACTTTTTTATAGTTTTTCAGAGCTGTATTCAATTTTTTTTTTCTAACAGGATTTCAGACCTTGGTCAGGACACCAAGATTTGCTTGGAAAGCTAACTAACAAAGATGTTTTAGATTCTTTTCTAGAAGCTACCCAGAGAGAACTGCTTTGAGAATGAACACAACTCTTTTAGAATATTTTTTTAGAAAATCCAAGAATGTTTTTTAGTAGCTTTTCTGACTTTGGTCAGAATACCATGAATTATCCAAAGAACTTTTAGTTTTTTTTTTTTTTTTTGGAAGAACAAGGGCTATCTCTAGCAGAGTGTTGTATCCAATGAGAGCTGTGTCAAGTAGACAGCTATCTAGACCACACCACAGTGTCAAGAGTTATCAACAGAGTGCTATCTAAGGAGGCATCTTGAGCAGAACAGAGGCAGTCATCTTGTACCCCGATGATTTTACTGCTGTCAGATACCCCTTATTCAGTACCCCTGACCAAGATGAGACTGGTCTGTAGCATAAGGACACAAACTATGAACGTAGTTTATTAACTTCTCAAAGCTACTGATTCTACGTAGGAATTTCACCTATAATTACTTCAATCTATCAGCACTGAGCTAGCCATATTATTACTTAATCATATTTCCAACACTTGGTTTCCAAACAGAGAAGCCAAATCACAAATCATCTTATCTTTGCAGATGTTTCTTCTTTCCCAGGAAATGTAACTAAACATTCCCCCTGCTTCATCCTCATTATATTGTGGATAGCTTAGCACCATTCAGCTCACAGATTAACTTCCCTGGGTTAATACCTGTCAATACAAATCAATCTCTTTGTACTGAACCTAGAATGGCTCAGAGAACAGGATTTCTCCAGTGATCATTATAAACAAATGTAACTTGCTGTTCTTTTGTTCACATATTTAGATATTTGGAGTTGTAGTCAGCAATTATTAGGTTCCTGTTCAAAGGTTTGTTTTTTTCACACCTGTTTTATTAAAATCTAAACCCGTCAACCAAAGTCCAATGTCTTCCTTCCATCTCCATACTTCTCTCTGATTTCAGTACCTGCTGTTGACATCAGCATGATTTAATGGCCATGCATAACTGAACTGCTCACCATGTTAGCTCAACAACGTTTTCCACCATTCCCACTATTAATGCTGATTATTTTTTCCATTTTATATTCTCTTTCCTTATTTAAATTTAAAATCCATTTCCCATGCTATATCCTGCGATTATTTTATTTCATATATTGTTGATAGACAATAATAATATATACCCAATGGACAGTTATGAAAATACAATTGAGAATTCATAAAGAATAAAAAGTTCAGATCTAGTTTTGTTCATTGTCTCTTGTAAAGCAAGGTGGCATGATCACTTCACAGTGAACAATTGTCTTGAAAATTTGATTGAGTATCTTCTCTTGACATAACAGCAATCAGATTTTAGTTCAATATTTGTTAAAAATCACAAAATGATCCCAAAAGTTCTAGAGTAAAAAGCACACTGAACAAATGGTACATGGGGAGAAGAACATCACAGAGATATAAGAAAGGGCCCTTCTCTGGCCTTCTGTACACTTAAAGGCTCCAATCAGTAGATTAATCTAAATCAAAGGAATGATATGTGTATGTGTGTGCATCTGTGTATGCATATTGGAATTTATATAAATTCACATATACCTATAAATATGAAAATACGTTTATGTGCTTGTGCATATGTGTGAGGAGTGCATGTATGGATATTCTTGTGTGCATGAGTCAATTTGTGTATGTGTTTTTTGTGAATTTATGAAAGCAGATATGTTTATATTTTTCTGAATCCACGTTTTGTGTGGTTCATGTTCATATGATTTTAAATATATGTGTTTGTACATATCTGTGCTGAACTTTTGTTTGTATTCATTTGAAGATAAAGTATAATATGGTTTTGACGTATAGCTATGAAATATGAAAACACTGAATGTGTATTGTATCCAAAGAAGAAATGTATGTGGTGTTCATAATTTCTTGCGGTCTTTTGTCTTTGTCTAGATGATTTGTAAAGATTGAGATGGGTTCCAGATCAAAGGGGTTGGATGGAGGAAAGAAAAAGGCAAAATTGTGTCATTATATTTTAATTTCTTAAATTAAAAATATCTTTTCATCAAAATGGATTTTTTTCATTTTACAGAAAAAAAAGTATTTTTTAATAATATATTTTACTTATGGTTCCCCTCCTGAACTACACTATTCTTCACTAATCCACCTCTCATTTCTACCTGCTCTCTGTCAGTCATTAAAAAACAATCAGGCTTCTAATGGATAATTAAAACAAAATAAGATAAAAGAAACCCATCAGAATAAAACAAAACAGAGTCTATGAAACAAATAGAGTCTATGAAAAACAATTAGACATATGGATGCAGACATACTCCTTCCCATACTCAGGCAGTCAATAAAAGTCTATGATCAATACTTGTGATGACTGATATGGTTTAAATTTAGAATCATCTAGAAGACATACCTCTGAACATCCCAGAGAGGGTATTTCCAGATAAACAGCATGGTGTCTCAAAAGGAATATAAAAGGGAAATCAAACTGGGTGCCAACATCGTCTCTCTCTGCCTCCCGACTGTGGACAAATTAAAAGACTATTAAAGCTCATTCCATGCTGTCTGTTTCTGCCAATCTTTCAAGTCCAATAACCTAGATAAGAAGGGAATCCATTGACAGATTAAAGGCCTCAAAGCAGTTTTCCAGGAAAGCAATGGAAATGCTGGAGAATTTCATAAAACAAACTTTTACAAATTATAAAAATTAATCAGAGACAAAATACTCTAAAATTCATTTAGAACTGGTCGTTAAGTGCATCTCTGTAGGAAAAGTAAGATTATGATGCTTGAACTTGGTTCACAACCTTCTCTCCATTTCCAGCTGTTGGTGTGGGTGAATCCTCATAGTCTTAGAACCAAATTAAGAGAAAAACAATTGCTTTGCCACTAAAGAACAGGGAGATTCCATGTAGAAGAACTCAGTGCCTTACCTCCCTAGATTATGTAGATATTTGGCTTGGATTCCAGTTCCCCAAACTCCCTACTCATAAAGGATTTTTTGAGCCACTTTAAATTTCTATCCCTATGAAAAATAAAACTTGGTGAAAGTTTAATTAGTTACATTTCACAACACAGCTGATGATGCCGAAGCACTCAGTGAAACAACTCAACTCTAGACAAAAATTGAATGGAAAAATATATTTGGACGGTTTCCATGGTTTCCGGCAGAGCAGTGATATTATCTTGAGATGACAGAAACCAGCATCAGCTGGTACCACCATTTGTGAATGATCATTTCAGAGTGTCTATAGCACCGATGTAGATTTGATGTCTTATGAAAGAAGAACCCAGAGAAGAAGGCAAATAGGAGATTTCCAAGGCATTCATGACTTGCACCAGCAGAAACAAAAGCCCTTAGCCTAGTGTCTAATCTTTTTTTATTTTTATTTATTTATTTATTTATTTATTTATTTATTTATTTATTTATTTATTTATTATATATAAGTACACTGTAGCTGTTGTCAGACACACCAGAAGAGGGCATCAGATCTCATTACAGATGGTTGTGAGTCACCATGTGGTTTGCTGGGATTTGAACTCAGGACCTCTAGAAGAGCAGTCAGTGCTCTTAATGGCTGAGCCATCTCTCCATCCCACTAGTGTCTAATCTTACGCAGTAAAATGTTTGGGATATTTAACTGGCCTCTATATTTGTGTGGGTATTTCATACAGTCACCACACTTAGGGAATATGTCCAGGGTAGTTCTGTTTTCCTAAATGTATCCATGCCACAATATGGGAGAAATTCAGCCACAGTGGTACAAAATAACACAGAGAGCAAACTCTGCTTTTCTTAGACAGTTTATTATTTTGTATTCCCAAATTCTACATGGACAACAAAAACAAACAAACAAACAAACAAACAAACAAAAAAACTCCATGAATCTAAAACATCATTGGAATATCTAGGCTAATTCTTAGATGAAGTTTAAGTTCCTATTCTAAATTAGTTCCTATTGTACATTCAAATTACTAAAGGTTAGCTGATTGAAGATTAAAAGTTAGGTTGTAAGTATCATGTCATTTAAAAGTACCAATAGTAAAAACATTTTTTAAAGATCTACTCAGCAAATGTAGACTATTTGCAATCAAATAGAAAAGTGCATGACTCAATTATCCACCACTAATAAGTTACGAACTCTCCTGCTTAGATTTGTCATCCTTTTATTACCCAATTTGATTATATATATATATATATATATATATATATATATATATATATATGATCCTTTTAATACCACTGTAAGCCTTGGTCAATACAATTTTACAAAAGTGTGGTTCAAACATGTTAATGAAAAGAAGAATTAATACAGTCCCTTTCCTTTGCTATTTCTTTGGGACTCCAGCATCTACTGAAGTCCAGTAGAGACACCTAGCCTTTGGACTGAGCAAGTACTTGATTCCACAACTTCGCTTTCATAGCCAGCTATTGTTGGATTAGCTGGAACACAGCCTGTAAACTATTCTGATAAATTTCCTTTCTCTGTATAGAAATTTTTATTATATAAGTTCTGTCAGTCTAGAGATCCCTGACTAATACAACATCTGGCATGTGTAAGAGGACTATGATAGAAAAAATACAAAACACAGTACAAGAAAACCACAAAGAATATACAAGATGTGTAAAAAATGAATCTTTGAAAAACAATAAAGATATTTTAAAATAGAGAAAGGTATACATGTTTCCAACATGCTTTGATAAATCAATTACCTGACTATGCATTTTGCTATGGGAATTCCAGCTTTTTTTCCCAATCTACCATTACACTGAGTAGCCATGGTTGTCCTGAGACTTGCTAGAAGTTTTCATTTAACAGAATTCAGGAAATTACCTTTTTGCCCACTTTAAAAAGTGGTTTCAAAAGAGGTTGGATATGGTGGTTTGTGTTGAACATGAAGCTGGATATATTGAGTTTTATTTCCACAGAGCACACTCACATCCATTTTGGATAATGAGAATTGTAAGAAGATCAGGTTGGTGATTGCTTAAGGGTGATTTAGCTATAACGCTGGCTTTAAATTTGGTACATAATAGAAAAGGCTGTGATTAGAGACTATACTGAAATCATTGTTGGCCACAAATACATTGCAGATATAATTAAAATTCATTGTTCATAATTTCAAACTTACATCAATGAATTGTTTTAAAGTTTAACCTTTGCTTTCTACTTTTCTTTAGAAAATTTCTTCCTTATCATATTTTGCTTATCTGTGATTTATTTATAAATCTATTTTATATTATCTATGTGTCTTCAACTTATCTATCATTATCTATGTCTCTCATTACCTATTATCTATCATCTACTTCTTCACTTGTATCTATTATCATCTATCATGTATATGTGTGTATATATATATATATATATATATATATATATATATATATAATCTCTCTGTCACCTACCTACAAGTAAATTATCTATCCCTTACCATCACCATTATCTATCTATCTGTGTATCTGTGTATCATCAATGTACCTATGGGTATGAATAGATTCGCAGACATCTATCTATCATCAATCCAATAAATAGATCATCTATCACTTACAAACTATCATCTATCTTTGTGTCATCTATGTAACTTTCTTCTATCTACTTATATATCTATCATCTATCTAACTACCAATAAATCTCTATCATCAGTGTACCTACCTTTCTAAATATCAACTAATATCAATTTCTCAACTATTTGTAAAAAGAGAAATTTCTATTGAGTACCACATTATATCTTATCTTGTATGCATTCTTTCTTTCGAATGTATTAAGATCTTTTCCACTGTTACTCTTCAAAGATGTAGTCTCCCTGGCATGGTTTTCCACATCTAACATTACAATCATGCTTCTGATCTCTTTTTACAAAAGGAGTCAATTTCAAAATAAACTGAGCTGTGATTTGTACAGAATAGAGAAATGTTTGCTGAAGAGAGTGATTTGCTTTGGTGACTTTTTGCTCTTGAAATGTCAGTTTTATTGGTTATAACTTTCCCTTGATTTGAGAAAATTCTTAGAGAGTCCTTATGTGTATGACCAAAGAACCCAAAGTGTTACTACTGATTCTATGTTCAAGTCAATTCTTTAATTCTAACATAACATAGAAGTAACCACTTTCACTTTTTTTCCATCTTTATTAACTTGAGTATTTCTTATTTACATTTCAAATGTTATCCCCTTTCCCGGTTTCCAGGCTAACATCTCCCTAACCCCTCCCACTCACCTTCTATATGGGTGTTCCCCTCCCTATCCTCCCCCCATTACCGCCCTCCCCCCAACAATCGTGTTCACTGAGGGTTCAGACTAGTAGGACCAAGGTCTTACCCTTCCACTGGTGCCCTTACTAGGCTATTAATTGCTACCTATGCAGTTGGAGCCCAGGGTCAGTCCAGGTATAGTCTTTGGGTAGTGGCTTAGTTCCTGGAAGCTCTGGTTGGTTGGCATTGTTGTACATAGGGGGTCTCGAGCCACTTCAGCTCTTTCAGTCCTTTCTCTGATTCCTTCATTGGGGGTCCTGTTCTCAGTTCAGTGGTTTGCTGCTGGCATTCGCCTATGTATTTGCTGTATTCTGGCTGTGTCTCTCAGGAGAGATCTACGTCTGGTTTCTGTCAGCCTGCACTTCTTTGCTTCATTCATCTTATCTAGTTTGGTGGATGTATATGTATGGGCCACATGTGGGGCAGGCTCTGAATGGGTGTTCCTTGTGCCTCTGTTCTAAACTTTGCCTCCTTATTCCCTCCCAAGGGTATTCTTGTTTCCCTTTTAAAAAAGGAGTGAAGCATCCGAATTTTGATCATCTTTCTTGAGTTTCATGTGTTCTGTGCATCTAGGGTAATTCGAGCATTTGGGCTAATATCCATTTATCAATGAGTGCATACCGTGTGTGTTTTTATGTGATTGGACTACATCACTGAGGATGATATTTTCCAATTCCACCCATTTGCCTATGATTTTCATAAAGTGATTTTTTTTGATAGCTGAGTAGTATTCCATTGCGCATGAGTAGTATTCCATTGCACAGATGTACCACATTTTCTGTATCAATTCCTCTGTTGAAGGGTATCTGGGTTCTTTCCATCTTCTGGGTATTGTAAATAAGGCTGCTCTGAACATAGTGGAACATGTGTCTTTGTTATATGTTGGAGCATATTTTGGGTATATGCCTGTGTCCTCAGGTAGTGTAATATCCAGTTTTCTGAGGAACCTCCAGACTGATTTCCGAATGGTTGTAGCAGTCTACAATCCCACCAACAATGGAGGAGTGTTCCTCTTTTTCCACATCCTCACCAGCATCTGCTGTTGCTGGAATTTTTATCTTAGCCATTCGGACTGGTGTGATGTTGAATCTCAGGGTTGTTTTGATTTGCATTTCCCTTGTGACTAAAGATGTTGAATATTTCTTTAGATGCTTCTCAGCCATTTGAAATTCCTCAGCAGTAAATTTTTGTTTAGCTCTGAACCCCATTTTTAATAGGGTTATTTGTCTCCCTGCAGTCTAACTTCTTGAGTTCCTTGTATATTTTGAATATAAGCCCTCGATCAGTTGGAGGATTGGTGAAGATACTTTCTCAATCTGTTCGTTGCCATATTTTCCTAACAATAGTGTCCTTTGTCTTACAGAAACTTTGCAGTTTTATGAGATCCTATTTGTTGATTCTTGATCTTAGAGCATAAGCCATTATTGTTTTGTTCAGGAAATTTTCTCCAGTGCCGTGTGTTCAAGATTCTTCCCCACTTTTTCTTCTATTAGTTTGAGTGTATCTGGTTTGATATTACAGTCCTTGATCCATTTGGACTTAAGCTTTGTACAGGGTGATAAGAATGGATTGATCTGCATTCTTCTACATGGTGACTTACAGTTGAACTAGCACCATTTGGTGAAAATGTTAATTTTTTTCCCATTGGATGGTTTTGGGTCCTTTGTCAAAAATCAAGTGACCATAGGTGTGTGGGTTCATTTCTGGGTCTTCCGTTATATTCCACTGATCTATCTGCCTTTCTCTCTACCAATACCATACTGTTTTTATCACTATTGCTCTGTAATACTGCTTGAGTTCAGGGTCAATGATTCCGCCAGAAGTTCTTTTTTTGTTGAGTATAGTTTTAGCTATCCTGGGTTTTTTGTTATTCTTGGTGAATTTGCAAATTGTTCTTTCTAACTCTATGAAGAATTGGATTGGAATTTTGATGGGGATTGCATTGAATCTGTAGATTGCTTTTGGTAAAATATATTGATCTCCCATGCTCATGGATTGTCAGGTTTAGTATAGTAAAAATGGCCACTTTCACTTTTAATTGAACTGACATTCAAGTCTCCTGCCCAGAGACTATCATTAACCTAATAAAATAAAACACTTAATTCTCCTCTCAAGCAATTCTTCAGAAAAAAAATTATACTTTATGGTTCAGTAGTCATTGGTCTTTGCAATTGGAAGCACATGAAAGTCAAGTGCCTCTTGGAGCCCTTGGCTTAAATTGTGTTATTCTGGCACTAATAGGAGAGGTTTCCTAAGGATTATTAACTATGTGAATACATTCCCAGACTGAAATGATCTGGTATGTTTTGTCTCTTAGATTAAGGAATAAAATTTACTAGATTCCTTGTGACTGAATTTTATGATCTCCTAGTGCAAGAAAGAGGGTTCAACAACATATAATCATGTCCTATGTACCTACATGCTTGTTTTAGTCTTTGTTTTTAATAGACAATTTGAAGCAAATTGGAATACAATAAGTGCAAATTTCTCACCTACATCACTGATTAATTTTGAAATCCTTTACTTTCCCAATTTCTTATACACTTCAATATTTTCCCCACAAAGGCAAGGTGCTCCTCTAAAAGCATTCTCAGAGATTTTCAGGATGGTTGGCTTCATATAAAACTAGGAAGAAACAATAATAAAGTAAGAGAGGAATAAAAAAGAAGTTTATGTTCAAAGTAATTTTAAATTGAATGTGTGAGGTTCTGGGTGAACACTGTTGTACAGCACTATGTACAGCAAGGTGTAGCATGTGGCAGGTGTCTTACACAGATTGACAGCTTTAATTTTAAGTCCCAAGCAAAAGCATTTTCTTACACTTCTTAATTTGGATTATATATCAATGTTAAACCTGAGGGAATGGCCATTTTCTCGAACCTGAAAATGGCTCACTGTCTTCTTTGCCTGCCATAAATTCTATAGTAGTTATAGGTCTTCCTACCTTCACAGTTGCATCAGTCAAACAAGAGATTTTACATTGACTCACTCTGACATGGTCTCTTCCGGTTATTTCTTCTCCACATATAGGCTAATAACTATAATAGGCATGAACTCTCTTCACACACAGCTACCTACTGCTCTCATTAGTTATCAGCTTGACACAATATAAGAGACATCTGGGCATGCTGACAGGAGCCTGATATAGCCATCCACTGAGAGACTCAGCCAGAGCGTGACAAATACAAAGGCTAATGCTACCAGCAAACCATTAGACTGAGAACGGGGTCCCAGTTGGAGGAATTAGAGAAAGGATTGAAGGAGCTGAAGCGGCTTGCAACCCCATAAGAACAACAACCAAGCAGAGCTCCGAGCTTTGCAGAACCACTATGCAAAGATTGAACATGGGCAGACCCATGGGTCCACCTGCATATGTAGCATAGGATGGCCTTGTTGAGCACCAGTGAAAAGAGAAGCCCTTGATCCTGCCAATTCTGAAACCTCCAGTGCAGGGGAATGTCAAGATGGGGTGGCAGGAAATGGGGGTGATTAGGGAGGGGGAACACCCTTAAAGAAGAAGGGGAGGTGGGTGAGATAGGGGTTTATGGATGGAAAACTAGGAAAGGGAATAACATTTGAAATGTAAATAAAATTCCAACAACAAAATAAAGGAAAAAATGTCACCTGGGAAGAGAGAATCTCAACAGAAGAATTTTGTCTATCACATTGAGCTGTGGCCATTTCTGTGCAGGATTGTCTTCTTTATTTATTCATACAGGACGGCAAAGCCCATTGTTCATAATATGTTCCCTGTGCATGAGGGTTTGGGGTATATAAAAAGCTAAAAATCTAGTAAGCATGAGCCAATGAGCAAGTCAGATTGTAAGCTAAGTAAAGGACTTCCCTCTGTGGTCTCTTCTTCAGTCTCTATCGTGACTTCCATCAGTAAAAGATTGTAACCTGGAAGTCTAAACAGAAATTAACTTTTCAACCTTCTCCTCCCTTAAGTTCCCATTCATGTGGGATTTATCACAGCAACATAAGGGGAACTAGAAAACTCACTGTGGCCAATTTACCATGAATACTTTGAAGCAGTTTTAATGATAAAGACAGTCAATGGACCAGCATCTGGCTAACTTCAGGTCCCCAAGAGGAATAGTGTTAACTTTTCTTTTAACACTTTCATGGAACCAGTTTCTGTCCTGTGTGGTTGCTGTCAACACAAGACTTACTGAAATGCCCTTGAGAGAGATGCCCTCGCTTCCTCTTGTATCAAAAATGTAACATCAGGCTGCTTGCATTGTTTGTGCTGATAGTGGAGGACACTGGTTTCTTCAGAAATAAAAACAACTTCTGATTTATTTTAAAAAATGATGCTAATATACAACTGGCATGGGCTAAACATCTATAGTTGGGAACTGCTTCATTTCAACGAAGATGTGATCTGAAATTTGAATGACAAAAATGTATTATAGTTTTCTTAGATACAGAGAATTTTGCATTATTTCATTTGCTCAGCTTCTTGCACTTATGGTTTTTGCTTACACCGTATCCCATGAAACCATTTCAGAAATAACAGACTACATTCCCTCGAGAAATCAGATCTGATAGTGTGAAAAGATCCTTTTTAGGCACTGTTGCCTGAAGTTCTGTGTATGAACAATTTTTTTCCCATCTTTGTGACTTGGTCATATGTCTCTGACACACCCTTATCATGGTTTACATTAATGCTTGGTTCACACAGTACCCTTTAATCCACATTCAGTTTCTCTCTGTCCCTCCTTCTCAACATTACATAAATGCACAGCAATAACACTACCATGAAATTGAATATGGCTTTGGCATGGCTACTGATATTATTCATGTTTCACCACATACATATCTACACATTTGAAGACTTCAAGAATAATACTATATCCTTAGTTCAGAAGTTCTCAGAAGAAAAACTGTACTGAAAAATCTCCACCTTCAGTTTCAAGAGTTAGAAGTTTTATCTACATCAATACCCGATTACCTTAATGATATATTGAACCTTGAAATTGAATTTGGGGTCACCAAATTCTGATATTTTTGGTGGAGCAAAGTCCTGTAGCAATGATAATATATTTTCTAATAAGGAACGATATGATTTTTGTGACAAAATATAAGAGGGGAGAAAAATATGTTACCAGAAATGATTGTGGTACTAAAGCTGTATAGTTGGCATTTATAAAAATGTTGCCATTAATATCTTCTCTTCGGACAAGGTGGTGGGTTGCATGTACCCCATGTAATGCTCTTTTTCCCTACACTGAGTAGTCTGACATCTTCCAAAATAGTCCTATTCTACTTTCATGTAGATGGCTGATGATAGATGAACTGCTGAATACATAGATAGATGCTAGTCTTGTGGTGTGCCCTCATTGTTCCTTTGAGAACCAGGATCCATGTTCTTTCTTATTGGATTCTATGCATAATAAATTGACAATTTATCAGATCATAGTTCATAAACAAATCTGTGCATATTTAATGTATACAATTTTATATTTGGACATGTGTCTTCACCAATAAAGCTATTATCATAATTAAGGTGATTAATGAGCCTCCAAGACTCTTTCAGTGTCTTTGGTTATTTTCTGCATCTGTTTCTATTTACAAGACTGACTCTCAGTAAAAATTCTACTTCTTTTTCTCTCTCAAGTTCACAATAAACATGGTGGACTCTAAGTAGGGTGTTGAACAACTGACTTCAAAGACTTGATCATCATGCAAAGTGTGAATTTTAGAGCCATTTCATTGAACTGCTGGAACTAAGCTGGGTGCTGCAAGTCCACCAAAGTAATACACTATATCTCAAGTTCTTAAGCTGAAACTTCCAGGTTCGAGCCCTAGTCCACACTACGAAGAAGCAAAATGTCCTGCTAAAACTGCCAAACATCAATAAACAAAAGGGCCAAATTTGGTTTACAGAGGTAGCTTTTCTGGGTAGATTAAGGGGAATTTAAAAAAAACAAATTATATTACTTTATAGAGATCATGGTAGAGATTTGGAGAGAACTAGAATGTTTCTTAGTAAGCAACAGCATTGAAAACACAGGGCTTGGGTAAAAACAGATATAGGCTTTTTTAAGTCTTTCTAGAAGAAAAGTGACTGAAGCATAATTATATAGAGAGGGACACTACTAGCTGTTGTCCATTCCCCTGGTGTGCAAGACAGAAAATCTCGATCACTCTTGAGATGCTATCTCCCACTGTTAGGACTAGCAGATGATCCATGTTTTCATTCACTCTTCACTTTCTCACTAATGGAAAGTTTTTTCGGAGGTGACAATATATGCCAGTTTGCAACTACTATGCTCTCCCTAACCAAATGATAAATGCTGTCTTATGGTTACATAGTTTTGCTAAAAGTAGTTTGTCTCCTAACAACCCTAACAAGTCTTGCATTTACATCCTGGATTATCAGTGTCAAGCTCAGAAATTGAATTCAAAATATAATCTTAAGAAAATCTCATTTTTCTCCATCACTCAACAACTAAAAGAAAATATAGTCTTATTTGCCAGTAAAATATATTTTGGCAGTTTAATGTGTGTGTGTGTGTGTGTGTGTGTGTGTGTGTGTGTGTGTGTGTGTGTGTGTGTGTGTTTTGTGCGGTGAAATCTAAGAACATGAAATGGAAACTGCAACAAGTTAAATGCGTAATAAGGAAGAATAGGCATGGGAAAATGTTACATGAGTCAGGGGAGTAGAAAATAAACCAGATGCACCAAATATAATAGAGGATAAAGTGAAGAAAAGCCTTGAACACATGAGCACAGGGGAAATTTTCCTGAATAGGATGCAATGTCATATGCTCTAAGAGCAAGAATCAACAAATGGGACCTAATAAAATTAAAAAGCTTCTGTAAGGCAAAGGACAGTGTCAATAGGACAAAAGAGCAACTAACAGATTGGGGAAAGATTTTACCAGTCCTACATCTGATAAAGGGCCAATAGAGAACTCTGATAGAGAACTCAAGAAGATAGACTCCAGAGATCCGAATAACTCTATTAAAAACAGAGTACCAGGGAACTGATCACCCAAAAGTATGAGCAATTCTGAGACTGCAGGATCAAGTAGGCTTTATCTCAGGTATGCAAGGATGGTACAGTATATGGAAAACCATCAATGTAATCCACCATATAAACAAACTCAAAGACAAAAACCACATGATCATTTCATTAGATGCTGAGAAAGCATTTGACAAAATTCAACACCCCTTCATGATAAAAGTCCCAGAAAGAACAGGAATTCAAAGCCCATAACTTAACATAGTAAAAGCCATATATGGCAAACCTGTAGCTGACATAAAAATAAATGGAGAGAAACTTAAAGCCATCTCACTGAAATCAGGGACTAGATAAAGGCTGCCTATTCTCTCCCTACTGATGCAATATAGTTCTCAAAGTCCTAGCAATCAGACCACAGAAGGAAGTCAAAAGGATACAATCTGGAGAGGAAAAATTAAAATATCACTGTTTGCGGATGATATGTTAGTATACTTAGGTGACACCAAAAGTTCCACCAGAGAACTACTAAGCCAGATAAATAATTCAGTAAAGTGTCTGGGTATAAAATTAACTCAAACAAATCAATAGCCTTCCTCTACAGAAAAGATAAACAGGCTGAGAAAGAAATTAGGGAAACAACACCCTTTATAATAGTCCCAAATAATATAAAATACCTCAGTGTGACTTTAACCAAGAAAGTGAAAGATCTGTATGAGAAGAACTTAAAGTGTCTGAAGATAGGAACTGGAGAAGATTTTAAAATATGGAAATGTCTCCCATGCCCATGGATTGGCATGATTAATATAGTAAAATTGGCCATTTTACCAAAAGCAATCTACAGATTCAATGCAACCCCCATCAAAATTCCAATCTAATTCTTCATAGAGATAGAAAGAACAATTTGCAAATTCATTTGGAATAACAAAACCTAGGATAGCTCAAACTATCCTGAACAATAAAAGAACTTCTGGGGGAATCACCATCCCTGACCTCAAGCAGTATAAGAGAGCAATAGTAAGTTATTGGTACAGAGACAGGCAGATAAACCAGTGGAATAGAATTGAAGACCCAAAAATGAACCCACACACCTATGGTCACTTGATTTTTGACAAAGAAGACAAAACCATCCAATGGGAAAAAAGACAGCATTTTCAACAAATGGTGCTGGTTCAACTGGAGGTCTGCATGTAGAAGAATGCAGTTCGATCCATTCTTATCACCCTGTACATTTCTTAACTCCAAGTGGATCAAGGACCTTAATATCAAACCAGATATACTCAAAGAAAGAACCCAGATGCCCTTGAACAGAGGAATGGATACAGAAAATGTGGTACATCTACACAGTGGAATATTACTCAGCTATCAAAAACAACGACTTTATGAAATTCATAGGCAAATGAAGAGAACTGAAAAATATCCTGAGTGAGGTAACCCAATCACAGAAAAACACACATGGTATGCACTCATTGATAAGTGGCTATTAGCCCAAATGCTTGAATTGCCCTAGATGCACAGAACACATGAAACTCAAGACAGATGATCAAAATGTGAATGCTTCACTCCTTCTCTAAAAGGGGAACAAGAATACCCTTGGCAGGGAAGAGAGAGGCAAAGATTAAAACAGAGACTGAAGGAACACCCATTCAGAGCCTGCCCCATATGTGGCCCATACATACACAGCCACCCAATTAGACAAGATGGATGAAGCAAAGAAGTGCATGCTGACAGGATCCAGATTTAGATCTCTCCTGAGAGACACAGGTAGAACATGGCAAATACAGAGGCGAATGCCAGCAGCAAACCACTGGATTGGGAATGGGACCCCTGTTGGAGGAATTAGAGAAAGGTCTGAAGGAGCTGGAGGTCTTGTGACCCCATAAGAAGAGCAATCCAACCAAATAGAATTTCTAGGGACTAAACTACTACCGAAAGACTATACATGTACTGACCCTGGGCTCCAACTGCGTAGGTAGCAGTGGATAGACTTGTTGGGGCACCAGTGGAAGGGGAAGCCCTTGGTCCTGCCAAGGTTGTACCACCAGTGTAGGGGATTTCTTAAGGGGTTGGTAATGGGCGGTGGATGGGGAGGGGAACAGTCACATAGAAGTGGAAGGGTTAGGGGTTCTGATGGACAGGACACTGGGAAAGGGAAAAATATTTGAAATGTAAACAAGAAATACCCAATTTTATAAAAGTTGAAAAAAATGGAGTACTGAGCTAAATAAAGAATTCTCAACTGAGGAAACACATATGGCTGAGAAGCACCTAAAGAAATGTACAAGATCCTTAGTCATCAGGGAAATACAAATCAAAACAATCCCGAGATTCTACCTCATACCAGTCAGAATGGCTAAGATCAAAAACACAGGTGACAACAGATGCTGGTGAAGATGTGGAGAAAGAGGAATGCTCATCCTCTGTTGGTGGGATTGCAAGCTGGTACAACTATTCTGGAAATCAGTCACAAAATTGGATATAGTACTACCTGAGGACCCAGCTATACCATTCCTGGGCATATACCCAAATCATGCTCCAACATATAACAAAGACACATGTTCCAATATGTTCATAGCAGCCTTATTTACAATAGCCAGTAGGTAGAAAAAAACCCAGATGTCCTTCAACAGAGGAATGGATACAAAATATGTGGTACATTTACACAATGCAGTGCTGACTATCTACTATTAAAAACAATGACTTCAAGAAAATTTTAAGCAAATGGATGGAACTAGAAAAATCATCCTGAGTGAGGTAACCCAATCACAAAAGAATGCACATAATATGTATTCACTGATAAGTTGATATTAGCCTAAATGCTTGTCATACCCAAGATACAATTTACAGAACACATGAAGCTCAAGAAGAAGAAAGACAAATGTATAGATTCTTCAGTACTTCTAAGAAGGGAGAACAAAATAATCACAGGAAAAAATACAGAGAAAAATTGTGTAGCAGAGACTGAAGGAAATGCCCTCCAGAGACTTCCCCGCCTAGGGATCCATCCCATATACAGAGATGAAACCCAGACACTATTGTGGATGTCAAGAGGTGCTTGCTAAAAGAAGCCAGGTATATTGATGTCTGCTGAGAGGCTCTGCCAGAGCCTTAAAAATTCAGAGTGGGATGCTCCCAGTCAACTACTCAAGTGAGACTGGGGTCCCCAATGGAGTGGGTGCTTAGTTCTCCTTAAATTGGGGAACAAAAATACTCATAGGAGGGAATATGGGGACAAACTTTGGAGCAGAGACTTATGGAATGGCCATTCAAAGTCTGCCCCATCTGGGGAGCCATCCTGTCACTCTCTCCTCTCTCTCTCTCTCTCTCTCTCTGTCTCTGTCTCTCTCTGTCTCTCTCTGTCTCTGTCTCTCTCTCTGTCTCTGTCTCTGTCTCTATCTATCTCTATCTATCTATCTATATAGATATATATATACCAAACTACACAATACTGATGAAGCCAAGGAGTACATACTGAATACTGACAGGAGCCTGATATATCTATCTCCTGAGAGGCTAAGCCAGAACATGACAAATACAGAGGTGAATGCTAGCAGCAAAGCATTTAACTGAGAACAGGGATCCCCTTTGGGGGAAAACAGAGAAAAGATTGAAGGAGATAAAGGTGTTTGCAACCCCATAAAAACAATACAAAAAAACCAGAGTTCCCAGGGACTAAACCACTACCCAAAGAATACACATGGACTGAGCCATGGCTTCAGCTGCATATGTAGCAGAGGATGGCTTTTTTGGGCACTAATGGGAAGAGAAGCCCTTGGTTTTGCCAAGTGGTTGGGGATGAGAAACAGCCTTATAGAAGAAGAGGATGTGATGGGGGCTTATATCCAGGAAACAGGGAAATTTAATAACATTTGAAATGTAAATATACAATATCCAATACAAAAATGTTCAACATACTTAGTCATCAGGAAAATGCAAATCAAAACAACCCTGAAATTCAACCTGAGATCATTCAGAATGACTGAGATAAAAAAAAAAAAAAACTCAGGTAACAGCCGATATTGGACAGGTTGTGGAGAAAAAGGAACATCCCTCAGTTGGTGGTGAGATTGCAACAGGTACTACCACTCTGAAAATCAGTCTGGTGGTTGTTCAGAAATTTGGTTAGAGTACTACCTGAGAACACAACTATACCACTCTTGAGCATATACTCAAAAGATACTCAACATGTAATAATGGCAATGCTCTACTATGTTCATAGCGGTCATATTTATCACATCAAGAAGCTGGAAAAAACCCAAAAGTCTCTCAACAGAGAAATGGATACAGAAAATATGGTACCTTTACACAATAGGATATTGTTCACCTATTAAAAACAATCACTTCATAAAATTCTCAGGAAAATAGGTGAATCTAGAAAATATCCTGAGTGAGGTAACTCAGTCACCAAACAGCACACATGATATATACTCACTGATAAGTGAATATTAGGCAAAGAGCTTGGAATATCTATGATACAACTCACGGACTACATGAAGCTCAAGAGGAAAAGTGGATGCTTCAGTCCTACTTAGAAGGGGGAAGAAATAATCAAGGGAAGTAGAGGATGGGGTGGACTTAGGAGTAAGAGAAGAGTGGGAGGGCACAAAGAAGGGCAGTCAGGTATTGGGGGAGATGAAGGAGACATACAGGTCAGGAAACTGAACTAAGGTATGTAGCAATTGGGGATAAAGAACTGAGAGTAATAATCAGAAAGTCACAGATGCCAGGAAAGCAAGAGCCTCACAGGAGACCACAAGAATGATATTAGCTGAAATACTCCACAAACTGGAGGGAGAACCTGTTGAGACCATATCCAAAGGTTAGGCATGGACCAGTTGAGATATGGAGCCACCTACCCATCTTCAAAATTTTACCCCAGAATTGCTCCTGTCTAAAGGAAATAGAGGGGCAAAGAGTGGAGCAGAGACTGAAGGAAAGGCCATACAGAGTCTGCCCCACCTGGGGACCATCCCACATGCAGACACCAAACCCAGGCATTATTGCTGATGCCAAGAAGTGCTTGCTGTTAAGAGCCTGATACAACTGTCTCCTGAGAGGCTTTGCCAAATCCTGGCCAATGCAGATTCATATGCTCAAAGACAAACACCAGTCTGTTCACAGGAACCCCAAAGAGGAGTTATGGGAAGGACCGAAAAAGCTGAAGGGGCTTATCTGGTGTCAATGGGAGGGAAAGCCCCTGGTCCTGTGAAAGCTTGATGCCTGAGTGCACTGGAAAAGAAACTCATTTTAAGATTTCCAAAGAACCCAGCACTTAGAGGTAGACAGGAGCTTTACTGAGAGCCCAAGAGTAGCAAGGACTACAGAATCAGACCCTATAAATAAAACCCAAAGTCTACCAAAACATCTTTGCTAGTGACCTTTGAGCTGTTGATGTTTCTGAGGTGCCTTAAAGTGAATTAGATGGCAGTCAGTTCTGCTACTGAAACAGACAGGTGAGGTAACCAGGATACCAAAAGGAATAGCTTATGTTGGGGTACAGTGTTGGAGGCTCCAGTCTGTAGCTGTATAGCCTGTTATCTTGCCCTGAGATGAGGCAGGAAATCCTGTTCAAGGGGAGGTGGTAGAGAAGGTTGAACATTAAATGGACACTGGGTGCAGACAAAGAGAAAGCAAGAGACACCACCATCCCACTATTCCTTTTAAGGAAGATCCTAAATTCTGCTACTAAGTCCACCTTGAAAACTTCTGTCTTTCTCTAATGTGCCAACTAATATCATGTCTTTAAAATACTGACCTTTGGTGGGATGATTCAGTGGTTAGGATCTCTGTAAGTTCTAGCAAAAGACCTGGGTTCTGTTCACAGCACTCACATGTAGATCACCAACTTTTTGTAATTCCAGTTCCATGGGCTTTTGTGCTCCTTCTGACTCTAAGGGCAGTTAATGCATGTGACACACAGACATACATATAGAAAACACCCAAACACATACAATAATCACAAAAACAATCTAAAAGTTAACTCAATGGTTTTACATTGTTATTAAAGTTTCATTAGTGGCAAAGACATTCCATTCAATTATTCATAACCCCCATGTTTTGCTTAGCATGAAGTGTCAGCATTTTATGGTTAATAACTTCAAATTGTTTACATAATGTTCACTTCTCGGCCTTTTGGCTAAGATCAAGTATAATATTCTGTGTTTAGATCATGTTTTTGTAATGTCAGCTGTAGTTGAACTGGGCTTCAATCTTAGTCTTTGAAGACATCAAATTAAAAGTCACAAAAAGTTACAAACTCTGGCCTATCATTTATGTAGAATATCTGCATGTTAAGATCACTGATTTCTTCTCCCACTTTTGTTGATGGTAAACCACATCAACAGCAGTTGACTATTTCCGACTCTAGGTATATTCAGATAGCTTTCTAGCCTTTATGTTGAGACCAAGTTTGACTGTATTTAGAGTAATGAATGAACCGGGCACAATTCCAGGACTGTGTTATACAATGGTAGTTAAAAGAGCTAATCTGATTGTTCTTGTGGAATGCACATTTCAATAGAAACATATAAAATAAGAAACACATATCTTACTCAATAATTAGAAAATATTAAATCAGAAAACTCTGTGGTTCATATTGTAATAGAGAGGTCAGCCCAAAGTGAGAGCAAATGAGTTGTGTCTTCAAAACATGAGTATCAAAGCTGACATAAAAAAAAAAAAGAAGAAGAAAACAGACAAAGTAAACTCACAAGACTGTTAGTGTCAAAAATTAAATTATCATGGAAGGTATTTATTGCTGTGACAACATTTTAGATTGTGGCAGGGGTTTTTTTGTAAACTTTCTCTCATCTCTCCCATCCTTGCTAACTCTGAATGTCTGAATGTTCCCTTCCCAGTTTCTTTTCTTTTCTTTTTCATGTTTTAAATTGGATATTGTATTTATTTAAATTTCTTTTTTTGATGTTAACTATTTCCCCCATCTTTATTAAATTGGGTATTTCTTATTTACATTTCAAATGGTATTCCCTTTCCGGTTTCCAGGCAAACATCCCTCTAACCCCCCCATCCCCTTCTATATGGGTGTTCCCCTCTCCATCCTCCCCGAATTACCGCCCTCTCCCCAATAATCCCATTCACTGGGGGTCCAGCCTTGGCAGGACCAAGGGCTTCCCTTCCACTGGTGCCCTTACTACGATATTCATTGCTAACTATGCAGTTGGGGCCCAGGGTCAGTCCATGTATAGTCTTTGGGTAGTGGCTTAGTCCCTGGAGTTCTGGTTGCTTGGCATTGTTGTACGTATGGGGTCTCAAGCCCCTTCAAGCTCTTTCAGTCCTTTCTCTGATTCCTTCAATGGGGGTCCCGTTCTCAGTTCAGTGGTTTGCTGCTGGCATTTGCCTATGTATTTGCCATATTCTGGCTGTGTCTCTCAGGAGAAATTTACATCCGGTTCCTTTGCTTCATCCATCTTATCTACTTTGGTGTCTATATATGTATGGGCCAAATGTGGGCCAGGCTGTAAATTGGAGTTCCTTCAGTCTCTGTTCTAAACTTTGCCTCCCTATTCCCTCCTAAGGGTATTCCTATTCCCCTTTTAAAGAAGGAATGAAGCATCCTCATTTTGGTCACCCTTCTTGAGTTTCATGTGTTCTGTGCATCTTGGGTAATTTGAGCATTTGGGCTAGTATCCACTTATCCATGAGTGCATATCATGTGTGTTTTTCTGTGATTGAGTTACCTCACTCAGGATGATATTTTCCAGTTCCATCCATTTGCCTATGAGTTTCATAAGGTCATTGTTTTTGATAGCTGATTTGCCTTACCCAGTTTCAGCTGTGCACACCCCTATCCTTACCCTGCTTCTTTGAGGCTACTCCCTCACCCACCCACCCACCCACTCTAGCCTTACTGCCCAAGCATTCCTCTACACTGGGTCTTCAAACCTTCGCAGGACCAAGGGCTTCCCTGCCCAGTGAAGGTTTAATGGACTTCTGTTGTTGTGAGCAGTATGGTGAGGGATCAGTGAGTAAACATCACTTAGGTAATGGGAAAGCATCACTGGCATAACTAACTGCAATGCTTTTGAACTGTGTACTATTTATTTGGAGGGCACAGAATTCCCAGTACATTTAACATTTACTTCTGTGCCTGCCTGGACCCATTATCACACATGAGTGGATGAAAATCCCTAATTATTTCACCTGTGTTGGATACAGGATCCATCTAACAGGATACACACTCTCCCTGCTTCCACAGTATAGACACAGTAGAGGGATACTTAAAAATGATCATTGCATTTATCTAGTAAGTATGAACACTCCAAGATTACAAGCTTCTCAGCACATTCCTCTTGTATAGACACTTGAACAGAACTTTTCCTTTTGAGGAATGAATAAGGTAGATCAGTTTCAAAGACAATAACTGTTCAAACTTAAAGCTAGAAAGAGAATAAAAGAAGGTTTGTAGGAGTCATTTACTTGACTGTACACAACATAAGTAGCTGAAGACAATTCAGATGAGAGGCCTCTTCCTGTCAGTTTCTCCATAATGGAAGGATCCCAGTACTGGACATGCTCTTTCATAGGATGTCGTCATCGTTGATGTTGAGTGATTACCTAAATGGATTCTAAAAGCTTCACTTAGGGTTCTCTTCTTGGCAAATGAGAGTCAATGAACCAGTTAGAGTTGTTGAACAAGCATTCAGAACTCTGTGGGCTAAACTCTCTCTTGAGAGCAAACTGGTTCAGACATCAGTGAACAATCTTTGTAGTCTATGTCTTTACAGCCTCAGATATTCATAGACGCTATAGACCCTGAGGTCCTAATGTCTGCCATTGCAGAGTCCAGTGAGCAGAAAGAGGAATTTAATCTCTAAATCCATTTCATTCCTAGTCAGTGACCTGAGATGGCAGTGGTAGTTTAACACCCTGAATACTGCCTTCTCTTTCATCCCTAGCTATCAGAGCTCATGGGGATGACGCAATCATTCCAAAGCTTATACTTCCCCTTTGTTAATTGTCAGACTATTTTTCTCTTTCTCATTATTATCCTTTATTCCCCTTTCCCATTCTATAATGTTTGGTGTCAGTGTCACTTCAACTGCTCAGTCTTATTAGTGATTCTATTACCAACCTCTTACCCCTCTGGGGCATTTGGCTTGAGAGGAAATTTGAATAGAACAAACAGACCATTTAAGGTGTGTATGTGCTAAAGTGATACTGTGCCACAGAGTCCTTTTCACAATTAGTGATAGATCTTTATCAAAGACTATGAAAGTACTCTCTTCCATCCTTCACTCCTTCTGTCCCTTTTCAGTTCCACAAAAAAGGTACAGATTTTTATACTGCAATATAAAAAGTTATTTTCACACAAAAGATTTTCAATGATGTAAACTCATTTAATGGATTAATGAGTGCTTTCTCTAAGCTATAACAGTAAGTGGGTGTTTTAATTATATAACTATTTTTGTCTATATGTTTTGTAAATTAATCTATGTTTGCAGTGACTCCATTACTCATCTTTTTAAAAAAGTTGAAAACAACTATGAGTAATAATGACACTGTATACAGTAACTGGACGAGCACACCAGGGACACAAACTACACTTGTTTCATTCATATGTCCAGTAAGTGCAGCAACTAATTAGAGTTTAAAATATGTAGACACTGAACTGAGTAAAAAGAGAATTGAATTACATAAAGATACAAGGACAGTTCTTGACAAGCAGTGGCCAAATTTGTGTGACAATCTCTATGCTATCTTTTTCATTATTACTGGCAATCTGTTGCACTCATATAACCTCACTCATCAGGTATCTGTGTGAGGTAAGCACAGAGAGAGCAAGAGGAATAACTCATGTACAGGTAAAGCCTGACCCTGGACAACTGACTTCCTGAAGCAAGCTAAGAGTGCAGTACCAGTAAAAGTAAAACTCAAGGAAATCATTTCTTATCCAAATATGGTGCCTTTCCTTAGACAAAGTTTTTGGAATAATAATTCATTAGTAATACTTCTCCTTCTCTCTTGTCCATGTATGTGCCTCATGAAAGTTTTAACACTTTTGATTAGATGAATGTAGCATTTTCTTTTAGAAGATAATCTGCAAGATTTTAAGACTGAAAGGAGAGATCTTTCCCACTTCAAAGGGAAGTTGAATGATTTACAGAAAATTCAGTGAGGATGGAAATCAAAAGGTTTAAGGTGATAGTCAGTAGGAAGCATGGATGGAAGTAGTTACCAAGCTTTTCAAGAAAAAGAAAACACAATCCTTTAATGTTGGATGCTCACAGAAATAAAAAACCCATCATTCATTGTACTACTCTTAAACATAAAGTAGAAGTGGAAGTCAGTGGGACTGGACAGAATGCACAGGATCCACTCCCTCCCTGAGAGGGCATGATAAACTGTAGTTCACATGACGATGTTGATGAGAGGCAGTTACAAGATCAGTCTTCATGGACCTCAGCTTCAGTAATTTGTACATGGTCTGCCGAACATCTGCAATAGGACTGCGTTCAGAGAAGAGATCTCCAGATCTGTCATTATGTATTCAAGGATTCTGCTGAAATTCCCAGAGTCTCTTGGATCCTGTTTTTTCTCCTTTCACTCCGAACTTTCTGTATACAAATTCAGCTTGAATTTTTCAGAAACAAAAACAACAGTAAGTATGAAACTGTTATTTGAACAGACATTTTGGTAGAAAATTGGCTTTACATTTTATCTTAAATACTAATTATGACTCTGTGAACAAAAGTAGACAAACAGGGGATCTGTGTTACACATAAAACACAATTCTTCTTTCTTTCCTCCAAGATAGGCAACTTGGAAAATGAGCTTGGAAAGCATCGGGCTGAGGAATTCTCAGGGCTTCCATTGGTTTTACTCCATCCAGTGAATAATGTATAGGAGAAATCTAATGCATAATGTCTTGAAAGTCAGCCCTATGTTTCTGTTTTGATAACCTTGCTTATCTATATTTTACGGTATATTATTATAAATGCTTTCAGGATGTAAGTGGTATATAAATTATAAATTAGGGCAGTGGCCCTGCTGGGCACGAACCTCTTTACACATTCCAGTTTTGCTGTGAGTCATTAAGCTATATGCTGTATCTCTGAGCCAACCTGTTAAACTGCAAGCTCGAGGATTAAACTTAGTAAGCTCTATTGTTCAGGTCACTAATATGCACCTACTAGTTCCCAAAACCTGGGATGTCTCAAATTAGATATACACATTTTTCTTCTGATGGATGAAAGGCAGTTATTAAAGCAAAACCAAAATGACTTAAAATGCAGTGTTAGCATCTCTCCCATCTCTCAGCAAACAAGATGAATGTCAATGGTTATTTTAAAAAAGGATTGGAAACCATGTCATACAACTGTGTATAGAGCAATAATACCCTGCAGTGATTAACAAAGCAATTCAGAACATCATCCTATTGAAATTTATGTCTGGATAGATTTAATCCTTGTTTCTTTCTGACATCGGCAACTCACCCCTCCATGATGGTGTTGAACTGACCTCTTTTTCAGACATATTGCCTCAAACACAAAATTAACAAGTTTATATTGCCAACACTATAAGAATAGATGCAAATTAATCTGAAAATGCAGATTGGATGAAATGACTCAACTGACATTAGAATGTATCATTTTAACATAGTGTGTGTGTGTGTGTGTGTGTGTGTGTGTGTGTGTGTGCGCGCGCGCGCGCATGTGTGTTTGAGGTGGAAATCAAGTGTACTTCCTGTGACTTTATACCTTGTGAGCATCCTTGATTTGTAATCAACTGTTTAACAACTCCAAGTGTTAGTTCAGAATCATTGATGTGGCCAATGCAGATCCATTGGGGAAATTCTATTTTATTCTTTTAATCTCAGATCTGTTTGTTTATAATTTGGATTCTACATTGAATATACGATTATACACACATATACATATGCAAGTATATAAATGTAGCAATAATGAAGAAACCATGTGTTTAGTAGAAGGACATATGAGAAATTTAAGAATAAAGGGATTAGTGCCACTGATATAGACACAGTGCTCAGTTTTCAAAAATAAAATTAAAACAAAATATAATATATTCTGGGTAATGTCAAAAAATTCCATTATCCATGACAAACTCATGCTTAATTTACACTTTGTTCCTTGTGCTCACCTGGCTAAGCATTGCCAGGTGATGGATGGGGCTGCCCTGCTGATGACTTAACAGGTATAACAGTTGCATGGAATTCAAAATAAGCTTAAAATGTGTTTCAAATGGGCATAACAATTGTCTCCCTTCGTTGGGAAATGTTCACTTGATGATTTTCTTGCATCTTACTGTAAAATGCAGAATTCTTCTGTATGAGTCTGGTGATTTTGATTTCAGGAAATTCTTTCTGATGTGAGAATAAGAATTGTTTTAAATGCTTAAAACAACACGTGGTGTGCTGAACAATGCTGATGTATGCTGGAGCCAAAATCATCTTCTTCACCCATAACAGAAGGCGTAGCTATACTACTAAGACATGTTGCCTCTGCAAAAAGGCCAAAATCTCTGATTTCTCACTCCAAGAAAACCTCTAGCTCCTGCCACATACAAGCAGCACTTCTCATGATGGCCTCACAGGTGTCCTTATCATTATTAGAAGATATAGGAGGAAAAGCAGCTGTTCCCCATCAATCTTTGTCAGGACACCCAAAGAAATTGGAGATATAACAGGAACCAGTCAGGATTCCCTTAGAAGCTGAAGATATGACTGCTCTGTCAGGATTCCATCAGAAGCCATAGCAATGGCTGGTCTGTAGGGACTCGCTCAGAAGCCAGAGGAATGAAGGTTATGTTATAAATTCTTCAGAATTTGGAAGTGTGACTAGTGTGCTATGACTTCCCCAGACACCGAAAACTGGAGGTATGACATGATCTGTCATGGCTCAAAAGATGAACTGTGATTAGTCCAACATTTCTCCTAAAGATCCTTATCTAACACAGAGATATGGAGACAGGAGTGCTGGACCACAAAGGCTCAAGTCATTTCTCCTCTTGAGAGAAGATTAGGTTTCTTTCATATTGAGATGAGAACACTGGTGACCTACAGAAGGCAGCTCAGCTATTTTTTTTGACATTTATAGTATGACTTTCAAAACCAAAACTAAGCCAGGTTGTCCCCAGCTAACTTTCTCATTTGTTAAAAACTGCATCTTGACATTCCAGCTGAGGCAGATGTTGATTTACTGGTTTTGAGTGGCCTCTACCCACTTATGAAATATACTCACATTTTCTGCATTGGTAGGAAGGTCATGACTCAATTACCCTCAATTCAAAGAAATCATTTTTTTCCTTTCCCAGTCTTTATTATATTTTGCCAATAGGTTTGTCTCACTCTGGTGCAAATTGCACCATTATGTAGCAAGGACTTCCTTTGAGTCTGCTTTGAATCATCCTTAGATTTTATTACAAGCCAAACCCTCAAAGTAAATAATAGGTTCAGTGATGTGTCAAGGTTTTAACTTAGAGACATATACTCTGCCCTGATTGACTTTAGCAAAAGAACTTGCCCTGCCATTACGTATTCAGTAGACTGATGGGAATGGCTAACAACTATAGAACCTTAGAAGAACAAAGCCACTTAGAGTCATCTAATCTTAGAATTTCAAATATAATTGAGAATAAATATTTTGTGGTAGATACTGTGAAAATTACTATAGTTAGAATGCCCTCTGAACTTCAATTAGTCAGTCATATAATACTTTAATTTTGAACGATTTTTTATGTGTGCATGCATGTGAGTGTGTAAATGTGTGTGTACATTCATGCACATCTGTGTTTTAATAATACTTCTCTTTCTACCCTTTTATATGTTATTCTTCTGAGACGGACCTAAGGTGTTTTGTTATTAGAAAGAAACTGATTTGTCAGTCTGATGATCTTCTTTCTTTCTAGTTATAGAAATGAAGTTTAAAAACCACTTTCTCATACACTTCAATTTTGTGACCTTGCTCTATATTACCATATACAGAATGGCCTCCATTAACAGCTGATGAAAGACTCTGGTTTCAAACAGTGTTTGATATCAGGTAAACAGGAAGCAACATTGCACTTTAAATGTAAAATTGTTAAGAAAATACAAAATACACATATTTGTCAAATATTTTGTACAAGTAATTAAGTAAACTGCATTTTTAGTTTGTTATTACAGCAAGAGAAATGTGGTTATTAATGGTGTTTGTTCATTTGATTGTTTGATTGACTAATGAAATGATTGAGCTTTAAATTTCCTATAGAATAACAATTTTCAGTCATATCTTTGATAATTATTGGGTCACATTATAGTATTGAGCTATTTTAAGTTATAATTTAAACAGAATTATTTAAATTAAAAGTTATTTGTTTTCAGTTATAAAAGCTACATTTTAAGGTTTATTTTAATTTTAATTATGTGTATAGTTCTGTGTCTGCATGTGAGTTTGTGCATGAGTACAGTGCCTTCCGAGTCCACAAGAGAGTGCTGCAACTCTAGGAGCTGGAGATACAGACAGATGTACGTTCTAGATGAGGTTACTAGGGACAAAATGTAGTCCTCTTTTAGAGCAGTATGTGTTACACTATAAGTGAATATGTTCATATCCTTTTCATTTTTGAGTGCTTAGTTGATAGAGGAATTCTATACAGAATTCAATAAACTTTTATGGATGTATAAATAAGTATATTAGGAATCAGGATGGCAGTCCCCTCAGGGGCCTAGGACCTAGTCTCTTCTGACATGGGAATAAAAAAGAGGAAGTGAAAATGGCCTGAGTATAACAGCCAATGTCTTAATCAGAGCAGCTGTGACTACTTGACAGAAACTTCCAAGAGATGGGTCCTGTTGAAACTTGGTTGATGTTTCCTTACCAACAATGGTTCTCAACCTTCCTAATGCTACAACTTTTTAATATAGTTATTCATGTTGTGGTGACCACCAACATGCAATTATTTTGGTCGGTACTTTATAACTGAAATGTTGTCACTATTATGAACCATAATGTAAGTATCTGTGTTTTCAGATAGTCTTAGATAAACTCTATGTAAATGGCATTCAACCCCCAAATGTATTGTGTGCCATAGATTGAGAATCACTGCTCTAGAAAGAATAAAGAGGGATCACATACAAACTATCTCTTGTACCTCATGGCTCTTTTAACATAATTGTTTTCTGGTTTCACTTGGCCTTATGGTCTTACAACATCCTATAGCATAAATTTCAGACTTTTATTTTATTTTATATTCATGTGTATGTGTATACATGTGAAGGTCAGTGGACAAACTAAGAGAATTCATTCTTTTCTTCTACTACTTGGGTTTATAGATTCATAGGGCCATCAAACTGGGATCACCATGCTTGGGGGTAAGTATATTTACTTCTTAAGGTATGTCTCTTGACCTGGTAGTATATAAAAAAAATGGAGGTTAAGTGATGGTAAGACTTTACTTACTTAGCTATGAGAAAGTCAACAGCCATTCAGGTAGTTCAGCATCTTTGGAAATCACCCATATTCCTGTAAGTAATTCCTCACCCGTCTACTCTGAGTAAGCTCAATAATTTCAATGTCTATCAAGGTGAATATTGGTGGAACCATACTTAGGTTTGTAAACAGTGTTGTATGGAAAAGAACTGCACATTTGCTTGCATTTCCCTTGGGGTAAAGATCCTCAGAACATATGTGCACAAGTCATAAGATTTATTAAACTAATGAGTAGTATTAAGCAAAATAATGGCACTGAATTATCATATATTATAATTACAATTACCATCTATTTATTCTCTTCCTGGACTCTACATGACACAAGGCCCACAGACATATATGATAATGAGTCAGATATCTTCTTTTCCTGGAAAGAATCCACTGACCTTTGCAGGAAGACAAATGAGTGCAGTATTAGTCACATCTCAGTCTGAGATATCTGTTGAAGAGTGCTTCAAACAGCACTAAGGTATGCTGCTGATTCTCCATGACACACTGGGTTTTAACATTACAGAGTGAATCCAAAATGGACCATGTGTGGGATACTCAAGTTTACCAGGATGTTAACGAACAACTGCAAAAGTACAATTACTGGAATATTCTACTCTGTTTCTTTGTTTTCATTTTAGCAATTCTGGAATACAGAAAAGGTATAGGGGATAGCTAATGGCATGCAGAAATTTTAAAATGAATGTGAGACTAGGACTCACCACTCTTGCTGTGAGTTTGATTCACAGACTCAGCTGTGTGTTGTATAGTTGTACTTTGCTAAATGCTTGGTGACAATGATTAGGTTAATCAAATATGGCCACTGAATTATTCTGAGATTTCAGACAGACAGTAAGGAAGGACTTGGAAAATATTTCTTGCTAATTAAAGTGAAGCAACTGAAGATTCATTTCTTTACCTCTTAGCATTTTTCTTTCTGTTCTGTTCATCTGTGACCAAGGTAATGAAGGCAGTACTCCAAGGATAGAGAAGAGAAACGCACATTCATGGGTAATGAGTGCTGTCCAATAACTGAAGTATCCTTGGAGACAGACATTTTAGGATCTTCTCAGATGACTGATTTAACTTCTCTATGTTTTAAACCGATGAAATCATATACAGTTTTGCTTCAGATAATTCATTCTGAGATGCACAGTTCTTCAATCTATCTGTAATAGTATTGAGAAAATTTCTCATTCAAATGGAAATGGCCTTTAAGTACCTAAGGAAATACATTAGTTATTTAATTGAACAAGACAGATGCCTATTTTAATTTTTAAAATTGAGATGTAGAGTTGTAGAGTTGTGCACATTTAAGAGGTAATATCCTTGTATCCTTGTATCCTTCATTCAATAGTATCCATTTTGAAAACTCTCGTAAACCATCACAGCAGGATACCAACACAGACACAACGAAAGAATACAGAGGATTCCCATAGGTCCTTCACTGTATTCCATGGAGACAGTGTATGCTTGCATGTTTAAGCTGCTGTAGACATTCTTTCAGTCACTTTTATTTTACTTCCCTAAAAATTGTCTATGATTCACTTGCTTATAGATTTTTTGTTACATACTTACTGAAAAACTAAAAATAAAAGCACAAAACTGTTACACTACCCCTTTGCTCAAAACCTGAATATTTCCTCTTTATCAGCATGTAGTGTTTTATAACTCTTGTGCCTCTGTTGACCTGGATGCTTACACAGAGTCCAACATTGGCATTGGCTGTGTGACACTGCATCTGCCACATGCTCTATCACTCAGAAGGATTTTGTATCCAAAAGCCCCATTCTGCAACAATTTCTCTCTTTCCTATCCTTCCCCCTATTTTGTCAGTAAGTGTTATTTTCAGAGTCACTGTAGCTTTTCCATTTTAGGATGCCATATTGCTTAGTCATGTAGAGTCTTTAGATGAATTTCAACACCTGATTTTAATCATTTATTTGGTTTCTTGGCTTAGGTAAAATATTTCCAACTCTATTGGTAACTTCAATGGATGCTCTTTATTTTTTATTACTGATGCATGTTTGACTAGTGAGTTGGTTGGTTACTTGTTTGGTTTCTGGAGATAGGTAATTTTCTGTGTATCCTTGGCTGTCCTGGAACTCACTCTGTAGAACTAGATGTCTTCTAATTCTGAGATATAGCCAGAACCACTGGAATTAAAGTTGTGTGACACCACCATCTAGCTCCTTCAGTTGTTGTCTGTTTGTTTGTTGTTGATCAGTTCTGTTGATTTCAGTTTCTGGTTCAATTGATTTTTGCTCTAATTGTTTTCTCCATTGATTTGAGTTTAAGATATTGTGTTTCCCTCTAGTGGAAACACAGATGATTGATTCTTTTAAAAATATATTCATTCATTTCATCCAAAGACTTCCTATCACACCCCTCCCCCTGCTTCTATGAGGGAGTTCCCCCACCCTCCCACCCACCCTTTCCTGCCTCCCTCCCCTGACATCCCCCTACCCCTGGGCATCAAGCCTTGGCAGGACCAAAGACTTCTTCTCCCACTGATGCCCAACAAGGGAATCCTCTGCTACATATGCAACTGGAGCCATGGGTGTGTCCATGTATAGTTTTTATATGGTGGTTTAAAGTCCTCAGAGCTCTGGTTGGTTGGTATTGTTGTTCTCATGTTGTTGCAACTCCTTCAACTCCTTCAATCCTTTATCTAACTCATCCATTAAGTACTGTGTCCTCAGTTCAATGGTTGGCTGTGAGCATTCACCTCTGTATTTACCAAACTCTGGCAGAACTCAGGAGCTATATCAGGCTCCTGTCCGCTAGCAATTCGTGGCATCAGCAATATTATCTGGCTTCGGTAGCTGTATGTATATGGGCTGGATCCCCAGATGAGGCAGTCTCTAGATGGATTTTCCTTCAGTATCTGCTGCAAGCTTTACCTCCATAATTACTCCTGTGAATATTTTTGTTCACCCTTCTAAGAAGGACTAAAGCAACCACACTTTGGGCATCCTTTTTCTTGAGCTTCATGTGATCTATGGATTGTATCTTGGGTAATCTGAAGTTTTGGGCTAATATCCACTTATTAGTGAGTGCATACCATATGTGTTGTGTGTGTGTGTGTGTGTGTGTGTGTGTGTGTGTTTGTGTTTTACCTATATATTGGATATTAGTCCTCTATGAGAATTAGGATTGGTAAAGTTCCATCCATTTGCCTAAGAATTTCATGAAGGCATTTTCTAATAACCAAGTAGTACTCCATTGTGTAGATGTACCACATTTTCTGTATCCATTCCTCTGCTGAGGGGCATCTGGGTTCTTTCCAGCTTCTGGATATTGTTAAGGCTGCTATGAACATAGTGGAGGGTGTGTCCTTTTGATATGTTGGGGAATCTTTTGGGTATATGCCCAAGAGTGGTATAGCTGGGTCCTTAGGTTGTACTATGTCCAATTTTATGAGAAACCTCCAAACTTATTTCCAGAGTGGTTTTTACAACTTGCAATCCCACCAATAATGGAGAAGTGTCTCTTTCTCCACATCCTTCATCCTGACCTCAAACTGTATTATAGAGAACTAGTAATAAAAAACTTTATATATTGGTACAGAGACAGACAGGGAGATGGATGTAATAGAATTGAATACCTTTAAAGGAACCAACACACCTATGTTCACTTGATCTCTGACCAAGGAGCTAAAACTATCCAGTGAAGAAAAGAGCATTTTCAACAAATGGTGCTGGTTCAACTGGCTGTCAGCATATAGAAGAATGTAAATAAAATTATTCTTATTGCCCTGTACAAATCTCAAGTCCAAGTGGATCAAGAATCTCTGCATAAAACCAGATACACTCAAACTAATAGAAGAAAAAGTGGGGAAGACTCTTGAACATATGGGCACTGATGAAATTTTCCTGAACAGAACACCAATAGCTTATATTCTAAGATCAAGAATCAACAAATGATACCTTATAAAATTTCAAAGCTTCTGTAGGGCAAAGGGCACTCTCATTAGGACAAAATGGCAACCAACAGATTGGGAAAAAATCTTTACCAATCCTACTTCTCATAGAGGATTAATATCCAATATCTACAAAGAACTCAAGAAGTTAGACTCCTGAGAATCAAATAACCCAATTAAAAAATGTGGTACAAAGCTAAACAAAGAATTCTCAAATATCAAAAACAAGGAATATCAAATAGCTGAGAAGCACCTAAAGAAATTTTCAATATCCTTAATCATCAGGGAAATGCAAATCAAAAGAACCCTGAGATTCCACCTCACACCAATCATAATGGCTAAGATACAAAATTCAAGTGACAACAGCCTGCATTCTTAAGCATCTCCCTATTCCCTCAAAGTATTTTTTAGTGAAATTATTATAGCGTTGTTAAAGATCCACTGTTTTAGTCTAATTACATTTTGCTTAGTTCCAATTATGCATAAATATATATTTAACCTCTCAAATATTTCATAACAAATACAATAAAATATTGTACTTTTATATTTTCCTTCAGTACACATTTCTGAAGCATATATTCACTTTGGGAAGCCATATAAAAGGGAATTAGGAAATAACAAAAACATAGGTCTATATTCAGAAGTACATTTTTATTACAGACTAAGTATATAAATAATATTTTCAACATTAATCTATGATCTAAAAAATGTAGAATAGACAAATTAGAGAGTTTTAAGTAGCAAATTATGACTGTTTACACAAAATAAACAAGAACAGGCCAGATATAAGGAACATTGCTCTTAATCACAAAATTCTTGAGGTAGAAGTTGATAGGTTGCACCATCATTTAATGTTGCATGACTATTAAATATCTCAAGTAGAATCATTATCAAAGGCAGAAGATAAAGCAGAAAAGGAAGACAGTGCATTTACTCTGGAAGTAGATAATTGGAATGCCTCAACTGGAGACCTGATTCATTGTGTATGGGGAAGTTCAAATCCAACCTGGTCAACACAGGCATTCCAGGTCAGCCAGGATCTCATACTGAGTTTCTGTTTCATAAATAAAACAAAGAAAAATAAATAAATAAGCGATTTGAGGCTTTTTATAATAGAGCTGTCTAATTTCATATTCACAACTGTTTTATAAAGTATCTAATTTTACCTTTCCTTAGTAATGAAGAAACCAGGCCTGGATCTACAGAAATGGGAAAAGACAGAACTACCACTATGCACAGATGTCTTCATTCTCAAACCATCACTTTGGACACCTTCACTCTGTTGCTTCTCTTGTAAGAAGAGATGTATTGCAGGCACATTTCTCATTTGGAATAAACAGGTGGAAAATTTAGGACTTTGGAGAATTAAAATCATGCCTCAGCAAAGTTTGTGTTTGTAATAGTGACAGGATACAGGGTTCGGATACATTGATAACATCATGGAGTAAGGAATAGAGAGAAATGAATGGATTGGGTGTTATCCTCCCAAAATCGACAGGGTGAGCATAAAGTCTGCTGACAGACAATCAGGGTGTGAGGATAGAGACAAGAACCAAGTGGAAATGTGTTAAGAACGAAGTATGTATAGGATGTGAAGACATAGATGATGCTGTCCATCAGGAAGCCCAGTGTGGCTCCTAGCTATGTAATTCATGCAGATAGTGCAGAGCAAACAGAGAAAGTGGCTTTCTAGGTAGCGTGTCCTTGGTCCTGAGGATTTTAGGTCTGTGCTTCACACATGGCAAATGGATCAGACGTCTATGAGGGAAGTACAGAATTTAAAAAAAATACCATGAGCAATTCAGATACACTTTCTTTAGTGCTTTAGATCAAGTACTAAAGGACTTAATGTCAGCGTATAAAGTGACGATCACATTCGCCGATGTGTGATACAGTGGGAGGCATTCAGTACCTGGTGCTGATGACCAGTAGGCCTAAAGAAGAAAGAAGGAATTGACAGGAAAGCAATGAACAGTTTATTCTTGTAAGCCTCTCTTCTGGTTCTTGATTCTCTGTCAACATGAATCTCAGTGTTATATTCTCCACTACAGACATATCTGTAGCCAGACTGTCCGCTGTGTAAAAGTGCATTTATGATTATTTCATGCTATTCAGGACTCTGTCTAGTCACAAAAAAAAGCTGCATAATTGGAAAGCTGAGTGTCTCGCTGCTCCCTGCTGATGAGCATGTACTTTCATGCATTTCTCTTGTACCCATATATGCAACTCATGATGAAATTCTCAGACAGGTAGTAGGTTTCTCAAAATTCAATCCTCAGTGACTAATGTCACTTACATAATTTCCCTTCCATGGTTCCTCAGTAGTCAGGTGAAGCTCTGTTCCTTGTTGATCAGGTCACTCTTGGGTCTCTCTCCTACAACTCCTTAATTCAGACATAAAATACCTCTGATTGAATTCTAGCATGTCTCCTGAAAAATCTGTCTGTCTTTCAATTGGTTCTGGGCTTGATGCTTCTGAATGAAATTATAGATCTGTACCTTGCATCCTATTTGACTGTGCTTCCGTATTGTTTCTCATGTAATTGCAGAAGTCATTCTTTTCAGGTGCAACAGCACACTGCTCCTTCAGAGAAACATGCTAACACCTTGCCCTTCCTTTCCCAAAGATGGCAGTGTCTCTAGTACAATGCCCAAGTTACTGTCATTCCTACACCTACTGGGATTTTTTTTTAATGTTCCTTGATTCATTCCTGTCTGTCTATCTTGACTCCTTCAAACAGGACGGAGATTCCTGATTCAGGGCCCTTCATGAAGGGTTTAATCTGGCCAGGCTAACACTTCGTATATCCAATGACTCCACCAGGTTCCCAATTGAGGCATTAAACTATCTACTTCCAGAGTAAATACTCTGTCTTCTTTCTCTGCTTTGTCTTCTGCCTTAGCTTCTCATACTACTTTAGATATTTAATAATCAGGCAACATTAAACCATAGAGCCATTCCCACAGACCTGAATTAAAAGCAACTTCTTCTTGACAAGGACATTATAGAGTGCATGTTCTCAATCCAAATGACTTTGATGCTATTGGCTTATGTGACTTATGACACCAGCATCATAGGAGTGCTGGATCATTAAAGAGCTGTGCATTACACAGCCAATGACTATATTTTATTTGTTTTTACTTTTTAGTTTATGGCATATTAGAATTGTAAGTGTAAGTCATTTTATAGATTACAGAAGGAAAAGTCCTTGCTATCTACCAACATTTTAAGAATACTGTTTAATCTCTCACTTCACTGCCAATGGAAAATTTTCTAAAACCTTTGAACAAATATATGTTCAATATCTGTTCAAATGTTTGTTGATTTCATGACATTTTAAAAGAGAAAGAAGATGAGCAAGGTGTTGCAGTACAGCCTTTGTTCTCATATGTATTCTTTAAAAACGTTAGTTTTAATCATGTATATACATGCATTTGGTGTGTGTGGTTTTGTGTACATGGGTGTTATGTCCATGAAGGTTAAAAGGGAATATCAGGTTCTCCTGGACCCGGAATTGTCTAGATGCTGGGAGCTGAATTCAGATCCTTTGCAAGTTCTGTAGTTCACACAGTGGTTCACCCTAAAGATGCCCTGTGTATCTGATGTGTGCAATTGTATGTAAGTTTCTCTGCCAGCATTTGCAGTCCTTTTTTTGAGAACCTCATTATCTTCCTATACATGACTCCCACAGAACAGTCTGCCTACCTGACTTACAAAATACAACTACTCAGAATTAATATACTCATATCTCAAAGTCCAACAGAAACCAGCTCACAAACTCTTGAGGCCCCTCAAAATTAGTGAGGTGTGCATCACTAACTTCTCAAGTTCTCCATTGGGAATCAACCTCCTGTCACTCACAGTCATAAGTGAACTGAAAAGATAATCTTTTCTCCCAGTTGCATCCTTTCCTAAAAGAGCTGCTTGCTTTTGAATCCTTCCCTCAGGCATACCTCCAAGAAACACAAGCTCAGACATCTACTGTCGAAACTTTTGTGGATCTTGCTGCGCTTTTCGATGACCCAGATATCTCTCTGATTAGTGATCTATCACAGCTGCAGTTTCCTCCACCTGAGCTGTTTTCACTGTGTCTCTGTTCTCTTCATATACTATAATATAATCAAGCTAGCTGACTCTTTTCCCTCTGTTTATATGTCTGAATTCTGTCATAGCAAAAATTGCACTGGGTAGAGGTAAATAGAAATGGGTCCATTTATTTGGCCAGTAGCAATGGGAAGAAATCACAGGTCATCTGTGTGAATTGCAGGGAAAGCTTGTGGGAAAGCACTGAGTGCCAGAGGAACCTGAAGAAGCATGTCCAAGTACTCCCTGGTGACAATTTTTTTTTATTTGGCTGTTTTTCTTCTTTATATAATCTGGTCCTCTTGGCATGTTACTGTCCACCAATTATGTTCCTTCTCTAACTAAAAAACTCACAACTCACAATATATTGTTTATGGTTTCAGGATATGCTACCCATAGAATTCCAAGGAATGTACTTGGCTTCAGAACTAAAAATATAAGTAGAAAATTTATATACATTTCAAGGATCCAGAGAAAGAATTGTTATTAGTATCCTTTCTAAAGTAAATGTTCTTTAAGGGAGAAACAAGTCTAAATTTTAGTTGAAGTAAAAATAATATTAAAGAAAACATTATGGCCAGTTATTGTTAATAAACTTTAAAGGAAATATTTTTCATTTTCTCTTTGTGTTATCGTTGAAAACAAGGAGCGCTCTCCTCTGTCCTTTAATCTTTTGACCTTTGACACCTGTATGTCAAAGTTCAGCAGGGTTGGTTTTTTAAACACCCTGTTCCTGATTTGCAAATACTGCTGGTATTTTTTCTTTTTCTATGAAAAATACATTTCTAGTGGATTCATTCTCTCCTATGACACCATGGAATTCTACGTTCTTCCTTAGAATCCCATCTCCAAATAGAGTCACATGTATTATTTTTAAGACTCCAGCTTTTGAGTTTATTGGAAAGATAATTCAGTCCCCAGTACATACTTCTGATCCAAATTAGAACTAACAGTATAAATATTACTGACAACCATGTAAGAATAGAATCTTTCAGTAGAAATGAGTAGAACTGTTGAACAAGTAGCCTCGGGGAACAGACAGCATCAATCTTAATGTAGAGATACAACTCGTTTGTCTTCTTTTATTAAGGAATCACAGTTATAAAATATATAAGCCAGTGCCGCCATATGGTAAGTTTACCTGGTATCTGTCTTTGTCATGTAAACTAGAAAGAAAAGCTTTCATAAGGAAAACTGTAACATATAGTGTTAACATCTGACAAAACAAAATAAAAACCATTCAGCTGAATAATGTTAAAATCTAGTCTGAAAAGGCATGGTAGGCCTGATGATGTCATAACAATAGGAGGAATAAATGCACACAGAGCAAGGAATTCTCTGTAGGAGAATTGTTGAAGAGGAGAATGTAACCAGAGAGCAAATTCAACTAAAAGTGCTACTGATCATATACATATTAACAGTACTAGATGAGAGAAAAAAACATAATTAAAACTGAAGTCTCTCTGGTGGAAAAAGCAACATTTTGTTTTTCTTAGCATTTTGAAACATGTGTGATGAATTTACAAAACCTTTGAACCTAATGTGTGCCACATTTTCCTGTATCCTGTTCAGTTCCACATTAGTATCAAGTATTCTGAGATCTCTGTGGATAGAATGAGAAGAAAATCCACACTAGCGTCCCCAGAGCGTTTCATGATTTTAATGGAAGAAGTGGGGCATGCCCATTACTTTTGTAGAATGTAAATATTGCTGATGCCATGCATCCAGCCACCATGGCTGGACCTTTCCTAACAGGAGCCTCTCAGCCTGTTAACTTGCCTGACAATTTCACGTGCCTGTTCAGCAGGATCATTGCTGTCAAGGTGATGGTGCAAGTGTAGACTGAAGTGAGGGCAGTAGAAGATGGCCAAGGAGCTTGTCAGAGAGGGTCATAGGCAAAGGATGTTGCAAAGCCCCTTTGAAGTCCTCGCTACTGTGCCTCAGTCAGCAAGCTTTTCAAAGTGTGTATGTTCATCTATAAGGAGGCTTCAGACTTGTTTGATTTTTTTTAATTTTTTCTTTTACTAGATTTTTTTTTTTTACATTTCAAATGTTATTCCCTTTCCTGATTTCCTGGACATAAGCTCCCTATCCCATCCCACCTCCCTTCTTCTAAAAGGGTGTCTCCCTCACCCATCCTCCCTCCTTTCCTGCCTCAACCCGACATTCCCCTAGACTGGGGGCGTCCAACCTTGGCAGGACCAAGGGCTTCTCCTTCCATTGGCACCCAAGAAGACCATTTCTCTGCTACATATGCAGCTGGAACCATGGATCAGTCCATGTGTACTCTTTGGGTAGTGGTTGAGTCCCTGGGAACTTTGGTTGGTTGGCATTGTTGTTCTTATGGGGTTACAAGCCTCTTTGGCTCTTTCAATCCTTTCTCTAATTCCTCTAATGTGGATCCTGTTCTCAGTTCAATGGTTTGCTGCTAGCATTCGCCTCTTTATTGTTTAATTTTCTTCACCTCCCATTCTCACACATAGACATAGACATGAGCACACCCACTAATTATAAAATCTGTCCTCCAGCTGCTATTTTCATAGGAATTCTTAGTGTCAAATATGTTATTCAGCCTTTCATGGTGGTTGGCTTATAAGGTTCATCTTTATTATACATTGGTTATTAATAGAATTCAAATTTTAGTGGGAGAAGGAACTTGGGTGGTATGCTTGTCGCTGGACCACACTTTTCGAAGTAAAGAGCAGAGAATCTACTGATTTAACTTCCATCTTTTTCGGTAATCACTGCAGGAAGGCAATCAAGATGAATTATTAAAACTGTCAAGTGACACAGTCTTGGATTTGAGTATACTTTTTGACATTATGTAAACATTTACATGTGAGTTTTTATCTACATTTTCCAGTTTCTTTGAAATAACATGAAAATCAAAAAAATATACATCTCAAAAAATGTGTGAAAGTGTTGATGCACATGACTTCTCTGGCTGGTGTGAGATTTTGCCTGTGAGCCTGTGTTCAGGGTGAGATACAGTGATGACAGTCTGTGATGCTGATGCTATCGTCTGTGGATAAAGCATCAATCTGCTCTGCCTGCCTCATCATTTCTTCAATCACTCCAAAGGTATTACTATGTCTTCTACTAAATACAGAGATAAATACTTTTTTTCTGCTTTTCTAGGAAGCACTCTTATTGTCTCCTATTAGGGTTTGGAACGAGTATGAAGGAAAGACTTGGGCTCCTACACCTCTAGAAAGTTGCTTACAAACAAATATGATGCCATCATTCCACCCAAGTCTTCCATGCTGTGTTTTTTTTAAATTTTTTAATAGATATATTTCTTTACTTACATTTCAAAGGTTATTCCCCTTCCCGGTTTCCTGTCCATAAGCCCCCATTCCCTAACCTCTCCTCCCCCATGCAGGTATTTCCCCCATACATCCCCCTTATTGCCCCCCCCATATTCCCCTGCATTGGGGGTCCAACCTTGGCAGGACCAACGGATTCCCCTTCCCCTGGTGCCCCAACAAGGCTAGTCTCTGCTACATATGCAGTTGGAGCCCTGGGTAAATGCATGTATATAGCCTTTCGGTAGTGGTTTAGTCCCTGGAAGCTTTCATTGGTTGCCATTGTTGTTTTTATGGGGTTGCAAGCTCCTTCAACTCTTTCAATACTTCCTCTAATTCCCCCCAAGGGGGTCCTATTATCAGTTCGGTGGTTTGCTGCTAGCATTGACCTCTGTATTGGACATGCTCTGGATGTGTCTCTCAGGAGAGATCTATATCCAATCCCTTTCAGCATGCATTTTTTAGCTTCATCAATCTTATCTAGTTTTGGTGGATATATATATATATCCATATATATATATATATATATATATATATATATATATATATATATATATATCACATGTGGGTCAGACTCTGAATGGCCATTCCTTGAGTCGCTGCTCTTAACTTTGCTTCCACATCCCCTTCTATGGATATTTTCCCCCTTTTAAGAAGGAGTGGGAGTATCTGCATTTTGGTCATCCTTCTTCTTGAGCTTCCTGTGGTCTGTGGATGGCATCTAGGGTAATTCGAGATTTTAGCTAATATCTACTTACCAATGAGTGCATACCAAGTGTGTTTTTCTGTGATTGAGTTACCTCACTCAGGATGTTGTCTTCTTACACTTTTGTCTTCTATGGTTAAACTCAGTATGAGTAGGAATTTTAAGGAATCCCTGGGCTTACCCTGCAGTGTATAAAAGCATTTGAAAGATTTCAATGTAAATTTCAAAGAGAACCTAAATACAATACGAAACAATTATTTAGATGTTTTGGAGGTTATCTTTGTATCACATAGTGAACACAAAATAATATTCTTATTACAAATATTTCCAACCTTTAAGAGAGACATCCTGTTTTCAAATACTTTCTTCATATTTAATTAACATTAAAACATATGTTAGGTTTTATCTTCCCAAATATTAATAATATTTAAAATCACTATAATTAAAAATAATAGTAGATGTAATTTTTTATTCTATAGTTTTCCAAAGTGTATTATTAATAATTACTAGTACATGAGTAAGGGATATTGTTCACTAGGGTTCCTTTGCTATTTCAATCATGTTGTATACTTTATAGGATGAATGATTGTTGTTAGATGAATGAATATAAATGCATTATAATTACGATGTTATATACTTAAAACTGAAATGGTATGGATATGCAAATGGGTTTGGCATACGGAAGTTGTATGAGGTATGATGTTTCTGGATGGGAAGAACATGAACTTATAAATAAAAATGATTCAAGCTTGTAGGAAATGTTTATCACTATCAGAATTTCCTTATACTACAATCTCTGCTTCTGAAAGAATATCTTTCATCAAGGAAATAAATGACAATAAATTATATATAGTTAACATCTGACAAAATAAAATAAAAAATCCACCTTAATAATGTTAGAATCTAGTCTGAAATGACAATAAATTCCTGTGAGGGTGTGAAGAAATAGAACACCTTATCTGCTGTTGGGTGCCATGTTAACTGGACAATGCATTACAAAAATCTATGTGGTGGTCCTTTGAAATAAAAAGCAAATGAATTATCATGTGACCCAGCTGTGCCAATTTTGGTAACTACCCAGAAGGGGAAAAACAATATTCCTCACATTTTTATACATTTACTGCATTACAATAATGAATTTGCAGAATAAACTTGGTGCCACAAAAAATATGTAGTCTGTATACATGATGGAGTATTTACTTTAAAAATTTCAATGGAATATTTTAGTGCATGGGAAAATCAATGAGATCGTAGAACATCCTATAAGATGAAATAAACCAAATTCATTAAGACAGATATCATGTTTTTTCCTTATATGTAGAATAATGTTTTTAATATACAAAGTAGAAAGAAACTATGTTGGACTCCTTCCAGTTCAGGTGACACATAAAAAATAAGTATTAATAGGATCACAATAAACCATGTGCATGACAGGAGACGCCAATATTAACCACATTTTACACAATGAATATAAGCTAGAGCAGTGCTACTCAACGTGAGGGTTATGACTCCATTAGAAAACTTCTGCCTCAAAAATGTTTACATTTATGATTCAGAACAGTAGCAAAATTACATTTATGAAGAAGCAACAAAATTATTCTTATGATTAGTGGTCAACAACACTGTAGGAACTGTATGAAAGAATCACAACACTAATAAAACTTAGAACCATGAGCAAGAGGCTAATAAAAGAGAAGTGTACTGTAAGAGTAGTTATAGGAATAAGAGAAATAGCTAAAATTGATTCTCCAGAGGACCCAAGTTTTCTTCCCAGCACTCATGTTAGGGTCATCCATACACACCTGTAACAGCAGCTCCATGTGATCAGACTTTTCTTGTTCCTGTGAGCAATGCATTCACATGGTCCGTGCTCACACACATAAATAAAAATAACTCATTGAAGAAAGACTTGTTCTAGGAAAATAACTTGATTATTGAGGCACTCACTGGAGCCACTCTATGTCAGAATATTTCAGAATTTAAATCGTGAGTGGCTGTTGAAACCTTTGGTGCTAGAATTATAGAGGATTGTGACCTGCTGGAGTGCCTCAGAGAAATTCCAGTCCTTTAAACAATTAGAGCAGTCTAGTATCTTATCTCCAATCTTTAATATGCTTTTATTTAAGTAAGGTGTTGGGTACCTTTCAATTACTTGCATTTTGCTCTTCATTTTTTTAATTTTTACTTTACTGAGGAAAATGCTTGTATGATCAATGAAATAATATTCAGTTTTGTAGTTACAGGTACCAACATTTCCCACAACTAGTTGTGATCAGCAGAACAAAAGCTGTAGTCCTGTGCCTTGCAACAACTGGGATGTCAAGCTATAATTGTACAATCTTGACCTCTTACAATTTTATTTTATAAATTTTGCTGGATCTTATTCTGGTGACAACTATATGAGGCAGGATTGACTGTGTCAGTCCTACTAACCAAAAAAAAAAAAAAAAAAAAAAAACAGAACCCAAATGGTGCATAATTTGACAGATTTCATATTTCCTGATGGCTGAAGCTGGAAGACTGCAGAAGGTCACATATGGGTACCAGTTGCCACTCTTTGAGCATAACACTCTCATAACCCCTCTTCTTGAAATATATAACACTAAGAATTTGCATGCTTGAATACAATCAGTAAAATACATAGGCATAAAGAATGCTAAAGTCCATTCCTGTAATGTCACCTGTTCTTTATGGCTCTTTTGCCTGCAGTTCCAATATTAGATATTACAGACATTATACCCCATTAATTTTGCATGATGTTGTTGCATGGACAGCTCTGACATGCTCCTATCACATTTTCCATTATTCACAAATTGTTAATGATGCATAGTCCAGTCATGCTGATGTGATGGGCACCTGGAGATCCATTTCTTCCATGAACCCTGGCCTTGACTTCAGATACTGAAATGGACTGTTCTGATATTTCTCTAATGTACTCTGACTTTGTGACCTGACTATAAGTTTTAATATTTAAACCATGAAATTCATTCTGTGTTCAGTCTTGCAAAGAAAGTGAGGAGCAAGTGAGTCAAATGTTCTGAGACTAAAATAATTCTGCTGCTAGTAAGAGCTCAAGCAAATATGAAGCACTTTATGTTGCTTCATAGTAATTCATGTTTATAATTAAATATCTTGAAATCAACATATTATTTAGGTATTTAATGCTGATCTCTACATAATGTCTACTCTTATACTTTTGTAATTCATTTTCTTTATTTGTTACAGTCTTATAAAATACATGAGGTATTGTCAAATACTGATTTAGAAGAAAGGGATAGAGAAGAAAGAAAGAAAGAAAGAAAGAGAGAAAGAAAGAGAGGAAGGAAGAAAGAGAAAGATAAAAATGAGACAGAAATGCAGAGGTATATATATATATATATATATATATATATATATATGTGTGTGTGTGTGTGTGTGTGTGTGTGTGTGTGTGTGTGTGTGTGTAAAATTAATAGAACATTTGAAAAGTGGAAAAAGTACCTGTATACTGGTTCTCTCTGGGCTGTCCTGATAGGCTTGATTTGCTTCTAGTAAATAAAATAAAATAAACACAAGACTAGAGGTACAGTTCTATGTTAGAGTACTTGCTTATCACGCCCGAGGCCCAGTGACTGCAGTCTGGGAAATTTCAGTCCATGATTGATTGATCCCATTGCTTTTTTTAGAAAAGTCACACAATGTAGTGGAAGCATATTCAGAGGGAAACTACTAAAACAAAAAGAGTAAGAGGAAAAGTAAAAACAAATAAGATGAAAAGCAAATGGAGAAGGAAGCAATGATTATGTCCCACAACACTCTCTGGTCTGCGAAGAAGCTGCTGGTAACCTGTAGAACTGAAGGTTCTATCATATGCCAGAGATTCCATCATATGACTAATTTTTAACTCACAGACTTCTGTGCTATATTTAGGATGTGAGCTATTATGGGAACAAGTTATGAAATTGAGATATATAACAGAAGTTGAATCTGAAAAACTAGGATGTTCATTATGTTGGTCAAGCTGCTTCCTAAAGCACTGTTGGGAAGACCCTGTTGAAGGCCCGCCGCATGTTGACATGCACTATGTCCCAACAGTGGATATTCACCTAGTTATCACAAGAACTGTGTGATTATATAAACAGTTGAATATACCTGTTGCAAAAGTAAGATTGCTTCCAATACACACATTTATGCCAGAATCCCTTAGTGAATTAAAAATCTATTTTCTTTTGCATTGTTTGAGAACTTCATATTTTGTGTTTTGGCTGTATTTATTCCTCCCCTGTTAGATTAATCCCCAATTTTACACCCACCCAAACTTATGTCTTTTTTCTTTTATTTTCTTGTTTGTTTGTTGTGTTTCTATATCATAAAAATTATAAGAGCTACAGCCAATGGATAACAGTAAAGAAATAGTAAATTCCCTAACACAGTAGGGCAGTTAGGCATATGAATGAATTCCAATTGGTTGTGACAGTCTTCACAACACCTGCACAAACTGAATCCTTCAAAATTCCAGAAAGGTTTTGGAAAGTGGGCATGAAACTTCACCCTACCTGATGAGCTATGGTAAATTGATAAACATCTGGAGAGGAGATGGATTTTAAGGGAGTGGACTCTGGTAGAAACTCTATACAGCCATGAGAATACAGGGAGTACTTGGTGCAGTTTTATTGCTAAAATTTTATGCTGTGGTTTTCAATCCTGTTAGTCACACATTGTATGTATTGGAGAAAGATGCATATTGAAAAAGCCTATTCATTGATAGCTCTTCATTTTAATCTCATCAGCGGTCTTCAGTATGACATTCTTGATTAACAACTGACAATAATTATAAATGTAGTAAATGATATTTTATTGTCAAGATTATGGTCATTGAGATATTTATCAAGGACTGCAACAAAGTTCCTGTTAACAACCAGAATCCATATATATTTGGGCCCTGAAGTACTCCTCATTACATTGAAAATAATTTGTGTTTTGCCCACTATTAGTTTATATCGAATATTATACACATTAAAAGGCAATACTCTTTTTGTGATGTCTTTCTCAGAAGCAGACAATTATTTTTATGTGTAATAAAAAATAAAATATTTTAGGTATATCACATTCTTCATGAAAAAACAAGGCTTAAACAAGGCTTAACTCTTACTTCAGGTTAATTAAACATCAGTTTTGTCAAATGCATTTCTAACAATGAGAAACAAGGCTGAAAGGTCCAGATCAGTATGTTGATTTGATCTGACTATACATTTGACTTTGTCTTGGCAATATGTCAAAAATTTCTATTAATAATAAAGTTTATAAAGTATTTGCCACTTGGACTTGTTTTTTGTAAAAGCAAGAAAAAAGCTCATGAGAATTCTGAAGACTGTTTTTAATAAATAAATAAAAAAAAAAAAAACACCAGTTTTTCTCTCCTGTTTTAATTGGCCTACTAGCTTTCCCTAGGCATGTAATGGTCAGAGAATCTCTATGTTACAGCAAGGAAAAGCTCATTCTATTTATGTCAATACAGACGAAGTAAATGAGTACAACTTAATAATTAATCTTACATTAATTATTAAATCACACCTATTAAAATACTTAAGAATGAGATATTAAAATGTATGATTCTTTTTCTGTTTTGCTTTTGAAACAGGCTAGCTTCCCAAGCTAGCTTCAAACTCTGACATAGTCTCAAATCTTCTTGAATTTAATAGCCTTCTGCTTCCTACCTCCACCTCCTAAGTGCTGAAACTGAACACATTATCATGACCAGCTCAATGTAGCTTATGTCAACCTCAAATACATTAACAAATGAGAAATGGAACTTCTCAACCTCCAGGGAGTCTGAGTGGCACAGAAAAAGCCCCTAGTAGTGATTGTTGCTATAGCTGTCTCAACCTCACTGGTCACTTGTTCAAAAAATCTCCCTTCTTTACATTGTTCTTTTTTTCCTTCTTCACCTACCAATCTTCTTGTTCCTTCATATTCTATCTTAAAGAAAACAAAAGAGGAAAAAATCTTTGCAGAGGTAAAGACAGAAGAAGGAGAGAAAAACAGACACAGAAAGTAAGATGGAGAGATCTACACCAGATGTAGATCTCTCCTGAGAGACACAGCCAGAATACAGCAAATATATAGGCGAATGCCAGCAGCAAACTACTGAACTGAGAACGGGACCCCCGTGGAAGGAATCAGAGAAAGGACTGGAAGAGCTTGAAGGGACTCGAGACCCCGTATGAACAACAATGCCAAGCAACCAGAGCTTCCAGGGACTAAGCCACTACCCAAAGACTATACATGGACTGACCCAGGGCTTCAACCTCATAGGTAGCAATGAATAGCCTAGTAAGGGCACCAGTGGAAGAGGAAGCCCTGGGTCCTGCCAAGGCTGAACCCCCAGTGAACATGATTGTTGGGGGGAGGGCGGTAATGGGGGGAGGATAGGGAGGGGAATCCATATAGAAGGTGAGGGGGAGGGGTTAGGGGGATGTTGGCCCGGAAACCAGGAAGGGGAATAACAATCGAAATGTAAATAAGAAATACTCAAGTTAATAAGGATGGGGGAAAAAAAAGTAAGATGGAAAGCACTTCTACTAGTCAGGAGTAAGCCGAGACTATTATTTTCATATCTACTTAATATTTTACTTATAACTTTAGCAAGACCAAGAAGATAACCAAAGGAATTTGGAGTCATTCAAATAGGAAAGGAAGAAGTCTAAGTATCTTTATTTGCAGATGATTGAAAATATTTATTCATTACCCCAAAACCCCACCAGTAAATTCCAATAGATGATGAAAACTTTCAGTCAGGTAACTGTATACAAAATTACCCAACGTTTTCATACACAGTAATTAGTATCCCTCATATAAAAATGACAACCATCCCAAGAAAACGTCAGAGAAAATATATATTTTACATTAGCCTCAAATAATATAAAGTATCGTTGGGTAACTCTAATCTAGCAAATAAAATATTTACATGTTAAACACTTTGAAACTGTGAAGAAAGAAAGTAAAGAAGCTTTTTCCATATGGGAAGATATACCATTCTCAAGGCTTAGTAGTATTCATATTGTAAAAACTGACCATAGTCTCAGAAGCAATCTACTGAAATTTCAACACAATCCTTTATTGCTTTATATTTCATTGGATATATTATTTATTTACATTTCAAATGTTGTTCACACTCCTGGTTTTCCCTCCAAAAACCCCATATCCCAATTGCCCCTGGTTCTGTGAGGGTGCTCCCCCACCAACCCACCTATATCCATGTCACCTCCCTAGCACTCCCCTACACTGGGGCTTTACATATCTAGAGAGGACAATTTTCAGCTTCATGTGGGAATGAAAGCAAACAATCAAACAGAACCAAACAAAATCTAGGCAAGCTAAAACAATTCTGACTAATAGAGGATTTTTTTGTACAAATCGAAATAACTAATTTCAATTTGTACGACAGAGCAATAGTAATAAAAACAGCAATGTATAGGCACAAAACCTGACAGGTTGATCAATGCAATCATGAGAAAGACCTAGCTACAAATCTCCAAATTTATGCACACCCGAATTTTCATAAAGTTGCCAGAAATACACACAGGAAATACCCACACGAAATACACACAGGAAAAGAGACAACATCTTCCATATCGGTGCTCTCCAAACAAGATAACTGCACCCAATAAATCCAATAATTTTCACCCTGCACAACACCCCAAATAGATAAAAGACCCCAAGATAAAACCAGATACACGAACCTTCATAGAAGAGAAAGTGAGGATTAATCTTGAACTAATTAGCACAGGAAAAAATATTTTTTGAAGAGAATAATGTTAGGGCAGGCACTAAGAATAACAATAAATAAATGAGATATCACGATACAGGGTTGGGGATTTAGCTCAGTGGTAGAGCGCTTGCCTAGCGAGCACAAGGCCCTGGGTTCGGTCCCCAGCTCCGGAAAAAAAAGACAAAATAAATAAATAAATAAATAAATAAATAAATAAATAAATAAATAAATAGATATCACGATACTGAAAATATTTAGTAAATCAAATCCAAAGTGGGATTAAGACACACTGAAAGCCTGCAGAGTGGTGAAAATTATACTAGCTGCACCTCCAATAGAAGGAGAGTACCCAAGATACAATTCAATGAAGTTTAAGAAGGAAGGCCCTTTACACATATGCAGCAGATGTGTAGTTCAGTCTTCATGTGAGTCCCCCAACAATTAAAGAGGGAGTTGTCCCTACATCTGTTGCCTGCATGTGGATCTCCTTGTCTCAACTCATTGGAAGAGAATGTGCCTAGTTCTGCAATGACTTGATGTACCAAGGGCAGGGTGATACAAAAAGGGGTCCTTGCCCTTCTCAGAGGAAGGGGGAGGGATATGGGGGAGGTGCTCATGAGACAGGAGAGAGAAGTGGGGGCTGCAGTCAGGTTAAAAATAAATAACTAAACAAACAAACAAAAACAAAAAATTAATAAAATACATTCTCAACCAGTGGTCATTTGTTTAAACAACTGCATTTCTCAGGTAAATAATAACAAATGGTGAGAATCTTAGGAAATAGAAAGCAAGCTTTCCATTTGCATAGAAACTACTTAACACATTGTCTGGATTTGTTGTGAGGACTATTCTATAATACCAGGTATCCCAGCTAAGTGTGTGTGTGTGTGTGTGTGTGTGTGTGTGTGTGTGTGTGTATGTGTGTGTGTATGTGTGTGTGTGTGTATATATGTATATATATGACATAGTTTAGTACAGGGAAGGAGGTGTGACTTTACAATTTTAAACATATCATATGTATGATTTATCAGTATTGTTCATTGTTGGTTTCTACTGTTTTCACTTCAATTTATGAAATAACTAATTAATCTGTGGATGTCCAACTGTAAAAACATCATTTTATGTTTTCTCTATTAAAATTATTCATCATTTTCTAAAACTTTTAACCACTTATTACAGAGAATTTTCTAGTTAGATAGTAATAGAGATGCTTTCCATTTCATCAATAAAATCATTTAACAAAAAACTTATAAGAAAAGATAGTAAGAGAGAGATTTGATTTCAAGTATCCTAGGTTCAAATCTCTTGGAAGTCTAACTTGTGTGAACAAAATTCACATGCATGATTTATTTAAATACTTTTTCTAGAAGTTACACGAACCTTTGCATAGCATGATGCTGTCGGTGGTAAGCTTAGCTGGGATACCTGGTATTGTAGAATAGTCCTTACAACAAATCCAGACAATGTGTTAGGAAGTTTCTATGCAAATGGAAAGCTTGCTTTCTATTTCCCATTGTTCTCATGATTCGTTATTATTTACCTGGTACTAATAGCCGTAGGAATTATAAATTCTGTGGTAGACACATTGTCATTATTGCTTCTTACTAAGGTTGTTTTCTTCTATGCTCAGAATTCCAGAACATGAAAGGTAACCTCACTGAGCCATGTGCTGGGTTATTCTTCTGTGCTTGTGTACAATGTGTGTGCTTGGCATCATGGAAGCTAGAAGAAAACATGGAATTTCCTGCAACCACAGTGACAGATAATTATGAGCCACAATGCTGGGGCTAAAAGTTAAACTTGGGTCAACGGAAAGTGCTCTTAAAAGCTTAACCATCTCTCTACCCACCCCCAAGTAATTTTATAAGGTAACTAACACTATTATAAAAGGTTTTGAAATACTCACTTCAATATGTGATTTGTTTACATCACCCGATATACTTAACATCAATCGAAATCAATAGGAATGAAACTAATCACAATAAGCTTCCTGTCTGTGGTGGCATTGCCTGTGACCAAGGAGTTTGGAAGCTATTGAAAGAGCATCAGGTATTCCAGGGAAGCCAGTGATACACAGAGCATTTCAGGACAGCCATGCTAGTGCAAAAATTTATCTAAAAAGTTAAAAATACATAACAAGTCATGATATGCCATGCCATTTCAAATATATTTATAAACACACATGGTATTGGTAATTTGGATTTAAATTAAATATAATATATGGACATTTGATTCCACATTTAAAAGTAAATATCATTGTATTTGCCATTTCTGAAATAATACAAAAATGTATTTTTTATAAAACCAGCAAATTATTATAAGAATGTCCATTGTAAATAAAAGTTAGAAGTTCATCAAAATAGATAAACATGATTTTTAAGACACAGCCAATATCATAGGTAATGAAAAACACAGCCTTTCATTCAGAGATGTAAAGTACATGAAGTTCATAATCAGACTCAGTGCCCATTCTGTTATCCCTAAGAAGATGACCACTTGCTGAGTGGATGGAGTTCCTTGGGCCATATAAAACCTTTTAGTGGCTGCATGCACGACTTTACTCTGAATTTAAACATTATATCCGGGAAAGGCTGATTAAAGCTTTGAGAGTCAAGAAAACTGACAAGGCTCACAAAATAAATGTCAAATCTCAGAAGTTCTTGAAACTTATAAGACTCATGCATGCTCTTGCTATGGTAAGAGCTCCTGAGAAGAAACAGCTCTGACTTGTCAACCTTCATGAATCTTGTACGGGAGCTCTGTGGAGGCAGCTTTCATGTGTTGTTACCCATGCTGGGGTGGGTTTTGGTGGTACTGCAGCATTTGTGCCTCCCATGATCCTCTAAATAAATTATTGCCCATCCTGTAAGCAACCCTAGACGACTCACTGAATTGATAACCTAGACATGCACCGAACTACTTTGATCTCTGTCTTTTTTCCCTATCTAGAATCAGTAGATATCTGTTCATATCTCCTCAGGAGAACTCTAGTGAAATGTTGAGTAAAAAGTGAGTTTGCAAGCTCTCTCTTTCAAGGACTGCTTTTTTATTTCCCCTAACTTTTAGGTCTCTGGCTACGGGAAAGAAAAAAATCATCTTGCTAACCACTTTTCTTCTTTTCTCTTGGTGTTTTGCCTATGATGTAATTTGGTGAAATGTAGTTATCAAAAGATGAAAAGAATGATAAATATTAATCATTTGCATGTAACCTATGACAGTGCTTCCCAAGCTCGAACAGTCAAAATTTAAACCAAAATTTTGCATTGTAAGTATGTAGTTCCCCAGAAGTTGCATTATGTTTGGGTCAAACATAATAATCAGAATATACTCGCTTCAATGTAAATCCACTGACTTTGTGTTTTCAAAATAATTATAAAAAACATTGAATTTGACAAAAAATGTGGTTATTGTACTGTGTGGATTAAACTATAATTATAATTATATTAAACAAGTAGAGAACAAGGGTCTGCAAAATGTAGTGAAGATAATCAGTTCCTGGGGAACCCACAGTTCCCAAGAATGTAAGATGAGTCATCCATTATGCATTTGCCATGATTTACATTGGTCAGGAAATTGGCTTCCAAAGAATTCAGGAGGATGAATTCATTAGTTAGGTCAGTTAGCACCCCATGAGCACCTAAAATGACCAACCCACACTCAATATATTAGATAAACAGGATCTACGAGAGATTTACACTCTAGAAGCTATAAATACGAAAACAAGACTGACTACATAGGACACGTCAGGTTCACTGGAGAGAAATGAGAAGATAGAGTAGATGTGTTAGTATTTCTTCTACTGCTAGTATATATGACCAAAATTATGACCCATGCAACTTTTGGAATAAAGGAGTTATTCGAGGATGATGCTCTGGGTTTTAGAACATATGATGCCAAAGCAGAGATTCCAACAGGAAACAGGTAGCTGGAGCAGCTGCTAAGAGCTCATATCTTGTGGTAACAAACAAGGAATGGAGAGTACTAACTCAATATGAAATAAACCTTTGCTAAATACCCAGTGGCATACTTCATCCCTAAGGCAACATCTATTTCCTCCCAAACAGCTATCATATGGGGACTATATATTCAAATGGTAGATATTATGAAATTAATTATTTACCCACCACAATAGTTTAAGTGAGAATGCTATTTTATATAATTTGCAAGAGAAATTTTCCTAAGTGAAAAATTGAGCTAAATTAAACTGTGTGAATATCTCACATAGTTGATAAAATGATTGAAATATTGATGCTATGTGAAATTTAGTCACATAGCATTTGGGCACATATATGGTCTCCAAATATTTTATGTCTGTATTTTATATGACATATATAAATTGGTAAAATATAGTACTTTCTGAGTATGATTTTTAGTTAGGTGAAGGACTGTGCACTACTTACTTGACAGGTTACTATATCAGTATCTGTTATCATCATCCTTTTACTATACAATCTGTTCTTTGTATCTTTACAGCCTTGAACACACAGACAGCAGGAATAGGTGTTGCTGGCAGTTTCTTTTATCAGCAGGACACTGAAACTCTGCCATAATGTAGAATGGTCCCTTGCAGTCAAGAACAGCATTTGGCAGCTGCAGAGGCTGTGTCCAAATGTTTGCACAGCTTCCAGTTTCCAAAACAAACAAAACCACACTGTGTTCAATAAACTTAATTAGCAGGTTGTCCTTTAATTTGGTGTCTTAACAATCTGTCACTGTTTTCCTTAAAATAGTATTTTAAGGAGTAAGCCTTGTATGACTTAGTTCTTTTCATTCCAATCATTCCAGGGGAACTATTTTAACAACAATAATGGTACATTTTCCCAAATAATCTATAAATCTATATTAATATTGAATACTCTTTCAAAGGTTAGTGATAAAATATATGCATAATGAACTTGAATGTGTATAATAAACATATACTCATATAAATGTGGCATATTTTATACATGTATGTAAGCAAAATATATTATGTACTATATATTATATAATTTTATTTATAAACATATTTATGTATTCTCTATATAATGTATATATGTATAATGAAATATATAGGTAAAAGAATAAATAAATATATTTATTCATATATTGCACTTACAGTCTTACAGTGTTGTAGAACAAAATGCTACAGTAACCTATTTTTTACAGTGACTGAGAAGGATCCATTGAATAGATAATTTGTTATAGGATGCAGGCCAAGGAGTGATTATAGACACAGTTTCTGTAGTCCAAGTAAAATGTTCCCCTGCTTATTATGAATCATTTGTGCTTGGATTCCTGTTTCCATTTTCCCATACCTCAGAAACAACTTTTATTCAATGAGAATTGGGAACCATATTTGTTGCAACACTTTGCTAACATGATTAACAGGGTTTTGCCTGGTCCCCTTAGAGTCTAATAAACATCATCCCCTCTTTCTGTTCCTATTGCGTATTCATTGAGCTCAGAGCAACCGAACTAGGAATAAGAATGATACGCATACAAAAGTCCTTTAGAGGAAGTAAACGAGGCCATATTGGGCATCTAATTTAACAAACACAGTTTCTTGAAGCAATTTTGGTTATGTTTGTGAATTACAGAAAGCCCTGCAAGTCTTGAAGCTGCAGAACTTTTCTTTCCTGTTATAATTGGGGCGATTTCCAGCTTCTAGCTTGTGTTTAGCTGCACGGAGACGATGTCAAACAAGATGGCTTTTTCAAGATACCCTGCGCTCGCTCACAAATCACAAAATCATTCAAGAGTAGGAACTGGGATGGGGCAATAACTCATCTTCTTGCTTTTGCATCATGAAACGAATAATTCCCTGACTTTCTATTGGAGTACTTCTAATATCTTATTAGTATTGTCTGTGTCATGAGGCTATTTCTGGCTTGAAGATGTTCTAAAAATCCAACTGGGACGTTGCTCTCTCCAATAGGTTCAAGATTATATTAACAGAAAAGAGAAACAAGGTACAAAGTAATATTTATTTTCTTTTGTAATAGTCTTCTGGGGAAACATAATTTGGATAGAGTTTCCTTATCTTATTTTACAGCTTAGTATTTATTGTTTTAATACTGGACTGCTTATGGGAACATCTTGCTACATTACACACTTCTCATTGCTTAGTTCCTCTGAAGCATAACAAGGAGCTGACATAAGAAGATTTTGTTTTGTACTTGTAAATTTTTTTTTATTAACTTGAGTATTTCTTATATACATTTCGAGTGTTATTCCCTTTCCCGGTTTCCGGGCAAACTTCCCCCTCCCCCTCCCCTTCCTTATGTGTGTTCCCCTCCCAACCCTCCCCCCATTGCCGCCCTCCCCCCACCAGTCTAATTCACTGGGGGTTCAGCCTTAGCAGGACCCAGGGCTTCCCCTTGCACTGGTGCTCTTACTAGGATATTCATTGCTACCTATGAGGTCAGAGTCCAGGGTCAGTCCATGTATAGTCTTTAGGTAGTGGCTTAGTCCCTGGAAGCTCTGGTTGCTTGGCATTGTTGTACATATGGGGTCTCGAGCCCCTTCAAGCTCTTCCAGTTCTTTCTCTGATTCCTTCAACGGGGGTCCTATTCTCAGTTCAGTGGTTTGCTGCTGGCATTCGCCTCTGTATTTGCTGTATTCTGGCTGTGTCTCTCAGGAGCGATCTACATCCCGCTCCTGTCGGTCTGCACTTCTTTGCTTCATCAATCTTGTCTAATTGGGTGGCTGTATATGTATGGGCTACATGTGGGGCAGGCTCTGAATGGGTGTTCCTTCAGTCTCTGTTTTAATCTTTGCCTCTCTCTTCCCTGCCAAGGGCATTCTTGTTCCCTTTTAAAGAAGGCGTGAAACATTCACATTTTGATCATCCATCTTGAGTTTCATTTGTTCTAGGCATCTAGGGTAATTCAAGCATTTGGGCTAATAGCCACTTATCAATGAGTGCATACCATGTATGTATTTCTGTGATTGGGTTAGCTCACTCAGAATGATATTTTCCAGTTCCAACCATTTGCCTACGAATTTCATAAAGCCATTGTTTTTGATAGCTGAGTAATATTCCATTGTGTATATGTACCACATTTTCTGTATCCATTCCTCTGATGAAGGGCATCTGGGTTCTTTCCAGCTTCTGGCTATTATAAATAAGGCTGCGATGAACATAGTGGAGCACGTGTCTTTTTTATATGTTGGGGCATCTTTTGGGTATATGCCCAAAAGAGGTATAGCTGGATCCTCAGGCAGTTCAATGTCTAACTTTCTGAGGAACCTCCAGACTGATTTCCAGAATGGTTTTACCAGTCTGCAATCCCACCAACAATGGAGGAGTGTTGCTCTTTCTCCACATCCTCGCCAGGATCTGCTGTCACCTGAGTTTTTGATCTTAGCCATTCTCACTGGTGTGAGGTGAAATCTCAGGGTTGTTTTGATTTGCATTTCCCTTATGACTAAAGATGTTGAACATTTCTTTAGGTGTTTCTCAGCCATTCGGCATTCCTCAGCTGTGAATTCTTTGTTTAGCTCTGAACCCCATTTTTAATAGGGTTATTTGTCTCCCTGTTGTCTAACTTCTTGAGTTCTTTGTATATTTTGGATATAAGGCCTCTATCTGTTGTAGGATTGGTAAAGATCTTTTCCCAATCTGTTGGTTGACGTTTTGTCCTAACCAAAGGCCTAAGTGTCCTTTGCCTTACAGAAGCTTTGCCGTTTTATGAGATCCCATTTGTCGATTCTTGATCTTAGAGCATAAGCCATTGGTGTTTTGTTCAGGAAATTTTTTCCAGTGCCTATGTGTTCCAGATGCTTCCCTAGTTTTTCTTCTATTAGTTTGAGTGTGTCTGGTTTGATGTGGAGGTCCTTGATCCACTTGGACTTAAGCTTTGTACAGGGTGATAAGAACGGATCGATCTGCATTCTTCTACATGTTGACCTCCAGTTGAACCAGCACCATATGCTGAAAATGCTATCTTTTTTCCATTGGATGGTTTTGGCTCCTTTGTCAAAAATCAAGTGACCATAGGTGTGTGGGTTCATTTCTGGGTCTTCAGTTCTATTCCATTGGTCTATCTGTCTGTCTCTGTTCCAATACCATGCAGTTTTTATCACTATTGCTCTGTAATACTGCTTGAGTTCAGGGATAGTGATTCCCCCTGAAGTCCTTTTATTGTTGAGGATAGCTTTAGCTATCCTAGGTTTTTTGTTATTCCAGATGAATTTGCAAATTGTTCTGTCTAACTCTTTGAAGAATTGGATTGGTATTTTGATGGGGATTGCATTGAATCTGTAGATTGCTTTTGGTAAAATGGCCATTTTGACTATATTAATCCTGCCAATCCATGAGTATGGGAGATCTTTCCATCTTCTGAGGTCTTCTTCAATTTCTTTCCTCAGTGTCTTGAAGTTCTTATTGTACAGATCTTTTACTTGCTTGGTTAAAGTCACCCCGAGGTACTTCATATTACTTGGGTCTATTATGAAGGGTGTCGTTTCCCTAATTTCTTTCTCGGCTTGTTTCTCTTTTGTGTAGAGGAAGGCTACTGATTTACTTGAGTAAATTTTATACCCAGCCACTTTGCTGAAGTTGTTTATCAGCTTTAGTAGTTCTCTGGTGGAACTTTTGGGATCACTTAAATATACTATCATATCATCTGCAAATAGTGATATTTTGACTTCTTTTCCGATCTGTATCCCCTTGACCTCCTTTTGTTGTCTGATTGCTCTGGCTAGAACTTCAAGAACTATATTGAATAAGTAGGGAGAGAGTGGGCAGCCTTGTCTAGTCCCTGATTTTAGTGGGATTGCTTCAAGTTTCTCTCCATTTAGTTTAATGTTAGCAACTGGTTTGCTGTATATGGCTTTTACTATGTTTAGGTATGGGCCTTGAATTCCTATTCTTTCCAGGACTTTTATCATGAAGCGGTGTTGAATTTTGTCAAATGCTTTCTCAGCATCTAATTAAATGATCATGTGGTTTTGTTCCTTCAGTTTCTTTATATAATGGATCATGTTAATGGTTTTCCGTATGTTAAACCATCCCTGCATGCCTGGGATGAAGCCTACTTGGTCATGGTGGATGATTGTTTTGATGTGCTCTTGGATTCGGTTTGCCAGAATTTTATTGAGTATTTTTGCGTCGATATTCATAAGGGAAATTGGTCTGAAATTCTCTTTCTTTGTTGTGTCTTTCTGTGGTTTAGGTGTAAGAGTAATTGTGGCTTCATAGGAGGAATTCGGTAGTGATCCATCTGTTTCAATTTTGTGGAATAGTTTGGATAATATTGGTATGAGGTCTTCTATGAAGGTCTGATAGAATTCTGCACTAAACCCGTCTGTACCTGGGCACTTTTTGGTTGGCAGACCTTTAATGACTGCTTCTATTACCTTAGGAGTTATGGGGTTGTTTAACTGGTTTATCTGTTCCTGATTTAACTTCGGTACCTAGTATCTGTCTAGGAAATTGTCCATTTCCTGCAGATTTTCAAGTTTTGTTGAATATAGGCTTTTATAGTAAGATCTGATGATTTTTTGAATTTCCTCTGAATCTGTAGTTATGTCTCCCTTTTCATTTCTGATTTTATTAATTGGACACACTCTCTGTGTCCTCTCGTTAGTCTGGCTAAGGGTTTATCTATCTTGTTGATTTTCTCAAAGAACCAACTTTTGGTCCTGTTGATACTTTCTATGTTCCTTTTTGTTTCTACTTGGTTGATTTTAGCTCTGAGTTTGATTATTTCCTTCCTTCTACTCCTGCTGGGTGTATTTGCTTCTTTTTGTTCTAGAGCTTTTAGATGTGCTGTCAAGCTGCTGACATATGCTCTTTCCTGTTTCTTTCTGCAGGCACTCAGCGCTATGAAATTTCCTCTTAGCACAGCTTTCATTGTGTCCCACAATTTTGGGTATGTTGTACCTTCATTTTCATTAAATCCTAAAAAGTCTTTAATTTCTTTCTTTATTTCTTCCTTGACCAGGTTATCATTGAGTAGAGCATTGTTCAATTTCCAAGTACATGTGGGCATTCTTCCCTTATTGTTATTGAAGACCAGTTTTAGGCCGTGGTGGTCCGATAGCACGCATGGGATTATTTCTATCTTTCTGTACCTGTTGAGGCCCGTTTTTTGACCAATTATATGGTCAATTTTGGAGAAAGTACCATGAGGAGCTGAGAAGAAGGTATATCCTTTTGCTTTAGGATAGAATGTTCTATAAATATCCGTTAAGTCCATTTGGCTCATGACTTCTCTTAGTCTGTCTACATCTCTGTTTAATTTCTGTTTCCATGATCTGTCCATTGATGAGAGTGGGGTGTTGAAATCTCCCATTATTATTGTTTTAGGTGCAATGTGTGTTTTGAGCTTTAGTAAGGTTTCTTTTACGTATGTAGGTGCCCTTGTATTTGGGGCATAGATATTTAGGATTGAGAGTTCATCTTGGTGGATTTTTCCTTTGAAGAATATGAAGTTTCGTTCCTTATCTTTTTTGATGACTTTTAGTTGAAAATTTATTTTATCTGATATTAGAATGGCAACTCCAGCTTGCTTCTTCCGACCATTTGCTTGGAAAGTTTTTTTCCAGCCTTTTACTCTGAGGTAGTGTCTGTCTTTGTCTCTGAGGTGTGTTTCCTGTAGGCAGCAGAATGCAGGGTCCTCGTTGCGTATCCAGTTTGTTAATCTATGTCTCTTTATTGGGGAGTTGAGGCCATTGATGTTGAGAGATATTAAGGAATAGTGATTATTGCTTCCTGTCGTATTCATATTTGGATTTGAGGTTATGTTTGTGTGCTTTTCTTCTCTTTGTTTTGTTGCCAAGACGATTAGTTTCTTGCTTCTTCTAGGGTATAGCTTGCCTCCTTATGTTGGGCTTTACCATTTATTATCCTTTGTAGTGCTGGATTTGTAGAAAGATATTGTGTAAATTTGGTTTTGTCATGGAATATCTTGGTTTCTCCATCTATGTTAATTGAGAGTTTTGTAGGATACAGTAACCTGGGCTGGCATTTGTGTTCTCTTAGGGTCTGTATGACATCTGTCCAGGATCTTCTGGCCTTCATAGTTTCTGGCGAAAAGTCTGGTGTGATTCTGATAGGTCTGCCTTTATATGTTACTTGACCTTTTTCCCTTACTGCTTTTAATATTCTTTCTTTATTTTGTGCGTTTGGTGTTTTGACTATTATGTGATGGGTGGTGTTTCTTTTCTGGTCCAATCTATTTGGAGTTCTGTAGGCTTCTTGTATGCCTATGGGTATCTCTTTTTTTAGGTTAGGGTCGTTTTCTTCTATGATTTTGTTGAAGATATTTACTGGTCCTTTGAGCTGGGAGTCTTCTCTCTCTTCTATACCTATTATCCTTAGGTTTGATATTCTCATTGAGTCCTGGATTTCCTGTATGTTTTGGACCAGTAGCTTTTTCCGCTTTACATTATCTTTGACAGTTGAGTCAATGATTTCTATGGAATCTTCTGCTCCTGAGATTCTCTCTTCCATCTCCTGTATTCTGTTGGTGAAGCTTGTATCTACAGCTCCTTGTCTCTTCTTTTGGTTTTCTATATCCAGGGTTGTTTCCTTGTGTTCTTTCTTGATTGCTTCTATTTCCATTTTTAATTCCTTCAACTGTTTGATTGTGTTTTCCTGGAATTCTTTCAGGGATTTTTGTGACTCCTCTCTATGGGCTTCTACTTGTTTTTTTATGTTTTCCTGGAATTCTTTCAGGTATTTTTGTGACTCCTCTCTATGGGCTTCTACTTGTTTATTTATGTTTTCCTGGAATTCTTTCAGGTATTTTTGTGACTCCTCTCTATGGGCTTCTACTTGTTTAATTATGTGTTCCTGGAATTCTTTCAGGCAATTTTTTGATTCCTCTCTGTAGGCTTCTACTTGTTCTCTAAGGGAGTTCTTCACGTCTTTCTTGAAGTCCTCCAGCATCATGATCAAATATGATTTTGAAACTAGATCTTGCTATTCTGGTGTGTTTGGATATTCCATATTTGTTTTGGTGGGAGAATTGGGCTCCGATGGTGCCATGTTGTCTTGGTTTCTGTTGCTTGGGTTCCTGCGCTTGCCTCTCGTCATCAGATTATCTCTAGTGTTACTTTGTTCTGCTATTTCTGACAGTGGCTAGACTGCCCTATAAGCCTGTGTGTCAGTTGTGCTGTAGACCTGTTTTCTTGTTTTCTTTCAGTCTGTTATGGCGACATAGTGTTCTGCTTTTGGGCATGTAGTTTTCCCTCTCTACAGGTCTTCTGCTGTTCCTGTGGGCCTGTGTCTTGAGTTCACCAGATAGGTCACTTGCAGCAGAAAAGTTGGTCTTACCTGTGGTCCCGAGGCTCCAGTTCACTCGTGGGGTGCTGCCCAAGAGCTCTCTGCTGCAGCAATAACCAGGAAGATCTGTGCCGCCGTTTCCAGGAGCTTCAGTGCACCAGGGTTCCAGATGGCCTTTGGTGTTTTCCTCTGGCGTCCGAGATGTGTATGCAGAGTGCAGTCTCTTCTGATTTCCCAGGCGTGTCTGCCTCTCTGAGCGTTTAGCTCTCCCTCCCACCGGATTTGGGTGGAGAGAACTGTTTATCCAGTCTGTTTCCTTCAGGTTCCGGCGGTGTCTCAGAGGCAGCGGTCCTGCCGCTCCTGGGCCCTCCCCCACGGGAGCCCAGAGGCCTTATACAGTTTCCTCTTGGGCCAGGGATGTGGGCAGGTGTGAGCAGTGTTGGTGGTCTCTTCCGCTCTGCAGCCTCAGGAGTGCCCACCTGACCAGGCGGTCGGGTCTCTCTCCCAGGGTGTCTGGGAGCAGAGAGCTGCTACGGGCTGGGATCCGCGGGTGTCATCAAACTCTTTTCTTGTAGTACTTCTTCATGTCTCTTGTCCCCCATTCACTTCCAGGTATCCAGCACCTGTCTTTGACACCATATGTCAAGTTCATAGTTGCCATGGTTGATTTTTCTCATAATCTGATATAAATCTGTCTTGAATATTAAAACTCAATAATGAGAGCTAAACTTTTATCAATCAATGTAAATTTAACAGTGGCAGGACAGTGTTTCCAACACTTTTCTATGGACCTTAATAATCACAAGATGATCTACCTTTTGTGATAATGATCTGATTGAGAGATTTCACACTCAATTATTTTCTTTTAGTTTTCCTAACAAATATCTCTTATGGAGTCTAGGTTATAGATCATGAAGTTCATGCTCTCATTCACAAAACTGAGTACTTCATTGGTTGCTAGTGCCCTCACTCTTCACAGCAACTAGCTCAAAGGTTATATTTTCTTACTGATGGAAGAAGTCTTGAGGTGGCAAAGCAACAGAATTTATTGATGAAATGTCTAAGAGTGAAAAACACTGTTACAACTTAGTGTGAAGTTCTAATTGGGAATCGGTTTTATCCTTCACAGTCGACAGGCAGCTCAATTTGTTTTCTCTTGTAAGCCAGTGCATTAAAACCAGTTGGTCAGTTTTAGATCACAGGTTTCTTTCCAGATGTGCAGCTTGTACAACAGCAGCACAGATCTCCTTTCCAGCCCTTTCTTATCAAACTGAGCCCCAGTTTCTCCAGCAACATATGAATTTCTCGGTCTTTCTTGTGAGGAAACAAAACATCCTGCATATGCAGCCTCACAAAGTAGAATATGTTCTACTCTACCAGTCTTCACAAATTAAATGTGATATTGGGACACTTTCAGTATTCTCTCACATCTTTGTTTTCCCATCAAACTCTCCAAGTGCTCTTACTAGCTTGATTAGATCTTGTCTCTGGTTTCATCTTTATGATCCCCAGATAGAAACTCTTATCTTTAAACATAAAGTCACCGTTCTTCATTTATCTCTCATCTGAAAACCTACACTGAGTACCTACCTCTACTTTAATTAAGATTCCTGATTTTGCTTTGAAATATTATTTTATATGTGTATGTATTATTTAGATGAAGGCATTTTAAAACTATGTTTGAATGATATTTAAACTTGTTGAGTCTAATGTCAGAAATGATTTAATATAATCTTCTTGAATAGTTAATTGAAGTGGAAGATTCTGTTTATGGCATGTGTACATGCAGTTTTGCTGAAGCAGACTTTTGTGATGTTTTGGTATGGCAAGACCTGTGAAAGGACATGTGATATTTGGAGAACAACAGTGATGGGGGTGCTTGCATAGCTAACTGTGCAACACTTTGTGGTTCTCCTACCCTCACTGAATTTCACTTCATTGATAAAGGCACATGAGAAAATTCCTGGAATTCTACCTGGTCTTTATGGCTCCTACTGACTCATTCCAATTCATCAGAGGCCTGGCTCTCTGCTGGATCATAGCACATGTGCTGATTCATGTTGGTGACACTTTTGAAAGGGACTGTGGTATCCTGACACTACTGAACTGGACTGCTGGTATTCTGACAGACCGTAATCACCTCAAGAATTGCTTATAAGCAGGTTCACATCCTCTTGTGCTATTTACCATCTTTCTCTCCTACATTTAGATAGTGGGATAGTAGACGGCAGTAGAGAATTTGAGAACCCTTATTAAAGTAAGTTTTGAAAACTCTAAGCCTAGAGTTATTATTTTATTTTTATTTGCTATTAATATCTGAGAAATTACAGGGTGATTTGATTCTTCTACTTTGTTTTATAATTCTGGCATCATGAAACAGCTCTTGAATACTCACTTCCTTTAAATAAATTAACTAATTAGTTAAGGAATAAAGCTCACAAGCTTGTGAAATTCCAACTGCATGACACAGTCAAGTTTCTCTCACATCTTTCAACTTTCATTTTCTTATTTGTAAGTTAATAGCGATACTGTAGATGGGTGTGCTTCATTGTACTGTGTAGCATAATGTCAGGTAATGGTTATGAACTTGCTTTGAAACGTACAGTGCTGTGGTTCCTGTTTGAGCTGTGTTGCCAGTCATTACATGAAAACACTATGAATCAATAAAATTCAACAAACATTTATTGAACATATGCTATGACTCAAGCCTTGTCCATGGATAGGGGTATAACAACAACCATATTATGACTGCTGACATAAGGATCAAGTGTGCAAGGTAGATGTTTTGGCATTTTTTTAAATTCTTCATCAATATACTACAAATTAGATTGATTAATGTAAAAACACCCAATGATATTATGAGACCAGACAAACTTCGGTCTTGTATATATGAGCAGCTAAAACAATGTTGGCTGTTTCTCTTTTGTAAGTGATAGGAGAGTTTTATGGTCCTGCTGTCTATTTCACAGGGGCCTCTTATTTCACTGTGTCCTCTCTATCATCAACGCAGCCATTTTGAGCTTTCTATTGCACACCCAGCTTCTGACAAGAAAGCCTCTGTACCCATTTCCTCATACAAATCCTGAGATTCCACTAGATCTGTCCAAATTGTGCCACAGAGTCTTCTGTAGAGTCAACTGACAACCAGCCTTAGCTCGACATACAGTCTAACTTCATTTCCCATTATATGACACATTCATTCAGATTCCCAGTTAAGGAAGGGATATTTTTTGAAACACCTATCTACCAACCAGATTCACAAAAGAAACTGGTAAGGTTTTTGTTTTCTGTTTCCTTGTGAAACTGTATTACCATACCAAGCACATGATAAAAAACATAAACTAAACTGAAATAAAGTCAACAATCTCTGTGTTACTGTAAACACACATTTTATTAGCCATTTAGATTTGGGTAACCTTATTTTCTGACACAACCCCAAGAGGTTTGTTTTTCCAGTGAGTCTGGGTCGACTCTCAATCAGACTCTCATGGTGAGTGACTAGAAGTCGACCCTAAATGGCTATAACAAGCAATTTTTATACCTTTCAGCGCTACAGGTTACAATTTAAACTTATTAGCTAAGCATATTTACCTTTGAATTTATTGGTTAGCAAGCATGGGCAGATTAGGACATGCATTCAACCTCTATCTGGGACCAGAGGGTCAGGTGGCCATCAGTCAGTACATTCTGTGTTTTTTTTCAAGAAGGTTCCTGCTCCACCCGAGAACTGTGGGTGGAGAATGGAACTTGGCCTAGCCTTCACCCGATTGGGAAACTGGTACTTGGCTTAGTCTTGATCTGAGGCGGTGCTTTTAAGGCTGGCGAAAGCCCCTAGGGTCCTTTTTTACCCCCATTTTCTTGTATAAGTTCCAAACTTGGAGCTACACGTGGGGAATCTCTGGTCACTAACTCATAATCTTCAGGTCCTGTCCTCAGGGTCACATATTGTTGGTGCAGGGCTATCAGCTGTACTGAACCTATTCTCTCTTTTATGAAGGCTATAGGTTTGTTCAATATGCAGGGTCCAAAGGTCCACAATAGCAGAGCAATTAGAGGTCTTAACAAAGTGGATATGAGGATGGTTAGCCAAGGAGATAAGTTAAACCAAGATGTAAACCAGCCCTGACTCTGTTCTCTCTCTTCCATTTGGCTATCCTTTCTCTCACCTAGGCCATCATACCACAATTTGTACAACCTGAGTCCTCAAGTTTTTCTCTTTAGCCATCTCCTTGCTTCTTTGCCTTTCTAAGTGAATCTGATTATTGTTGAGTTATAGGTAGTGTCTGTGCAGAAGGTATCCCAGTACCCTCAGTCCCCCTGGTAGGGCCTCTCCGTAGTGTAATTTCTTTTTACCATGATCATGTACCAAGAGGAGGAGGGGTTCCAGTAGGTGTCTTCCTGTAGTCTCACATCCCCAGGCAGCACAATAAAACTGGTCTGGACCCCTCATTGGTGAACTTCTGCCAGGTTTTTTTCAATCTCAAGGAAAAACATAAGTGGGGGTCCCCCACAGATGATACCTCTGTGCAGGAAATGCACATCTTATCACCACCCCCAGTCCAGAGCCCTCTTTCTCTCATATGGGCAGTTTGCTTCAGCCAGCACTCCCATCATGGGTGGGGATGTCCCACGAGTCAAGTCCTGACCTCAGCTGGCACAGGTCAAAAGTGAGGTCTAACCAGGTTTTGAGGGGTTTAGAGGCCATCAAAGAGGCAACATCATCTCCAGTTCCAGTAGAAACTACAGTCAAGGGATGAAGGGCCAGCACACAGGGGCAGCAGGATTCCCTGGGGAGTGGGATGTCTGCAGGTTTCACATGGGCCGCATGTACCAGGGCTGCAATACAGTCCACCTTAAGGACTATACTAGTGGTTAACAGTACCAGGAAGGAAAGTAACAGTCCTTTGCACCAGGGTTCCAGTGACTGTGCCCCATGCCTCTGAACCCAGTCAACAGTCTGGAAAGGGTGAGGGGTTTCTGGCATTCTGGAACATATAATGGCAGACAGTTTGTGCCAAATCTCATGTTGTATTGACTAAAAGGTTTGGAGCCTCAAGAAGAGGTTCATATCAGTGAGTCAGGATACCTCCAGGGGGCCCAGTGGATACCATCAGAATTGGAGTATCAAACAGGATTTCAAAAGGGGTCAGATTAAAATGATAGTGGGTGTTCCAGGGTCAGAATAGGGCCAGGGCAATGAGTACCATCCAGTCAGCACCAGTCTCCAAGGTCAATTTAATTAAGATCTATTTTGGGGTTCTGTTCATTCTGTCTACCTTCTGTGAGTTCTGGGGACAATGCACACAATGGAGCTTCCAATGGAGCTTTGCAGATTCCTGACTTAACTTAGAAGCAAAAGGAGGACTATTGTCCAATCGAATTACTTGGGCACTCTTAACCTAAGAAATGTTTTTTAATATCTCCTGGCTACTATAGTAGCTGTTCCCTGCTTGGTGGGGGAAAGCTTCAAACCATACAGAGAAAGTATCTTCAAATACTAGAAGGTATTTATAACCATATTTTGTTGACTTAACTTCTGTGAAATTGACCTCCCAATAAACCCAATTCATTCTGCCCTAGGTCTCTTGCTGTGTTTGCTCTTTGTTGTATAAGCATTTACTTGCTGACATACTTTACACTGTTTACTGTCTCTCTGGCTAAATACCTAAGGTCTATTACATATACCTTAACTGCTTGGATGACCTTCTTATCCTCTAAATGAGTCCATTTGTGCATTTGGCCAAGTGAGTCTTTTGTTTGTTCTCTGGGGAGTATAGTTTTCCCATCTTGAGTATGCCATTTCCTTCCTCCTGTAAGTAAAAGGAGGGGTGGCTAACAATTTGGCCCCTTTTTCCTGATGTATATGCTAAGTGAGGACACCCCGTAGTCCAATTCCAGTTCCTAGTAGGTGTCTCTTACAGGCCCATAACATGTATAGGCTTCTACATAGCCACTTCTCCAATCACTTGATCTGCCTGGTTATTGTCCTGTGCCACTGAGTCTCTTTCCTTCTCATGTCCTGGGGAATAAATAATACTTATAGTTTCTGGCTTCATCAGGGCATACAGGAGATCTAAGATTTCCAGTTTTTTATTTCTTTCCCCTGTGATGTGAGTTGTCCTCTTTCTTGGTATACAGACCCGTGGACTTGGACTGTGGCAAAGGTTTACGTGCTTCCCATGTAGATGTCAATCTTCTTGCCAGTCTCAAGGTCCAAGGGAATTTAGTTCCACTTTCAGCACCAACCAGCCGGGGGTTAGATTTGCAGTCAGCCCAGATGACATTTGTGCTGTCCACCATGGCAGCACCCAATCATCTCTGACCTTCATGAAGAAAACTGCTCCTGACTGTAAACCAGGTAGCCTTGGCTCCTAGCAGCATTGATCAGAGAGGTCTTTCCTCCACCCATGGGCTTCTGCCAATATTTGACATTTGTTCTGTGGAGTCTTCCTTCTCTACTTTCCCTAACTATTGTAGCCAAGATTCTCTGTAAATCCATTTTCTGTTGCTTTCCTTTTTCATTTCCAGTTCATCTTTCTTTCTTTCTTTCTTTCTTTCTTTCTTTCTTTCTTTCTTTCTTTCTTTCTTTCTTTCTCTTTCTCTCATCCGTCTCTGTTTCCCTGTTATGGTATACTTTCTCAGCAACCTGCACTGAATCCTTCAATGACTTATCTTGTCATCCCTCTAGCTGCTGAAGCTTTTTCTACTAGCCTGGCCACAGTAAGCTAAAGTCACAGTAGCTTTATGCTCCTTACTGCTGGGGCCGTAGTGTGTACATTGATGGAATACGTCCACAAGCTGTTCTAGAAAGGCTGCAGGCAACCTCATGTACCTTGGTCAAATTGGTGGAACATTGTGCGGTCCCTAGAAACCTACTATCATAGCCTGGTAGTAGACCTTTAGGTGCTCCATATTTCCTGCCATATTAAAGTTCCAGTCAGGTTTAGTCAGGGGGAATCCGATGTCAATGACAGCCTATACAATCAATGGTGCCCCCATATCTGAAGGGACATTTTTCTGACTTCCTGCATTATTCTCTTGCTCTTTGGAGAGGACTCTCATGAGTTGTTGGATTTCAATCCAGTTGGGCTCATGAGTAAATAAAACAGTCTGAGATTAATCAGCCCCTTAGAGCTATTTGAAAATGGGTTTATTAAACCTTCCAGTTATACAAGTTGGCCTAAAAGAAAGGCCAATATTCCATGGCCTGGTTGCAATCCTCATCTATGTGCTTGCACAGCAACTCCTTGCTGGTGCTGGAAAAAGGAGGGGGTAAAGTGATGCTGGATGAGAACTCAAGGGAGATCCTTGAGAAGGGACCGTGGGAACTGGGACCATGGTAGGGAGGGTAAGGACACGGAGAATCCATCAGTATCAGATCTGCTGTGGAAGGGTCCTGGAGGATATTGTTCTTTACAGTCCCATTGGTCTCTACAGCAGGGTTCTTCTTCGTGGCCAGGACCTGCAATAGTTTTGGAGACAAAAACAGTTTGTTCCAAGAGAGGGGTCCTCCATTAGATCCTTTCAGGTAACTATATAGGGCACTTGGTCTGGGTACTTGAGGGATCTTTGTCTAAAAACTCTTTCCTTTACTGCTTTTATCACCTGCAAATCAAGGGTCCCTACGGGTGGCCACCTACTCTGAAGGTGGGCCATTCAGAGGAGAAGAGAGTAACTAACCTACCCTTCTTTACTACTACTGACAAATTTTCTCCTCTTTCCCCAACTTCCCTCCTGTGGTTAACTAGGATTTTTTAAAGGGGTAGATTCAGTCTGCCCCATGTCCAAAAATAACTCCAAGTGCAAGAACACAGAGAAAGACAACCAAAACACAGACAGTTCACCCCTGCCTCAGACATAGAGCAAGACTCAGTTGCCTCCTATCAATACTGAAGTCCAAAAATAAAGAGAAAGACAGTCATCACACAGACAGCTTGCCCCTGCCGCAGGCACAGAAACTAGGCAGTCAAGTGACTCAGCCAGCTAAAACTGGTATCTGAGTCTAACAGTTCCAAAAGCAACAGAGTCCTCTCTCGACACTCTTTTTGGGGTGTGGGTGGGGCTGAAATGTCCTCCAGACTCGCTGTTATCATGACATTAAGGCAAGTCTGTCAGCCACAATTTGACCACACCAGACCAGAGGCTCTCTAAGCCTTATAGACAGACAACATGGATACAGACAACTGCTGTACCTGACATCAAGCTTGAGTTGTTCCTCTGAACAACATTCCTCACGACCTCATGATGGGGTCTGGCTTCCCAGCCAGTGCATCAAATTTAAGGCTTGAAGTGAGTCTTAACTACTGGGAGACCTCCAAGTGAGACACAATAATACAGAGTTCGATGCAAATGCAAGAGGTTTATTTTTCTGGTAGGTTGGGGTCAACACTCTATCAGTCCTTTGTGGCAAGTGACTAGAAGGCAACTGAGGTAACTGTTAATGATAGTTTTTAATTACAGAAAATATCACTAAATTGCCTATAGTAATATTTTGTGGTTGTGTCAAGAGGGAATTTCTGTATATTTCTATTTTCTAAACAAATGAATACAGAAGTCACGGTATCATTTATAGAGTGACCAAGCATAAACTGATGAAAATATAATCTAATAAAATTTTAGATATTTTTACAAACATCTACTTTGGTGTCATCAAGACAAACCAGATCAACATGTAGTGGTATTTGTTGCCAAGCCTGAAGACTTGGTTTGATTTCCTCAGGGACAATGTAATGGAAAGTCAGAACTAATTCCCAAAAGTTGCCCTTATCCTCCACACATACATCCAACACATACATGTAAACATAAATACATTAAATATGAAAATAAATGTTTAAAATCCATTTCGTTATGTTTTGAAGCTTTAATCTATTTTGTTTGAAACGTCACACACGGTAGTTAATAAAAAATTAAAATTTCTTTTGACCTAGAACAAGTAAATATGCATATATTTGTATAAAACAATAAACATACATATGACTTCTATTCCTTCTTAAAATGTAGGTATGCTGATGCTCAAATGTTGTTAGAATAACACAGATTCAGGTGGTAGGATCCATGCACATCAGCCCTTAGTGTTAGCCTCTATTGAACACACAATATGAACAAAACTGTCTATATACATGGATTTTTGTATAAACTTCAACAAAACTTTTCCTATACAATAAATACTAAATAAATTTTTATTCATATTATTCATAGTAGCATAAATTAACTTTTTAACGCTCTAGAATTTAAGGAGGTTTATTGCCAGAGAGGGAAGATCCAAAAAGCATTCCCCATAGTATGCTACTAGGTAATGGTACACCTGTTCAAACCATGGGATTGATAAAATGTTTTCAAATTGCAAAACACTGAGAAAAACTCATAGATAAAAAAGCAGTGAAGCAAGGGAATAGTGGGCCATAGGGCCCATCAATAAGAGTCTAACTAATGATACAGGAAATTCCGAAACTCAGTGGAGTTTGAATTTAACTACTACGTAAAGAACCATATCTGAGTGCTGAAGATTTCTATTGCAGAGACATTTTTAGAAGTGCTTTTATAATACTCTGATCCCAGTGACAAAATGTGTCATCCACATGAGAGAAAAATGGCTCAGTAAACTGCAAATGCTCCTGGGCTGATGAGACTCTACAAAGAAGAACAGATTAATTCTTTACACACATGGTCTGCTTCTAAAACCAGGTACGGGTGTGGCTCCTAGACACATTCCAAGAAATCCAAACTTCTATGTGTAATTTTGAGCAGGTATGTGCCTTTCTCTCATTGTTTTTTAATCTAAAAGAAGAATAAACTTAAAAGAGTAAAAAAAAAATCCATGACATGTTCAGTATATGATGTGTTAAACACTAAATCACAATGCATGAATCCTATTTACTCTTTAATTTGAATCATGCCCTGGGAACTGGAGAATGGAATACCTATCCCAAGGAATGGAAAACAATGAGCTAATCAATGCATTCTGGGTAAAGTCATAAGTACTGTGATTAAAAAATAATTTGGCTCTCGTAGTAAACACAACAGAAAATCATCTAACACCTCCTAAGGACAAGCACAAGACATTTGAAAGAGCAGACTTCCACCTGGGATGCCAGAGATGACACAAAGCCATGTATAATGTTAGAGGCACATTGGAGATGTAAAGTGTTAGCTTATAGGCAATTCTGCTAGGTTACACTTAGGGACCTATCAATTGCTTATATCATCACCTGCCACCATTAGCTGCCACCACAAGGTACTGCCTGGCAACATATACATGACATTATTTGGTACACCATTCTCTCTCTCTCTCTCTTGCTCTCGCTCTCTCTCGTTCTCTCTCCTCTTTCTCTCTCTTACTCTTTTCTCTCTCTCCCTGTTTGCATTTGTTCCTACTCAGCCTCTCTTTCTCCTCCTTTCTGTCATTCTTTCTGTCCTACTTTCTGTCATCTCAATCCCCCACTTCTCTGCCATCAAGACTCTCCTTCCATCTTTCTGCATCTATCCCTTCTCCAGGACCTCACTCCTATCCCTTCCTCAAGTCAACTTCCTTTATACTGGGTCTGATGCTGACATGATGTCGCAGGTTGACACCTTGGCATGGGCCTGCCAAGTGTCCACTCCACACTTTATATTTCATAATAAAAGGCATATTTGTGGGCACACAGGACAGCTCCTGGAGTCTTGTTAGAGATAAGAGCTAGAGAAGGAAAACAATGGAGACTGAAGAGAAAACAGGAGACTGAAGAAGAAACTGATCCAGCTGCAGCTCATTCCCTGTATGGATTATATGAGATTGTGTCTAACTCTCTTTTCAATATGAGTAGAGTTACATGTTGTTAAGAATCAGTGTGTCTATAAAAACATCAACAGTTTAGAGCATTATCTGTGATGATGATGTAACACAGCACTGGAGGAAAGAGCATGTGGTGGAAGGAGACAGTCCCAGATGAATGTATAGATAACTTAATGAATAGATTGTCATTTAGACAAGTGAGTGGAAAAACATTGTCATTATTTGCATTGACTTTAGCCTTGAACTTACTTTGTACCCAAACACCCCCTTCCCACACAAATGTGTCTGTTCACCCACAGGTGCTTGCAGACTCATTCTCTGACATTTATCAGCTGGGTCACATGTTCAAGCAAAAGCCTTTCAGACTAACTGATGAAGTCGTTCTTGATCTGGAGCCCAGTAATTGCTACTGTAAATTTAAAATGAGGAAATACAGTGGGCAATTGACCATCCAGCTTCAAAACAATTTTCTCTGTTCAGTTTTCAAAATGACACAGAATGGTGTGTGGAAGAGGAACTTGAAAATTTAACTCAGCACACTGGCTTCCACTAATTGTAGTGTCACAGGAGCCAAGTTGGGGAGTATTATGAAGATATAAATTCTAAAAATGGAGCAAGTGAGAAGGAAAGAAGAAAGAAATGCTGACAAGTATCTCACATGGTTTTCTCCTCTCATCATACATTTACACATTGCATATTTTGAACATAGAGGAGGGAGATACATTCTAGGAAAAGATGGCATGATTGGTAAATGCAATGTACTGAGATGCTTCTTCAGGTCACATTACTACTTAGTGAGAACCTCTGGGGATTTAAGACCAGTTGGCTGTATTTTAGGTCTAGAATCACAGAAGGCAAAAGTAATCACAGGGTGAGGGTTTTAGTAGATCCAATAGATGATGAGTGAAACTGTTTTTAAAAATCAGAATGTCCTGAAAATTAGATTGGCTTACACACAGAAGAGAGCTAGACCGTAAAGACAGGTGAAGTGCAGAAGGAATTGATTGGTACACTATGAACTGAAGAGATCATCCTTCATGTGTCACTGTAACATTAAATTTGTGTTGACTTCCCATTAGCCTTTAGGAGCCCAGGTGGTCTTTGCAATGTATGAGAGTTGACCGAGAATTCTCCTTGTTTTTGGACAGAGAATCTAAATCACTCACACTGTCTGCGAGCAAAGAGCTGGGAAGGGAGTCCTAATTCTTCAAAGTGGTTGTTAGCACACTGCCAATTCAGAGCACTAGCTGTGCCCAGAGCAAACTTAATTGAAGCTGAATTATGACAGCTTCAGTTTCAGCACCCAACTTACTGAGGAAAGCTTCAACTGTGTGCATTTCTTTCTTCCCTTCTTCTCCTAGACTGTAACTCAACTTGATCATTTTGGGAAAAAGTAAGAAATGTATAAACTGAAAAGTAAATTAACCAATTTGACCAGAAGTGATTTAACCAGTGAAAATTTTCTTGATACGTATGTCAGAACCATTCAGTACACAGTGACTACAATATACATCAGGTTCAGGAAAACGCATGGTATAAAGTAACAGAGCATGGGTAACAAACTATTTACAAATGTTAACTGAATAAACATTAGAGAAAGTGATTAAATGATGCCTGAAGTTGAACAATAAATGATAGTGAAAATTAATTATTTCATAAAATCAAAGGTGGGGGAAGTAATACTAAACTAAGGTTTACACACAAAAGAATTAGTACAAATGCAATAAGTCATCAAGCCTGAAGAGATGACTCAGTGGTTAAGAGCACTGATGGTATTCCAGAGGATTAGAATTTAATACTTAGCCTCCATTTGGTGACTCACAAGTTTTTGTAAATTCATTTCCAGGGATCCCACACCCTCTTATGATCTTTGTGGAGAAGAAACACACTTGGTGCATGGGGATCCATGCATTAAAATAAGTAGTACACAAAGATAAAATAAGTCTTAATAAAACAAATAAAATATACAACTGCAGAAATGGGGCACACAGGAAAAAGTACAGGAAAAAGATGGTTAATTGATCAGGCTGGGAAGTTATATTTATGTCAGAAAGTTGGGACAAGGTTTCAGACTTGTAGGGGATGGAGTTAGGAGGGCTTCAAGGAAGCAGATCTATCTTAGGAACTTCCCTACCTCTTTGACGATTGGATAGGATAGGGAGAAGACTCTCATGACCAACAGTGGCTGGGTGAGAACACCACCTTTGCTTCAAAACCAGCAGACATTGGGAAAAGCTGTCACAGTCTCCAAAGATTTGTCAGAAATTTGAATAAACAATATGTTGTAAGGAGAATTTTATGTTTTGACTCTTATTTCATGATATCCTTCTATCAATTATTTCCATGCAAGAAACAAAACTCTAGAAGCAAAGGATCATGTTGGAAATCAGAATCAAAACTCACAGGCCAAATGCAAGGGCCTTAAGGGGTCATTAAACATTGGAAATTAGCAGAGTTGGATCTTAGAAGAAGTAGTTGTGATATCCTTATAAAAGGAGCTCATCATTCTCCTGAGAGACCAACCACCTTTATGCTGCTATGTCTTTTTTTTTCTACCGCTGCTATTATGCAGTTTTCACTTTCCAAAGACTGTTTTATTACTGTTGCTCATAATGACAACCCTTTCATTCCAGCATGGTTAAAGCATTTAGAAGCTCATTCCTATAATAATTTCCTTCAGTGAAGAGAGGGACATACATACAAAAGGCCTCCCACAGCATGCTGTCATTGCTTTTGGTAGATTGCTCAGGCTCTGTGAGAAAAGTGTCCTCTGGAAGAGGTTTGTATTCATAAGAATATGTCAGTGGCTCTAAGGGAGGTGAGGAGAGAAGGTGCTGGAACAATTAAAGACAGTGACACTGTACAGAGGCAGCTGAGGTATTTTTAGAAGTCAAGACACATAATAGAGCCCATTGCTGTTCTTAATCCACACTCCTTATGCTTTTAGTCAGACATTTAAAGTAAACTGTTTCATTTAGAAGCATTCTATTCCTGGCAGTATTCTTCTGGGAAATGTTTAAAACCAAGTGTAAGATGTTGCACAATTTCTAATCACCAACCCCCATAAAAAGGAGCACAGAAGGTAAAGCCAAGGGACTTAGACATGCTACATTAGGAATAACTGCTGTCAGGTAGGATAACACAGATGCAGTGTATAGACATCACGTTCCGTATTGAAGATGAAGCTTGGTGGATGTGATCTTAGATCTTTGCTTCTTCTCCTTATCTCCATCCCTGTTACCATACAATGAGCTTTATTAGGACCTTTGTTAAGTCTGCCTAAGATATAGCAGCCATGTTATAGGAAATCATCTTTTGCTGATTAGGGAATTCAGAGTAGCTGGTCTGCTTCTTTGCTGAATATACAATCATAGGTAATCCCTACATACCAAGGCAGATGCTGAGCCACTGATGAGCTTTGGTGGTAGTAGCTCTTACTAAGTATAGTACTGTGGCAAGAATTGATGGTAACAGAGAGAGCTTGCTTCGGGACAGGGAAATTTCCTTCTTTCACTGCAGGTTTTGAGGACTTTAAATGAGTTATAAAAACAAAGCCTATTAAGTAAAATGATTCAACCAACTGTAGTTTACTTACAAATAAATGATTTTAAGCTCAAGGACATTAAGTAGATCAACGATAGTATAAAAATACATGCACACACATATGTATATATCTTTGTATATTAAGCTTTATCAATTTTAGACAGACACAATAAATTATGTAACAAAGCTAATGAAATAGGACATACAAAATCATAAATGCATAAACATACCAGGAAGATTCACCCCAAAGTATTCATTCAACTTTAATGTAGAATCAAAAACTATTAGAGATGAAAGAGCTCTGGGTTGATAATTACAATTGCTCATTTCAGTAAGTATAGTAGGTGTGTGTGTGTTTGTGTGTGTGTGTGTGTGCGTGTGTGTGTGCATGTGTGTATGTGTATGTCTGTGTGTGTGTATGTGTGTGTGTATGTGTGTGCGTACGTGTATGTGTATGTGTGTGTGTGTGTGTGTGTGTAGGAGACTGTGGGTATGTGAGTGTGTATCTTTTGTGAAGACTCTATGAATGATTTATGCAAAATTTTATACTTAAATCTGTCTGGCTTAATTTACACTTAAATTTTAGCAGCTACTTGAATATGTCAGACACATGGCACCTGTCCAACTCATTTCCTGTAGTTTTCATGGAGATGGCAGTTAATCTCCATAATGTCATTTGTTTCAGGATATTTTTACTAGTGTTTTGCAGCCTTCCAGGTTTAGCTCTGAAAATATCTCTGAATGATTGTTTTCCTCTCTGCCCTTCTCTTCTGGTTTTTGTATTGGTAAAATATTATTTTTAAATTTTCATTGCTTATTTTATTTATTTAATTTTCAAATGTTATGCTCTTTCCCAGTTTATCCTCAAAAATACCAAACCCAACACCCGGCTTCTATGAGGGTATTCTCCTCACCCTAACGCTCGCACTCCTATCTCACCACCCTAGTATTCCAGTACACTGGGCCATCGAGCCTTCACAGGACAAAGGGCCTCCCCTCCCACTGAAGACAGATAAGGCTATCCTTTGCTACACATGAAGGTGGAGTCAGGGGTACCTCCATGTGTATTCTCTTGTTGGTGATTTATTCGCTGGGAGATCTGAGGGTCTGTTTGGTTGATGTTGCAAAACCCTTTAGCTCCTTCAGTCCTTCCCCTACCTTGTCCATTGGGGTCCCCATGCTCAGCCCTAAGGTTGGCTGCATCATATTCATTTTTATTGTTAAGGTTCTGACAGAGCTTCTTAGGAAACATTCATATCATCCTCCTGTCAGCCTCAGTAATAGTGACTGGGTTTGGTGGCTGAAAATGGGATGGGTCCCCAGGTGGTGCAGTTTCTGGATGGCCTTTCCATCGCTCTCTGTGCTGCTCTTTCTCCCTGCATTTCCTTTAGATGGGAACAATTCTGGGATAAAGTTTTGAGAAGGGTGGGTGGCCCCATCCATCAACCAGGGGCCATGCCTAACCTCTGGATATGGTCTCTTCTGATTCTCTGTCCCCTTTATAGAGTAGTCCAGTTAATGTCATGTCCTTTGGGTCCTGGGATCTCTTGCTTACCTGTCATCTGGGACATTCTGTTGGGTATTTCCAGTTCCCCATCCCCAATGGCTACATACCTCTGTTCCATTTCCTTACTCTCTATATATCTGCTCAGTCTAGCACCTTATCCTGTCACCCCTTTTTCCACTCCCCCACGAAGGCCTCCCACCCTCTCCTCCCATAATTAATTTGGTCTCCCTTCTAAATAGGACTAAAGAATTCCTACTTTGGTCTTTCTTCCTCTTGAGCTTCATATGCTCGGTAAGTTGTATCATGGGTATCCGGGGCTTTTTCTTAATATAGACTTCAATGAGTACATACGATGTGTGCTTTTTTGTGACTGGGTTACCTCACTCAGGATGATATTTTTTAGTTTGATCCATTTGCTTGCGAATTTCATGAAGTCTTTGTTTTTAATAAGTAAATAGTAAGTACTGTATTGTGTAAATGGACCAAGTTTCCTGTAACCATTTCTCTGTTGAAGTACATCTGGGTTATTTCTACCTACTGGCTATTATAAATAAGGATGTTAAGAACATAGTGGAGCATGTGTCCTTGTTTTATGTTGGAGCAGCTTTTGGTATGTGCCCAGGAGGTTATAGCTGGTCCTCAGGGAGTACTATGTCCAATTTTCTGAGGGATCTCCAGAGTGATTTCCAGAGTGGTTTTACCAGCTTGCAATGGAGGAATGTTCCTCTTTCTCCACATCCTCCCCAGGAGTTTTTGATCTTAGCCATTCTGACTGGTGTGAGGTGGAATCTCAGGGTTCTTTTCATTTGTATTTCCGTGATGATTAAGGATGTTGAACATTTCTTCAGGTGCTTTACAGTCATTTGAAATTCCTCAAATGAGAATTCTTTGTTTATCTTTAAACCCCATTTTTTCATAGGGTTATTTAGCTCTCTGGAGTCTTGCCTTACAGAAGTTTTGCAATTTTATGAGGTCCAATCTGTCTATTGTTGATCTTAGAGCATAAGACATAGATGTTCTGTTCAGGAAATTTTCCCCTGTGACAATATGTTTGAGGCACTTCCCCCCTTTTTCTTCTATTAGTTTGAGTGTATCTGGTTTTATGTGGAGATCCTTGTCACATTTGGCCTTGAGCTTTATATAAGGCAATAAGAATGGATCAATTTGCATACTTATACATGCTGACTGCCCGGTGAACCAGCACCATCTTTTGAAAATGCTATCTTTTTCCCATTGGATGGTTTTAGCTGCTTATCAAAAATCATTTGACACTTGATCAAGTGACCATAGCTGTGAGGATTCCTTCCTGCATTTTTAACTCCACTGCACTGTTCTAGGTGCCTATCTCTGTATCAAAGCCAAACAATTTTTATCACAATTTTTCTATAATACAACTTGAAGTCAGGGATGGTGATTCCCCCAGAAGTGCTTTTATTATGGAGAATAGATTTTGCTATCCTGGATTTTTTGTTATTCCAAATGAATTTGCATATTGCTATTTCTAAGTCTATTAATAATTGAGTTGGAATTTTGATGTGGATTGCCTTGAATCTGTAGATTGCTTTTGACAAGCTGGCCATTTTTACTATATTAATTCTTCCAATCCATGACCATAAGAGTTATATTCATTTTCTGATATCTTTTTTTCTTTCTTCAGTGACTTGAAGTTCTTGTCATACAGATATTTTACTTGCTGGTATAGAGTCACACCAAAGTATTTTATATTACTTGTGATTATTGTGTAGGGTGCCATTTCCCTAATTTCTTTCTCAGCCTGTTCTTCCTTCGAGTAGAGAAAGGCTAATGATTTGTTTGAGTTACTTTTATATCCAGCCATTTGAATGAAATTGTTTATCGGTTTAGGAATTCTGGTTGATTTTTTTGGGGCCACTTAAGTGTACTATCATATCATATGCAAATAGTGATATTTTGACTTCTTCCTTTCCTACTTATATCCCTTTGACCTGTTTTTTGTTGTCTAATTGCTCTGGCTAGAGTTTCGAATACTATTCGGAATAGGCAGGGAGAGAGTAGGAAACCTTGTATAGTCCCTGATTTTAGTGGGATTGCTTCAAGCTTCTCCCCACTTAGTTTGATGTTGGCTACTAGTATATTGGTTTACTATGTTTAGGTGTAGGTCTTGAATTCCTGATCTTTCTAACATTTTATCCTGAAGGGGTGCTGAATTTTGTCAAATCATTTTTCTGCATCTAATGAGATAATTACGTGTTTTTTTTCTTGGAGTTGGTTTATACAGTAGATTTCTTTGATGGATTTATATATATTGAACCATCCCTGCAGCCCTGGAATAATCATGATAGATGATCGTTTTGATATGTTCATGTTTTTGGTTTTTGAAAATTTTATTGAGTATTTTTACATCAATATTCATAAAATAAATTGGTCTGAAGTTCTCTTTCTTTGTTGGGCCTTTCTGTAATTTTGGTTATCAGCGTGAATGTGGCTTCGTAGAATGAGAGACTTCAACACCCCACTTTCATCATCGGCTAGATCATGGAACAGAAACAAAACAGAGACACAGTGAAATTAACAAAAGTTATGAACCAAATGGATTTAGCAGATATCTATAGAGCATTTCATACTAAAACAAAAAAAATGTACCTTCTTAGCACCTCATTGTACCTTCTAAAAAATTGATCATATAATTGTCCATAAAACAGGACTCAAAAGATACAAGAATATTGAAATATTTCCTTGCATCCTATCAGTGTACCTCAATTTTTAACAGTGTGATTTTGTTCTCTGGAATCTATATTCTTGAGTTTTTTTGAATATATTGGATATTCTATCAGATTTGGCATTGGTAAAGATAATTTCCCAATATGTAGGTTGTAGTTTTGTTCTGATGGCAGTATCCTTTGCCTTACAGAAGCTTTTCAGTTTTCTGAGATCCCATTTGCTATAGCGGATCTTAGAACCTGGGGAATTGGTATTCTGTTCAGGAAAGTTTTCCCAAATTTTCTTTATTCAGTGTACCTGGTTTCATGTCAAGATCTTTGATCCACTTGTACTTGAGCTTTGTATATGGAGATAAGAATGGATCAGAAGATTTCCATTCTTCTACATGCTGACTATGACTTAAGCCAGTGCCATTTGTGGAATATGCTGTATTTTTTCCACTGGATTGTTTTTGGTTCTTCATTAAAGATCAAGTGACTAAAGGTGTCTGAGTTCATTTCTGCATCTTCAGTTCTATTCCATTAATATACCTGCCTGTCTCTATACTAATACCACACAGTTTCTATGACTATTGTTCTGTAATACTTGAGGTCTAGGGTGGTGATTCCCCCAAAAGTTCTTTTATTGTTGGGGATAGTTTTCATTATCCTGGGTTTTTTGTTACTCCAAATGAATTTGCAAATTACTCTTTCAAACTCTATGAAGAACTGAGTTGGAATTTTGATGGGGATTGCATTGAATCTGTAAATGCTTTTGGCAAGATGGCCGCTTTTACAATATTAATCCTGGCAATTCATGAGCATGGGAGATCTTTCCATCTTAGATCTTCTTCAGTTTCTTTCTTCAGAGACTTGAAATCCTTGCCATACAGCTCTTTCACATGCTGGGTTAGAATCACACCAAGATATTTTATATTATTTGTGACTGTGATGACGTGCAACCTTTCTCTAATTTCTTTATCAGCCTGTTTATCCTTTGAGTAGAGGAAAGCTACTGATTTGTATGAGTTAATTTCATAACCCAGCCATTTTGCTGAAGTTGTTGATCAGCTGAAGAAGTTCTCTAGTGGAAATTTTTGGATCACTTAAATATACTATAATATCATCTGCAAATAGTGATTTTTCAACTTATTCCTTTCCAATTTGTATCACATTGACCTTTTCATGTCTAATTCTTCTGACTAGAATTTCAAATAGTATATTGAATATATAGGGAGAGAATAGTCTGCCTTGTCTAATTCCAGATTTTAGTGGGATTGCTTCAAGTTTCTCTCCATTTAGTTTGATGTTGGCTTCTGGTTTGCTGTATATTGCTTTTATTATGTTTAGGTATGGGCCTATAATTCCTGATCTTTCTAAGACGTTTACCATGAAGGCATGTGAATTTTTTCAAATGCTGTTTCAGCATCTAATGAGATAACCATGTGTTTTCTTCCTTGGTTTTTTTTTATATATATAATGAATTAAATTGATGGAATTCCATAATATTGAACCAAGCCTACTTGATCATGGTGAATGTGCTTTTGGATTCTGTTTGCAATAATTTTATTAAGTATTTTTGCATCAATATTCATAAGGGAAATTGGTCTGAAGTTCTCTTTCTTTGTTAGGTCTTTGTGTGATTTTATTATCAGTGTAAATGTGGCTTCACAGAACCATCCAGAGACTGCCCAATCTTGGGATCCATTCCAATTATGGACACCAAAGCCCAGACACTAGTGCTGATGCCAATATGTGCTTCAGACAGGAACCTGGTATGGCTACCCTCTTAGAGGTTCAGCAAGCACGTAAGCACATGCAGATACAGCTAACTAATGGACTGAGTCCAGTGACTCCAACGGAAGAGTTAGGGGAAGAACTGAAGGAGCTGAAGGACATTGCAGCGTTAGAGGAAGAACAACAGTATCAAGTAATAAGATTCCTCAGATCTCCAAGGGACAAATCCACAAAACAAATACATAGACTTGTTTGTGGCTGCTGCTACATAGCAGAGGACTCCCTAATCTGGCATGAGTGGGAGGGTAAGTAAGTGTTCCTGTAGAGACTTGATGCCCCAGAGAAGGGGAATTCTAGAGGTGTGAGGTAGGAGTAGGTAGGTGAAGAAACACCCTCTTTGAGGCAAAGAGGAGGAGGATGTGGTTGGGGCATGGGGTTCCCGGAGGGGAGATGGGAAGGAGGAAGTATTTGAAATATAAATAAATAAAATAAGTTTAATAAAGGAACAGAGAAGTGACTCAGTGGTTAAGAACACTGACTGTTCTCCCTGAAGCCTTGAGTTCAATTCCCAGTGACCACATGTACAACAATATGTAATAGGATCTGATAGCCCTCTTCTGGTGTGTCTGAAGGAAGCAGCAGTGCATTCCCATACATTAAACAAACAAACAAACAAACAAACAAACAAACAAATAAATCCTAAAAAAGAGAACTTTCACTGGCAAAAAGAGTTCAAAATTCATGCGTATAATGCATCTCTTTAGCTAATTCTCAGTTTTTGCATTTATTTATTCCTTCCTTCGTTCCTTCATTCATTCAGTTTTATATTTATGGAGGCATTTCTCCTGATTTCTAAATCAGACAATCCAAAGGAGAATCTGCTTCCTGTGATTCATAGTTTTCTTCTTCAGTGATTCTCCTTCGAAGAAGCAGCCTAAAATGAGTACTTTGTAGATACTTTCTACTTATTTCTTCTGAATGCTGTGATGAAATTCTTTACTGTGCACACAAAACATAGTAACAGCCAAGGTTCCTTACACAAATTTAGGTTATAAAAGCTACACATTAACAAATTTGCAGGTAAGTAGGTAGAGATTCTCATTAAATATGTAAACTTCTATGGCAAAATTAAAAGAAAAGCAAAGAGAATTACAATAGTAACATGGGAAGTTAAACTGTGATAAACTAGCAATGAGGTACTCAATGATTGCCAGTGGTGGAAGATCAAGAAACTATAGTAAGTTATCCTTTCTTGATCTTATCCCAAATTATATTTTGACCTAAGGAAATGCATTGTACACATTTCTGGATGGTTTTTCCTTCATTCTCTGTCCCACTTTTCCCCCTTCAATTTCCTTTATGAAGAGTGTGACTCAACTACCTGGAATATTTTCAGTCTTATAATCCTGCCTCTCCCTAGCTTCTGGATAGCATGATAATAGAGCTGGACTACCTGTCTTTCCACCAAGACTCAAACAGAAAGTGTAAATGTAAGAGGCCATATAAACATACAGTGCCGAATTTCGAGGCATGACTCTGCCCCGCATTCTTTGTGAGAAAATATAACCACTGCTTCCTTCAAGACATTATTTCCATTACAGGAAGAGAACGGCAGCTATGAGGAGCTGTGCTAATCATGTTATTATTGATACCTGCTATATTCATAGTGAACAGTCCTGTCTGTGCTTTTCCTTTATTCATGAATAAAACAGGTACAATTACAGTGATTGCCTGAATAAATGTGTGATGAAAGGATTAAGTAAGAAAATATATGTAGTATTTCTATAAATGCATGGCAGAGGACTGCTACTCTTCAGAATATAGTTACTGAGCTTTCTGGGGCTCAAAATTCGACAAAGAAGTACAGGAGGTAGAGTTATCAGACAGCTGGAGAAATTGTTATCCCAGAAAGAGTGACTCCAAGTTACTTTGCCCAGAGCTCATGTATGTATACTGTATGTACTGGAGAATTTATCTTTATGTATTTACAAATATATAATAACAGAAAAATAAAAGATCAAAATTTGAGAGTGAAAATGGAGAAAGGACTCATGGTAAGGTTAAAGTGAAGAAGATGAAGGTGGAAATAATGTATTTATAACTGAGATATATAAAAATATGTAAAATTGGTATTTCTGAAATTGAAGCTCTCTATTCTCCTGTTGAATTCTCTACTTGAAGGATTACAAAGAACCAAGCATTTGACTTTATTTTGTGGTACAGATAAACCTATGTCTTCAGCTATCCTTGTGAATGAGGCCATCTAAAATCACTAAACTGTAACCATTTTTTTTTAAATAGAGTAGTCACGGAAATGAGGGACACATGCATCAGAACTAGGTGTGCCAAGCCTATTAGAACAGAATGAAGAAACTGCCGAAAGAGATTCCATGATCTTAAAGGAGTGAGCACACCTTGGGTCAAAAGACAGAGGAGACTACATGAGACCGATGTTTGAGATTAAGAATGACCTAAAAGCTATAAAAAAATTAACTGAAATAATTTAAAACTAGCTCTTTGATATAATACCAAGCCAAGCTAGGGAATAGCACACAAATTGTTAACTTTTAGTTTCTTTTTAAACTTATTCATGATATTATTTTTGGAACAAAATATTAATTTCTCTTGATTTAATATGCAATTAAACATCATCTGCATAATTATATCCCATTCATTTCCATTTCTAAGAAATATTAGGACCTCAAAACAGAAATCTTATGACAATGCTATTATTTGATACAGTAAAAGAATCCCTTGCAGATAGCCAAATTAACTGCTTGATTAATTCATTTTATAGCGTTCTTCCTCTGTTCGCACCAGGCCATTCATTTTTATTCATAGATTCACTCAGGAACTTAATTCTCCATGAATCATTGGAGAAGTAAATATTCTTCCAGTTTGTCCAGTTGACCTGTTACCTTACATTAATTAAGTAGCTTCTAATTTCTCTTCTGTCAATTATTTTCTAAAAGCATTTTTCAAAAATTGTTCATCAGACAGAACTGTTTAAATATATATGTAAAATCCTTCAATTTTTCACTTATGACTTTATGTCCTACCCGGAGTCACAAAATGACAATATCAGACTAAATAGTCCACACATAAACTGACATTTGAGTGTTCAAAATACACATGTGGTTTGAAAAACATTAAAGTTGCTTATTTTTATTATAAAAATCAGGTAGAGAAATCAATTATCTTTATGTTAAGCAGAAGTCTATGTACTTAACTTATTTTTTTAAATTGAAAATATTTTAAAAACACCAGATATTCACATAGCACTGTGATAGTGAAATATTAATAAAAAGTAAATGAATGGAACAAAACATTATGAGGAAATTAAATATTTTCTTTTAAGCAGTTAGATTTAACAAAAATACTATGGAGTCTTTCTTATGGTGGTACTATGCTTTTATGATTTTTCTAAGCAGTAAGTTCGAAGTATGAGGGAAATTTTTTTGAAGTAATATTCTCAGGTAGCCCTGTATATCTTTTGTGTCAGGCAAGGAGAGTGTAGTTTGGAAGAAAATAAATAAATATTTAAAAGACCATGTAGCAAGTAATGTGCAATGAGCAATCATGTTACTAAAAGCTGAGTTAAAAAACAGATCAGTGAAAACACAGAGAGGAGCTGAGAACCTGTCTTAGTGTTAGAGAGGTTGCAAGGAGGCATGAAGACCAGGGTTCAATCTCTATATTATCAAATGCTATCCCACATAAATACGTTGCAGTAAAAAATAAAAAGGTCAGAATGGTTTCCATGCATACCCTGGCAGTCCATCCCTCTCTCTCTAGTTCTGACTCTAGTGGGCCACTGAAACTAGTGGTAATTTATCTCAGTGCTCCTTGCTGTCCCTAAGTACTCTCTGACCTGGGCAGCAATCTTGTTACCATGCCAGGCATACACATCTCAATTCCATGGCGGGCCTTGTGCATCCTGCCACGGTACATCTCTTAAACTCAATTAAGTTGTCACATGAAAAAACACACCACACGCTTTCCTCTTCTCAAATTAAAAACATATAATTTGTCCATCAAGACAACACAAAATCCTGTACACTCCCATCCCTTAAGAATAGTCATAGCAACCTGTAACTGTGCAGAGAAGAATCTTAACATCTGGTGCCATGTTCTTCCAGCTCCTCTTCATCGCTCTGGCCTCCTCCATGCTATTCTCCCTCTCTTCTAAAACATCTGTCCCCACCTCCTTTTCTTCTCATCCAATGACAGGCCTTGTTTTATCTTGCCTGCCTTCACTTGCATCAACTTACATCAACCTACATAAATATATCGTGTACACCATAGACACAAACATTACCCATTCACACGTACAACACAACCCCAAGTATACTTGCACACAAACCTATATGTACCCAGACAAACAAACACAAATATTCGAATGGGAAGCAGAAGCTTTGTTCTCCAAATAAACAATATAGTTTTTATATCCAAGCATATGAATGCTCAAAAGAACAAAAGAAAAAGAATAGTCTAAAAATCTATTGTAATGTAATGCTTGCTAAAACTCATAAAATCCATCATTTCACAGAATTTAGAACTCAGCAGTCTGTAAGCATGAAACAATGAAAATAAACCCAGTCATAGGAGAAATAAAGGCAAGAGAAAGGAGAGGCAAGAAACTACAAACTAAGACATTGTAACAATGGACTATAATGGGATCCAAAGTGGGAAAGAAAGAGAAGAGTGGGTAAGAATGGGGGAGACAATGAACCAGTGGAAGTTAGAGGTCTTTGTTGCAACTGCGGATCTCTATCAACACCCAGCTTTGTAACTGTCTCCAGATGTTACCGACATTAGCATCATTATCTCAGTGTATTCTACTGAAAACGCAAGCATCCTCTCATTACTCACAGTTAGCCTTCCTTATCCTATCCAAAGTGAGACAAACTCTCCAGTCCCTGGGACTGCTGGAAGTATCAATCCTTATATCTGCAGTGCTCCCTGCTCTTTAACGAGAACATATATGTCACAGGAATTATATTGTTTTCTCTCTTATACTGAGATAATGGGTATGCTTTACACTCATCAGGAAAGATACAAACACACACAACACACACACACACACACACACACACACACACACACACATTTTGTTCTCCTTGTAAGAGGAATCACAATCAGACTTAGCACAATAAAATCTTAAGTTTAAAAACATTAGAAATCCTTAATAAGAAAACTTTCACAAGAATGTTCCTTAATTTCTCATTTTCACATTTGAAATTTAACATTATTTGTTGTTCAATCCTTGAACACATTTACTGAAGTTTGCTTGCTTGTTGTATTCTTTTTCAGGGAGAGCAACAGGGAAGTTTTTCAATAATCAGAAAATAGGCAGTTGACTTTTTCCCATTTGGAAAAATCAGATGTGTAAATACATCTGAAGTACAATGACCATGACTCTCACTGGAAAACCACCTTTGTGATCATGCTATCTTCCTTAAGACTCACTTGAGTCCTTGGATGATTTTCTTTGTAGAAGTTGATCATTTTCTATAGTTTCTGGCCTTTGAAAATCTAGTCTGTAAACTTGACAGTGAGCTTTCCTTCCCATTTCATCTTACATCATGTAACCATCACCCGCAACTTCTCCTCAGTTGTATTCACTGAGTGGAAGTTCTGTGGCCCAACTCCATCAAGACCGCTGAGGATAGACTTCAAAGTCAAAGAAAAGCTCTCAGTATGCCATTTTAATGAAAAGTTGAATGCTTTCAACAATGTAAGAAAGTACCACCAAACAACCATTCTGGAAATCAGTCTGGAGGTTCCTCAGAAAATTGGACATTGAACTACCTGAGGACCCAGCTATACCTCTCTTGGGCATATATCCAAAAGATGCCCCAATATATAACAAAGACACATGCTGCACTATGTTCATAGCAGCCTTATTTATAATAGCCAGAACCTGGAAAGAACCAAGATGCCCTTCAACAGAGGAATGAATGCAGAAAATGTGGTACATCTACACAATGGAATATTACTCAGCTATCAAAAACAATGACTTTATGAAATTCGTAGGCAAATGGAGAGAACTGGAAAATATCATCCTGAGTGAGGTAACCCAATCACAGAAAAACACACATGGTATGCACTCATTGATAAGTGGCTATTAGCCCAAATGCTTGAATTACCCTAGATGCACAGAACACATGAAACTCAAGACAGATGATCAAAATGTGAATGGTTCACTCCTTCTTTAAAAGGGGAACAAGAATAAACTTGACAGGGAATAGGGAGGCAAAGATTAAAACAGAGGCAGAAGGAACACCCATTCAGAGCCTGTCCCACATGTGGCCCATACATATACAGCCACCCAATTAGACAAGATGGATGAAGCAAAGAAGTGCAGGCCGACAGGAACCAGAAGTAGATCTCTCCTGAGAGACAAAGCAGAATACAGCAAATACATAGGCAAATGCCAGCAGCAAACCTCTGAACTGAGAACGGGACCCCTGTTGAAGGAATCAGAGAAAGGACTGAAAGATCTTGAAGCGGCTTGAGACCCCATATGAACAACAATGCCAACCAACCAGAGCTTCCAGGGACTAAGCCACTACCCAAAGAGTATACATGGACTGACCCTGGGCTCCAACCTCATAGGTAGCAATGAATATCCTAGTAAGAGCACCAGTGGAAGGGGAAGCCATTGGTCTTGCTAAGACTGAACCCCCAGTGAACGTGATTGTTGGGGGGAGGGCGGTAATGGGGGAGGGTAGGGAGGGGAACACCCATATAGAAGGGGAGGGGAGGGGTTAGGGGGATGTTGGCCAGGAAACCGGGAAAGGGAATAACAATAGAAATGTAAATAAGAAATACTCAAGTTAATAAAGAAAAAAATCTATATATATATATATATATATATATATATATATATATATATATATATGAAAGCATCACCAAAGGATGCCCAAGTTGCTATAACCAAATTAAGAACAAATTTGTTTAACTGCTAGGTAGGGGAAATAAACATTTTCAACTGTCATACTTGAAACAATAAAGACACATTGCATGGTGAGCACTTGATTAATATAGAAGGAAGATTATGTTTATGGAGCCAGTAAGAAACTCTAGGTTATAGGGAGAAAGAGAAAGGAAGGGAGAGAGAAAGGGAGAGGGAGAAGGAGTTAGGCAGGGAAAGGGAAATAGAGAAGGAGGGAGAAAGGTTTAGAGAGAGGGTAAGATGGAGATGTGGACAGAGGGAGTGATAGGAGGATATTTCTAATATATAGCCTGAGATTGTCCTCCAACTCCACTGAAATCTTCTCTCTTTTCTCTGTGTAACAAGTTTCTGTCAATGACAAATTGGAGTCTTATTCTGTTTAAGTAATTTAAGATACACTTTTGTCTAATCTAAGTAAACATTTAGAGATTGGACTTATCTCCTGACAGTTCTTAATTAGTTTAATGTTAGTAAAACACAGAGAATGCCAAGTGTCACCACTCTTTCTGCTATAAACAGTTGAATTACACAATTAGCACATTTTATAACCTAAAATTCCTAGAAAAATGTTTGCTTTGAACAAAATGTTGAAAATGTTTTACCAGCATTCTAAAATTTATCCACCTATTTTCCTGTGTTTTCTACTGTACTCTCTGGGTATTTTTATTGAGAGGAAGTTTACCCTGAGAAATTTTACACTGCTGTATTTACAGTAAAATGAAGTTTAACTTGTGACACCTCATTGATTTTCTCACAGGAGAATTTGTTCATTTGTCTCCAATACTGCGTGACTTCTTTCAAACTCAGAAGTGAAAAACATATCATATTTGGGGGCATGGAGCATTTTATATAGTAATATGTCAGATCAAGTAAAAGATTAAGAAAGATACAGACACAGTCTCATGTTTCCTCAAATCATGTTTCTCACCACTATATTGATACGTGCTACTGAAGTCCAAATTGGCATCTCAACGTAAAACCTGAAATCACCCACCAAATAGTTGTTCAGAGAGAGGGGTTGTTACCAATGCAGTCTCATGTGAATAAGTAACATGAAACATAAACAAATTATCTCTTATATATCAATAAGAACACCAAGATAAATATAATCTCTTCCTAATTTACTAAAATACTTAAAGCACATATGTAAATATACCTACGTGCATAAGCATTTAAAAACCTTATATTATTTTTACATACACATATACATAAAAGTATATGTATTATGGAAGACAGGGCAGTGTGTGATTCTCTTGAATCTCTTGATGGTTCTGGATCATCCTCTTGAATTTTTTTACTGATTTCTGTTATTCTCCTTCCCTCTGTGTTCTGTCACAGAAAATTACTGATGTGGCAGGATTTGTCTCTGATAGTTTCTTCAACTTAATCAATAGAGGTGGTTTGATGTGCCTTGTGAAGGTCTGAGGGAACATGTGGGAAATAGTTACTCTAGTGGCCCAGGCAGAATGGTGTACACTCAGTAAATGTTGGGAGCTCTTTTGTGGCCTCTTGGCAATGTGACTGAAACCACCAGTATGGAAGATGGGATAACTCCCTCCACAGGGGCTTTAGGAGGGAGTGTGTTTAGCATATTTGAGGCTCAAATTAACCAAAGGCAAGGGTTTACCAGACACAGCCCTTGAAAATGAGAGGTATCAGAACTGAGCTATTTTTCCCCAGGAACATAGACTTTTGTGTACAACAATTAATGGTTACTTTCTTATTAGGAAAGGAGTTAAACTTCCCAGCTGAGGTAGTGGGAACACATGTTTGAAGCCAGCTTGTGGAATAGTGATACCATATTTAAAAGAGTACGAGCTCAGCTATCCATTTTAATGGTATGACCTTGGATATGATACTTTGCTTCTTTCAGTGAAAGTCATTCATCTCTGAAATTCAAGTTATGTAAAGTATTGATCACATAGAGATAGCTTCCTGAGCAAGTAGCTATGACATGGGAACTGCTCAACTGAGAGTTAGTATTCCTTTAACTATAATTGTCTTTTGATTTAAGCTTAGATCTCTTACTTTCAAAGTTATGGTGGAAACATTGATTTAAAATCACAGAAAATGCATGTGGCCAAACTGTAAAATGTTAGAAAAATATGTAGGAACTTTTGTAGTTTGCTGTGGGTGGGCAGAAGGTGATCAGATAAGAGCTCAGTGACATAATATTAACAGCATCCATGCAATGATCTTGTTATCTTAAGCTACTGCCACACAGCCATGATTTTTTGTCTTGTTTCCATTGTCTTCATCCATAGCTTGAATCTTGACATTAGAAAATTAACCCAAATCATCTATTTTCAATTATCTGTAAAAAGAGAGATTACAAAGAGAGAAGCTAAAAAGATGACACTTTTGATGGGCACTTAATGAGAAATGTTTACAGGAATTTTATGAACAATCACTCATGAGCTACATACTATATATGAATAACACACACACACACACACACACACACACACATACACACACACACACACGCACCCCAAATTTTTTCTAGGACAACAAATATTGGTGAGGAATCAACAAATCAGATTTGTTATAAGATCGATTCTTCCAAGAGTGGAAAATAAATTGAATTTTCAAGTATATATACTATATTGTCCATGCTATATTTTGTCTTTGCTTGACTAATGGTAAAATCAGGTCTTCTCTGTCCATAAAGACATATAACTGTGGTTTACTATAAAATATATAAATACATTTCTCCATGGGTCATTAGAAAGTCATTCTGATGGCCCCATTAACTTCTATATTTTTTTAATCAAACTTCACTTCCTTGGTTAGCTTGTCAGAATTACAGTCATATTGATATACATAGCATTTGTTTGTTGTTGTCCCAACTTCTTGGTGTCATTGGTTGGACTTTTTTGTGTATTTTTTATTTACATTTCAAATATTATTCCCTTTCCTGGTTTCCCCCTCCATAATACCCCTTTCCCATCCCCTCCCCCTTCTTCTACAAGGGCGTTTCCCCTCCCTGACCACCCCCTCCTGCCTGCCTGCCCACTCTCAAATTCCATTGCACTGAGGGGATTCAGCCTTGGCAGAATCAAGGGCTTCTCCTCCCATTTGTAACCAACAAGGCCATCCTCTGCTACATAGGCAGCTGAAGGCATGGGTCTGTTCATGTATAGTTTTTGGGTAGTGCTTTAGTCCCTGAGAGTTCTGGTTGGTTAGTATTGTTGTTCTTATGGGGTTACAAGCCCCTTCAGGTCCTTCAGTCCTTTCTCTAATTCTTCCAACTGGGACCAAGTTCTCAGTCCAATAGTTTGCTGCTAGCATTTGCCACTGTATTTGTCACACTCTGGCTGAGTCTCTCAGGAGACAGCTATATCAGGCTGCTGTCAGCAGGTACTTCTTGGATTCATCAATATTGTTTAGTTTAGGTGGCTGTATATATATGGGCTGCTGGATCCCCAGGTGGGGCAGGCTCAGAATGGACATTCTTTCAGTTTCTGCTCCAAACCCTACTCCAAACTCTGCTCCATTTCCCTTCCTGTGAATATTTTTGTTCCCCTTTTAAGGAGGTCTGAAGTATGCACTCTTTGGTTGTCCTTCTCCTTGAGCTTCATGTGGTCTGTGGATTGTATTTTGGGTAATTCAAGCTTTGAGGCTAATAACCACTTCTCAGTGAGTGCATAATAAGTGTGTTTTTGTGATTGGGTTATCTAACGCAGCATGATATTTTCTAGTCCATTCCATTTTGCTATGAATTTCATGATGTCATTGTTTTTAATAGCTGAGTAGTACACCATTGTGTAGATATGCCACATTTTCTGTATCCATTCCTCTGTGGAAGAGCATCTGGGTTCCTTCCAGCTTCTCGATATTATAATTAAGGCTTCTATGAAGATAGTGGAGCATATGTCTTTGTTATATGTTGAAGCATCATTTGTGTATATTCCCAGGAGTGATATAGTTGGGTCTCCAGGTAGTGCAATGTCGAATTTTCTGAGGAACCTACAGACTGATTTCCAGAGTGGCTGTACCAGCTTGCAATCCCACTAACAATGGAGGAGTGTTCCTCTTTCTCCACATCCTCGCCAGCATCTGCTGTCACCTAAATATTTTATCCTAGGGATTCTGACTGGCAGGAGGTAGAATATCAGGTTAGTTTTAATTTGCATTTCCCTGATTACTAAGGATGTTGAGCATTTCTTTAGGTACTTCTCAGTTATTTGATATTCCTTTATTTAGCTCTGTACCATGTATTTTAATAGGGTTATTTGGCATTCTGATCTAACTCCTTTAGTTTTTGTATATTTTGGATATTAGCCCTCTATCAGTTATAGGATTGGTAAAGACCTTTTCCTAATCTGCTGGTTGCCATTTTGTCCTAATGACAGTGTCTTTTGCCTCACAGAAGCTTTTCAGTTTTATGAGGTCCCATTTGTAGAGTCTTAATCTTAGAGCATAAGCCATTGGTGTTTTGTTCTGTTTTGTTTTTCAGGAAATCTTCCCAAGTGCCCATGAGTTCTTCCCCACATTTTCTTCTATTTTTTGAGTGTATCTGGTTTGATGTGGAGGTCCTTGATCCACGTGGACTTAAGCTTTGTACAGGGCAATAAGAATGGGCCAATTTGCATTCTTCTACATGTTGACCTCCAGTTGAATCAGCACCATTTGTTGAAAATGCTATCTTTTCTCCATTGGATGGTTTTGGCTCCTTTGTCAAAGATCAACTGACCATAGTTGTGTGGGTTCATTTCTGGGTCTTCAATTCTATTCCATTGATCTACCTGCCTGTCTCTGTACCAATACCATGCAGTTTTTATCATTATTGCTCTATAATCCTGCTTGAGCTCAGGGATTGTGATTTCTCCATTTCTTTTATTGTTGAAGATAGTTTTCACTAACCTGGGTTTTTCGTTTTGACAAATGAATTTTCAAATTGGTCTTTCTATCTCTATGGAGAATTGAGTAGGAATTTTTATGGGTATTGCATTGACTCTGTAGATAGTATTTGGCAAAATGGCCATTTTGGCTATATTAATCCTGCCGATGGTTGAGAATGGGAAGCCTTTCCATCTTCTTATATCTTCCTCAATTTCTTTCTTCACAGACTTGAAGTTCTATTCATATAGATCTATCACTTGCTTGTTTAGAGTCACACCGACTTATTTTATGCTATTCGGGAATATTATGAATGATGCCATTTCACTAATTACTTTCTCAACATGTTTATACTTGGAGTAGAGGAAGGCTACTGATTTGCTTCAGTTAACTTTATATCCAGTCACTTTGTTGAAGTTTTTCATCAGGCATACTAGTTCTCTGTACTAGTTCATACTCTGTACTAGTTCTCATAGTTCACTGAAGTATTCTATCATATCATCTATAAATAGTGGTATTTTGATTTTTTCCTTTCCCATTTGTATCCCTTTGTCCTACTTTTGTTGTCTGATTGCTAGGGCTAGAACTTCAAGTACTATATTGAATAAATAGGGAGAGAGTGGGTAGCCTTGTCTACTCCCTGATTTTAGTGGGATTCTTTCAAATTTCTCTCCATTTAGTTTAATGTTGGCTACTGGTTGGATTCTTAATCTTGAAATTTGCAATTGTCAAATTTTGACAATTAATTTCTTCAGCTTGAAAATTTTAGGTTTCTTTGATTTTCTGTGTACTTTGATCTTTGACTTTACCAACTACACTTAAATTTTAATTTTTAAAAAAATAATTTTGTTCTGTCTTTTACTGTAATTTTTTCTGTCTTTTACTCTTTGATTTTATTCCTGACATTTTCTGCATTGTGTATATCGCAACATTCCATTTTATTATATACTACCTGATTAGTATCTTTCCCTTTACATTTTATAAGTATAAAAATAACAAATAGTTCAGGTTTAATAGCACAAGAGATGTTGTTTTGCAGTGTGTCTTCAGACATTATTATCAATTTTTAAAATTTTTGGCACCTTTTAAATACCCTTTTAGGCTTCTCCTTTCAAATATTTTATGTTCTTATCTTATAAATTTACCACAACATGTGTTGGAATTCCTAGAATATATTTTCTTTCACTGGACACTTTTTCCCTATTTTTACAATACTACTGTCTTCTGGAGTACTTGATTTACACTGTTCCCTCTCAATGTTCCATAATATATTTTATACTTATCAATTATATACTCTTTAAATAGTATAAATAAATGTCTTCTAAAAAATAAATCTTTAACATGCTTGAATCTGAGGTAGGGGTGTTAGGAATTCTTGCCTGCTTGAGCTAGCCAGTGAGTTTGAGGATTGCCCTAGCTACATAGTGAGGGTCCAAAAAGAAGTTGGTTTTAGACTTTTGACCTTGCTTTTAGGGGATTTCACCCATTCATACTGTGGTACAGGGACTCTTTTAAGTTATGTAGGTGGTGCTCCATCATTTTTGACTCTGTCCCAGCCTTTGTGGGAAGACAACTGAAGTCAAGCATTAAGCTAAGTCACAAGAAAAGAAAACATCCTGGGCAGAGCATTACCTTTTTCCACTAGCAGAGGTCTCAACTTTCTGGGTTGATTTTAAGGACCAAGTTGAGTCAGAAGAGTTAAGATACCATCCTGCCTACAGAATCCTCCCATTGCCCATTGCTGTGGTTCAGAGCCTTTTGGGAAAATGTCATTAAAACCCTCCATTATTTAGGTTAATATTATGGTTAAAATTAAGTATGACTGGGTTCATGGAAAATCCCCAGCCAGCTGCAGAAGACTAATACAAATCTGGTGGTCAGGATGAATAATGATATGATAGAGTTCTAACCTTGCTGAGAAATACATCTGACATCAAGATGCCCAATGTGATGACCTGTAACCTTTCTGAAAAAACCAACATCCTGCTGACTAATAGATATGACAAACCTGTGACCTTTCTGACATACTGTTAACGTCAGTCGATTCCCTGACCACAATCAAGCTCTGTTCTTGGCCTGTATTAATGTTTCCAACTTAGCTGCTCCCTCAAATACCCCTGTTATGGTATAATTTCAGCCTTGGGAAAAAATAAAATTGTTCCCTTGATCAGACTCTTGTCTTGGAATCCTACTTCATGTCTCTTGTCTCTTGTCCCCCATTCTCTTCCAGGTACCCTCTGCACCCTCATTGACAAAAGCCCAAAGACTTCAAGCCTCTGACAAGACTACCCCTCCACCCACTGTCCCTTCCCAGCACCTGACTGCTGCTACGAGCTAACCAAGGGCCAACATGCACTCCTTAGGTGCAGACCACACCAGCCAGAAGAGAAATAATATTCCCACATGGACTCAGAACCTTCAAACTCCCTTGGTTGTGAGTCAAAACACTCAATCAGCTGACACATACCCTCCCTCTACCTCCCACACTACCTACCTCAGCTGCCATACACGACCTTTCTACTGGTAGATAGCTGCTGCTTAAGTTTAGGGTACACCCGTCAGAAGAGCAGAGATCTGCTGGATCACAAGCCTTACTACCCAACAGAAATCCATCCTCCAACTCTGAGGAAGACTCCTGGCTGGACCAACAGTCACTAGAAAACCAAAATTACTGACGACAAGGGCCACAGTCATCCCTACCTGCAACAGCACTCTCTGTTCCCTCCCAATGAATGCTTATCCCAATGTTCTAATGTCACATTAGTCTTGAACACCTTTAGTTGTTAGTATTTACTTTTCTGATCATTGGCACTTCCCAACCTTGGCATAGCTCATACTTACCAACCTTTCCTTTGAAATCATTATTTAATTGTTTATCCTGAAAGTTTTTAATTCCTCACTACAACACTTGTTCCATAAAAGAACATAGCTTTGATCAAGTTTGTACACATGTGAGATTTAAAATCAAGGAGCATATTATAGGGTGAGAGCTTTCAACAGCACATCTCAAACCTTGTCAGCCCGCAGACATCCCATGCACTGTCTGGCTCAAGAAATCACTTTGCTTGACAAATATTGTGGTATTTAACTGTCTGAAATCACAACGAATCATTAATTAATACGTATCCCTATTCTAAGTGAGATGCTCCTTGAATGTGTTTATAATCTCAGCTTCCAGAGAATCTTGCTTAGCAATAGATAATCAGCAATACACATAAACGTGTTTCACTATTTTTGAGAAAATAACTCACATAAGTAGTGAAAACTTGGTTATGGAAAAGCATCATTAGTGTTGTTGAGCACCTGAGCACACAGAGCTGCAGAGTGACACTTAACTTCTGAAAAGAATCTGTGGCATTATTTTCTGTCAGGTTGCATTCCTGTATTCCTGTATAAATCAGTCTCTGCTCTCCCTGCCCCATCATTTATGGTAACACCCTACTTCAGGATAGCTGATAGAAATTGGTATCAAAGAGGATTGCTCTTCTATTCCAGAAAATAAAGAAGTTAGTTCTTGTCTTTTTAACCACTTCTACCACCACCAAAACCACTATCACCACCACTACCACCACTGCCACCACCACCACCACTACCACTCTTGTCCTCTAAAGTGGGGGAGATCTCTGCTACAAGACGTCATTTTATAAAAGAAATTCATCTAACCCAGGACCATAATACTTTTGAATTATACTAAGATTTTAAATGATCTGATTTATCTTCTGAGAAAGTACATTTATGATATACTTACAATGTGATTGCTTTCACACACACAGGCACACACAATCACACACAAACATAAGGACATACACACTCATAGGCATAGACACACACCCTCAGACATGTAGACATACACTCACAGACACACTAACACATGCACACACAAACACAGACATGTACACACTTATATGCACACACACATAAATTCACACAGAGGCACAAGCAAACACAAATATCTGATGCTTATACACAGACTCACATAAACACACTTATACAATGCACACACATCCAGAACATTCAAACAGAAACAGAAACACTCGTACAGAGACACTTAAAGATATTCACATATGTAATACACATATTCACACATACACAGACATATACACACACACACATACACACTAGGTACTGACCCACACAGACAGACACTCATTGACATGCACACACACACACATACACACACACACACACACTCACACATACACTCACAGACATGCAAGCACACACACAGGGATCATGAAAGAAACTTGAGAACTAGAAGTCCCCACTGCAATCGCAGCCCTAAACTTAGCTTCCAACCTCATACTACCAATTTCACTCTTATCCTGTCTTCAGAGTTTTCTAAAAGTATTAAAACAAAGACCACATTCTGCCAGCATTTCACCAGAAAAGAAGCAGGAACTCATAAGTAACACACAGGTTACATTAGTTTCTGCTCTGACATGGAGTCACTGAATTCAAGAGGGTGAATTTGTCTTATCCATGCAGTAGAATTTTCTGCTGGTGATGAACTTTGTGAGATTACATATTTTTCAGGAGAAAACATTAGTCAACCTTCAATACAAACTCTGCCTGTGGAGAAAATCCCTAGGGAATGTTTTCCTCTCTGTGTCAGTTTTAAAATCACCTCACATCTAGATCATAATTGCTAGATAACTTTGGTTTTTGAATGTGTTATATCTAGTGTTTGGTTTTTACCTACACACACACACACACACACACACACACACACACACACACACACACACCACATTCTCTCTTCCTGTATCTCAACACTAAACTCAACACTAAACTTCCTGGAAGTAATACAAAGATATAGAAAATGTTCATTTGTTTCTTTATATTTTCATTTTTAAATAGTACTTTAGATCATGAATGTATGTGTGTGTGTGTTTGTGTGTGTGTGTTGTGTGCACATGAATTAGTCAAGGAGATGAAAAGAGGACATTCAATTGGAGTTAGAGTCACAGGCAGTTGTGAACTGTACTATGTGTGTGGGAATTCAAGCCTCAGTAGAACAGCTTTCAACCTGTGCATTTTTGACTCCTTAGAATTGGGTGACAGAGGTAGGCTAAGACCATTGAAAAACATAGATACTTACATTAAGGTTCATAAAAGTCATAAAATTATAATTACAAAGTAGCAATGAAAATAGTTCTTTGGTTGAGGTCACAAAATGAGAAAGCTCATTCAAGAATCACAGCATAACGAAGAATGAGAACTACTGCCTCAGCAAGAGAAGTCAGCACCCTTAAAGGCTGAGGCACTGACTTAGGACCTTACTTGCTTTAAATAATACAAATAGGGTATCTTTTCTTATAACTCTTTTATGTTTCATTAAAAAACTAAATATTTATTTATGAAGTTGACTATAAGAAAACTTTACTTAGCTGACTAAATACTAAACATCTAAAATTTTTGTCTTTATATGGTTGAGTATGGCATTTTTGTTGAGTTCTCACAAACCCAACCATAATCAACATTTTTTGTGAATATTTGACTTAAGGTTATAGTTTTAAAAATGCAGAAGTCAAGGAAAAGAGGCAGAGTATGAAGGATAAAATGCAAAGCATTCTGGATGCCATTTGGACAAGTGGAAACTCCAAATGTGGAAATAATTTAAGAGAAACCAGGCAACTTCAGAATTTATTCCTGTAATGACTACACAATAAAGATTCAACTAATGGCTTTTCCTGAAGGGTGCTCACTTTTATTTCGATGAGTTTTGATTCTTTAATGTAACCACTACACATAAAACCAATAAAATATTCAAGAGCTCAATGCTTAGTGCACTTTTAGGCAGTAATACATTCAGAAATTTACTTGATTATACTGTTTTTAATCTATGAATATTAAGAGAAAATAAGCCAGTTGTGTAGCATATTTTATTAACCCATAACATTGAATATCACTCTACTTTTCTTTAGACAGTAGTTTCTCTAATATAGTCATTTGAGAAATGCAATATAGTACAGAATATGGTATGGACAGGTTTTAATGTTAGTGAAATGGACACTGCAGGTGAATAGAATACCTTGGATGCACATAAAAATGCATCTGAGCATTTTTACAAATAGTTCATGGGAACTTCTTCTCCTGGAATTATTAATTTATATCATATGGCTTTTTGTTTGTTTGTCATTTCACTTGTAACTGAGAACATTGTAGCTGTTCTACATAGTCTGTACACATCATGCAATTTTGTCATCATTCAAATGTTTTTTCTTTAAAAACTCGAAACTTTGTAATATCATGCAATTTGGCATTGCTACTTTCATGGTTTGAAGGCAGGACTTTTCTTGGTGAATAAGTATCTTTCCATTCCATCTTGTTAGTGATTTTACATTTATTCAACAACATTTTGTGTGACCAGATCCTTTTCTCATATCAAACTGTTTGAGACAATTAAAAAGTGTCTTTCACGTGATTAAAGATTTTCAAGTGATAGCTCACAATAGCTCTCACCAAACTCAAATAATGCCAGCTCATTATCTGTACCCAAACTTTTGGCTACTTTGCTGGTTGTTTTTTCTTCCATTCTTTTAACCTCCTTACAACTAGATAGGAGAGGAAAAGGGATAGAGGAGAAGAGAGTTGTTATCATTTGACCATGTCATGCTGATCAAGTGTTGATGTCCTTAGTTCAATTTTGATCTTCACCATCAGCATGTCTAATTTTTTTCTTCTGTTCCACTTTTTACATTGCTACTTAGTAAACACGTCCAGTAGCAATCAACAGCAACACAACAACAAGCCCCCTCCAAGACCCTAGCACTTACATACCCTCTGAAGACTCCCTGGAATTCCAAAAGTCACACACACTCACAGAAACTATTGTCATCTGGCAAAATGTCTACAGCATGAGGCAAATCATTGTCAGCTACTTGAGATAATCTAAAGTATCCCTACATCACATACCTAGGATTAAAATGGAGACACATTCATTCTTTTAATATTTCTCTGTTTTGAAAGAAATCCAAATTCTCACTATAACTATCCATTCACCAGCTCTTTCACTGCTGTCTGAAGTTCAGGGTGGTGGGTTGATATTCATGCCTGTGACCTATGAGGGCTCTGCTTTATCGAGTGAAGAATGTGACTTGCCTGGATTGACAAACTGACCAAGAATTGATTTCAGACTACAACGGAACTCACAGATAGGTTTAAGGAGAGACAACTTACAGCAAGTGATAGCCATGTATGTCTAGATCTCTAGAACTCTCAAAATTGGAATCTTGCATTAAAATGAAGACTCAAGAAGCTGCCTACAACAGACATTCCAGGTCCACAAATAAAGGCCTAAAAGCTATGATATACATTTAAAATGAGGTAAATCTGTGTAATCTGAATATAGGTCATATGGGAATTATACAAGAAAGGACTAGGAAGGTGGGGTGCAGAGCCAGCTCTGGGGACTTGGTGATGGGTGCTGCCTATTTCACTTTAATTAAGGTCAGTTTCAGATTTTTCTTTTCTTTTTATTTAGAAGTCTTTTCCCAAGGTTTTATTTGCTGTGATTTTCTTTGCTAGTATTGGCATCTTAGGAAGAACAACTTCTACCCTCAGACTTCACAGAGTCTGTGTGGCCTTGTAAGCATGGAGGTCAATCCACTTCTTTTCCTTTAGTCTTGTTTCCCATCCAGAATGTCATACTTTTAGTTCCCCTCAGATTTCCCCTATATGCTTGCAAGAGTACAGTACTTTGGCAGTCTTTAAGAGACATTGATGTTCCTTTATCCAAAGAAAAGGTAGTTTCTGGGAAGTTTTACACATTCACTCTCATTGAACGCTGTGGTTGAGATAACTCAAGATAGCTCTGTCATCTTCATGCTCATTGAACTCTGTAGTAATAGTGTCTGCATAGGCTATTAGCACTCCAAGGCAGGTACACATTAGCCATTTTCAGACATGTGCAGATTCCTTGGTAACTTAGTGTGTTGTTCAACTCCTATCTTCCCTGGGAAAAAGTTAGATCTGAGACAATTCCACCTGGGAGGACTTTCACCTGTAAATTTTAACTGAGCCAGGGCTATGATGATTAACAGTCCAAACAGTCTGATCTTGTTCATCCCAAAACAGCTAGACATTCATGAGAAATTGACTTGTAACTGTAATATCTCACTTTAAAATTATTAAGTAAATCTTGATGTCTCTTTTTGTTCATTGGTTTTAAGTTTTAAGAACACTTCTTTTTTACTCAGCTACCTTTCAGAGTCTTTGTCTTTATATAACTGATTAAGTACTTGTCAAAATAAACTTTAAATTTTAGTAACCCTATTGTATACTGTGACAATAATGCTCATCTCTGTATATGTGTTTATGATAGATATATAGTAACCTACATATCTTTTCCTCAATATATTTTATATCATATAAGAGACTCTTTGTCATTCATCCATGCTATGTTTTCATATCATTATGTTTTATATTAGTATTATACTCATGACACCATTGGGATGCTAAAGACACAATGCTTTTTTTTTTCATATAGTTTACTTTCGTCATGATTATCAGTGAAAGGAAAATTATACGGATATAAGGTTTAAAAATATAAAATTAAAAGAGCAAGTTTCAAAATCCACAGACTCAGGGCTAAGCACTGTGAAAAACAAGCCCTGGCAAGTCCAGGCATGATGGGGCCCGCCCTGTCACTAGGACTAACAGACATAAAGATAAAGAAAAGGAATGCAGGAACCAACCCGAGTTATCAGATTGACTCATAAACCATCTGGCAGGAGGACATCTCCCCCAGCTTACTCAGAGTTATACTTTAACCAAATGTCCTCCAGATGCTGATAAACCCCTGACTTCTAGCACATACTCTTCTGCTGTGTTGTAATCTCACTGCTATGTGTGAATGAGCCAATTGTGTGTAACTGCGCCAAACCCCCTAGCTTTCCCTATATAAACCCCTGACTATTGAGTTTCGGAGTCGACTCCTCTATGTCCTGCGTGAGATATGTGTTGGCCCGGAGCTCCGGTACTAATAAACGGCCTCTTGCTTTTACATCAAAACCAGTCTCTCCTGTTTCCTGGGGTGCACCATCCTGAGACTAGAGCGAGGGTCTTTCACTAGAGAATGAAATATTCAGTTTTTAAGAACAGACAGGTAAATTTTTAACCACAATTATGCATGAAAATGATTTTGTTGCTTAAATTACAGTTTTAAGAGCATATTGAAGGAACAGTTCTTCAATATAATTCTGCAATTGTTCCCTCTGATCTTTCCAGAGTGTTAGAAATTGAGTAGTTGAATATGTAACTAATTATATGAAAAATTAACTTTCTTCTCAGTTCCAAGATCAAGATGATTCCATCTCATATTCTCAGTAATAGCTGTGGATGTGCAGTTCCCTTGCTACTTCTGAACTCATTTTAATATTTTAGTGAAGTAAAAAGCAAACAGGAAGTGTGCTACACACAGTAGCAGCATTATGATAGTGAGATGCATTACAGCGTTTACCTTATGGAAAATTGTGAGTTGCCAGCCAGTCGACTCTTTGTTTACAAGAATAATAGGAGATATATATATATATATATATATATATATATATATATATATATATATATGAAAGTGAAAGTGAAAAACCTGGAGGCTTAATGACTTTTACATGATTTGCATCGTATCTCACCCCACACAAACAGGATCAACTTGTGGATTCTAATTAGAAAAAGAATGCCTCTGGGAAATATGTCTAACAAATGGTTTGGCTATCTAAGACTTTGCAAAACAAAAAATTACAGGTTCTAGGCAGGTTATTTAATTTGTTTAAGCATTACCTTTAAATTAATACCCTTGAGACATTAGATAAGATTCTTGTGATAATATAATAAATTATGGTCACAGTTATTATTCATGTATGTTAATACCAAGAACAATCACATTTAAGTTTATGTATGTTTAAAATTTTGCTTGTAACTTCATCATTCTATAATTATTTCTAATCAATATTTCATAGCCTCTTAAGTAAAATAATCTCTAAAAATATTAAATACCATGCCATTTTTACTAAGGGCTTGGTATTTGGTTAGTATAAATTTTATTATCTTCTGTATCTGGATACATGATTTAAAACTGAGTTCTGTTCAATTATTCAATTAAAAAAAACACTCTCGTGTCTGTCATTTGCTTTGTCCCCAGTAAACAAAGTCCCAATAAAGCTCACAAATTACAGAGTGTTAGAAGTTATTTCTTAACTCTCTCATGTCCTGGTTGAATATAACATAATGGTAAATATCACAATTAAATTCCCTTATCATTTTGAAATAATTTGTTACACATTTTCTGTTATAAGAATTATGAGTTTAGAGAACTTACTTTATTATTTTGCATATCTTCATATTTAGATATATTTCCTGATTAATGGTAAACAAAGTTCTTCCAATTCAACTAATATGTAGCCTGTGGTGCAACTTAAATGGCATTTATGTATTACATCAGTACCACAGCAAACCCTTCAGTTTAAATCTATGTAAATTTAATTTATAGATTAGTACAGTAAGCTATGATAGGATTAAGTCAAGTTTCCAGGTTAGAATGTGAGAAAGCTTGGTTTTATTCATTTTTATTGAATCACCATATAATATTTTGTCACAGAACAGCACATTATGAGTCTGAAATCCTCATAGAGCAGCAGATTTTCTAATTAAATGCAGACTTCAGGTTCAAAATTTCATTTCACTTGATTCAGACTCAATATCATATGTTGAGTGATTTGCTATACATGTTTTTATTGAAGATATAAGAGACTGCATGAACAGTGCACAGCTCTGCTCATACATAGCTTCCACTCTGAAGAGTGCAGAAACAGTTTGACTGCAATCAATTTTATAGTGGTTAGGAATCTACTTTTATTGAATGTCTGACCTGTGAATAAAATGATTCTTCTTGAAGAACAAGAACTCATTGACTTCATTCTGTCCTTCAAAGTACCCATCAAGAAATCAAAGAGAGGTATAGCTGGATCCTCAGGCAGTTCAATGTCCAATTTTCTGAGGAACCTCCAGACTGATTTCCAGAATGGTTGTACCAGTCTGCAATCCCACCAACAATGGAGGAGTGTTCCTCTTTCTCCGCGTCCTCGCCAGCATCTGCTGTCACCTGAGTTTTTGATCTTAGCCATTCTCACTGGTGTGAGGTGAAATTTCAGGGTTGTTTTGATTTGCATTTCCCTTATGACTAAAGATGTTGAACATTTCTTTAGGTGTTTCTCAGCCATTCGGCATTCCTCAGCTGTGAATTCTTTGTTTAGCTCTGAACCCCATTTTTGATAGGGTTATTTGTCTCCCTGCGGTCTAACTTCTTGAGTTCTTTGTATATTTTGGATATAAGGCCTCTATCTGTTGTAGGATTGGTAAAGATCTTTTCCCAATCTGTTGGTTGCCATTTTGTCCTAACCACAATGTCCTTTGCCTTACAGAAGCTTTGCAGTTTTATGAGATCCCATTTGTCGATTCTTGATCATAGAGCATAAGCCATTGGTGTTTTGTTCAGGAAATTTTTTCCATTGACATGTGTTCCAGATGCTTCCCTAGTTTTTCTCCTATTAGTTTGAGTGTGTCTGGTTTGATGTGGAGGTCCTTGATCCACTTGGACTTAAGCTTTGTACAGGGTGGTAAGCATGGATCCATCTGCATTCTTCTACATGTTGACCTCCAGTTGAACCAGCACCATTTGCTGAAAATGCTATCTTTTTTCCATTGGATGGTTTTGGCTCCTTTGTCAAAAATCAAGTGACCATAGGTGTGTGGGTTCATTTCTGGGTCTTCAATTCTATTCCACTGGTCTATCTGTCTGTCTCTGTACCAATACCATGCAGTTTTTATCACTATTGCTCTGTAATACTGCTTGAGTTCAGGGATAGTGATTCCCCCTGAAGTCCTTTTATTGTTGAGGATAGTATTAGCTATCCTGGGTTTTTTGTTATTCCAGATGAATTTGCAAATTGTTCTGTCTAACTCTTTGAAGAATTGGATTGGTATTTTCATGGGGATTGCATTGAATCTGTAGATCGCTTTTGGTAAAATGGCCATTTTTACTATATTAATCCTGCCAATCCATGAGCATGGGAGATCTTTCCATCTTCTGAGGTCTTCTTCAATTTCTTTCTTCAGTGTCTTGAAGTTCTTATTGTACAAATCTTTTACTTGCTTGGTTAAAGTCACACCGAGGTACTTTATATTATTTGGGTCTATTATGAAGGGTGTCGTTTCCTAAATTCTTTCTCGGCTTGTTTCTCTTTTTTGTAGAGGAAGGCTACTGAGTTCTTTGAGTTAATTTTATACCCAGCCACTTTGCTGAAGTTGTTTATCAGCTTTAGTAGTTCTCTGGTGGAACTGTTGGGATCACTTAAATATACTATCATATCATCTGCAAATAGTGATATTTTGACTTCTTCTTTTCCGATCTGTATCCCCTTGACCTCCTTTTGTTGTCTGATTGCTCTGGCTAGAACTTCAAGAACTATATTGAATAAGTAGGGAGAGAGTAGGCAGCGTTGTCTACTCCCTGATTTTAGTGGGATTGCTTCAAGTTTCTCTCCATTTAGTTTAATGTTAGCAACTGGTTTGCTGTATATGGCTTTTACTATGTTTAGGTATGGGCCTTGAATTCCTATTCTTTCCAGGACTTTTATCATGAAGGGGTGTTGAATTTTGTCAAATGCTTTCTCAGCATCTAATGAAATGACCATGTGGTTTTATTCTTTCAGTTTGTTTATATAATGGATCACATTGATGGTTTTCCGTATATTAAACCATCCCTACATGCCTGGGATGAAGCCTACTTGGTCATTGTGGATGATTGTTTTGATGTGCTCTTGGATTCGGTTTGCCAGAATTTTATTGAGTATTTTTGCGTCGATATTCATAAGGGAAACTGGTCTGAAGTTCTCTTTCTTTGTTGGGTCTTTGTGTGGTTTAGGTATAAGAGTAATTTTGGCTTCATAGAAGGAATTCAGTAGTAATCCATCTGTTTCAATTTTGTGGAAAAGTTTGGATAATATTGGTATGAGCCCTTGTACCATAGCCCACCCTTGCCCTGCTCTGTGAAGAAATTTCTTATTTGTTGATTTTTTCATGTAAACAAATTTAATTATTTACTGTATTTCTTATAAATTTCCTATTTTCTTGCTGTGGTTTAGCTGTATGTACCCTTATAATCCACAAATTATAACTTAATCACCAAAACAACAGCATTGCTCATAATTGGAAATCTCCAGAACATGATCCCATTATAAGCTGGGACTGTGGGAATAGCTTTCTTCTCTTTTATTACTCTATTCTTTGCATGCAAGTATCCCAGAACTCACCCTAGAAAGAGAAAATATGTTGATACCTTGGTCTAGGCCTCTTTACCCTCAAATATTTTGTATTATAAATTTCAAATTTATGATCATTATCCAGTTTGTTGACTTTATGCTATTGACACAAAGATGTAATTTTTTTCCCTTAGCTAGAAACATAAATTGCCTAAGACAGGGGCTACTATCTGAAGCTTCATCTCTTTGTCATGGGAATTGTATGGATTAAAAAAATCCTCGATTAACAAATTACCACTGATCTGGAAGCTTACATCAACAAACACTCAGTGTTTGTTCTCAGAAGTCTTATGGTTCTCAATGAGTACCTTAATTTCTTTTTAACTGTTGTGACAAACACCATGACCAAACCAACTTATAAAAGGAAATATTTGATAAAACTTACTGTTTCAGAATGTCAGAATGTTGGAGTCTTGATGGCAGAGAAAATCATGGCAAACAGGAATAGCTAGAGCTCATGTCTTAACCTTCAAGATATGTGGCCAGAAATAAAAAGGAAACTGAGAATAGCTATAGTCTTTTGAAATCTCAAAGCCAACCTCCAGAGATGCATCTGCTCCAACAAGGCCATACTCTCTCATCAATCACAAACAGGTCCACCCACGGAGGACCACATATTCAAACATACTAGCCTGTGGGGGGCATTCTCATTTACATCACCATAGGAGGTATCTTGATTCTGGTTCTCGCATGAATGGCCTATAGAATGTTTCCTTTTCCCTCATCTCAATAATTGAAAAACCAAAATGTGAATAATGTTATTTTCCTTACTGAATTTAGCCGTCTGTGAGTGTCTAATGTTCTTAACAGTAAGTGTGAACGAACCAGGCCTGGTGACTCACTTCTTCAACTTAGGTATTCAGAGAGACATAACCAGAAGATTACTGGGAGCAAAAGGATTAGGAGACCTGCCAGGGTTACAAAGTAAGAAAAAAATATCACCTTCATATGCTTGTTAGGCTGTGTGTGTGCAAGTCTGTGCATATAGGTGTGTGCATACATGTATGTGCATATGTGTAGGTTTGCATGCATGGGTATATGTGTTCACATGCCTGTGTGGCATACTTACATCATGCGTTGTATCACATCCTATACTCACTCTGTTTCTTAACCTCTCCTTTGTCATACATATAGCCCCTCCTGATCATGTTGTTCTTAACTTTAGGAGTGGAAACTGAGGCAGCCATCAGTTTCACATACAATTTACTTTAGATAGTGCAAAATATTTCAATGAACTGGCACATGATTTGTACATACTTCACTGTGTTGCTGTTTCATAGCTTGGGGAATGTTCCCCTTAAGAGCCTCACTTCTGCATAGAAAATACACTTTATACTCTAGTGTATTTTCTCCATTTTACCCTTTTCCTATGGCTTCCACAGCTGGGATTATCTACGCTCTAAGAATGAGGACTAATGATGCTCTGCTATAATCATAGATCAGTATGCTATCCAGTCAGCATCAGATAGGCTTCCTCTAGCACAGATGGGAGGAGATGCATACACCCACAGCCAGACATAATAATGAGACTCTAAATTGATGTTTCTTTCAAATCACTCATCTTAGAGCTCAGGGAACCTTGTAGAAGTGGAGGCAGAACGATTATAAGATTCAGAGGGTGTGAAGGAAAACAGAATAGAGCCTTCTGAATCTACCAACCAAAGTGCACATTGAGGTCATAGAGACTGAGCAGCAAGCACAGGGACTACATGGGTCTGCACCAGGTTCTCTTATATATTCTATTAGTTTAGTATTTCTATAGGACTCCTAACTGTGAGAACGAATAGATGTCTAATTTTCTTGCCTGCTCCTGGCACTCTTTCTCCTGGTGAGTTGCCATGTCCATTGTCAATATCAAACCTTTTCCTTCAGGGTATTATATTTCATTTTGCTATGTTTGGTTGCTATATTTTAGAAGAAGCCTAGTCTTTTCTAATGAGATTCAGAAGGGAATTGATCTGGAAGGGAGGGGATATAGGGAGAAGTTGGGAGGAATAGAGTGAGGAAACTCTAATTAGGGCATATTGTATTAAGAAAGGTATCTATCTTAATTTTAAAAAGACATAGAATAGAAAGAAATGAAAAAATGTGGGCAAAGGACATTAAATTGTAGCTGAAATGCTACAATTTTTACTCTATCAAAAGAATCATAAGTTGTACTTTAAACTGCAAAACTTATTTGACTGAAATTGTGTTAGTATTTTTTCTTGTGTGTCTTTCTATATTGATGGCCCTTCAAACAGGGGTTAAAATGTAACCACTTTATAACAGTTTTTATTCAATAATTCTTTCATTGGCTGACTTTACAAGTACTTGTTATATTTCACAAACTCTCCTAAAATATCGTAATGTAACAAAAGTCAACAAGGACACAAGTTTCTATTCTGGACTTTTTAGTTGGTCAGAAAGGATGCTGAGGACCAAAGACTTAACTCTGACATGGATGGTAATGGGGAGGGAGTCATGTGAACCGTGCAGACCAGTGGTTTTAATGCATTAGACCAACAATTAAATAATGGCACACTACTGATCCACTAATTCCACAAATACTGAGTGTTTGCACTGCCACATGATGGACCCAGTATTTACTGTGTCTCAATGAATAAATCGTACAGAAACATTTGTTTCACACAAATGTTGTGGTAGGGATTATAGATAATCACATAATGTAATGTTTACAATAATCTTTTATATTAAAAGTAGCTTGAGAAAGTCCAGGAGCGCAAGTAAGGGTAGCATGTTAGGCAAGAATAGGGGAGAATAGGTGTGAGTGGGTCATTTCAAAATAAATCTTAAATCTGTAATTGAATTAGCCATACAAATACCTTACTTAAAAAATTACTGCCCAGACCCGGTGAGAGAGAGACCCAACCGCCTGGTCAGGTGGGCACTCCTGAGGCTGCAGAGCGGAAGAGACCACCAACACTGCTCACCCCTGCCCACATCCCTGGCCCAAGAGGAAACTGTATAAGGCCTCTGGGCTCCCATGGGGGAGGGCCCAGGAGCGGCAGGACCCCTGCCTGAGACACCACCGGAACCAGAAAGAAACAGACCGGATAAACAGTTCTCTGCACCCAAATCCCATGGGAGGGAGAGCTAAACCTTCAGAGAGGCAGACAAGCCTGGGAAACCAGAAGAGACTGCTCCCTGCACACACATCTCGGACGCCAGAGGAAAAAGCCAAAGACCATCTGGAACCCTGGTGCACTGAAGCTCCCGGAAGGGGCGGCACAGGTCTTCCTGGTTGCTGCTGCTGCAGAGAGCCCGTGGGCAGCACCCCACGAGCGAACTTGAGCCTCAGGACCACAGGTAAGACCAAATTTTCTGCTGCAAGAAAGCTGCCTGGTGAACTCAAGACACAGGCCCACAGGAACAGCTGAAGACCTGTAGAGAGGAAAAATTACACGCCCGAAAGCAGAACACTCTGTCATCATAACTGACTGAAAGAGAGGAAAACAGGTCTACAGCACTCCTGACACACAGGCTTATAGGACAGTCTAGCCACTGTCAGAAATAGCAGAACAAAGTAACACTAGTAATAATCTGATGGCGAGAGGCAAGCGCAGGAACACAAGCAACAGAAACCAAGACTACATGGCATCATCGGAGCCCAATTCTCCCACCAAAGCAAACACGGAATATCCAAACACACCAGAAAAGCAAGATCTAGTTTCAAAATCATATTTGATCATGATGCTGGAGGACTTCAAGAAAGACATGAAGAACTCCCTTAGAGAACAAGTAGAAGCCTACAGAGAGGAATCACAAAAATGCCTGAAAGAATCGCAAAAATCCCTGAAAGAATTCCAGGAAAACATAAATAAACAAGTAGAAGCCCATAGAGAGGAGACAAAAACATCCCTAAAAGAATTCCAGGAAAACACAATCAAACAGTTGAAGGAATTAAAAATGGAAATAGAAGCAATCAAGAAAGAACACATGGAAACAACCCTGGATATAGAAAACCTAAAGAAGAGACAAGAAGCTATAGATACAAGCTTCACCAACAGAATACAAGAGATGGAAGAGAGAATCTCAGGAGCAAAAGATTCCATAGAAACCATCGACTCAACTGTCAAAGATAATGTAAAGCGGAAAAAGCTACTGGTCCAAAACATACAGGAAATCCAGGAATCAATGAGAAGATCAAACCTAAGGATAATAGGTATAGAAGAGAGAGAAGACTCCCAGCTCAAAGGACCAGTAAATATCTTCAACAAAATCATAGAAGAAAACTTCCCTAACCTAAAAAAAGAGATACCCATAGACATACAAGAAGCCTACAGAACTCCAAATAGATTGGACCAGAAAAGAAACACCTCCCGTCACATAATTGTCAAAACACCAAACGCACAAAATAAAGAAAGAATATTAAAAGCAGTAAGGGAAAAAGGTCAAGTAACATATAAAGGGAGACCTATCAGAATCACACCAGACTTCTCGCCAGAAACTATGAAGGCCAGAAGATCCTGGACTGATGTCATAAAGACCCTAAGAGAACACAAATGCCAGCCCAGGTTACTGTATCCTGCAAAACTCTCAATTAACATAGATGGAGAAACCAAGATATTCCATAACAAAACCAAATTTACACAATATCTTTCCACAAATCCAGCACTACAAAGGATAATAAATGGTAAAGCCCAATATAAGGAGGCAAGCTATACCCTAGAAGAAGCAAAAAACTAATCGTCTTGGCAACAAAACAAAGAGAATGAAAGCGCACAAACATAACCTCACATCCAAATATGAATATAAAGGGAAACAATAATCACTATTCCTTAATATCTCTCAATATCAATGGCCTCAACTCCCCAATAAAAAGACATAGATTAACAAACTGGATACGCAACGAGGACCCTGCATTCTGCTGCCTACAGGAAACACACCTCAGAGACAAAGACAGACACTACCTCAGAGTGAAAGGCTGGAAAACAACTTTCCAAGCAAATGGTCAGAAGAAGCAAGCTGGAGTAGCCATTCTAATATCAAATAAAATCAATTTCCAACTAAAAGTCATCAAAAAAGATAAGGAAGGACACTTCATATTCATCAAAGGAAAAATCCACCAAGATGAACTCTCAATCCTAAATACCTATGCCCCAAATACAAGGGCAACTACATAAGTAAAAGAAACTTTACTAAAGCTCAAAACACACATTGCACTTCACACAATAATAGTGGGAGTTTTCAACACCCCACTCTCATCAATGGACAGATCATGGAAACAGAAATTAAACAGTGATGTCGACAGACTAAGAGAAGTCATGAGCCAAATGGACTTAACGGATATTTATAGAACATTCTATCCTAAAGCAAAAGGATATACCTTCTTCTCAGCTCCTCATGGTACTTTCTCCAAAATTGACCATATAATTGGTCAAAAAACGGGCCTCAACAGGTACAGAAAGATAGAAATAATCCCATGCGTGCTATCGGACCACCACGGCCTAAAACTGGTCTTCAATAACAATAAGGGAAGAATGCCCTCATATACGTGGAAATTGAACAATGCTCTACTCAATGATAACCTTGTCAAGGAAGAAATAAAGAAAGAAATTAAAAATTTTTTAGAATTTAATGAAAATGAAGATACAACATACTCAAACTTATGGGACACAATGAAAGCTATGCTAAGAGGAAAACTCATAGCGCTGAGTGCCTGCAGAAAGAAACAGGAAAGAGCATATGTCAGCAGCTTGACAGCACACCTAAAAGCTCTAGAACAAAAAGAAGCAAAACACCCAGGAGGAGTAGAAGGCAGGAAATAATCAAACTCAGAGCTGAAATCAACCAAGTAGAAACAAAAAGGACCATAGAAAGAATCAACAGAACCAAAAGTTGGTTCTTTGAGAAAATCAACAAGATAGATAAACCCTTAGCCAGACTAACGAGAGGACACAGAGAGTGCGTCCAAATTAACAAAATCAGAAATGAAAGGGGAGACATAACTACAGATTCAGAGGAAATTCAAAAAATCATCAGATCTTACTATAAAAACCTATATTCAACAAAATTTGAAAATCTTCAGGAAATGGACAATTTCCTAGACAGATACCAGGTATCGAAGTTAAATCAGGAACAGATAAACCAGTTAAACAACCCCATAACTCCTAAGGAAATAGAAGCAGTCATTAAAGGTCTCCCAACCAAAAAGAGCCCAGGTCCAGATGGGTTTAGTGCAGAATTCTATCACCCTTCATAGAAGACCTCATACCAATATTATCCAAACAATTCCACAAAATTGAAACAGATGGAGCACTGCCGAATTCCTTCTACGAAGCCACAATTACTCTTATACCTAAACCACACAAAGACACAACAAAGAAAGAGAACTTCAGACCAATTTCCCTAATGAATATCGACGCAAAAATACTCAATAAAATTCTGGCAAACCGAATCCAAGAGCACATCAAAACAATCATCCACCATGATCAAGTAGGCTTCATCCCAGGCATGCAGGGATGGTTTAATATACGGAAAACCATCAACGTGATCCATTATATAAACAAACTGAAAGAACAGAACCACATGATCATTTCATTAGATGCTGAGAAAGCATTTGACAAAATTCAACACCCCTTCATGATAAAAATCCTGGAAAGAATATGAATTCAAGGCCCATACCTAAACATAGTAAAAGCCATATACAGCAAACCAGTTGCTAACATTAAACTAAATGGAGAGAAACTTGAAGCAATCCCACTAAAATCAGGGACTAGACAAGGCTGCCCATTCTCTCCCTACTTATTCAATATAGTTCTTGAAGTTCTAGCCAGAGCAATCAGACAACAAAAGGAGATCAAGGGGATACAGTTCGGAAAAAAAGAGGTCAAAATATCACTATTTGCAGATGACATGATAGTATATTTAAGTGTTCCCAAAAGTTCCACGAGAGAACTACTAAAGCTGATAAACAACTTCAGCAAAGTGGCTGGGTATAAAATTAACTCAAATAAATCAGTTGCCTTACTCTATACAAAAGAGAAACAAGCCGAAAAGAAATTAGGGAAACGACACCCTTCATAATAGACCCAAATAATATAAAGTACCTCGCTGTGACTTTAACCAAGCAAGTAAAAGATCTGTACAATAAGAACTTCAAGACACTGAGGAAAGAAATTGAAGAAGACCTCAGAAGATGGAAAGATCTCCCATGCTCATGGATTGGCAGGATTAATATAGTAAAAATGGCCATTTTACCAAAAGCAATCTACAGATTCAATGCAATCCCCATCAAAATACCAATCCAATTCTTCAAAGAGTTAGACAGAACAATTTGCAAATTCATCTGGAATAACAAAAAACCCAGGATAGCTAAAGCTATCCTCAACAATAAAAGGACTTCAGGGGGAATCACTATCCCTGAACTCAAGCAGTATTACAGAGCAATAGTGATAAAAACTGCATGGTATTGGTACAGAGACAGACAGATAGACCAATGGAATAGAATTGAAGACCCAGAAATGAACCCATACACCTATGGTCACTTGATTTTTGACAAAGGAGCCAAAACCATCCAATGGAAAAAAGATAGCATTTTCAGCAAATGGTGCTGGTTCAACTGGAGGTCAACATGTAGAAGAATGCAGATCGATCCATGCTTATCACCCTGTACAAAGCTTAAGTCCAAGTGGATCAAGGACCTCCACATCAAACCAGACACACTGAAACTAATAGAAGAAAAACTAGGGAAGCATCTGGAACACATGGGCACTGGAAAAAATTTCCTGAACAAAACACCAATGGCTTATGCTCTAAGATCAAGAATCGACAAATGGGATCTCATAAAACTGCAAAGCTTCTGTAAGGCAAAGGACACTGTGGTTAGGACAAAACGGCAACCAACAGATTGGGAAAAGATCTTTACCAATCCTACAACAGATAGAGGCCTTATATCCAAAATATACAAAGAACTCAAGAAGTTAGACCACAGGGAGACCAATAACCCTATTAAAAAATGGGGTTCAGAGCTAAACAAAGAATTCACAGCTGAGGAATGCTGAATGGCTGAGAAACACCTAAAGAAATGTTCAACATCTTTAGTCATAAGGGAAATGCAAATCAAAACAACCCTGAGATTTCACCTCACACCAGTGAGAATGTCTAAGATCAAAAACTCAGGTGACAGCAGATGCTGGCGAGGATGTGGAGAAAGAGGAACACTCCTCCATTGTTGGTGGGATTTCAGACTGGTAAAACCATTCTGGAAATCAGTCTGGAGGTTCCTCAGAAAATTGGACATTGAACTGCCTGAGGATCCAGCTATACCTCTCTTGGGCATATACCCAAAAGATGCCTCAACATATAAAAGAGACACGTGCTCTACTATGTTCATCGCAGCCTTATTTATAATAGCCAGAAAATGGAAAGAACCCAGATGCCCTTCAACAGAGGAATGGATACAGAAAATGTGGTACATCTACACAATGGAATATTACTCAGCTATCAAAAACAACGAGTTTATGAAATTCGTAGGCAAATGGTTGGAACTGGAAAATATCATCCTGAGTGAGCTAACCCAATCACAGAAAGAAATACATGGTATGCACTCATTGATAAGTGGCTATTAGCCCAAATGCTTGAATTACCCTAGATCCCTAGAACAAACGAAACTCAAGACGGATGATCAAAATGTGAATGCTTCACTCCTTCTTTAAATGAGGAAAAAGAATACCCTTGGCAGGGAAGGGAGAGGCAAAGATTAAAACAGAGACTGAAGGAACACCCATTCAGAGCCTGCCCCACATGTGGCCCATACATATACAGCCACCCAATTAGACAAGATGGATGAAGCAAAGAAGTGCAGACCGACAGGAGCCGGATGTAGATCGCTCCTGAGAGACACAGCCAGAATACAGCAAATACAGAGGCGAATGCCAGCAGCAAACCACTGAACTGAGAATAGGTCCCCTATTGAAGGAATCAGAGAAAGAACTGGAAGAGCTTGAAGGGGCTCAAGACCCCAAAAGTACAACAATGCCAAGCAACCAGAGCTTCCAGGGACTAAGCCACTACCTAAAGACTATACATGGACTGACCCTGGACTCTGACCCCATAGGTAGCAATGTATATCCTAGTAAGAGCACCAGTGGAAGGGGAAGCCCTGGGTCCTGCTAAGACTGAACCCCCAGTGAACTAGTCTATGGGGGGAGGGCGGCAATGGGGGGAGGTTTGGGAGGGGAACACCCATAAGGAAGGGGAGGGGGGAGGGGGATATTTGCCCGGAAACCGGGAAAGGGAATAACACTCGAAATGTATATAAGAAATACTCAAGTTATTTAAAAAAAATTACTGGTTGGTTAATCACTTTTTCAAAATTATAGTTAGTAATGATTTTATAAGATCAACAGTTTCTAAATCTCATATATTTCACTAATGCATTTTGACATATATAAAAATGACTCTTAGCCTTATAAGGGATCAATACATAATCAATTTGATTCAAATATTGAGTTGCAAAATGTAAAAAGACTAATGTAAGCTATAACTCAGGCAAGAACCATGGGTCCACTCCAATGGGTGAAATTGACTTTACCATTCATTTAGAAGAGAAAAGTTCCATGTGTCCCCATATTTCTAATTTTTACATGTCTAATATATGGAAAATAAATCATATAAAATAAGTACATAATTTCAAAGCTGGCAAAAGGATCAAGTGCTCTCACATAAGTAATTTGTTTTCTTAGTTACTCACTCTTCTTTCCTGCCCCTTCCACTGGTCTTCTTCATCCACCATGTAGTAAAGCCTCTACCACAAGCCCACTCCCAGCTGTGTCTAGAGACTTGCATGATAATTGTATGTCCTTACGAAGGATGCCTTTAATATTTCCAGTCAGAGCTTCCAGATTTATGAGGATTGTATTAAGCATACTTTCAAAATTTTAATCAAATAATTTCTTAATACATATTCTAATCAAAAATAAAGTTACAAGATAATACATTGTGCCAGACATTGTAGACTATTTGGAGGAGAGTACTCAAGGCAGAGTCTTCTACTGCAGTGTAGAGCTGGCAACTGAGAGTTGAAGAGGAACGGAGTGGCACTTACATTATAAATAATAAGATACAATTAAGATAAAATAAAAGATAAAAATAAGGCTATACAGAACTGTCATGGTTATTGCTATGTATTACACCAATATCCAGTTCAGTTTTCTGTTTTCTTAGGTAATTCTATTACCTGAATTTAAAAATGTCTCACCTATCTCAATATTTTTTTTCTGAAAACACAAGTCACTCTCAACGTCACAATGTTGTCCTTTCTCAATAACCCCCTGAAGCTAGTTTTACATATATTTCTTGTCCAGGGCACTGGCTACTAATGAGGTCCCTTTGAGATGGTGAGTTCCAGAAGAAATAAGACATACTTAAAAAATATTACACCTCGGATCCAACTTCATTTTAGCTGTGATATCAATGCTTAGCAATGTACTTCCAATTCCCTTTTCACCTCTCATTCTGTCAACATCCCCTCCACTTTCACAAAGGGAGAAGGCAAACTGTATAACAGATATGTAATTATACAGAAGCAAATGTTTTTTCAGTAGATCACAATTCTCAGATTCTCAGGTGGCCATCACTTTGCTATCTTGTCACTTGGAATTTTTGGTTAACAAAACTTTTACTGCAGCAGAATGTAGCAGTGATCTATAAATTTCCCATAAACTCTTCTGTTCTCCACATCTCTATCTTGGTGACCTCTCTGATTAACATGTGAATTCTCCTCCCTTTACCTCCCAGAACACATCACCGTCAATAGGAAAAACTCCCTCATTCAATGAAACTTACTTTCTTTGATGACACTTCTTGTAGTTTCCTTAAAAAGAACCCATTTTATTATAACTCTTACCTGCTGCTTTGTGCTTGTTCTTCATATTCCTGATGAAATTTGGTGGATTTCACCTGATTCCTCTCTAACTGTCAGTGGCTAACGCTCCACTGAAGTAGAAGAGTCTGCTTCAAAAACTCTCCTCCAAGTACTATACAACGCTTGGTACAAGGTTTGCACACACTAAGTACTAAACTATTTGCTAATGAAAAACATTATAACCATGAAAGATGAAAGTACAGACTTCAATGCATAAAGCTAGAGTAATGGAAATTATTATTAGATTCTTTCCAGGTATAGATGGGATTAAATATTTTGTGAAAACACATCACAGTATGAGGACTTCTATAGAACTTTTAATAATAAGGATTATCACTAGATCCCAAGGTCTGCATCTGTGACATTACATAATGCACATGGCATTCTGAGTGACAGGATGTCAAAAGGAGCAGCTTTAGTTTCAATAGTTCACAATGAACAGAACTTGGTTCTTTATTTTTATTATTGTTCTCTTATACCATACATCCTGACGGCAGTTCCCCCTTCTCCCTCTACTTCCATTCAAGCTCTTCCAACCTCCTCTGCTTCCCATCAGAAAACAACAGACCTCTCAGGAAAGCAAACACGTCATATAAAGTTGCAATAAGACTAGGCACTCCTCATCTTAAGGCCTAATATGGTAAACCAGTAAGACAAAAATGTTTCAGAAGTAGGCAAAATAGTCAGAGACAATGCTTGCTTCCAGTGTTGGGAATCCCAAAAACAATATCAAGCTATACATCCATATCATGTATTCATAGGGTCTTAGTCAGACCCATGCAGGCTCCCAGATTGTTGCCAAACTGGCTCTTGGAACGATCACAAACACACTGTTCCTGTTCAGATAGGCAGAGTAATTCACCTGTTCATTGACTCCCAAAAAGCTAGAGGTAAGATAAATATCAAACTTTACCTCATGACCTCTTTGTGAAGTAGAAAGGAGAGTTGGTACTGCTTGTAAGAGGAATGTGGAGTAATGAAAATTGGGAGGCTGAATGTGGGCTGTGGCTGCTACAAGAAGAACTGCTCACATGGCCAAACACGCACAGATACCAGGAAGTCTTTGTTCAGACACCAGTGAAACCTGTCTGTGTTCCTTTCTGCAACTGGGCTTTCAGAACCCAGAGCCATGAGGCCATAACCAAATGAGAAAGCAAGGAAATATGAGGAAGACTCTAGCCCTTGGGGCATTGTAACTTGTGATCTCCACTTTAAAAGGTCTGCTTTTAAACATTTATTAAATCATGTCCTCACATTCTATGAAGAAAAAGGTTGTGACTATGAATGAAGGAACACACGTGATGTTCTATGTGTTCTATTGTGACATACTTAAAATGCATCACACTTGCTGATAGCTATTCTTGTTTTAAGAATCTCATTGTTTTGTTTTTTTGTTGTTGTTGTTGCTTTTTTACTACTGAGGAACCATCTGTAATTAGAGCTAAACTATTTTTAACTCTAGAGGTCTTTTTTCTAGTAACATATGGACTCTAGGTATATCTGCTCTGTCAGTTTTCTCTAAATTTGTTTTGACAGAAAGTAACAGAGCATGTATACACATCTGAATATTCCCACTGAAAAGTCTACATTATGGAGAGAAAAAAGTCATATGAAAAACTGGGAGAGGCAGAAGGTAATAGGAAGTGAAAACAATATCTATTTTAACTTTCATCTATTAAGAGTAATTAATTAAAATGCAATTGAGTAGATACTGATGAGGGCAGATGCTATGCAATTAAAGCACAAACTGTAGCAGTTTGGAAGCAGAGCATGCCAGGTGCTAAGCAGCAGGGACATAGAATGAAGCATTAATATCAGGCTTTAGTATGATCTCAAGTCAGTTCATTTTCTTATAACATAAGTGAATTGAGGATCTTTCCACCAGATTCTCTCTGTAATTTATATTGTAGATAACCATCTAGTGTCATTTTCTTTTTAGGAAATGCCACTGCATGTTTCCTTAGTTACTGGACATTATGTCTGAAAATAATATATTGTTCTGGATTCTCTGTTCTGGCTCATGAACAGTCTCTGTTTCTATGAGGAAAAATATTGCACATGTTTAAAGCAATATTCATTATGTTTGGGAAGCACATCAACAGATGTAGTGAGCATAAACAGATTGTATTTTAAACCTACAGGATGGAATCAGTCAATGACCCGTGAATTCACTTTACCACTAAGAGCATAGAAGCTCATAACTGTCCTAATTTTTGACTTATGTGATTAGCTGGGATGCTAGCACCTGTGTCTGCTCCTGATAGAGTTCTATGAAACTGTCACTTTTCACCTCTACCATGCTTAATTTTTCCCTCAATACATACCCTGCTGGTTGCTCATGTCACAAATATCAACTCAAACACATACCAGAGTTGCTAAGAAAAGTATATGACCAGATCATTTCAAAGTCAAACAATCTTTGTACATATTTTCTTGAAAGATGTATCTGTGAACCCCATGGAAAGCCTAGCATCAACATCTCTGGGCAAACTTGTCCCTTTACTTGTGATCTCAACAATTGGATAATATCTTCCTGTCTCACACTTCCTTTAACCCTGAACATCTGAGTTTGACTTGGCTTGAAATCTTTCTCTTTTCTCTGATTTTGACATTTGTTTTCTTTCCCTTATGCTCTCAGGAGTGGCTGGAATCTTTTCAGAAAATATTTATCCTGGATAAGCTGCATTTGAAATGAATGTCAAGTCCTGGCATCACTGAAACTAGAGGAAGCAACATGATAACACCCAAGCTGTACACGATATTTTCAAATAACTAATGCTTGCTGGTTATTGAACTTAGATATGTGAGAGATGAACTTGGTTTTTTTTGGACAAAAAAGCAAAAGCCAAATTAAAATCTTTATTCTTGAAAATCGTATTTTCTTAGCAAAGGCAGACAGAAAACTGCATAAATTAATGAAAATGCGGAGATGCATTATGAAGAAATGATATACAGGGCAAGAAAGTAGAATGAAGGCTTCTTTCAGGAGATGGCACATGAATAAACTGAAGGAGAAAGGAGAAAATACTGATATTTGGATTGTGTTATTTAAAAGGAAGGTTTTATTCATGTTAAAAGTCTAGGAAAGATCAGGATTGCAAGGTCCATACCTAAACATAGTAAAAACAATCTACAGCATACCAGTAGCCAACATCAAACTTAATGGAGAGAAACTTGAAGCAATTGCACTAAAATCAGAGACTAGACAAGGCTGCACACTCTCTCCTTAATTATTCAATATAGTAATTGAAGCCCTAGCCAGAGAAATCAGACTACAAAAAGAAGTCAAAGAGATACAAATTGGAAAGGAAGGAGTCAAAATATCACTATTTGAAGATGATATGATAGTAGACTGAAGTGACCGCAAATTCCACCAGAGACCTTCCAAACCTGACAACTTTGGCAAAGTGGCTGCATATAAAATTAACACAAACAAATCAGTAGCCTTCCTCTACACAAAAGATAAACATGCTGAGAAGAAATTAGGGAAATGACACCCTTCATAATAGTCCCAAATAATATAAAATACCTCATTGTGACTTTAATGAAACAAGTGAAAAATCTATATGATAAGAACTTCAAGTATCTGAAGAAAGAAATCGAAGAACATCTCAGAAGATGGAAAGACATCTCATGCTCATGGATTAGCGGGATTAATATAGTAAAACTGGTCATTATGCCAAAAGCAATCTACAGATTCAATGAAATCCCCATCAAAATTCCAACTCAATTCTTCATAGAGCTAAACAGGGCATGCTGAAAGGGACCAGATATAGATCTCTTCTGAGAGATATATCCAGAGCATCCCATAACAGAGGTCAATGGTAGCAGCAAAACACTGAACTGAGAACAGGACCCCCTTTGGGGGAATTAGTGGCAGGATTGAAAGAGCTGAAGGGGCTTGCAACTCAATAAGAACAATAATGCCAACCAACCAGAGCTTCCATGGCCTAAACCAGTACCAAAAGACTACACATGGACTGACCCAGGGCTCCTATTGCATATTTAGCAGAGAATAACCTTGATGGGGCACCAGTGGAAGGGAAAGTCCTTGATCCTACCAAGATTGGACCCCCGGTGCAGATGAATATGGGTGGGCAGTAAGGGGATGTGTGGGGGGAATGCTTACATGGGGGAGGGGAGGTGATGGGTGCTTATGGACAGGAAACTGGAAAAGAAAATAACATTTGAAGTGGAAATAAAGAAATATATCTAATAAAAATAAAGTATAAAAAAGAAAGAAGGAACTATTTGCAAATTCATTTGGAATAACAAAATTCCCAGGGTAACAAAAACTATCCTCAATGATAAAAGAACTTCTGGGGAAAATCACCATCCCTGACCTCAAGCAGTATTACAGAGGAATAATAATTAAAAACTGTATGGTATTGGTACAGAGACTTGTAATTAGATCAGTGAAATAGAGTTGAACACCCAGAAATGATCCCTCACACTTACGGTCACTTGATCTTGGACAAAGGAGCTAAAACCATCCAGTGGGAGAAAAAAGATAGCATTTTCAACAAATGGTACTGTTTCTACTGGCAATTAGCATATAGAAGGATGCAAATTGATCCATTCTCATCACCATGTAGCATGCTCAAGTCCTAGTGGATCAAACACCTCCACATTAAATCAGATACACTCAAACTAATAGAAGAAATAGTGGAGAAGAGTCTCTAACACATGGATGCTGAGGAAAATTTCCTTATGAAAACACCAATGGCTTATGCTCTAAGATCAAGAATTTTATGGGACCTCATAAAATTGCAAAGCTTCTGTGAGGCAAAGGACACTGTGTATAGGACAAAATGGCAACCAACAGATTGGGAAAAGATCTTTACCAATCCCACATCAGATAGGGGCCTAATACCCAATATGCACAAAGAACTCAAGAACGTATATTCCAGTGAATCAAATAACCCTATAAAAATAGGGTATGGAGATAAACAAAGAATTCTCAACTGAGGAATATCGATTGGCTGAGAAGCACCTAAAGAAATGTTCAACATCCATAGTAATAAGGGAAATGCAAATCAAAACAACTCTGACATTCCACCTCACACCAGTCAAAATGGCTAAGATCAATAACTCATTTGACAACAGATGCTGGCATGGGTGTGGAGAAAGAGTAGGCTCCTCCATTGTTGGTGATGTTGCAAGCTGCCACAACCACTTGCTAAATCAGTATGAAGGTTCCTCAAATAATTAGACATAGCTCTACCTAAGCACCTAGCTATACCACTCCTGAGCATATACCCAAATAATGCTACCATATATAACAAGGACACAAGCTCCACTATGTTCATAGCAGCCTTATTTATAATAAACAGAATCTGGAATGAGCCCAGATTTCCCTCAACAGAGGAATAGATACAGATAATGTGGTACATTTAAACAATGAAGTACTATTTAGCTATTAAAAACAATGATTTCAAGAAATTCACAGGCAAATGGATAGAACTAGAAAATACTATCCTGAATGAGGTAACACAATTACAAAAAAAAAAAAATCATGGTATGCACTCACTGGTAAATGGATATTAGACCAAAAGCTCAAATTACACAAGATACAATCCACATACCACATGAAGCTCAAGAAGAAGGAAGAAGGATGACCAACATGCGGATGCTTCAGCCCTTAGAAGGGGTAACAAAAATATTAATATCAGGAAATGCAGAGACAAAGTCTGGAGCAGAGACTGAAGGAACGGCCATTCAGAGACTGCCCTATCTGGGGATCCAGCCCATACACATACAGCCACCAAACCCGGACAATATTCCTGATGCCAAGAAGTGAATGCTGTCAGGAGCCTGACATAGGTGTCTCCTAAGAAGCTCTGTCAGAGCATGACAAATACAGAGGCGAACACTCATAGCCAATTGTTGAACTGGGAACGTGGTTACCAATGAAGGAATTAGAGAAAGGACTGAAGGAGCTGAATAATCTTGTCACCCCATAAGAACAACAATACCAATCAACCAGAATTCCCAGGGACTAAATCACCATCCAAAGTGTACACCTGGACAGACCCATGGCTCCAGCTGCATATGTAGCAAAGGACGGTCTTGTTGGTCACCAATGGGAGGAGAGGTCTTGGTCCTGCCAAGGCTCGATCCCCCAGTGTAAGCAAATGTCACGGAGAGGAAGTGGGAAGGGGGAGTTGATGGGTGGGGGAGCACCATGATAGAAGAAGAGGGGATGGGATATTGGATTTATGGACGGGAAACTGAGTAACGATAACATTTGAAATTTAAACAATAAAATATTCCCCCAAAACAGGATGTTTATGGAACACATACAAAAATAAAATAAATCTGTTCAAAATTTTTTAAAAGGAAGGTTTTTTAGATCACCATTGAGAAGAAATAATGACATGGATCAGCTCTGTCAGGTCTATTTAAGTCTTTTGGGTGCAAAGAATATGCAAGGTACAATAGCCTCTATAGGATATTAATTAAGGGGCCACAGAGGAAGAGTGGAAGCCAGAGTGTGAAGTAGAGTTAAACTTAACTCTTTTACAACTGTCTTGTTAGATCTGAAATGATTTCTGTAGGATCCTGATTAAAAGACTGGTGGTCAATCTGGGGGAATATTAAGAGATGATGTAATCCTCAAGCTGAGGCACCAACGGACTAAGCAGTTCACTCAGAACAATGCACAGGATATGTTAAGACTCATCCTCTCCTCTCATTCTGCTTCTTCCGCATTTTGAGTTGAGCATACTTGTAAAGCAAGATCAGTGAAAACATGATGATTTCTTTACAGTTAACAATACAGTAGCTTCTTCATTGTCATAATGCAGGTTGATATAAGTACACTCTGTAGCATCGGAGGTAGGTTCTCTCAGAGACACAAATACTAACTTCTATGTGATCATTCTCTGAAAGCACAGCTTCTGAGTAGTGCTGTAGTGAAGAATAAAAGTTTAGCATATGAACCCAGAGAGAGGTGTGACCCATATCTAAACCATTCAGGTGTAACTCTAGGTACAAAAGAGCTTTTTCATTGTAATTCTGATATATTTGTGTGTGTGCAGAATTATATATTCATGTGCATAGACACGAGCTCATAGATAACACATTCCCAGCATCAGCAAAACACAAAAGTGACACAAATAGATAGTTGATTATATTTGTTACAATTAGATCATTTGATTGATTGATATATTTTGGTTTAGAAAAAAACTCAGAGATTTTCATTCAAACACACAACACACACACACACATACACACACACACACAATCACGATATCTAATATTTTTTCCAATCGTGTCAGAAAAGTTATGTCTTGGAAGAAATGGACATTTCATCTTCACTTACTACGTGGGTAGGGAGTTAATAATCAGATTTCTAGGACACTACATCTAAAGGGTGGAAGAATTTGTTTATAGCAGATATTTCTGCTCTTGATTGAAGAGCATGTGGAGGTTTCCCAATCATTTCCTCACCTTCCTGGCTCAATATAAAAAAGATGTTACTCTATATCTGAAAAAAGAACAGAAAGAGACAAAAAACACAACTATGAAGCAGTTTTCTAATACATTTCAAAATACTCATTCAATGAAAAACTGAGGAAAACCAAAGTTTTCATTTATGGATATGATTTTGAATGTGTTCTTTGAGTTTGTTTTCAGTTTATGAAACCCATATATGATTCACAGTTAGAGTCAAGACATGAAATCCAGGCCACTGCATATGTTGACACACAGTCAGGAGGATCGGATTCCTCTTTGCAGCCTCAGCCCCATTTACCTTCAGCTGAACATCTCATCATCCTAGGACCTTATCCTTCCGGAACTCATCTTCTCTGCACTAAAGTTCTCGAAATGAACACACTGTAAAAATAGACTACAATGTGTACCTTGACACAGCTCATGAAATCCACTGTTCATTTGCAAGATGTGATCCTTTCATTATTTCCAATTTCCCAGATCACAATATACAAAAATAATTTTAAAAGATGTTGTCAATTTTTTTGTCTGTTTTTAGGTTACTAGCCTTTATTTTCACATTGAAATGATGATTTCAAAATGAGTACTCAAATGAGTTATGGTAATAACTTCATCCCAAATATCCTAAAAGTTTACCAAAATAAAAGGCTATGTTTATGGAGGACTTATCAAATAAAAAAAAATTCAGCCTTTTTCCCCCTGTGTTTTATTTATTTTCTCTTTCCTACCAACACCCTCTTGTCACCATGTGCAAGACTCTAGATGACCATGGCCCCTGTTCACATGTAACATCCAAAGTAAGACACCTTTTGTTTCAGTGCCCACTGTCCTCTTTTCATACATACCAGCTTGTGTTCTGTGAAAAATTATTAGCCGTGGATAAGACACCTACTCTTCCAATAACTACTGCTTTCTCTCCACATGCACCAGGCCCTGCTCTGCTGAGTTCTGTTCTGTCCACACCCTCACTATCCTTAAACAGACACTCCCTGTTCCAATGATCACTGACCCTCTCCACAGACACTGTTTCTACCTGGTGTAGTTACCTTCTGGTGTTCATAGGCAGACATCTTTACTCCCACTACTTGATTGGTTTGTTCAACATGTGGTCACAGACTCTTGTTTTAATTATGCAGAATGACAACTAAAACCTGACAATAAGTTGTAGTGAGAATGAGCCTGGAGTTTATAAAAGCATGGGAGAAAAGTAGGAGAAAAGGCTTGTAGTTTACATTAATGATTAACGGGTTTTGTCTTGTTCCATTTGGTCCTTCTGGGATCCAGAGGCTGTGACCTCCTGAAAGTTTTCAGGGTACACCTGCTTCTCTATAGTAGGCAGTGGAAACTTCTCATGTTTAAAAATACTAAATGATTTGTCCCTCACTGTTTTCGTATATTAAAAAACCATGTGTATTTGCTAAAATTTCATATATGTATGTATATATACATGTACATGTATATATACATATATACATATACATATATACATATACATATATACATATACATATATATGTACATTTATACATATATACATATATACATATATACATATATATGATGTCTATAAAGATTTATTAGGCATGTTTCTTCCTAATTTTGTTTGAAATATACTGACTTCGATACTTCATTATCTATGTTACATATTTGATTTATATTCTGCCAGCCTTTATAAACATATTCTTAATATAAAAGTTCTCATCAATGACATGAGTTTCCTGCATGTTCCTCTCACCTAAGAGCCTCTGACTCCTTAGGACGAATAGTCATTACAAACTATCACCTTTTCCAGTAAAATAATTCTCTTTTTGTGGTGGAATCTAAGTTACACATTCAAATGTCCAAAAGTAAACGACATTTCCTATCTTGCTGCAATGTCCTATGCCTAATCTATATTTTCTACATAAAAATATGAAATTAAAGACTACAAGTTAAGTGTATGATTTGCTCTCACTATTATTTGGATTCATGATATCTGTATTTTAGCAGAATGAAGAAATCACTTTTCTACAGAGGAATTCTGTGTCCTTGTGACACAATTTTATCAACATAGCTTCATTTTTGTCTTTATTCTATAATTCATATAAAGAAGAGTAATCATTCAGGTACACTTAGAATTAAGCTTTTGAAGTTGCCTAAAATTTAACAATTTATCAGTTTCTTTGATGAATATTTGCTATCCATTTTAGAAATTTATTAATGTGAGTTAATTAGTCTCTTTTTGAGGAATGGCTGTGCTATGTTGGAACCATAATGAATAAAGTCTCACCATCTGAGTGTAACAGTTACTCTGAGTATATAGTTCCATTTTCTTCAGCAGATGGCTGAGTTATAGCATAGATAACTCCAGTGAGACTGAAACTCTCTAGAAATGACATCATCCTCCTACTGGGCTGTGCAAATATCCTTGGATGGCACATAAATGCACAACAGATTCTAAGTCCCAATAAAACTTTTTCTATAAGGAAAATCAACAGATGACAAACTTAGGCAGCATGTTCAAATGGATCACCACTTCCCTTCATCACCTATAACTTTGGAAGTCAACGTTTTCTTGCTTTAATTTAGCCATGCAAATAGATGCTTTGTTTTACACTGACAATTGATAACATTGATATGGAATCAATATCATTGCCCACTCACATAGTTTCCATCCAAAGTGTAATTTCAATCTTGTTTTTAATTCTTAATGTGTTGCTTACTTATGATTATTACATTTTAGGAAAAAGTAAAGTTTTATTTGAGTGGATGTGATAAGAATTTCTTCCATCCTTACTTAGCTATTGATTTTGATATCATTAAAATGCATTAACATTTTAATTTTTTTCAGAATGATAATCTAATTATATTATTTACTCTTCTCTTTCCTCCATCAATCTTATTTAGCACTTCTTAAAACAAATTATCTTAGACTGTCTGCTGTCTTTTTATTAAATTCATGAATACCAGTGATTATTGAGAGATTCTATAATGATTTTTCTATAATTTTATAGGTTTGCTTATAGATATCAACATAATTTTATATTCAGTATTCAGTAAGAATGGACTTCCATCCTCACATTTGATTTGGAGGCCAACAAATTTTTTTCTCTAATGTGTCTTTCATGAGTCAATAATGCAAATAACGAATTAAAGAAATTCTATTTATTCTCAAAATGTTGATATGTCTTTAAAATCCAGAATCAATGTTGTATTTTGCTGAAAGTTTTCTTTAAGTTTACCAAATAGCAATTGGGTGGGAATGATGAAATTTGATCTACAACTTAAGTGTCTAGTCTCTACAGCCCATGACCATAAGCTTTTATGTGTTTAATAAGAAATTTATACGTATCTAAAACACATTCATGTGTTTCTGCCCATTAAATCACCAAACGGGTACAAAGAGATGACTCTTGGCTCAGTATATAAAATGATTTTCATCTTATTGGGAAATGAAGATGAAATTATTGGGAATGAAGTCTGAGTTAGAGTCTTTCTATGAGACTCTTAGAATGCAGATGTGCTTAATACCCTTTAAGAGCTTCTGAGATGAGCAAACACTGTAAAGACATGTGCCGATTCCTTTCCTCTCATGAGGTAAATCAATATACAGCTATTAGAAAGAAGACAAGATCCTTCATGACTCACTAGAACAGATTTGGTAAGGCATTAAAACCCTTCAGTTTCACACTATATACCAGTATACCCAGCATTTCCTGTACTGGCACTGTGACCTATAACTTAGTAATTTCCAAGTTACAGTGATAAAACTCACTGACACAAACAGTTTAAAGGATAAAGGTTTATATTGGCTCACTGTTGCAGGGTATTGAGATCCATCATGGGAGGTAATTCCTGGCAGCAGGTACTGGAGGCATTACATAAAATGTCAGTTAGAAAAGAGAAAGGACAGGTGGATTCATCTTGTTTCTCCTTTCAATCAGTTTACTACCCTGGTCTCATGGGAAGGTGGTACAGACAGTGAGTGCAATGTTTTCTCACCTCACTATCCTAATCTAAGGCATCCTTTCCAGGTGTGTTTCAGCGATGCTATCTCCTGCCAAGTTGACCTGATTAACAGTACCAAATTCTTTATGATATCTGATTACAATCAGCAAGTCAGTGGCTGAGGCTGACAAAAATGAGGAACTTTCAAGATAATACTTTCAAGAATTATTCCTGTTTATTGAGGAAAACACTGGCCCTTATATTAATGCCCATTGTTTCCAGTTGAGATAATTACATTCACAACATATATAAGGTTGGCCAGCACATTTAACTTATATATTTATTCCGCCCATAGGTAAAATTACCATATATTCATAGAATATTGCTTTCAATGAAGTAGGTAATATATTTTTCCCAATTAAGATTATTTTAGGAATTATATATATATTGTCCATAGAAGGTGGTAATGCCTTTAAGCACACCATATGGGAGGCAGAGATAGGCGGATCTCTGTGTTTGAGGCCAGCCTGGTATATAGTGTAAGATCCAGAACAGCCAGGGAAACCCAGAGAAAACACTGCCTCAAAAATTAAAAGAAAAATATATATATTATTATTTATAGTAGAGTAGTGACATGAATAGACATGGTATCATGGGAGGGGGAATCTCATGTTATCCCTATAACACCTACTAAAAGAGGTATAATTAGTTTTCCCAAGAATAGTTAGCAGTTGTTCATTAAAATTTATAAATGTTACTCTTACTTTAAGAGTTAGAAATAAAAAACATGGTTTATAGTTAGTTTTTATATTAACATATCAACTAGAATGACAATTTATGCAGCATCATTTATGCAAGCTTTAGAAAATTCTCAACTGCAAAAAGAACAATCTAAAAACAAGTGATCAATTATATGTTCTAATGTTTGAGTAATTTCTTCCACGTATTCATCCTCAAATGCCATACGTGTAAAAACTTAATATTGGTATAAAGGTTGAGTATCTGTGTCCTCATGAAAAACTGATTTTATGATCTTTATAGCAGAATTACTAAGAAGGACTCTGTAGCTTAATTTCTTTATGTTAATAAAGTAAGCTCTGGAATAAAAATAGCTTCATATAGGAATATTCCATAATATCATCCTTTTGTCACTAACAATAATTCTTGCTGGGGTTTAATAAACTCTGTGCTTGTAACAATGTTACTTTTCTTGCTTTCAGTGGTGTTGGTACCAGTGTCTTTTTTATTTCATTTATTATTATTATTATTATTATTATTATTGGAAATAGGTTCTTATGTGCTACTATCTGGATTCCATTTCCCGATAAGATAAGAATGATCTTCAATTCATATTCCTCTGCTTCTGTAGTTGAAGTGTTGGGATTTAAGATGTACACTAGCATACCAGACAAGGATAATTTGTAGCACTTTGTCCTCCTTTTGTTGTCTAAGTGTTCTGGCTAGGACTTCAATTACCATATTGAATACATAGTGAGAGAGTAGGAAGCCTTGTCTAGTCCCTGATTTAGTGGGATTGCTTCAAATTTCTCTCCATTTAGTTTGATGTTTGCTACTGGTTTGATGTATATTGCTTTTACTATGTTTAGGTATGGGTCTTGACTACTTGATCTTTCCAAGACTTTTAACATGAAGGGGTGTTGAATTTTGTCAAATTTTCTCAGTGTATAATGAAAAGATTGTGTTGTGTTTTTTTCCCATTGAGTTTGATTATGTAGTGGATTATGTTGATGGATTTCCTTATAGTATAATCCCTGCATCCTTGGGATAAAGTGTACTTGATCATGATGGATGACCATTTTGATGTGTTCTTGGATTTGGTTTCTGAGAATTTCATTGAGTATTTTTGCTTCAATTTTCATAAGAGAAATTGGTCTGAAGTTCTCTTTGAGTATTTGTGTGGTTTAGGTATAAGCATAATTGTGATTTCATAAAACGAATTGGAGAGTGTTCTTCTTTCTTTTTGTGGAACCATTTGAAGAGTATTGATATTATGTATTCTTTGAAGGTCTGTTAGAATTCACCAGTAAACACATCTGGCCCTTGGCTTTTTATGATTGGGAGGTTTTAATAACTGCTTCTATTCCTTTTGGGATTATAGGACTGTTTAGACAATTTACCTGATCCTGATTTAACTCTAGTACTTGGTATCTATCTATAAAATTGTCCATTTCATCCAGACTTTCAAGTTTTGTTGATTATAGACCTTTGTAGTAGGACCCGTGATTTTTGGATTTCCTCAGTTTCTGTTATGTCTCCCTTTTCATTTCTAATTTTGTGAATTTGGATATTGTCTCTGTGGCCTCTGGTTAGTCTTGCTAAGGGATTATCTATCTTGCTGATTTTTTCTCAAAGAAACAGCTCCTGGTTTTGTTGATTCTTTATATAGTTCTTTTTGTTTCTACTTGGTTGATTTCAGTCAGTCCTAAGTTTACTTATTTGCAGTCTCCTCTTCTTGGGTATATTTGATTCTTTAGCTTCTAGAGATTTTGGAGTGGCCATATTGCAAAAAGCAATCTACAAATTAAATGCAAATCTTAATAAAAATTCAACTCAATTCTTCATAGAGTTAGAAAGAGCAATTTGCAAATTTATTTGGAATAACAAAAATCACAGGACAATGAATACTATTCTCAACAATAAGAGAAATTCTAAGTGAGTCATCATCCCTGACCTCAAGCTGTATTACAGAGCAATGATGATAAAAACTGCATGGAATTGGTACAGAGACAGACAACTAGATCAACGGAATAGAATTGAAGACCCAGAAATGAAGCCATACACCTATGGTCACATGATCTTTGATGAAGGAGCTAAAACCATCCACTGGAAAAAAGGAAGCATTTTCAACAAATGACCCTGGTTCAACTGGCAGTCAGCATGTCAAAGAATGCAAATTTATCCATTTTTTTTTAATTTTTTTATTAACTTGAGTATTTCTTATATACAATTCGAGTGTTATTCCCTTTCCCGGTTTCCGGGCAAACATCACCCTCCCCCTCCCCTTCCTTATGGGTGTTCCCCTCCCCACCCTCCCCCAATTGCCGCCTTCCCCCCAACAGTCTAGTTCACTGGAGGTTCAGTCTTAGCAGGACCCAGGGCTTCCCCTTCCACTGGTGCTCTTACTAGGATATTCATTGCTACCTATGAGGTCAGAGTCCAAGGTCAGTCCATGTATAGTCGTTAGGTAGTGGCTTAGTCCCTGGAAGCTCTGGTTGCTTGGTATTGTTGTACATATGGGGTCTCGAGCCCCTTCAAGCTCTTCCAGTTCTTTCTCTGATTCCTTCAACGGGGGTCCTATTCTCAGTTCAGTGGTTTGGCTGCTGGCATTCGCCTCTCTATTTGCTGTATTCTGGCTGTGTCTCTCAGGAGCGATCTACATCCGGCTCCTGTCGGTCTGCACTTCTTTGCTTCATCCATCTTGTCTAATTGGGTGGCTGTATATGTATGGGCCACATGTGGGGCAGGCTCTGAATGGGTGTTCCTTCAGTCTCTGTTTTAATCTTTGCCTCTCTATTCCCTGCCAAGGGTATTCTTGTTCCCCTTTTAAAGAAGGAGTGAAGCATTCACATTTTGATCATCCGTCTTGAGTTTCATTTGTTCTAGGCATCTAGGGTAATTCAAGCGTTTGGGCTAATAGCCACTTATCAATGAGTGCATACCATGTGTGTCTTTCTGTGATTGCGTTAGCTCACTCAGGATGATATTTTCCAGTTCCAACCCTTTGCCTACGAATTTCATAAAGTCATTGTTTTTGATAGCTGAGTAATATTCCATTGTGTAGATGTACCACATTTTCTGTATCCATTCCTCTGTTGAAGGGCATCTGGGTTCTTTCCAGCTTCTGGCTATTATAAGTAAGGCTGCGATGAACATGGTGGAGCACGTGTCTTTTTTATATGTTGGGGTATCTTTTGGGTATATGCCCAAGAGAGGTATAGCTGGATCCTCAAGCAGTTCAAATTTATCCATTCTTATCTCCATGTAAAAAGCTCAAGTCCAAGTGGACCAAGGACTTCCACATAAAACCACATACACTGAATCAAATAGAAGAGATAGTTAAAGACCCTTGAACACACGGGCCTAGTGGAAAATTACCTGAACAGAACACTAATAGCTTATGATCTAAGATCAATAAATGATAAATGGTAGCTCATAAAACTGCAAAGCTTCTGTAATGCAAAGGATACTGTCTTTGGGCAAACCAGCAACCAACAGATTGGGAAAGGATCTTTACCAATCCTACATTAGATAGAGGGCTAATATCCAACATATACAAAAACTCAAGAAGTTAGACTCCAGAGAACCAAATAACCCTATTAAAAATCGGGTGCAGAGCTAAGGAAAGAATTCTCAGCAATATCTGCAATATCAGCAATATTCTCAGCAATATCAAATGGCTGAGAAGTAACTAAAGAAATGTTCAACATCCTTAGTCCTCAGGGAAATGCAAATCAAAACAGCCCTAATATTCCACCTCAAGCACTCAGAATGGCTAAGATTAAAAGCTCAGATGACAACAGATGCTAATGATGATGTGAAGAAATAGGAACACTCCTCCATTATTAGTGTGATTGCAAGCTGGTACAATAACTGTGGAAATCAGTTGGTATACATCCACCAAACCTAGGCAATATTGATGAAGCCAAGATGTGCATGGTGACAGGAGTCTGATACAGCTGTCTCCTGAAGGGCTTAACCAGAATATGACAAATAGAGAGGCAAATGCCAGCAGCAAACCATTGTGCTTAGAATGGGGTTCCCATTGAAGGAGTAAGAAAAAGGATTGAAGAAGCTGAAGGGGCTTGCAACCCCAGAAGAACAACCATACCTACCAACCAGAGCTCCCAGGTACACATGGACAGTCCCAAATCTCCAACTGCATATGTAGGAGAGGCATGCCTTGTTGGGAGCCAGTGGGAGGAGAAGCCCTTGATCCTGCCATGGCTGGACTCCCCAGGGTAGGGGAATGTCAGTGTTGGGAGGCAGGAAGGAGGGGGTTGTTGGAGTGTGGGAACACTCTCATAGAAGTGGGGGAAGGAGGATGGCATAGGGGGCATATGGGTGTGAAATTGGAAAAGGGACTAACATTTGAAATGTAAATTAAAAAATATCCAATAAAAAATATAATGTGGTACAAAACTAAAGAGAATACTCAACTCAATACCAAATGCCTGAGAAGCACCTAAAGAAATATTCAACATCCTTAGTCATCAGAAAAATGTAAATCAAACAACCATGAGATTCCACCTCACACCATTCAGAATGGCTAAGATCAAAATCTCAGGTAACAGCAGATACTAGTGAGGATGTAGAGAAAGAGGAAGGCTCCTTTATTTTTGGTGGGATTGCAAGTTTGTACAATCACTGTGGAAATCAGTCTGGCAGTTCCTTGGAAAATTGGACATAGTACTACCTGAGGTAACAGCTATACCATTTCTGGGCATATACCCAAAAGATGCTCCTACATAGAACAAGGACACATGCTCCAGTATGTTCATAGCAGACTTAATTATAATAGTCAGAAGCTAGAAAGTACCCAGATGTCTTTCAAAAGAGGAATGGATACAGAAAATGTGATACATTTACACAATAGAGTAAAACTCAGCTATTAAAAACAATGACTTCTTGAAATTCTTAAGCGAATGGACAGAACAAGAAAATATCATCCTGAGTATAGTAACCCAGTCACAAAAAACCACATGTTGTTCACTCACTGATAAGTTGATATTCACCCAAAAGCTTGGAATACCCAAGAAGAAATTCACAGACCACATGAAGCTCAACAACAAGGATGACCAAAGTGTGGATGGTTCAGATTTTCTTAGAAGGGGGAACAAAATACTCTGTTATAGCTGTCTCCGGAGAGACTCTGCTATATCCTGACAAATTCAGAGGTGGATGCTTGCAGCCAACCATTGGATAGCATGGGCTACTTTATAGAGTAGTTAGAGAAAGGAGTGAATGAACTGAAGGGTTTTCAATCCATAACAAGAACAACAATATCAATCAATCAGACCTCCCCCACCCCTAAGTTGCAGAGTTCCCAGGGAATAAACCACCAACCAAAGAGTGCACATGTAGGGACCATGTCTCCAGCTACATATGTAGCAGAGGATGGTCTTGTCAGGCATCAATGGGAGGAGAGGCCCATGATCCTGTGAAGACTCAATGCCCCAATGTATGGAAATGCCAGTGCAGGGAAGGTGGAGGGAACGTTTTCATGACTGGGGGAGCACCCTCATAGAAGCAGGTGGAGGAGAGATGGGATAGGGGCTTTCCAGAGGGGAAACTGGGAATTGGGATATTTATTTAATGTAAATAAAGAAAATATCCAATAAAAAAGGTACAACGAAAAAGGAACATGTTTATGAAGCCTGGTTTTATGTAGAGACAACTGTTCTACAATAGCCATGCTAATTACACAACACCATCCATGCATACATCATCTAGGATACACAGAATTAAAAATTTACTTGTCTCATACTTTGACATTGTACTACTTAGCATATACTCTGCTTGATGGCCTTAACAACTGTATACATATCTACTGAACCTTATAGATGGACTTCTAACAACAGGAATATTTCAGGTTTCTTTGGATTTTTGTTTGTGTTTTTATAAACATCTCGTAAGAATGAGATGCTCTGTTCAAATAATTATTCATAGTAAATGTGAAAATTTTTTATTGAACTTATGAGAAGTCATAGAATCACAAAACCCACATAGTGCTGAGCAATATGGGGCAATTTGAGGCTATTGATTTCCTTGTGATTGTGTTTGTTTTTATAACTGGTTGCAATTTTTCCTAACTAAAGTCAAGAGCACAACTGAGGCATCTGATGCTGGAGTTAAATGTTGTAACCTGTTTACAGTGTGAATGCAGCTCCCAGCAATGCCTGACCTAGAACTGGCCAGTATCTGACATTTCAGCATACTAATGTGATCAGAATACATGATTTCGAGGTCAATACCAGAAAACTGACCTTAGAAGCACTTTACTGAGACTGAATAAATATTCCATTCAGCAACACTTAATATTGAAAGTTCTTTAAACTAACCAGTTCAAAGGCATGCATATGCATATATAATCTCTTTGTTATATATAATATGTGTTTTTGGTGTATATACACACATATACATTCACATATACACACATATATGCATATATATGTATGTATCATATATACACGTATGAGTATGTACATAAATTGTAGTACACTCATATACACATACACATCAAACACACACACACACATACACACACAGTAAACCATGAGATTTATGATAAGCATAGAATAATCTCTGAAAGCAAACTGTATATTCTAGGATGTCATATATGGAACTCTCAATTTAAAAGTTTTGGGAAAGAAAAGCCTTGTCATTTTTCAAGCATCATTTAATATCATGATGTTATCATAAATTAAAATTTGCAAATCTTGTGTTCTTTTAATACTGTGAAAATAACAAGCACCTTATAATTAGAGAGACTCCATTTCATAACTTAGCAAGACACCACCAAACACCCGATAGCATTAAATTATATAATTGGTTCAACTCAAGGGCATTTTACAGAAAAAAAAAGATTTTATTTAAAGCATCTGCCACAAAATTATTCTAAACTAGTTTCCTTGATTTTAATTTAATAAAAGACAAGGAATATTAAATGAAGATGAAGCTGAAAGAAACATTTTCAGAAGTTTCAAAAGAATATGTCTTTCTGTGAATAAAACTAAGTATTGATTAATGAGTCCTGTCTTGGGTTACAAAATGTTAGATGATCTATTTTCTTTTTAAGTATATATTTAGCAAAAGTCACTTGACTGTGACCTTATATGAATTAAGTTGACTTTCACATCTTTCCTGTCTACTCTCAGAAATGTTAGCATTGCATGGTATTGATTTGCTCACCAGAGGCTACATTTTTTATTAAATTGATAATACTAAATGAAATAAACCTTGATACACAAAGAATAATAAAGAATTTAAAGCTTACAGAGTCATTTATCCATACCAATATAGTTTTAGAAAAATGCTATTTTTTCCTGTTTATATGGTGTCCTGTTTATATGGTCTCACAAGTCACTACGATTTGGTTGCTATTTCTTCAGATAACTTAGTAAGCTCATGAATCGCTGAGGCAAAAGTTACTTAATTATAATTAATCCTGTTATTTGACTGTAAGAACTTTACAAAACCACGTTTACCATTTGAAAAATAAACGTGATCATAAAACAAGCCTCATAATTGTTTGAGATTCAACATGATAATCTAGTTTTCCTTAATACTTATAAAGTATTTAATTGGTCATTGTTAGAGATCATTTGTTTATATTCCCAAGGGTCTGAAGAAGATTTCTACAGCTGTTCCATTTAACCACCATTTTATTATATATTTAATTTCAATAATTGATATACTAAGACCAATTTTTCAGTTTTGTTCCTTATTTGTATTGTATGCAAGTTTTCATCACTTCTGTTCTTAATATCTGTGTAAGATAAGGTAAGTTTCTGTAAGACAACAGAAACTACCTTTTAGGGCTTTTGTTGGTTCTGTTGAGGAAAAGTCCTCTCTATATCACCTTGGCTTTTCATGGAACTCACTTTGTAAATCAGGCAGATCTGGAACTTACAAAGATCCACCTGGTTCTGCTCACAATTGCATTAGCGACAGCACCTGGATTGAGGTCCCTGAAACTGGAATCCCAGGTTGTTGTAAGCCATCATTTGGGTACTGGCAAATGAACCTGGATGCTCTGGAAAAGCAACAAGTGTTCATAACTGCTGAACTATCTTTCCAGGTCTTGCATCAGGTTTTGAGATGTATAGTCTTTTCTGTTACATATTTTGAGTTTCAAGGGGTTTCAGTTAGAATTTCAATTCTAAAACACATTGTGCCATTTTATGTTTTAATTGAAATTTTAGTTTTATTGACTATTAATAGGAGTAAACTTATAGAAATATGCATTCCCCCTCATGTTTGTGTAATGTTTTTCATTAATGCCAAAGTGGGGAGTGTCGAGGAACATGATAAGAGAGTTTACAGGATTTGCAAGCATCCCTTTCTGCATGAGCACTCAAAAGTATATCAAGTTCTCTTAGTTAAACTTGTCAAATATACAAGCAAATGCACAGCTTCTTTTGCATAAAAATTGTATTCTGCTCAGTTGAGTGTGGAAGGGATGTAATGATTTATATTTAGTTCCAGCTCTACTCACAATGACCCCTTCCTCTTCCTTACCTGATGTCCATGTCTTTGGCATTACCTAAATCAATAAATTTTTCTTACTGAGGGTTATTAAGAATATTGCAGGACAACGGTGAACATAGGATGTATATTAAACAAGGCAACAATTCTGGACAGAAAAATAACTATGTTCTCTGTCACATGCGGATTCTAGCCTACTACAGATCCATATGCAAATGCATAAAATATATGTGTGTGTGTGGTGTGTGTCACACACACACCACACACACACACACACATATATATATATATATATATATATATATATGCACATGTGAATGTTGCATAGCATGTATACAATGCATGTGTGACTGTAGTATACCAGGTAGAAAGGAGAAAGTGTAAATGCGAGGCCATGAGGAAGTACTGAATGAAATTGATGAATATGAGTCTTGCAAAGGCAAAAATGTTAATTGTTTTTCTAGTTCCAAATCCTCATTGATATTTCATATTTTCATAGGATAGATCCACAGGCACATATTCAACAACGAAAGTCTAAAATCTAAAGTGAGCATCCTCAGCTTCAAAATGGTGTTCTAACAGTACTGAAGTTCACTGAGATGAAAAACATTACATCTTGCTAATAGTGTTATATAGTCTTTCTATTTACAAGTTCTTAATAATAATGTTTTAGTCATAATGAATTGTGTATATGAACTTGAATAACCTCCCATCAAATGCACATCTAATATATTGTTTCTTATTATCATTAAGTAGTTTAAAATGATACATAACAACATGGATTAAATTTGTCTAGTAAGGACTAGAGAAATTGCTCAGTTGTTAAAGGCTCATAACCAAAACTTCTAAATTTGTCTAGTAAAAGTATCATTGTTGTTTTATGATTTTACATAAGACTATTTATTTAATGTACAACAACACTTTTATTATATTGTAAATAATGGATAGAATCATCACCAACAGAAGGTATGGGAGTTTTTTTTTCTACCAGGTAGAGTTTCTTATCACATATGGGTCCCTAGAAATCTATTTATCCATTCTAAACAGAAAGTTCACAAAAAAATCATCTCTAATAAGTATTCTTATGCTTTAGAGAAGTGAATATATGTATTTAATAGACAGCTACTCAATTAACAGTCTCTTGAAATTAACATTTCATATTGTCTGAATATCAAACAATGTTATGTTAATTAATGCAACATTAGATGTAAATGTTAGACAATGAATGTTAATTAACAGTCACTTGAATTAACATTTCATAGTGTCTGGATAATAGATGTCAGGACAAAAAGTTAACAGTAGAATGGCATCTTACATTGCATCAAACTTTTGGTAGCCTTCAGGTGCAAACTATATCACAATTGTCCAAGCTTTCTTCTTCTTTTTTTTTTTTTGGTTCTTTTTTTTTTCTTTTCTTCGGAGCTGGGGACCGAACCCAGGGCCTTGCGCTTCCTAGGCAAGCGCTCTACCAACTGAGCTAAATCCCCAACCCCCCAAGCTTTCTTCTTATAATTAAGTAGTCACACTTAGTTTCTTACAATTAGTTTACTTCATTTTAATAGAGCAACCTTTTCCAAGACGCCAAAGTATTATCTCCTAATTTTTCATATAGTTGAGCATATAGACCTTACCAACTCAAGCTAAAACCTTGGTGTTTTCAGTGAATCGAGCTTTTCCTGTGTTCGCTCCTTGTTATTGTCTGTCCTGTGTAAGTGTGTATGTGTGTGGGATGGTGGCTATGGGTAGGTGTGTTTGTGTGTGCTTGGGTGTTACATGTGTGTGCATTAGCTTGCAATGAGTTAAACTTGAGGTCTTTTGGATATTATATATTTTCTTTGAGTGAGTGGTAGGTAAAACATTCTACACAAAACTCTCACAGCATGTCCTGCTTATCGTATCATAAGAAATATCTCATATTCTTCTTTTCCTTTTTCTCAAGATCAAGAGATACATTTAAAATTACTGATATTTGTACTTCATGGTGGCAGAAAGAAGGGAAAAAACTCTCAGTCTTATTTAATGTTCAAGGGTATAGAGGCATCACAGGAAAATCAGTGTGAACATTTCAGGATTGACATTTTCCTGTAGAGATTGCAACAGCAAGATTGCTTCTCTGGACGCTTTGCTAAATATTAAGTGTCAGGGAGGTTCACACAAGAATTCTCCCAACCTCCTTGTTGAGACAACTTTCCTTCTCCCTTAGATGAAAATACCTGTCCCTCTGACCAGTGCTTTTTGAGGATAGGAGATCTGTTTTCAAGGACAGAAATAATTATGTTCACACTACTTTAACAATCTATAAAAACAACCTCATGTGAATTATTAACTGCCTTTAAAACTCCAAAATATTTAGCTATGAAATTTCGCTTCATAGCTATGAAGTGAAATTCACACTTTCTGGAGATCAGAAAGGAAATCATTCTGACAGAATTCAAGAATCCCAAAAAATAAAAGACAAAATATATTTGAAAATCTTAGGATAACTGATGCTATTTGCCTTGGTGTTGTCTTCCTGTAATCCATTGGCAGAAGCTTTAATCAATAAGATGATCCTTCAATAATCTATCTCTAATCATGTGATTGAGGCCAAAGAGGGTCAAGCTGGTCTGGTCTTAATATAAAATATGGATACAAAGCTAATCCATCAAAGTAATGTCTGGGGTCACAGAAGAGAGAAAGAAAAGGAAAGAGGAGACAGTGAAGAACCGAGGGTTAAGGGGCAGGAAGGCTTGTCATCTCATGTGTAGATGAATGGTCATTTCGTAATGTTTTATAAATATACTTCTTTCCTAAGATGCTTCATTTGTTCTTTTCAATATATTTGAGGCTCTTAAACTTAAATAACTTTATTTAAGAGTCAATATATAGAATAAAATAATTAATGCTCCATGAAACAAATATAACAATATTGTATTGTCATTGATGTAGAGTCTCTGTCTTCCCACTTCCATTTCTGTTGCAGTGAGAAGTAGTTCAGCAGAACAAAAAGAAAGGAAAACAGTAAGTGAAGACATTTTTCCTAATTATCCATAATAGTGTGGTTTCTTCTTTGTGTGTGTGTGTGTGTGTGTGTGTGTGTGTGTGTGTGTGTGTTGCACGCAGCCTGGGTGTGACATTCAAAGCAGTCAGATCCTTTCAGCATGGATAGATTTTTCTCTGACTTGGAGTTTCCACAGAATCACTGGACAGTGAGAATATCTGTAGAAATACTGGTCAATTCTTTCTCCTCTATTATCCATAGATGGTGCTAAATTCTCATTAACATATGTACTGAAGGCAATAAGAGAAATTATCAAATACTATTAGTAAGAAAGTTTAGATTCACAGATGAAAACAGAATTTTCAGAGTTTGTGTTCCCAAAATGATCATATTTCTCAGGATAATCCTGAGCCTTAAAAAAATTTCACAACTTTGTCAAGGGCTTGACTTCACTGAGAAGCCCATGAATACTCAAACACATCTCCTACATGTGGAAATGCATACACACCCCAATGATTTGGTGAGGGGTGAAACAGCTACATTTGTGGAATAGTGATTAATAATACATTTCAAAGCCTGAGAACATAGGAGAGTTTAAAATAGGTAACATTCATATGTAATACCAAGTGACACAGAATACTGGATTTTTGACTTGACTTAATTCTTGATACTTGATCAATAGTTTTTTGAAACATTTTGAGGAGCCTGACTAGAATTGCTTAAAGTGTTTTCAAGACCACAGTTTAAATATGTTATTAATCTTGCCAGGAGCAGCATCAGAAATAGATTTGCTTCACATAATTTCAAAGGCAACTTGATAGCCCAGTGCTATTTTAAAATTCGGTTATTTTTAAATGCTGTGGCACCAGTGTTCTCAAAAGCTCAAGGAGGCATATTGTGTGACTTGATGATGGTATTCATGTCTATAAAAAGAAATGCAATTCCTAATAAACAGACCCTGAACCATGAGAGAGTTTAGAAATAATTTCCATATTTATGTATCTAATATTTTTGTGGTTTTGGACATATGAGTGGCATAGATGAGAAGGAAGATTAAAACAATACTTACATTTATACTATTCATTTGTCTATATAGGTAAGTAGATGATAGACAGATGGATAGATAGATAGATAGATAGATAGATGATAAATAGAGAGATGATAGATTTTGTTCTTTGAAAATGAATGCTATAAAAACATTACTCAGCTATCAAAAACAACGAGTTTATGAAATTCGTAGGCAAATGGTTGGAACTGGAAAATATCATCCTGAGTGAGCTAACCCAATCACAGAAAGACATACATGGTATGCACTCATTGATAAGTGGCTATTCGCCCAAATGCTTGAATTACCCTAGATCCCTAGAACAAACGAAACTCAAGACGGATGATCAAAATGTGAATGCTTCACTCCTTCTTTAAATGAGGAAAAAGAATACCCTTGGCAGGGAAGGGAGAGGCAAAGATTAAAACAGAGACTGAAGGAACACTCATTCAGAGCCTGCCCCACATGTGGCCCATACATATACAGCCACCCAATTAGACAAGATGGATGAAGCAAAGAAGTGCAGACCGACAGGAGCCGGATGTAGATCGCTCCTGAGAGACACAGCCAGAATACAGCAAATACAGAGGCGAATGCCAGCAGCAAACCACTGAACTGAGAATAGGTCCCCTATTGAAGGAATCAGAGAAAGAACTGGAAGAGCTTGAAGCGGCTCGAGACCCCAAAAGTACAACAATGCCAAGCAACCAGAGCTTCCAGGGACTAAGCCACTACCTAAAGACTATACATGGACTGACCCTGGACTCTGACCCCATAGGTAGCAATGAATATCCTAGTAAGAGCACCAGTGGAAGGGGAAGCCCTGGGTCCTGCTAAGACTGAACCCCCAGTGAACTAGTCTATGGGGGGAGGGCGGCAATGGGGGGAGGGTTGGGAGGGAACACCCATAAGGAAGGGGAGGGGGGAGGGGGATGTTTGCCCGGAAACCAGGAAAGGGAATAACACTCGAAATGTATATAAGAAATACTCAAGTTAATAAAAAAAAAAAAATGACACAATGTAAAAGTCCCATTTTCTATATCTTATGTGAATAGAAGAGCTTATCTCAAATTCGACTCTTTCTCAATCTTTAAAACATAGTAATTTCACTATCCAAACCCAACAATTGAAAGTGTGCCCCATTCTCAGGAAGTTGCATTTTTTAAATAACTAGGGTAATAAATATATAAAATACTAATGACCTGTATTTATTACCTATAAGTTGCAACATCTGAAATATTTTAAAGAATCCAATAGGAGAAAGTACTTGTAAATCATACGTCAAATAAGAGTTAATATCCAATACTTAAGGGGCTCTTTCAGCTGCTTAACTACCAAGACAATTAACCAAAGTTTAGGAAAAAGGAAAAATGAAAGGGGACTGAGTAGAATCCTCCCAAAGAAACCAATCAATGAGTATTATTAATCACATTCAACATGTCTAATTGTCAAGGAGATGTAAATTCAAACTGGCACAACACCAAAATTGTACCTACTGATAGTTGAAAAGTCATCAAAAAGAGGCTTAAGAAAGAGGAGGAGTGGTCATCCTAAGCTCCCTATGACTGCAAGGAATCAAGCTTTAAATAGTGCACTGTTGATGGAGCTTGAGGCCATTGACGACATCATAGGAAAAGAAGCTCATCCTTTGCATGCTACAGTGCTGCTTCACTGAGATACAGGCACCTGAGAATGGGTGATTCCTGTGGCCCTGCACTTGTGCCTTTTAATATGAAAGTCATTAATGTACAGTATATCATTATTACATTTTAGAGATTTGTATTTCTTATTTTCGCTTATGTGTAAGTGTGTATATCTCTGAGTATGTGCTATACCCACATATGTGCAGAGTCCAGAAGAAGGTGTCAGATCTCTTGAATCTGGAGGTATGGGCAGTTATGAGATGGTCGCGCTGCCTACTGCGCTAAGGAGGCACCCCAGGCAGTTATGTGCTGCTGCAAATGAGCACTGGAAACTAACTTGGGTCCTGTGAATGCACTAAGAGTTATCAACTGCTGAGTCATCTCTGCGTACGTTACATATAACAATATTATATTTTGAAAGGATTTAAGCTATAAGAAAAATTGTTTTCTTCACCTCTCCTGATATTCTTTCTTCCCTCCACTGCAGCCATAAAATTTCAGTTATTATTTCTTTCTCTCATCTGTTTGTTCTAGTGAAGGTCTTTTGGATATAACAGTGCTAAACCCAACAACACCATACACTGGCACCCAAATTTTCCCCAGTTGGGGTAAATCCCTCAAGTACATGAAGAACTTATAAGTGGTGAAAGGGAAACTTCTCAAAGACTCAAGCAATAAAACTCAGAAGTCTGGCAGTATCATTCTATTAGACAGATGCACTCAGTACCAGTGAGTCCATGCTAATTGAAAGGGACAGGAAATGTGAGCTAATAGGGACAGCCACCAGCTCCAAGAAAACACCAAATTGAGATCTGTATGGGACAAGTGCCTTTTCATAGATATTTCAGCATCAAAATGAAAGCATTGTCTTTCCTTTGACACAGAAAATTATTACACTGTGTTTTAGAAACAATGTTACATTTTCCAATACAAATGCTAGATTCTCTGTGAAGGAACTATTCCCACTCTTGTATTTAAAAAAAATAGGCAGAAGGTTCTGTCTTCTGCTTGTGCCAGGGTCCAGCCTCCACACAGCATCGGAGTTCTCAACTGGAAGCAGGGACATCTGGAAGGCACATAATAAATATACACCGATTACTCTTTGGGTACAAACTGACAGGTAATTTCAAGGCTTAAAGTCTCTCTCTCTCTCTCTCTCTCTCTCTCTCTCTCTCTCTCTCTCTCTCTCTCTTTCTCTCTCTGAATTCTCTTGTGCACTCTGCTTTTCTTTATTGTGCTTTTCTTTTCTCTAACTCCCACACTCATGCATACCTCTATTTATTACCCTTTCATTCTCACACACACTCTTCATACATACATACACACATGTCTCACACACACCACATGCACTCTCCTTTCACTGGCACACACACACTCTTCATACACACCTCATCTTTTCTCTCCACTCAGTCTTCACATGCTATTTTCATGCTCTCTAGCCTTTCTCTTGACCCAGTCTTTTATTAATAATCCAAAAGTAGGTAAAAAAAAGACATTGTATAGTCATTGCCAAATCAAATTCAAAAGAATAACCACATCCCACAAAGAACTAAGAATTACAATTGTTCCCCAAAGTTTCAAGCTTCCCCTATTCCCAGGCCTGTGACCAAAACAATAATTGTAAACTTATCATTGTTTAAACTTTAACTTTTAACTTATTACACTTCAGAGCTCAAAGCTCTGAGGTCAGCTACTTGCATTTTCCTGTGAAGCTCTATGATAATGATATAGGCAAAGCTGCCAGGCAGTGGCCAGAAAGAATCAAGTTAACCCTTAATTCAGTATTTCTGCTAACTTTCTGTTCCTTGCACACAACAACTCTCATAAGAGTCCTAGCAGTTGGACTTAGTTTTACCAGTATATAATTTTATATATTCTATACTTCCTTATCCAGGAAAACTTTCAAATGTTATGTAAAACTTAATTCCTAACTCCACTAACTTTTTCCTTTTTTAAGATCCCAATGTTGGCTCTATCATTTGTTAATCATTTCTTTAAAATTTCTTTGCAAGTCAAGCATTGATCTGGAACTACTATTATGCAGTTATTACATTGTTTCCAAGATGAGAACACACAGCATGCCCCTGGGCCATTAGAACTGTGCTGTGCTGTGCCCCTATGCCTCAATTTCCAATTGTCTAAGAATCATTACATCAAGGAACATCTAGTTTCACAGAATTCACCAGAGCAGAAAGAGAAAGAAGTAGGAAAGTCAGATAGAATAACTATGCACATGAAGACCAACTGAAAGGCAGTCACACCCAAATAAAATCTATATAGCCGTTGTCCGGGGCTAAGGTTAGGAGAAATGGGAACAACCAGTTTTTACAAAGAGCTGCTGTGGGCTACTGAGATGTCTCCATCCCAGCCTACTGCAGGCAGCCTCTTATTTCAGATGGTGGGTCCCCTGGAGGAATGTGTCTCCTGCTTCTCAGGGTCCCAGACAGCACCCTACTTTACAAGGAGCTGCCATGGGTTTGTGAGATGTCTCTATCCTGTCCTACTGCTGGCAGTCCCTGTCATCGTATGTTGTCCCCAGCATGCTTGCAGCACTGAGTTAAGCCCTTCTCCTCTGGAGTCTCCTATTCAGGCAGATGGAGCTCACACCCTCACAATCATCTCTCTGGGACTTTTCAGAGACTGTGTCTCCCATCTGCGTGTTAGATTTTGGTGATGCATGGGGTCCACGATGTAAAATAAACTGTTGAAGGCAAATGTGCTCCATTGTCCTGAGCAAATGGTTTTGTTATGTCTGAGTTCATGTTGTGATTTCATAAGCCATATGGAACTATTAAAATTCATTGCTGAACTGGAAAATGCCAGAACAGAATGAGGGATTGCAGGTTAGATAGGCGATACATTCTATACAAAGGCAAAAATAGTTATAATAATTCATTAAGAAAATATTTATATTCATTTAAGTCAATGCAGAAGAAATGGTCTTTCCATTGTCAAAAACCTCCTTCTCCTGACACAAACTTAAAAATGTGTGACAGTCATCACAGTATCTAGTTTAATGATGGAATTACGGACTTTCATAAACAATTTTTTCTGAACACTCTAGTTTAAGTTTGTACAAAGACAGTTGAAGTTAAAATGTCTTTAGATTCTTAGGTTTACTTTGAAATGGTCTGTAAAATGACTGAAATTTTCTAACACAATATTCTGAAAATTTTAGCCTGGTAATTTTTCTGATGATTAACTTGAAATGTTCAAGAATCTGTTAGGAGACAAGCCACTGGGCAAGTCTATAAGGAAATTCTAGATTAGTTTAATTGAGGTGAGATCTACCCTAAATGTGGTTGTTGTCTTGACTAAATACATAGGTGAAAGAAAGCTTAGCACCAGAATTCTCTCTTTCTCTCTCTCCTTCATGACTGAAGGCATCATGTGACCAGCCACTTCACACTTCTGCTTGCCACACTGACTTTTTCCCTCCATGCTGAATTATACCCTCAAACTATGAGAACACAAACAAAACTTCCATCCTTAAGTTGAGTTTGTCATTTACTTTTGTAAAGCAATGAGAAAAGTAATTCTGTCATTTGTCATTAACCAACAATTAATGCTCTAACATACTTAAGCAACACAATACAAACTTGAATGATTAATTTTTTTCTTTAAAACTTAGAAAAATGAAAATTACAATGCACTAAAATCTTAAAGTATGTGTGTAATTAATGGGTATAAGAATCTGGTACTGAAACCCTCTGTTCTTCCATTCTGCCTGGGAATTAAAAAAATAACCTACTCTAATATTCCCCTGAGCAAAGCAGGCCTGTTATATTCAGATTAACTTTCAGAGCAACTGTGCAGGATGAACTGCTTCTGGAAAGCATGTAGCTGCAGGCTGATTTGAACTCGGGTTAGTGCTGTAAGTACTGACACACATTTCAGATCATGGAAATGTTAGCAAGCAGTGCAATCTTCATATGTGTCTGTGACTAAAAAGGCAGTTGGCCCACACTACTGCCTAATTTTATTTGTGAATGACAGCTGAGGACTGGATTTCCTACTGGGATCCAAGGCTAAATTTTAGACCATTGACAGTGGAAAGTTCAAAGTGATATGTTGGCTGCAAGCATCCGCATACTTTATCAGTAAGACTCTTAACAGAGCCTCTCAGCAGACAAACCAATCAGGTTCCTGTCAGAAAGCACTTCAGCAAGTGTCTGGGTTTGGTGTCTACATATAGGATGAATCCCCATGTGGTTCAGTCTCTGGATGGTCTTGGACAGAGCATGGGGCCCCAGCGGAAGAGTTAGGGGAATGACTGAAGGAGCTGAAGGGGTTTGTAACTGCATAGAAAGAGCAACAATATCAAATAAACCAACCAGATACCCCCCCTCATCACCCAGAGTTCCCAGGGACTAAACTACCAACCAAAGAATACACATGGAGGGACCCATGGCCCCAGCTGCATGTGTAGCAGAGGATAGACTTGTCTGGCATCAATGGGAGGAGAGTTTCTTGGTCCTATGAAGGCTTGTGGCCCTAGAGAACCCTCGTGGAGGTAGGGGAAGGGGATTAAATGGGGGATTTTCAGAGGGGAAATCGGAAAGGGGAATAACATTTGAAATGTAAATAAACAAAATAACCAATAAAATTCCTACAACAAGCACAGTAGTAAGCTTGGTTTCTACAGCTACAGAAAAGCCTCAGCACAAAGGCAGACGCAACGCCATCTCTGCCATCATGTCTCTAATGTCCCTGTGCCTCAGAACTACGGAACTGCTCCTGGGTTTTTTTTTAATTTATTTAATACTTAATAATAATTCTTTGGTTTCCGGGCAAACCTCCCCCTCCCCCTCCCCTTCCTATGGGTGTTCCCCTCCCAACCCTACCCCATTGCCGCCCTTCCCCCCAACAGTCTAGTTCACTGGGGGTTCAGTCTTACCAGGACCCAGGGCTTCCCCTTCCACTGGTGCTCTTATTAGGATATTCATTGCTACCTATGAGGTCAGAGTCCAAGGTCAGTCCATGTATAGTCTTTAGGTAGTGGCTTAGTCCCTGGAAGCTCTGGTTGCTTGGCATTGTTGTACATATGGGGTCTCGAGCCCCTTCAAGCTCTTCCAGTTCTTTCTCTGATTCCTTCAACGGGGGTCCTATTCTCAGTTCAGTGGTTTGCTGCTGGCATTCGCCTCTGTATTTGCTGTATTCTGGCTGTGTCTCTCAGGAGCAATCTAGATCCGGCTCCTGTTGGTTTGCATTTCTTTGCTTCATCCATCTTGTCTAATTGGGTGGCTGTATATGTATGGGCCACATGTGGGGCAGGCTCTGAATGGGTGTTCCTTCAGTCTCTGTTTTAATCTTTGCCTCTCTGTTCCCTGCCAAGGGTATTCTTGTTCCCCTTTTAGAGAAGGAGTGAAGCATTCACATTTTGATCATCATCTCCAGTTTCATTTGTTCTAGGCATCTAGGGTAATTCAAGCATTTGGGCTAATAGCCACTTATCAGTGAATGCATACCATGTATGTCTTTCTGTGATTGGGTTAGCTTACTCAGGATGATATTTTCCAGTTCCAACCATTTGCCTACGAATTTCATAAAGCCGTTGTTTTTGATAGCTGAGTAATATTCCATTGTGTAGATGTACCATATTTTCTGTATCCATTCCTCTGTTGAAGGGCATCTGGGTTCTTTCCAGCTTCTGGCTATTATAAATAAGGCTGCGATGAACATAGTGGAGCACGTGTCATTATTTATTTATTTATTTATTTATTTATTTATTTTATTAACTTGAGTATTTCTTATTTACATTTCTTTTTTTTATTATTAACCTGAGTATTTCTTATATACATTTCGAGTGTTATTCCCTTTCCCGGTATCCGGGCAAACATCCCCCTCCCCCCTCCACTTCCTTATGGGTGTTCCCCTCCCAACCCTCCCCCCATTGCCGCCCTCCTCCCACCAGTCTAGTTCACTGGGGGTTCAGTCTTAGCAGGACCCAGGGCTTCTCCTTCCACTGGTGCTCTTACTAGGATATTCATTGCTACCTATGAGGTCAGAGTCCAGGGTCAGTCCATGTATAGTCTTTAGGTAGTGGCTTAGTCCCTGGAAGCTCTGGTTGCTTAGCATTGTTGTACATATGGGGTCTTGAGCCCCTTCAAGATCTTCCAGTTCTTTCTCTGATTCCTTCAACGGGGGTCCTATTCTCAGTTCAGTGGTTTGCTGCTGGCATTCGCCTCTGTATTTGCTGTATTCTGGCTGTGTCTCTCAGGAGCGATCTACATCCGGCTCCTGTCCTTCTGCACTTCTTTGCTTCATCCATCTTGTCTAATTGGGTGGCTGTATAGGTATGGGCCAGATGTGGGGCAGGCTCTGAATGGGTGTTCCTTCAGTCTCTTTTAATCTTTGCCTCTCTCTTCCCTGCCAAGGGTATTCTTGTTCCCCTTTTAAAGAAGGAGTGAAGCATTCACATTTTGATCATCTGTCTTGAGTTTCATTTGTTCTAGGTATCTAGGGTAATTCAAGCATTTGGGCTAATAGCCACTTATCATTGAGTGCATACCATGTATGTCTTTCTGTGATTGGGTTAGCTCACTCAGGATGATATTTTCCAGATCCAACCATTTGCCTACGAATTTCATGAAGCCGTTGTTTTTGATAGCTGAGTAATATTCCATTGTGTAGATGTACCATATTTTCTGTATCCATTCCTCTGTTGAAGGGCATCTGGGTTCTTTCCAGCTTCTGGCTATTATAAATAAGGCTGCGATGAACATAGTGGAGCTCGTGTCATTTTTATATGTTGAGGCATCTTTTGGGTATATGCCCAACAGAGGTATAGCTGGATCCTCAGGCAGTTCAATGTCCAATTTTCTGAGGAACCTCCAGACTGATTTCCAGAATGGTTGTACCAGTCTTCAATCCCAACAACAATGGAGGAGTGTTCCTCTTTCTCCACATCCTTGCCAGCATCTGCTGTCCCCTGAGTTTTTGATCTTAGCCATTCTCACTGGTGTGAGGTGAAATCTCAGGGTTGTTTTGATTTGCATTTCCCTTATGACTAAAGATGTTGAACATTTCTTTAGGTGTGTCTCAGCCATTCGGCATTCCTCAGCTGTGAATTCTTTGTTTAGCTATGAACCCCATTTTTAATAGGGTTATTTGTCTCCCTGCGGTCTCACTTCTTGAGTTCTTTGTATATTTTGGATATAAGGCCTCTATCTGTTGTAGGATTGGTAAAGAACTTTTCCCAATCTGTTGGTTGCCGATTTGTCCTAACCACAGTGTCCTTTGCCTTACAGAAGCTTTGCAGTTTTATGAGATCCCATTTGTCGATTCTTGATCTTAGAGCATAAGCCATTGGTGTTTTGTTCAGGAAATTTTTTCCAGTGCCCATATGTTCCAGATGCTTCCCTAGTTTTTCTTCTATTAGTTTGAGTGTATCAGGTTTGATGTGGAGGTCCTTGATCCACTTGGACTTAAGCTCTGTACAGGGTGATAAGTATGGATTGATCAACATTCTTCTACATGTTGACATCCAGTTGAACTAGCACCATTTGCTGAAAATGCTATCTTTTTTCCATTGGATGGTTTTGGCTCCTTTGTCAAAAATCAAGTGACCATAGGTGTGTGGGTTCATTTCTGGGTCTTCAGTTCTATTCCATTGGTCTATCTGTCTGTCTCTGTACCAATACCATGCAGTTTTTATCACTATTGTTCTGTAATACTGCTTGAGTTCAGGGATAGTGATTCCCCCTGAAGTCCTTTTATTGTTGAGGATAGTTTTAGCTATCCTGGGTTTTTTTGTTATTCCAGATGAATTTGCAAATTGTTCTGTCTAACTCTTTGAAGAATTGGATTGGTATTTTGATGGGGATTGCATTGAATCTGTAGATCGCTTTTGGTAAAATGGCCATTTTTACTATATTAATCCTGCCAATCCATGAGCATGGGGGATCTTTCCATCTTCTGAGGTCTTCTTCAATTTTTTTCTTCAGTGTCTTGAAGTTCTTATTGTACAGATCTTTTACTTGCTTGGTTAAAGTCACACCGAGGTACTTTATATTATTTGGGTCTATTATGAAGGGTGTCGTTTCCCTAATTTCTTTCTCGGCTTGTTTCTCTTTTGTGTAGAGGAAGGCTACTGATTTATTTGAGTTAATTTATACCCAGCCACTTTGCTGAAGTTGTTTATCAGCTTTAGTAGTTCTCTGGTGGAACTTTTGGGATCACTTAAATAAACTATCATATCATCTGCAAATAGTGATATTTTGACTTCTTTTTTTCCGATCTGTATCCCCTTGACCTCCTTTTGTTGTCTGATTGCTCTGGCTAGAACTTCAAGAACTATATTGAATAAGTAGGGAGAGAGTGGGCAGCCTTGTCTAGTCCCGGATTTTAGTGAGATTGCTTCAAGTTTCTCTCCATTTAGTTTAATGTTTGCAACTGGTTAGCTCTATATGGCTTTTACTATGTTTAGGTATGGGCCTTGAATTCCTATTCTTTCCAGGACTTTTATCATGAAGGGGTGTTGAATTTTGTCAAATGCTTTCTCAGCATCTAATGAAATGATCATGTGGTTTTGTTCTTTCAGTTTGTTTATATAATGGATCACGTTGATGGTTTTCCGTATATTAAACCATCCCTGCATGCCTGGGATGAAGCCTACTTGATCATGGTGGATGATTGTTTTGATGTGCTCTTGAATTCGGTTTGCCAGAATTTTATTGAGTATTTTTGCATCAATATTCATAAGGGAAATTGGTCTCTTTCTTTGTTGTGTGGTTTAGGTATAAGTGTAATTGTAGCTTCATAGAAGGAATTCGGGAGTGATCCATCTGTTTCAATTTTGTGGAATAGTTTGGATAATATTGGTATGAGGTCTTCTATGAAGGTTTGATAGAATTCTGCACTAAACCCGTCTGGACCTGGGCTCTTTTTGGTTGGGAGACCTTTAATGACTGCTTCTATTTCCTTAGGAGCTATGGGGTTGTTTAACTGGTTTATCTGTTCCTGATTTAACTTCGATACCTGGTATCTGTCTAGGAAATTGTCCATTTCCTGTAGATTTTCAAGTTTTGTTGAATATAGGCTTTTATAGTAAGATCTGATGATTTTTTGAATTTTCTCTGAATCTGTAGTTATGTCTCCCTTTTCATTTCTGATTTTGTTAATTTGGACACACTCTCTGGGTCCTCTTATTAGTCTGGCTAAGGGTTTATTTATCTTGTTGATTTTCTCAAAGAACCAACTTTTGGTTCTGTTGATTCTTTATATGGTCCTTTTTGTTTCTACTTGGTTGATTTCAGCTCCGAGTTTGATTATTTCCTGCCTTCTACTCCTCCTGGGTGTATTTGCTTCTTTTTGTTCTAGAGCTTTTAGGTGTGCTGTCAAGCTGCTGACATATGCTCTTTTCTGTTTCTTTCTGCAGGCGCACAGCGCTATGAGTTTTCCTCTTAGCACAGCTTTCATTGTGTCCCATAAGTTTGGGTATGTTGTACCTTCATTTTCATTAAATTCTAAAAAGTTTTTAATTTCTTTCTTTATTTCTTCCTTGACTAGGTTATCACTGAGTAGAGCATCGTTCAATTTCCAGGTATATGTGGGCATTCTTCCTTGATTGTTATTGAAGACCAGTTTAGGCCGTGGTGGTCTGATAGCATGCATTGGATTATTTCTATCTTTCTGTACCTGTTGAGGCCCATTTTTTGACCAACTATATGATCAATTTTGGAGAAAGTACCATGAGGAGCTGAGAAGAAGGTATATCCTTTTGCTTTAGGATAGAATGTTCTATAAATATCTGTTAAGTCCATTTGGCTCATGACTTCTCTTAGTCTGTCTACGTCTCTGTTTAATTTCTGTTTCCATGATCTGTCAATTGATGAGAGTGGGGTGTTGAAATCTCCCACTATTATTGTGTGAGGTGCAATGTGTGTTTTGAGCTTTAGTAAGGTATCTTTTACGTATGTAGGTGCCCTTGTATTTGGGGCATAGATATTTAGGATTGAGAGTTCATCTTGGTGGATTTTTCCTTTGATGAATATGAAGTGTCCTTCCTTATCTTTTTTGATGACTTTTAATTGAAAATTGATTTTATTTGATATTAGAATGGCTACTCCAGCTTGCTTCTTCTGACCATTTGCTTGGAAAGTTGTTTTCCAGCCTTTCACTCTGAGGTAGTGTCTGTCTTTGACTCTGAGGTGTGTTTCATGTAGGCAGCAGAAAGCAGGGTCCTCGTTGCTTATCCAGTTTGTTAATCTATGTCTTTTTATTGGGGAGTTGAGGCCATTTATGTTGAGAGATATTAAGGAATAGTGATTATTGCTTCCCGTTATATTCATATTTGGATGTGAGGTTATGTTTGTGTGCTTTTCTTCTCTTTGTTTTGTTGCCAAGACGATTAGTTTCTTGCTTCTTCTGGGGCATAGCTTGCCTCCTTATGTTGGGCTATACCATTTATTATCCTTTGTAGGGCTGGATTTGTAGAAAGATATTGTGTAAATTTGGTTTTGTCATGGAATATCTTGGTTTCTCCATCTATGTTAATTGAGAGTTTTGCAGGATACAGTAACCTGGGCTGGCATTTGTGTTCTCTTAGGGTCTGTATGACATCAGTCCAGGGTCTTCTGGCCTTCATAGTTTCTGGCGAGAAGTCTGGTGTGATTCTGATAGGTCTGCCTTTATATGTTACTTGACCTTTTTCCCTTACTGCTTTTAATATTCTTTCTTTATTTTGTGCGTTTGTTGTTTTGACTATTATGTGACGGTATGTGTTTCTTTTCTGGTCCAATCTATTTGGAGTTCTGTAGGCTTCTTGTATGCCTATGGGTATCTCTTTTTTTAGGTTAAGGAAGTTTTCTTCTATGATTTTGTTGAAGATATTTACTGGTCCTTTGAGATGGGAGTCTTCACTCTCTTCTATACCTATTATCCTTAGGTTTGATCTTCTCATTGAGTGTTGGATTTCCTGTATGTTTTGGACCAGTAGCTTTTTCCGCTTTACATTATCTTTGACAGTTGAGTCAATGATTTCTATGGAATCTTCTGCTCCTGAGATTCTCTCTTCCATCTCTTGTATTCTGTTGGTGAAGCTTGTATCTACAGCTCCTTGTCTCTTCTTTTGGTTTTCTATATCCAGGGTTGTTTCCATGTGTTCTTTCTTGATTGCTTCTATTTCCATTTTTAATTCCTTCAACTGTTTGATTGTGTTTTCCTGGAATTCTTTCAGGGATTTTTGTGTCTCCTCTCTATGGGTTTCTACTTGTTTATTTATGTTTTCCTGGAATTCTTTCAGGCATTTTTGCGAGTCCTCTCTGTAGACTTCTAATGTTCTCTAAGGGAGTTCTTCACGTCTTTCTTGAAGTCCTCCAGCATCATGATCAAATATGATTTTGAAACTAGATCTTGCTTTTCTGGTTTGTTTGGATATTCCATGTTTATTTTGGTGGGAGAATTGGGCTCTGATGATGCCATGTAGTCTTGGTTTCTTTTGCTTGGGTTCCTGTGCTTGCCTCTTGCCATCAGATTATCTCTAGTGTTACTTTGTTCTGCTATTTCTGACAGTGGCTAGACTGTCCTATAAGCCTGTGTGTCAGGAGTGCTGTAGACCTGTTTTCCTGTTTTCTTTCAGCCAGTTATGGGGATAGAGTGTTCTGCTTTCGGGTGTGTAGTTTTTCCTCTCTACAGGTCTTCAGGTGTTCCTCTGGGCCTGTGTCTTGAGTTCACCAGGCAGGTCACTTGCAGCAGAAAAGTTGGTCTTACCTGTCGTCCCGAGGCTCAAGTTTGCTCGCGGGGTTCTGCCCTCGAGCTCTCTGCGGCGGGAGCAACCAGGAAGATCTGTGCTGCTGTTTCCGGGAGCTTCAGTGCACCAGGGTTCCAGATGGCGTTTGGTGTTTTCCTCTGGCGTCTGGATGTGTGCAGAGTGCAGTCTATTCTGGTTTCCCAGGCGTGTCTGCCTCTCTGAAGGTTTAGCTCTCCCTCCCACGGGATTTGGGTGCAGAGAACTGTTTATCCGGTCTGTTTCCTTCAGGTTCCGGTGGTGTCTCAGGCCCAGGGGTCCTGCCGCTCCTGGGACCTCCCCTACGGGAACCCAGAGGCCTTATACAGTTTCTTCTTGGGCCAGGGATGTGGGCAGGGGTGTGCAATGTTGGTGGTCTCCTCTGCTCTGCAGCCTCGGGAGTGCCCACCTGACCAGGCGGCAAGGTCTCTCTCCCATGGGGTTTGGGAGCAGAGAGCTGCTGCGGGCCGGGCTGCTCCTGGGTTTTTTAACTGTGAAGGAAAATTTAGGTGTTATGTGTCTCACTCATTTTATTACACTGCATTTTAACAGGACTCCTAAATGGTACCATGGTATACACCAGTAATTCAAAATTCTGGGGAGCTGAGAAAGGAAACCAAGAAAGGAAACCAAGAATTCATGGTGAATTTCAGAAACACCACTCCAAGAAAACAAAACCAGAAACGGAAACATAACCATCTATAGATAAAATGGGGGGAAAAATCTATTACATTGAATTGTGATAGATTATATCTAAATTATCAGCAAGTGAAAGAAATTATATTTTTCTCCGTGTCCATTCTGAAATGATTTTTTTTTTTTTTTTGGTGCTGGGGACCGAACCCAGGGCCTTGTGCTTGCTAGGCAAATGCTGAACCACTGAGCTAAATCCCCAACCCCCTGAAATGATTCTTATTTTAGGGTATGTGATAAATGTTTATAGAAAGGTATGAGAACAAAGACTGGGCAAGTAATATGTGTTTCTATTTCTCTCATCATTGTATGGACATAAGCAAAAGTAAAAAATAATAAATTAATTAAAATCATGCTGAAGCAAATAAACTATTTTTTGTTACATGAAAAGTGTGAATTTGATGAGCTAAGAATGTTCAGGCAAAAAAGGTGAAATGACACATTGCTTATGAATCTTATGTGGTGGGCGCAAGCAATTACATACATCCTAAATAAATATGAATTGCCCTTTTACCTTAATTGACTTATTTGCAGAGAGAAATTTCCATGACTTGCTTGACACTTTCACTGAACCTAAAAATAATGTTCTTTCCTTCATTTTTTCTGCTTTCTTTCTAAGAATATACAAGAGAAATCAACTAAGAAAATAGTTGCTGGTGACTGAAAGTATAGCAGCCACAGTAGATGAGACGGTGTCAAGGAAATGGAGGTCTACAGTAGATGGGACACTGCATGATCATAACAGTTAGGTTAGAAGCCCCATCCTAAAGGAGCTTGGCCCTGCCACCTGGCATTCCAGATATAGATCTCTTATATCATGGACTTCTGACCGAGGTGAACACCCCTGAAAATAGTGAGGGGAGAACATGGGGCAAACGTTTACAGAGAAGCTAGTGATCTAGATATATTGTTACCACTACAAACTCTTCCTAAATTATCCATGTTAAGATGAGCCCCATAACTGCTTATATCTGTCCATTAATTCCCTGCTAGAATGCATATCTCTTTTGCCTATAATTCTGATAATTTTAATTGCCAGATATCATTTATTTCAGCTTTAAAGATCACATTTTCAAATATCTAATAGTGGTAAGGATGATGATACGTACCTAAAAGCTCAGCACTTGGAAGACAGGCAGGAGGATTCATGTCAAGCTGCTTACATAGTAAATTTGAGCCATCCTGGCCTGCAAGAGACCATCAGAAACAAAAGCAACAAATAAATTGCCTCATAGCTACAGAAATTTGCTCTTTTATAACTTTTGAATAACTCAGAATGTATAGCACATTTACACACATTTGCATGTGTGTTAGGGCACGAATGTCACACACCTGTGAGAATCATGGAGAAAGATATATAGAGCTCAAACAACAAAAACAAACAAGTACATATGAGAAGAAATAGTTGAATAAAATATTTGAAGGCCATTGACTGTCTTCACTTAGGACTTTGGAATCTCAAGTTGCCAAACCGTACTCCAGAAAAATGACTAAATTCTACATGAGTAAAATAGTTTCTGCATGGTATTATAAAAGAAACTAAGTGCTTTTTAATGGGGTTCACTATGTGACACTATGTGTTCAGAGAAAAATCTGAAGGGTGTACTGTGATGGTAAGGTAATGGAAAACAGAAAGAAATTACTTATTCTTGTATGCAGTGAACAGGCTGTCAGGCATAGCGGTTAGCCTCTAATCCTCTGCCAGAGGCAAAGACAGAAAATTAGGAGCAACTAGATAGTTAAGCTGATCAAACAGTTGAGTCAGTTTGTAAGATAGACAGTGATCAAGGATGAGAGCCATGTCAATCTCAGGCTCTATACATATCGCATTTGCACAAGTGTGCCAATACACAGGACATACACACAGACCTTTATGTTACTGCTTTTCATTAACACATAGGCAATTTACACAGAAAGTCTGTAATTCTGTCTTGTTTATGTATTGGTTTCACACACTGAATATCTAGTAGACTTTAGTTGAACATTAGGTTTGATTTGTGATACACAGAGTTGGGTTTGCTGGACAGCAAAGTCACTGAAATTCATCATTCCTTAACACAGTCTTCCTGATTACCATGGAAGCTGCCCTGGCCCAAGTACAGGTTCTCTCTCTGCTTCAGGGAAAAGCAGTCTGGGCCAGTGCTTTGACTTCTAGTGTTTTACCATATTGCAGAGCTCAGGAAAATAGCTCAAAGTATGAAGAGGCCTCAGGTGATAGAACGGTTGCTCAGTCTGAAACTCAAAGGGCTTCTTGGCAATATATTTATTTTCCACTGTTAAAGAAGATGATTCTTTTCATTTGTGAGGGCATATTATATTATCTGAGAATGCATTCTCACAAATCCTCAGCCTGAGGCAATCACTATACAGCACTAACAACAATATCTCACTTCACTTTAGATATTGGATAACACCATCCCTGAATTTTAAGGATGTGGAAGGTTAATGAACACCTGTTTGGGGTCATGATGTTATTATGAGAGATTAATAGGTGTGTAATGTCACATTCTGCTTGACTGTGTTATATAATACATTAATCAAAGCATAATCCCTGATTCAGTTGGTGCACGGATTTATTTTACTCTCTGAGATAAAAATTCTACCCACTATTTTCTTCTGCGTGCCTTCATCTGCTTCTTTCGTTTTTTTCTTATTCATGAGCACAGTTTTGAACAAGAAGACTCAGCATAACTTTGCATCCAAGGTACCTCAACTTTCTCAAGTCTGCTAGGACACACACTGTCAAACACTGGAAAATATTATACTCTAGTTAAATGCAGTAAAGAGCACTGGTACTATAGCATAGTTGGCAGGTTATTTGCATAGCAGGCACCAAATCCTGACCTCCATGCCCAGCACTGTACAGAACTTTCTTGGTGGTGCTGTGTGCATCTTACCATGCAGACGCGGAGGAGAGAGGAACAGAAATCCTGGGTTATCCTGAACTGCTGATTATACCATGGCAGACGATAGGATATCATGTCTAAATGATTATTCAGTCAAATATTAATATTTATCAACAGATATTTTGACCACTTAGATAACTGTCAATTTTGAAATCGAATAACCTTTGTGAAAGGTTCTTGGACAAGTAAAGTGCACTGACAGAAAATCTTTCACTACTCACCATTAGTAAACAATAAAGACTTTCTCCTATACATTGAAATCCAAAATGCCCTAAATCTACATGGTTGTTCTCAAGCTGATCCTCTTCAGAGTCAATGATGATACCTTCTTTTCTGTACTGTCAATAGGACTGCTATCAGAACTACAGGCATTCCATTCTCCACATCACAACTATCAGCCTGCTTCAATCATTTATTTTGTTGACTTTTGACAGATAATGTCTGAGGACTGTGGCTCTGTGGTTTCTCTTTCTCTCAAGTACCACTGTTAAATTAGGACTTAGTGTGGTTTTATTTGAAAGAAGGAGACTTTTTCATCATCCTTTCCAGTCTTTTTTCTTCTTTTTATTTAATCTTTCTCTTTTACCATACTTGGTACTTTTATTGGATTTTTAAACTTTACATTATAAGTATTATCCCTTTTCCCAGTTTTCCCTCCAGAAACCCACTATCCCATCTCCCCTCCACCTGCTTCTATAAGGATGCTTACCCTACTCACTCATGCACTCCATTCATCTCTTCGTGCTGGTATTCACCTACACTGGAGCATCTAGCCTTGACTGGACCAAGGGCCTCTTCTCCTACTGATACCTGACAAGGCCATCCTCTGCTACATATGGAGTTGGAGCCATAGCTCCAGCCCAATGTAATCTTGGGGTGGTGGCTTAGCCCCTGGGAACTCTGGAGTGTCTGGTGGGTTGATAATTGTTGTTCTTCTTATGAAGTTGCAAAACATTTCAGCTCCTTCAGTCCTTTCTCTAATTCTTCCATTGGGGATGCTGTTCTCAGTTCAATAATTAGCTTCAAACATCCATGTCTGTATTTGTCTGACAGAGCCTCTCAAGAGAAGGGTATATCAGGCTCCTGTCAACATGCATTTCTTTCACATCTGCAATAGTGTCTGGGTTTGGTGCCTGTATATGGGATGGATCGCCAGGTGGTGCAGGCTCTGGATGGCCTTTTCTTCAGTCTCTATTCCACATGTTGTCTCCATATTTCCTCCTGTGAGTATTTTGTTCCCCTTTCTAAGAAGGACTGAAGCAGCCACACTTTGGTCATGCTTCTTCTTGAGCTTCATGAGGTCTGTGAATTGTATCTTGGATATTCCAAGATTTTGGGCTAATATCCACTTATCAGCAAATGAACACAATGTGTGCACTTTTGGGTTTGGGTTACCTCACTCAGGATGATATTTTCTAGTTCCATCCATTTGCCTAAGAATTTCATGAAGCCATTGTTCTTAATAGCTGAGTACTATTCCATTGTGTAAATATACCACATTTTCTGTATCCATTCCCCTGTTGAAGGACATTTGGGACATTTTGGTTTCCAGCTTCAGTCTATTATAAATAAGACTGCTTTGAACATAGTGGAGCATGTGTCCTTGTTATATGTTGGAACATCTTTAGGGTGTATACCCAGGAGGGGGTATAGCTGTGTCCTCAGGTAGTAATATGTCAAATTTTCTGAGGAATAGTCAGACTAATATCCAGCTTGCTATCCCACCAATGATGGAGGAGTGTTCTGCTTTCTCCAAATCTTTGTCAGCATCTGCTCTCACCTGAGTTTTCAGAATTGAAGATCCAGAAACGAACCCATATATCTATGGTCACTTGATCTTTGACAAGAAAGTTAATACCATCCAGTGGAAAAAGACGTTTCAACAAATGGTGGTGGTTCAATTGGAGGTCAGCATGTTGAAGAATGCAAATCAATCCATTCTTTTTTTTTATTTCTATATTTTTTTATTAACTTGAGTATTTCTTATATACATTTCAAGTGTTATTCCCTTTCCCGGTATCCGGGCAAACATCCCCCTCCCGCCTCCCCTTCCTTATGGGTGTTCCCCTCCCAACCCTCCCCCCATTGCCGCCCTCCCCCCACCAGTCTAGTTCACTGGGGGTTCAGTCTTAGCAGGACCCAGGGCTTCCCCTTCCACTGGTGCTCTTACTAGGATATGCATTGCTACCTATGAGGTCAGAGTCCAGGGTCAGTCCATGTATAGTCTTTGGGTAGGGGCTTAGTCCCTGGAAGCTCTGGTTGCTTGGCATTGTTGTACATATGGAGTCTCGAGCCCCTTCAAGCTCTTCCAGTTCTTTCTCTGATTCCTTCAACGGGGGTCCTATTCTCAGTTCAGTGGTTTGCTGCTGGCATTCGCCTCTCTGTTTGCTGTATTCTGGCTGTGTCTCTTAGGAGCGATCTACATCCGGCTCCTGTCGGTCTGCACTTCTTTGCTTCATCCATCATGTCTAATTGGGTGGCTATATATGTATGGGCCACATGTGGGGCAGACACTGAATGGGTGTTCCTTCAGTCTCTGTTTTAATCTTTGCCTCTCTCTTCCCTGCCAAGGGTATTCTTGTTCCCCTTTTAAAGAAGGAAGTGAAGCATTCACATTTTGATCATCCGTCTTGAGTTTCATTTGCTCTAGGCATCTAGGGTAATTCAAGCATTTGGGCTAATAGCCACTTATCAATGAGTGCATACCATGTATGTCTTTCTGTGATTGGGTTAGCTCACTCAGGATGATGTTTTCCAGATCCAACCATTTGCCTACGAATTTCATAAAGTCGTTGTTTTTGATAGCTGAGTAATATTCCATTGTGTAGATGTACCACATTTTCTGTATCCATTCCTCTGTTGAAGGGCATCTGGGTTCTTTCCAGCTTCTGGCTATTATAAATAAGGCTGCGATGAACATAGTGGAGCACGTGTCTTTTTTATATGTTGGGGCATCATTTGGATATATGCCCAAGAGAGGTATAGCTGGATCCTCAGGCAGTTCAATGTCCAATTTTCTGAGGATTCTCCAGACTGATTTCCAGAATGGTTGTACCAGTTTGCAATCCCACCAACAATGGAGGAGTGTTCCTCTTCCTCCACATCCTCGCCAACATCTGTTGTCCCCTGAGTTTTTGAACTTAGCCATTCTCACTGGTGTGAGGTGAAATCTCAGGGTTGTTTTGATTTGCATTTCCCTTATGACTAAAGATGTTGAACATTTCTTTAGGTGTTTCTCAGCCATTCGGCATTCCTCAGCTGTGAATTCTTTGTTTAGCTCTGAACCCCATTTTTTAATAGGGTTATTTGTTTCCCTACGGTCTAACTTCTTGAGTTCTTTGTATATTTTGGATATAAGGCCTCTATCTGTTGTAGGATTGGTAAAGATCTTTTCCCAAACTGTTGGTTGCCGTTTTGTCCTAACCACCGTGTCCTTTGCTTTACAGAAGCTTTGTAGTTTTATGAGATCCCATTTGTCCATTCTTGATCTTAGAGCGTAAGCCATTGGTGTTTTGTTTAGGAAATTTTTTCCAGTGCCCATGTGTTCCAGATGCTTCCCTAGTTTTTCTTCTATTAGTTTGAGTGTGTCTGGTTTGATGTGGAGGTCCTTGATCCACTTGGACTTAAGCTTTGTACAGAGTGATAAGCATGGATCGATCTGCATTCTTCTATATGTTGACCTCTAGTTGAACCAGCACCATTTGCTGAAAATGCTATCTTTTTTCCATTGGATGGTTTTGGCTCCTTTGTCAAAAATCAAGTGACCATAGGTGTGTGGGTTCATTTCTGGGTCTTCAATTCTATTCCATTGGTCTATCTGTCTGTCTCTGTACCAATACCATGCAGTTTTTATCACTATTGCTCTGTAATACTGCTTGAGTTCAGGGATAGTGATTCCCCCTGAAGTCCTTTTATTGTTGAGGATAGCTTTAGCTATCCTAGGTTTTTTGTTATTCCAGATGAATTTGCAAATTGTTCTGTCTAACTCTTTGAAGAATTGGATTGGTATTTTGATGGGGATTGCATTGAATCTGTAGATTGCTTTTGGTAAAATGGCCATTTTAACTATATTAATCATGCCAATCCATGAGCATGGGAGATCTTTCCATCTTCTGAGGTCTTCTTAAATTTCCTTCTTCAGTGTCTTGTAGTTCTTATTGTACAGATCTTTTACTTGCTTGGTTAAAGTCACACCGAGGTACTTTATATTATTTGGGTCTATTATGAAGGGTGTCGTTTCCCTAATTTCTTTCTCGGCTTGTTTCTCTTTTGTGTAGAGGAAGGCTACTGATTTATTTGAGTTAATTTTATACCCAGCCACTTTGCTGAAGTTGTTTATCAGCTTTAGTAGTTCTCTGGTGGAACTTTTGGGATCACTTAAATACACTATCATATCATCTGCAAACAGTGATATTTTGACTTCTTCTTTTCCGATCTGTATCCCCTTGACCTCCTTTTGTTGTCTGATTGCTCTGGCTAGAACTTCAAGAACTATATTGAATAGGTAGGGAGAGAGTGGGCAGCCTTGTCTAGTCCCTGATTTTAGTGGGATTGCTTCGAGTTTCTCTCCATTTAGTTTAATGTTAGCAACTGGTTTGCTGTATATGGCTTTTACTATGTTCAGGTATGGGCCTTGAATTCCTATTCTCTCCAGGACTTTTATCATGAAGGGGTGTTGAATTTTGTCAAATGCTTTCTCAGCATCTAATGAAATGATCATGTGGTTTTGTTGTTTCAGTTTGTTTATATAATGGATCACATTGATGGTTTTCCGTATATTAAACCATCCCTGCATGCCTGGTATGAAGCCTACTTGGTCATGGTGGATGATTGTTTTGATGTGCTCTTGGATTCGGTTTGCCAGAATTTTGTTGAGTATTTTTGCATCGATATTCATAAGGGAAATTGGTCTGAAGTTCTCTTTCTTTGTTGTGTCTTTGTGTGGTTTAGGTATAAGAGTAATTGTGGCTTCGTAGAAGGTATTCGGTAGTGATCCATCTGTTTCAATTTTGTGGAATAGTTTGGATAATATTGGTATGAGGTCTTCTATGAAGGTTTGGTAGAATTCTGCACTAAACCCGTCTGGACCTGGGTTCTTTTTGGTTGGGAGACCATTAATGACTGCTTCTATTTCCTTAGGAGTTATGGGGTTGTTTAACTGGTTTATCTGTTCCTGATTTAACTTCGGTACCTGGTATCTCTCTAGGAAATTATCCATTATCTGAAGATTTTCAAGTTTTGTTGAATATAGGTTTTTATAGTAAGATCTGATGATTTTTTGAATTTCCTCTGAATCTGTAGTTATGTCTCCCTTTTCATTTCTGATTTTGTTAATTTGGACACACTCTCTGTGTCCTCTCGTTAGTCTGGCTAAGGGTTTATCTATCTTGTTGATTTTCTCAAAGAACCAACTTTTGGTTCTGTTGATTCTTTCTATGGTCCTTTTTGTTTCTACTTGGTTGATTTCCGATCTTAGTTTGATTATTTCCTGCCTTCTACTCCTCCTGGGTGTATGTGCTTCTTTTTGTTCTAGAGCTTTTAGGTGTGCTGTCAAGCTGCTGACATATGCTCTTTCCTGTTTCTTTCTGCATGCACTCAGCGCTATGAGTTTTCCTCTTAGCACAGCTTTCATTGTGTCCCATAAGTTTGGGTATGTTGTACCTTCATTTTCATTAAATTCTAAAAAGTTTTTAATTTCTTTCTTTATTTCTTCCTTGACCAGGTTATCATTGAGTAGAGCATTGTTCAATTTCCACGTATATGTGGGCATTCTTCCCTTATTGTTATTGAAGACCAGTTTTAGGCCGTGGTGGTTCGATAGCACGCATGGGATTATTTCTATCTTTCTGTACCTGTTGAGGCCCGTTTTTTGACCAATTATATGGTCAATTTTGGAGAAAGTACCATGAGGAGCTGAGAAGAAGGTATATCCTTTTGCTTTAGGATAGAATGTTCTATAAATATCCGTTAAGTCCATTTGGCTCATGACTTCTCTTAGTCTGTCTACATCTCTGTTCAATTTCTATTTCCATGATCTGTCCATTGATGAGAGTGGGGTGTTGAAATCTCCCACTACTATTGTGTGAGGTACAATGTGTGTTTTGAGCTTTAGTAAGGTTTCTTTTATGTATGTAGGTGCCCTTGTATTTGGGGCATAGATATTTGGATTGAGAGTTCATCTTGGTGGATTTTTCCTTTGATGAATATGAAGTGTCCTTCCTTATCTTTTTTGATGACTTTTAGTTGAAAATTGATTTTATTTGATATTAGAATGGCTACTCCAGCTTGCTTCTTCGGAAGACTTGCTTGGAAAATTGTTTTCCAGCCTTTCACTCTGAGGTAATGTCTGTCTTTTTCTCTGAGGTGTGTTTCCTGTAGGCAGCAGAATGCAGGGTCCTCGTTGCGTATTCAGTTTGTTAATCTATGTCTTTTTATTGGGGAGTTGAGGCCATTGATGTTGAGAGATATTAAGGGATAGTGATTATTGCTTCCCGTTACATTCATATTTGGATGTGAGGTTATGTTTGTGTGCTTTCATTCTCTTTGATTTGTTGCCAAGACGATTAGTTTCTTGCTTCTTCTAGGTAATAGCTTGCCTCCTTATGTTGGGCTTTACCATTTATTATCCTTTGTAGTGCTGGATTTGTAGAAAGATATTGTGTAAATTTGGTTTTGTCATGGAATATCTTGGTTTCTCCATCTATGTTAATTGAGAGTTTTGCAGGATACAGTAACCTGGGCTGGCATTTGTGTTCTCTTAGGGTCTTTATGACATCAGTCCAGGATCTTCTGGCCTTCATAGTTTCTGGCGAGAAGTCTGGTGTGATTCTGATAGGTCTGCCTTTATATGTTACTTGACCTTTTTCCCTTACTGCTTTTAATATTCTTTCTTTATTTTGTGCGTTTGGTGTTTTGACTATTATGTGACGGGAGGTGTTTCTTTTCTGGTCCAATCTATTTGAAGTTCTGTAGGCTTCTTGTATGCCTATGGGTATCTCTTTTTTTAGGTTAAGGAAGTTTTCTTCTATGATTTTGTTGAAGATATTTACTGGTCCTTTGAGATGGGAGTCTTCACTCTCTTCTATACCTATTATCCTTAGGTTTGATCTTCTCATTGAGTCCTGGATTTCCTGTATGTTTTGGACCAGTAGCTTTTTCTGCTTTACATTATCTTTGACAGTTGAGTCAATGATTTCTATGGAATCTTCTGCTCCTGAGATTCTCTCTTCCATCTCTTGTATTCTGTTGGTGAAGCTTGTATCTACAGCTCCTTGTTCTCTTCTTTTGGTTTTCTATATCCAGGGTTGTTTCCATGTGTTCTTTCTTGATTGCTTCTATTTCCATTTTTAATTCCTTCAACTGTTTGATTGTGTTTTCCTGGAAATCTTTCAGGGATTTTTGCGATTCCTCTCTGTAGGCTTCTACTTGTTTATTAATGTTTTCCTGTGTTTCCCTAAGGGAGTTCTTCACATCTTTCTTGAAGTCCTCCAGCATCATGATCAAATATGATTTTGAAACTAGGTCTTGCTTTTCTGGTGTGTTTGGATATTCCATGTTTGTTTTGGTGGGAGAATTGGGCTCCGATGATGCCAAGTAGTCTTGGTTTCTGTTGCTTGGGTTCCTGCGCTTGCCTCTCACCATCAGATTATCTCTAGTGTTACTTTGTTCTGCTATTTCTGACAGTGGCTAGACTGTCCTATAAGCCTGTGTGTCAGGAGTGCTGTAGTCCTGTTTTCCTGTTTTCTTTCAGTCAGTTATGGGGACAGATTGTTCTGCTTTCGGGCATGTAGTTTTTCCTCGCTACAGGTCTTCAGCTGTTCCTGTGGGCCTGTGTCTTGAGTTTACCAGGCAGCTTTCTTGCAGCAGAAAAGTTGGTCTTACCTGTGGTCCCGAGGCTCAAGTTCGCTTGTGCGGTGCTGCCCACGGCTCTCTGCGGCGGCAGCAACCAGGAATACCTGTGCTGCCTCTTCCGGGAGCTTCAGTGCACCAGGGTTCCAGATGGCCTTTGGTGTTTTCCTCTGGCGTCCAAGATGTGTGTGCAGAGAGCAGTCTCTTCTGGTTTCCCAGGCTTGTCTGCCTCTCTGAAGGTTTAGCTCTCCCTCCCACGGGATTTGGGTGCAGAGAACTGTTTATCCGGTCTCTTTCCTTCAGGGTCCGGTGGTGTCTCTGGCAGGGGTCCTGCCGCTCCTGGGCCCTCCCCCACAGGAGCCCAGAGGCCTTATAAAGTTTCCTCTTGGGCCAGGGATGTGGGCAGGGGTGAGCAGTGTTGGTGGTCTCTTCCGCTCTGCAGCCTCAGGAGTGCCCACCTGACCAGGCGGTTGGGTCTCTCTCTCACAGGGTCTGGGAGCAGAGAGCTGCTGCGGGCCAGGATCCGAGGGTGTGGGACTTCCGGTAAACACAGAACGTGCCCGGTCCTAGAGGAATTCTGCTTCCATTTGTCCCAAGCTCACCAGGCAGCTTTCTTGCAGCAGAAAATTTGGTCTTACCTGTGGTCCCAAGGCTCAGGTTCGCTCGTGGGGTGCTGCCCACGGGCTCTCTGCAGCGGCAGCAACCAGGAAGACCTGTGCCGCCCCTTCCGGGAGCTTCAGTGCACCAGGGTTCCAGATGGTCTTTGGCTTTTTCCTCTGGCGTCCGAGATGTGTGTGCAGAGAGCAGTCTCTTCTGGTTTCCCAGGCTTGTCTGCCTCTCTGAAGGTTTAGCTCTCCCTCCCACGGGATTTTGGTGCAGAGAACTGTTTATCCGGTCTGTTTCCTTCAGGGTCCGGCGGTAAATCAATCCATTCTTATGGCCGTGTACAAAGCTCAAGTCCAAGTTTATCAAGGACCTCCACATAAAACTAGATAAACTGAAACTAACAGAAGGTAAAATGGGCAAAAGCGTCGAACACGTGAACCCAGGGGAAAATTTCATGAACAGAACCAATGGCTTATGATCTAAGATCAAGAATTGACAAATGGAAACCCATAAAATTGCAAAGCTTCTGTAAGGCAAAATACATTGTCATTAGGATAAAACAGCAACCAATCTTTTTCCCAATCCTATATCTGATACAGTGCTAATATTTAATATATACAAAGAACTCAAAAGATAGACTCTAGAGAATCAAATAACACTACTAAGAATGGGTTACAGACTAAACAAATTCTCACCTGAGGACTATCCCATGCCTGCAAAGCACCTAAAGAAATGTTCAACATCATTAGTCATCAGGGAAATAAAAATCAAAACTACCCTGAGATTCCATCTCACACCAGTCAGAATGGCTATAATCTTTTTTCTTTTTCTCCATTTTATTAACTTTGAGTACTTCTTATTTACATTTCAATTGTTATTCCCTTTCCCGATTTCCAGGCCAACATTCCAGAAACCCCTCCTGTTCCCATTCTATGTGTGTGTTCCCCTCCCCATCCTCCGCCCATTACCACCCTCCCCCCAACAATCACACTCACTGGAAGTTCAGTCTTGGCAGAACAAAGGGCTTCCCCTTCCACTGGTGCTCTTACTAGGCTATTCATTGCTACCTATTAGGTTGGAGCCCAGGGTCAGTCCATGTATAGTCTTTGGGTAGTGGCTTAGTCCCTGGAAGCTCTGGTTGTGGCATTGTTGTTCATATGGGGTTTCAAGCCCCTTCAAGCTCTTTCAGTCCCTTCTCTGATTCCTTCAACGGGGGTCCCGTTCTCAGTTCAGTGGTTTAATGATGGCATTCGCCTATGTATTTGCTGTATTCTGGCTGTGTCTCTCAGGAGAGATCTACATCTGGTTCCTGTCAGCCTGCACTTCTTTGCTTCATCTATCTTATCTAGTTTGGTGGCTGTATATGTATGGGCCACATGTGGGGCAGGCTCTGAATGGGTATTCCTTCTGCCTCTGCTCTAAACTTTGCCTCCCTATTACCTGCCAAGGGTATTCTTGATCCCCTTTTAAAGAAGGAGTGAAGCATTCGCATTTTGGGCTTCTTTGAGTTTCATGTGTTCTGTGCATCTAGGGTAATTCGAGCATTTGGGCTAATAGCCACTTATCAATGAGTGCATACCATGTGTTTTTCTGTGATTTGGTTACCTCACTCAGGATGATATTCTCCAGTTCCATCCATTTGCCTATGAATTTCATAAGGTCATTGTTTTTAATAGCTGAGTAATATTCCATTGTGTAGATGTACCACATTTTCTGTATCCATTCCTCTGTTGAAGCATGTCTGTGTTCTTTCCAGCTTCTGGCTATTATAAATAAGGCTGCTATGAACATAGTGGAGCACGTGTCTTTGTTATATGTTGGAGCAACTTTTGGGTATATGCTCAAGAGAGGTATAGCTGGATCCTCAGGTAGTTCAATGTTCAATTTTCTGAGGAACCTCCAGACTGATTTCCAGAATGATTGTACCAGACTGCAATTCCACCAACAATGGAGGAGTGTTCCTCTTTCTTCACATCCTTGCCAGCATCTGCTGTCACCTGAGTTTTTGATCTTAGCCATTCTGACTGGTGTGAGGTGGAATCTCAGGGTTGTTTTGATTTGCATTTCCCTTATGACTAAAGATGTTGAACATTTCTTTAGGTGTTTCTCAGCCAATCGGCATTCCTCAGCTGTGAATTCTTTTTTTTTTTTTTTGTTCTTTTTTTCGGAGCTGGGGACCGAACCCAGGGCCTTGCGCTTCCTAGGTAAGCGCTCTACCACTGAGCTAAATCCCCAGCCCCTCAGCTGTGAATTCTTTGTTTAGCTCTGTACCCCATTTTTTAATATGGTTCTTGACTCCCTGCAGTCTACCTTTGTGAGTTCTTTCTATATTTTGGATATAAGCCCTCTATCAGTTGTCCCCCTCCCCAGTGTCCCCATTTGCTACTCCCCTTCAAATTCCCCTGCACTGGGGGTGTGGGGTGTCCATCTTTGACAGATCCAAGATCTTTTCCTCCCATTTGTGTCTAACAAGCCCATCCTCTGCTACATATGCAGCTGAAGCCATGGGTCTGTCCATGTGTAGTCTTTGGCTAGTGGTTTAGTCTCTGGGAGCTCTGGATGGTTGGTATTGATGTTCATATGGGGTTGCAAGCCCCTTCAGCTCCTTCAATCCTTTCTGTAATTCCCAACACCTACCCCGATCTCAGTCCAATGGTTTGCTGCTAGTATTTGCTTATGTATTTGACATGCTCTGGCTGAGCCTCTCAGAAGACAACTACAACAGGCTCCTGTCAGCATGCATCTCTTGAGTTCATCAATATTATCTAATTTTGGTGGCTATATATAAATGGGCTGTATTACAATTTTTTATATTGTTTAAAGCTTGTTTTGTGATCAATTATATAGTCGATTTTTGCGAAGGTAGCATGAGATGTTGAGAAGGTGTATTCTTTTGTTTTAGGGTGAAATGTTTTGTACATATCTCCTCTTTTTTTTTAATCTCCTCTTAAATCTTAAATGTTTTTTTCAGTTTTTCAACCTGGAACCTCCTTGGGAATTTTCACATTCTGCCTTTGTAAATAAGAGTCCCTAGCTCTCAGGGCACTTGTGTTGGAGCCTCCTTCTGCTCACATCTGTAAGAACTACCTCTACTTATCCTGGCCTTCTCTATTGTCAGTTATGCATTAAGGACTATAGAAATTCACACCACAATTCTGACCTTTTCTGGCATCTCTAGAGTCTGAGTATCTCTTTTAAAATTCAAATTTTACTATTAATAATAATAAAGCAATTTAAAATAAGAAAAACATCGCACACTGAAATTAACCATATCCAAAATCTATAAAAATCAATGAACACTAAGATTTATCATTCAAACAGAAGCTCTGAAGGTCACATTGAATTTTTTATCTTCCAATATTGTATATACTTAAACTCATATTCACCATCCATAAAAAAAGAATGCGACAGAATTAGAATTAGAAAATAATTAGGTTTACATCTCTTTCACAACTCCATCAATTACTTTCATTCAGCCCTTCCTCAGCCCTTTTCATTGGCTTTTCTTATACTCTTCTCTGCATATTATACTATAGCCACATGTGCATCTGTTTACATGTGTACTATATTATCCATATATTATTCTGTTGGTGGAGCACTGGATTGATTCCATTTCTTTTATGCAGTTAATAAAACAGAGGAAAGAACAGAAAAAAAGGGATTTCTGTCTTCTAAATTACTCCTGCATAGAGAAATGATATTACTTTCTTCCTATTCTTGATATACCTTTATATCACTTGTTTTTGAATCAGGTTACATTTGTGAAAAGTGTAATAACGTACTGCATAAATGACCTAAGTGCCCAAAGTCACAATGTCTTGTGGTCACTGAATCTCTTCAAAGTCTCTTTCTGTTCCTTAACACTGAAAAGAAACACTGAGGGCCATCCTGAATTTGATCTAGTTTCATGTGAAACTTTTAACTAGAAAACCCTGGCTTTTGTTCAGTTGGTTAGCGATTGCATTTATTTATATTCGTGGGCATCTTAATTTGTAATTAATATTAAAAAACAGGAGTCAAATTCTTGATGAGAACATTATGAAAATATTGTTTCATGTTTTTTGTGCTAAATTAAAATAAAATATTTAGAAATGTATTTCCCATTTTTATTTATCACTGATAGAACTATTCATATAGTGAAATCATTTTCTTTAATTTTAAGTATTTGAACTCACAATTTTTCATACTGTCTTGTGATGGTATGATCGAATCATTAATTTAATAAAATTTAATAATTAATTTAATAAAATTTATTTTGATAAAGTGAGGGGTCAGTGTTATTGTAGAAAGCATTCACTTTCCTGGATGTCACCCTCATTGTATATCTTCTGAGAAGAAAATGACAGTCTTAGAGCAATAGAAAATATTTTCTGACATGTCAGCACCACAGCCATGTAAATCTTGGTCTCCTTCTCTAAGACACATGGAACTCGGTGTGGAACTATGGAATTGATATATAAGCTTAGAAACTGGTCCTCTGAGTGATAAATGAATCCATAAAATAGATTTCTACTCTGCTGCATTCTTGATCCATTTATTTAGTCATAAATCTACAGAATTTGATGCCGAAGACTGTATGCGATTCTGCAGCAAGGAACGAACTTCTTTGCTGTGTCTTTTCCCCATGTCAGAAAACCTTATGTATACACTCCTGTGTGGCAAATGAGAATATGACTGACAGATAAATGGGTAGGTAGATAGATAGACATATACATAGATAGATACATAAATAGATAGACATGTAAGTAGATAGATACATAAATAGATAGGTAATACTGATTAAATTGATGATATATCAAAATATTACTAGAGCCAATACACATCAAAATGCAAGTAACATAAGTTGCACTGTGATCCATGTTTTTTATTGCAGTGATATTCTTCAGTTATTTTATTCTTTAATTATTTGATAGGCAATGCATTTCTGAATAAGAGACTTTGTTTTAAAAACTATTTTATATAATCAAGGTTGTACCAAAAGAGAAACCTGAAATTCTACTTGCTACAAATAAGTGTTTTTGCTTCACCAAATCTCTTGACAGTCCATGAGAAGTTCAGTGCCATGAACAGAAGTCAAGTGCCCACCACAGTCATCACACAGTCAGCCTTGCCTCTGGGAGATCTATGTAACCTGGCGCTTCTTCCCTCTAAGCGCGTAATAGGCATACTGTGAGCTTCAAAAGTTAGTTTGAGTTTTCCTTTTGCTGTGATTGACATTTGAATGTCAGCAGCTTTAACTCTTTGAGCTCCACTTTGCGTTCCAGTGAGACAGAACTGCCCTTGGGTTAACCTTCCAAAATGATGGCTACCATGAGATTATGCCATAAGATTATTCTCACTAAGAATGGGTGCTACAGTGCTTCAGCTTTCCTCCCAGGACATAAACAAGCAGTGCCATCAGTCAGGACTGCTAGGAAAAGCATGATTGAGTGAAGAAATGATCAAATAACGATGACAATACATACATTAAGAAAATACAGTGTTCACAAGTAAACATCAAGTTACGTAATGGGCACAGTGGTGGGACTGGAGGTGAAAATGAGCTTAGAAACTGGCACACTACATATGCACCCTTTTGCAAATGGCATTGAGACACAGAAATCTAGTGAGGTAAGGAGTATATTTATAAACTTAATGACAGTAGTGGTGAGATTTAAATTTTACAAAGCATTTATACAAATATCCTGTTCATATAGTACATATACATATATAAAGACTTTATATCTATCATATATATATGTTGTTATGCTGAATTTTCACAGAATATTTGAAGTACCAACAAGTTCTGAGGAGTCAAAGCCCAGTGACTCTGCATGACCTGTGCCCTCAGTAAAATACCTGAGAATCTGAAGGTACCTAACTGGGACTTGTCTGCCTCATACATACGCTTCACCTCTGATTTTTGTCACAACACTTGTTTTTCCTCTTTTTGTCCCATTATTCCATCCTACTGGGTGTTTTTCAATGTATGCTGGGCAACTCTGGATAAGCATAATAACCCTTTTTTTGAGGGAGCTTTTGTTACCTGCTTACTATTTTAGAAAATGTAATTCCCTGGTATATTTTGCTACTATTTATTTTAGGCCAGGCTACAGAGATAAATGCTAATACAGTTGTCCAGCCAACCTCAGTCATATTGCAAGTTAACACTACAGTCTTTCTTTTCTTCAGTTCCTAAGGTGTGGACTATGACCGTATTTAACAGTAGAATATGTAGGAATGGTTTGGTGTGATGAAGCAACAGAGATTAACTGTTATTTTAGATACAAAATATTTAAAAACTGGAGCTCAGCACTGCATGTTTCATGTTGTTAGACATCCTGAAACTCCATCTGGAGGTAAGGTATCTGTCATAATAACATGGGGAATTTGAATCCCTAATGTAGGTCAATGATTGTACATGTATATAAATCTCATTGAAAAACTCTGTTGCGTTATTATGAATATTTCTGCAATAAATGATACTTCAGCTTTGTTCTGTGTGACACTTTTTGATGTGAGGGCACCTGTAGATGTGTCTTTTCTACTAAGGATGGTGTAGATGACATAGTAAAAACACAGTTTCTTGGAACCCAGAGAGCTGACATAGAATCTATTGAGGTTGCTTACATGGGCATGAGCAAACAGTATCCACATGTGGAATACTGCTCAGAAGCTGTATTCTGGGAAACTTCTGCATAATTACAGGCAGCAAATGCACTCAGTGATTTTCCACAACAACAGTTTCCTCAAAATAAATCCTCCAAGAGCAACTCCAGATTCACATACATTTCATGTGATTTCTTGTAACTTGTACAACTTTTGACATCCTTCCATTAAGAAAGTATGCTTAAGTAATGGGAGACACACATCGAGAGGAACCTACGTTTCATGAAATATAAAAATCAAGGCAGGCACCCAGGCTAGTACTAGCTATGTTTCAGTTACACTGTTTCCCCGCAGTCTCACCATTCTCTTTAGACAAATCCTGTTCACTTTCCCAGCCATCTACCCGCTGTGGTTAGCTGCAACTGCAACAAATCCCCCATAACTCAATAACTCGGTAAAATCAAAACTTCTAGTTTGTAATTTATCAGTCAGACTTATATCAGTAAATTCTTAACCCACAAAATGCCCATGCAATGAACTTAGAGCCAATGCATATTGATATAAACTGCTCACCTAAATACAACAAATTTTCCTGTAATTATCTGTCCCTTATAAGATATTCATAGTTATTTGTGGCTATTTAAGGCCACATAGAATCTGGATCGTCTTTCTCTTCCTCTACCTTCCTTCCCTATCCCCATGTCTATCTCTCTAATCTCTAAAATTTCTCAGCCCACCTTCTTTATCTACTGCCCAAACACAGGATCTAGCCTTATCTTGTGTCTAACCTCATCTGCATATAGACAGTAATCCACAAATGTTAATAGTGATATTAGAACTCCATGATAGACTACTTTCTGAGTCTTCTGGAGCACATCAAGCTGCCCTAAGCAGTCCATTATACCCTACAGACCTCCCTTCTTCCTCCTCCTTTCTCCCTCCCCCATCAGAGTTGAAAATTCTGCAACATACAAGTTAGCTTCCCTACCCCATCCGCCTTCCTGATTTGCTGTGTTCTCAGTGGTACTGCAAGCTGCCCTGAGCAGCCTTCTCTGCCTGGAAAACCTCTATTCAGCTGTCACCTCTCAACCCAACTGCAGATCCTGAACCATACAACAGCAGATCCTGAATAATAGAGACCCACACTGATCTGGAACTTTGTAGCCCAAGTATACCCATCAGAGGCCTGCCACACAAGGACCATTGAAGTTAACCCTCCTTCCAATACCTACTGCAACAAGCAACAGGAAAATCCAGGAACCAAAGCTATCCAAATGAATAAAGATCCAGAAAGGTCACAAAAGCTTGTGTGCACGCGCGCGCGCGAACACACACACACACACACACACACACACACACACACACACAAAACAAGAAAAGAATAAGAAAAGAGGACCATTACCACCACAACAAAAAACAAACAAACAAAAATAGGGCAATATGAAACCTTCATAGCATAGCTGCCCTACTACACCAAGCCCTGGATATACTAACACAACTGAAGTCGAAGAAAGTGACCTTAAGTCCAATCTTGTAAAGATGATAGAGGCCTTTCAGGAGGAAATACATACATCCCTTAAAGAAATACAGAAAAATACTATCAGGCAGGTAGAGCACTTTAAAGAAGAAACAAATAAATTCCATAAAGATATAATAAAAATAGTATAAACAGAAAAAAGAAAGAAAGAAAAATGTGTGAGACCTGAAAGTGGAAATAGGAGCAAAAAGGAAAAGAGAAACTAAAGGAGTACTGGAAATGAAAAGCCTAGCAAAGAGAATCGGAACAACAGATGCAGACATCACCACAGAACATAGGAAACAGAAGAGAGAATGTGAGGCATAGAAAAGACAATAGAAGAATTTGATAAATTAAAGAAAATGATGAATGGGAAAATTCCTGACACAAACATCCAAGAAACCAGGGATACAATGAAAAGACCTAGCTCAAGAATAATAAGAATAGAAGGTAAAGAGTCACAGCTCCAAGACTGAGGAAATTTTTTCAACAAAATTGAAGAAAAAAACTTCCCCAACCTAAGGAATAAGATGCCTATATCATAGAAGGAGCTTGTAGAACACCAATTAGACTGGAACAGAAGAGAAAATCCTCCCACCAAATAATAATAAAAACATGAAATCAACAGAACAAAGATAGACTACTAAAAGCACCAAATGGTAAAGGGTAGACAACATACAAAGGCAGAACTATCAGAAATATATCTGACTTCTTAACAGAGACTCTAAAAGTTAGAAGGGCCTGGATAGATATCTTGCCACTTCTAAAAATCCACAGGTGCCAGCCTAGACTACTATACCAGAAAAGCTCTCAATCACCATAGATGGAGGGAAAAGAAATACTTCAAAAAAAATCCAAATTCAAACGAAATCTATCCAAACAGCCATACCTACAGAAAATACTAGAAGGAAAAATACAACTGAAGAAGGAGAACTTTATTATGAAAATAGAAGAAATAAGTAATCCCACACCAGCAAAAATAAGGGAAATACACACAACCAGAAACATACACAGACACACAGACACTGACACAGACACAGACACACACACACACACACACACACACACACACACACACACACACACACACACACACTAACACCATCAACATCAAAATAACAAGAAGTAACAAGCAGTGGTCATTAATCACTCTTCATCAATGGACTCAATTCTCCAACATAGATCACAGGCCTAACAATGTGAATGTAAAAAACAGATTCAATCCTCCTGCTGTATACAAGAAACACACCTCAGCAACATAAATATTACCTCATAGCAGAGAACTTGAAAAACATTTTCTAAGCAGATAAGCCCAAGAAGCAACCTGGAGTAGACATCCTAATATCTAATAGAATAGATTTCCAACCAAAATTCATCAAAAGAGACAAAGAAGGACACTTCATATTCATTGAAGGAGAAATCTGTTCAGATGATATCTCAATTCTGAACATCTATATTTCAAACACAAGGAAATCCACATTTGTAAAACTTTCCTGAATCTTAAATCAAACATCAAACTCCACATATTAAAAATAGGAAACTTCAACACCCCACTCTCATCAAGCAACAGGTCATCCATACAAAAACTAAACAGAGAAATAATGAAACTAATTGACCATAGGAATCAAATGGACCTAACACACATCTAGAGAATATTTCATCCAAACACAAAAGAATATTCATTCTTCTCAGAACTTCATGGAACCTTCTTCCAAGTTGACCACATAATCATTCAAAGGACAAGCCTCAACAGACACAAGAAAACTGAAATGAATCCATGTATCTTATTAGACCAACATGGATAAAAAGTGCATTTCAACAACAGAAGGCCTACACACTCATGGAAATTGAACAACTATCTACTCAATACCCTGTGATTCAGGAAAGTAATAAAGAAATTAAAGACTTTCTAAAATTCAAAAAAGTAAAGGCATAACATACCCAAGATACCCAAATTTACAGGGAAAAAGGAAAGCAATATTAAGGGGGAAATACTTCTCATAACAGCAATTTAAACATACACCTTGAAGCTCTAGGAAAAAAAGAAGCAGGCACACTGAATGAAGAACTAGTCAAAGTCAGGACTGAAATCAATAAATTAGAAACAAATGAAACAGTACAAAGAATCACCCAAACCAAGAGCTGACACTTTGAAGAAATCAACAGGAAAGGCAAACACTTAGCTAAAATAACCAGAAAATGGAGAGACAGTATCCACAGTGACAAAATCAAAAAATGAAAAGAATGCAAATCCATATTCATCACCCTGCAGAAAACTTAAGTGCAAGTGGATCAAGAACCTGAACCAAAAACCCCAACACACTGAGTCTAATAGAAGACAAAGTGGGAAATAGCTTTGAATGCATTGGTACTGGAGACAATTTCCTGAGCTGAGCACCAGTGGCCCAAGCTGTAAGATCAACAATTGATAAATGTGACCGCATGAAATTGAAAGGCTTCTTTCTGTAAGGTAAAGTATACTGTCAATAGGAGAAGACGGCAACCAACAGATTGGGAAAAGACCTTTACCAATTCTACATCTGATGGAGGGCTAATATCCAATATATACAAACGACTCAAGAAGTTAGACTCCAGAGAATCAAATAACCATATTAAAAATGGACTACAGAGCTAAACAAAGAATTCTCACCTGAGGAATATTGAGTCATGGAGAAGCACCTAAAGAAATGTTCATCCTTAATCATCAGGGAAATGCAAATCAAAACAACCCTGAGATTTCCCCCTTCGCAACAGTCAGAATGGCTATAATCTTTAATTTCTTTATTCCTTTCCTTAAGCACAGGTTATAAGTCAGAATGGCTAATATAAAAAACTCAAGTGACAGCACATGTTGGCAAGGATGTGTTAAAAGAGAAACACTCCTCCATTGCTGGCAGGATTGCACACTGGTATAACCACTATGGAAATTAATCTGGTTGTTCCTCAGAAAATGAGAAATAGTTCTACATGAAGACCTAGCTATACCACTCCTGGGAATATACCCAACTGAAGCTCCACTATACCACAAAGACACATGTTCCACTATATTTATAGAAGCCTTGACTGTAATAATCAGAAGCTTGGAATAATCCAGATGTTCCCGATCAAAGAATGAATAAAAAATGTGTTTCACTTACACAAAGGAATACTATTCAGTTATTAAGAAAGAGAACGTCATGATTTTTGTATGCAAATAAATGGAACTAGAAAATATCATCCTAAGTGAGGTAACCCATGAAAGAACACACATGCTATGTACTCACTGATAAGTAGATATTAGCCAAAATGTTCAGAATACCCATGATACAATTCACAGACCAAAGGAAGTTAATAAGTAGTAAGGTCCAAGTGTGAATATGTGAAACCCACTTAAAAGTTTTGTTGCAGTGGAAAACTTTCTGAAACCTAAAAGGTGACTCCAAGAAAGACCCGTATTAACAGAAGATAAGGAACCCGCCATCTTCTGCATCAAAACAAGATGGTGGAACTGGAAGACCCAACCCAGCCACAAAACGTAGACCTAAAATTTGTTTTGCTGGCAAGATATTTTAGGGTAATGGTGGAACCAGTTACCCTTCTAATCTCACTGTCAGTGACCAAGCTGATGTGAAAGAAAACAATGTTTAAGAACATAGATTAACTAAAAAGGGGGTTGTGTCCATTTTTTTATTTCCAATTTTCAATTTGTAAACTCCTTCAGGAAATTATTTGGAATCATCAGTATTGAAAAACAAATATGGGATTTGGCATTAGAAGAATGAAAAGTAGCTTTAAAATCCTGCCCGATGGTATGTAGTGAAGTGATATTAGAATAGCTGTCAGTGGGTACCCACTCAACTCTGATTGCTTTCCTGTCTCTAAGTTCCTGGACCATCTAAATTATGATGTTGTGACTTGTGATCTCTGGGTCTCCTTTGATGAGATAGGGGACTTGAATCTTTCTGGAGTTCTGCAGTTAACCCCAATAAGATGAACTGAGTGGCTTTCAATTAAGAAGTCTTAATAGCTGCCAGGGATGGGTGATGGTCAGAGCAATCTTCAGTGCCAAGAAGGAATAGTGGAAATAATTTTAGCATTTTAAAGAAGCTTAAACCTACATTAGGAGAGATGGCATTAGCTGACTATGTTCTATTGTTGGACATTTCGCTGTGTGATGTATAGAATCCATCTTAGCAACATACCTGACTTAGAGAATTCAAAAATGTGTGCACAATATGTAAGTGAGGAACTAGAAGTGCCCAGAAAATGGGTAACAATGTTAGCTGCAAACTTAAAGTTAAAATACTTGCTTAATATTAAAACATTTCACATGTTTTTTCGTTCTATTCTTTTTTGAAAGTTTTTATCAAAAACAAAAGATAATTTTTAAGTTATCTGGAAGAAAAAAATCTGTGAAAATATTTCAGCACAATTTAAATTTATCAATGCTTATTGAAACTTGCATGAAAATATAAACAATATGAGATATTGAAAGGAAAATTATACAGATTTGAGGTTTAAAAATATGAAGTTAAAAGAATGTTTTAAATTCAGACTCAGGGCTAAACACTGTGAAAAGCAAGTCCAGGCAGCCCCGCCCTGCCGCTAGAACTAACAGACCATAAAAGGAAAGGAATGCAGAACAGACCAGGAGTACCGGATCTGACTCACAGGCCACCTGGCAGGAAGAGATAAGCCCCCAGCCCCCGACATCCAGGACGCCCCAAACCTGCCAATGTGTGTAGCTATACCTTATTACCTCATCATGTGAAATAACCAATCACATGTGAACATGTCTATGTGCCTCGTTTGAATCCACCAGTCCCCGTAACTATGCATCTGCTTCTGTACGCCCGCTTCTGCTTCCCCAATGCCTATAAAAGGCCCATGCTGGAGCTGCTGGGCGCACAAGTCCTCCGAAGAGACTGTGTGTCCGCAGGTACCTGTGTTTTCCAATGAACCCTCTTGCTGATTGCATCCGAGTGGACTCGGCTCGGTCATTGGGCGCTTGGGACTCCTCCTGAGGGAAAGCTCCTCTCTGGGGGTCTTTCAATATGAAGAGTGCTAATATTTCTAAACTATAAAGATCCTGCCACTCCTTTCTATGTGGGCAGTGTGCACAGAAGGCAGGAGAGAGCATTGGTTCTCTTGGTACTGGGATCACAATATGAGGAACCCAAATGAACATGTGGTTTGGAAATCCTGCCCTGTACAAGAACAATAAAATTCTTAACTCCTCAAGTATCTCTCCAATCCTCAACACTTAACTATATATTCTTAAAAGAATTAATATTTGAGATAAATGCAGCTGTTGCTTTTTTAAAAAGTGTTCTACCAGTACTGTGTGCCTCAGCATATAACTTAGACTCAATCAAATTTCAAATAATTTTGGCAGCACTAAATTACAAAGAATTTCTAGTGAAAACCATCAGGTTATCTTTTCAATGACTTGAAGCTGAAACATTAATTCAATATATTTCAAAATTTTCTATTTAAGAAGATATGAAATGAAGAGTCCAAATTTATTCCTGAACCTCATGCCCAGAACATGAGTATATTAAACATTTGAAGAGAATAAGAATCAATTTGCAGACATACTGGAGATTAGCTTAACTGCACTCAGGGAAAGAAAAAAATGTATTTCCTCCCTACAGAGCAGTCTATTTCCTGTGCCTCCCTTAGCATCCACCTGGCAGATCCGATAAGCCCTATGAGCCTGCATGAGCTGAAGGAGAGGCAGATGCTCCAGCCCATGAAGTCCTACTGTGGGGAGTGAACCTGTGCTGTCTCCTATTCAAAGTCTAAGTCCTCACTAGTGCTGCAGCCAGCATGCAATCATTGAGAAGATGTCTTCAGTATCCCAAATGCCTCTCCAGAACATGGGATGCTGCTCTGTGTCTGGAGCTAGGAGTTGGGAACAGATCCGCAGACCCAGGCCATGATATTAGACTAGCTGACTTTTATTTATTTATTTTTTTGGCACTGAAAATGGATGGCAAGCTATATAGTTTTTAGATTTATTTACTTTATTTTAACACAAAAGTAAAATAAATGAAATTATTTTGCCTTTTATTTTCTTTGACTTACTAACAGTGAAAACTGAATAATGCAATCATGAGAACACTACATAACTGTAACTGATTTACTTTTTGTCACTTTCAACTATTATTTCCTTTATTTCCTTCCTGTCATCTATTAAACAATATCCTATCAATAACTTTATGTTATTGGTTATATTTTTCCTTCTAATTTTTTCTTGAGATCTCAAATAATTATACTTTTGTAGGTGAAAAACTGTAGTCTTTTAAACATACTAGCATTTCAACATATCTGATAACAAAGTAATAGTTTTATGATTTCATACCTTAAATTTCAGGATTTTCCCTCACTGATATTGTAAATGCTATGTGATAATATTTTGCTCTCTTAATTTTCAGAATAGAAGAGCAACTTGTGAAGATTATCTCAGTCATCAATAGATAGAGATGCAGAGATGATTTGCCGTTGGGATGATTTTACTCTTGCTGTTGGATTTTGTGGTGTGTGTATTTGTGTGTGTGTGTGTGTGTGTGTGTGTGTGTGTGTGGTGTGTGTGTCTGTCTGTCTGTCTGTCTGTCTCTGACTCTCTCTCTCTTTCTCTCTCTCTCTCCCTGTGTATGTGGCGCATGTGAAGTAAAAATGTTTGAATAATTGCTTTGAATTGTTCCTTTTTTTCCTAACCAGAACATTTTACAATGTATTTCCACTAAAGAGCAGCTGTATCCAACAGAACAACGACAAGCAAAGACCGATTGTATCTGCTTTTACATACAAATTATGTTAAACCCATTTAAACATTTTAGTTTTTTAATCAAGAAAAATGTTGAAATTATCTTGTGAATTTATTTATTTGCTTGCTTAATTCCTAACTAAAATAATAATTCTATAACTAGAATTCTAACTTCATTGTCTAGGCAATATCTATGCTAGAATGATGCTTGGCATTATAGTGTAGTCATTTGAACCACATTTGACTGAAAGGTAACAGATTAGGATATTTTATCCTTATATCTTTTTAAAGTACACATTCTGCTTATTTTATTCAGTTATTTATGTTCCTGGAAGCATTCAAGATATGAAGGTAGTCAGTAATTCTTTGCAAGAATTTAATTTTCTTGTAGAATTACATTGATTACTGTTGTGTAAACAAATACTTGCAGAGTTGTGAACAATAATGTGTTAGAACCTGTAAATTTTGATGAAATGATGTGCTATCACTAGAATTTAAGCTTATATAATTGCTTAGCTTTGATTAAAATTAATCCAATTAATGCAATTGGATGCACTTCCATCAGGATTTACTGTAGAGTGAAAGAAGAGCCACGGGCCATTGAATTATCTGCTAAATTAGCACAGACCTGGAGGGAATGGACTTCAGTTAAGGACACCACTTGCTTAGCATAAGAGGTGCATTTCATATGTTCTCACTAGTAAGTGGATATTAGTCCAAAATATGTACAGAATACCCAAGATAAAGTCCACATAACTCAAAAAGGTAGAAGAAAATAACCAGAACTGGGGAGGGAAAGAGGGACAGAGGAGGGAAACGGGATGGGGATGGGGGGAGTGGAGAACATGATCTGGTATTGGGTTGGGGAAAAGGACTGAAGCACTCAGGGCTAGCAGAAAGAATGGAAACAGGCAACCTCAGGAGAAAGGAGGTTGGGAGGGCCCTCTAGAACGTACCAGGGACCTGGGAGTTGAGAGACTCTCAGGACTCAGCAGGGGAGGGGCTCAGATGAAATGCTCTACCAAGGGGAGAGGGAACTTACTGAACCCACCTCCAGCAGAAAGACAGGGCATCAAGTGAGGGATAGGGCTGCTATCCTACAATCAAAATTCTGACCCATAACTCTTCCTGTCTGAAAGAAATTCAGGGATGAAAATGGAGAAGAGCCTGGGGAAAAGAAAGTGTAGCAACAGGCCCAAATGGAATTCATCTCAAGGGGATGCCCCACAACCTAACACCATTACTGAGAGTATGGGGTGCTCACAAAAATGGACCTATCATGACTGCCCTCCAAAAGACCCAACAAGCAGCTAAAAGGGTCAGATGCAGATATGTGCACCCAACCAAGGAACAGAAGCTGCTGAGCCCTCTGTTGAATTAGGGAAAACCTGGAGGAAACTGAGGAGGAGGGCAACCCTGTAGGAGGACCAGCACTCTCAATTAACCTGGACCCCCAAGATCTCTCAGACACTGGATCACCGACCAGGCAGCATACACCAGCTGAGATGAGGCCCCAACACATATACAGCAGCGGGCTGCCGGGTCTCTGGGTTCAATCAGAGAAGATGCACCTAATCCTCAAGAGACTGGAGGCCAGGCAGTTTAAAGGTCTGGTGGAGTGGGGGTGGAGACTGGGAGGGGGGCAGGGAGGAGGTATATGATGTGGAATAGTTGCAGAGTGAACCAGGAGGGGAATAAAATCTGGAGAGTAAAAAATAAATAAAAAAAATAAAAAGAGAAGTGCATTTCTGCAACAAAGGTCCGAAATGAGAGCACTGAATCCTGAGGCCTTTACCATGCAGGAATCATACTGGTGAACTCCAACTAATTAATGATCAACCTCAAGAGCCAATCTTGTTTATGCCTTTAACAGTGAAGTGGCCTGTCACTGGCTGTCTGAAAGTACTCAGTGCTTTAGTGTAAAATAGTGTAAAAGCCTCCATAGACTAAAGCATCAACTGTATGTATATGAAAACACAGATACAGATATCCAAAATGAGGTGGAACAGAATGAAAGTTAGCAGAAGCCAAGTCTACAATGTCTCCCTGACACACAGGCCTCAGATGCACTGTGATCAAGTGGAGTCTTTGAAGAGCCTATAAAGGGAACAGAAGCCACGCAATCTGTCCTAGAGGGTAATGGCTTATTTATATCAGTGATCAAAGACATCACTTATGGCATTTCACACGGCCTGCATTGACTACCATAATATTTACTAATATACTTTTTAACTTTCCCTTTTCAGTGATTGCAAGGGATATTATAGCAATCAAGGAAGACATGTCACATAATGCTCAGCTTAATGTCTCTTGAGTGTGGAGTCTCTTTCAGGAGACACTAGTTATGTATAGATAGCCTCACCGATACAGGGACATATGGTGCTTTGAAACTAAGACTTGACTATATTAACAATACAATTCTTGCTGCAATAACTTAAAACGATTAATGCTCCTTCCTATATATCTCGCAAATATTTCAATTTCCTCTTTTTGTTCCTATGAGTGAGTTTTAGAATATAGGCTTCTGCAACTGTCACATGCTGAATGGGGTAATACACTTCAGCAGTCACTCAACATTAGACAATCCATGAAATTTCATGCAGTTGGAATGATAAATAATGTAAGAGATATAATCAATGTAAAGACATTATTAGACATCATTTCCAGAAGTGCTAATAAAACTGCCATTCACCTTCCTCTTGCCTATGTGCTTCTCATATTGAATGAGAGAGAATGAAGCAAACCAGATTTTAAATGAATAGTGTTAATACGTATCAGAATGTAAAACAGAGCTTGATAACAGTTTCTTCACGTTGTTCACTTTCTCTCTTAGGTGGTTTCTAAATTCTGAACTGCTTCCTTCCTCATTAGAATAAAGCATATGCGTGTTTGGGTGTTCACACAGAAAGTACATGACAACTTTTCGACATGTGGGCATTTTTGAAAATAAATGATGTTTCTCTAAGAATGTCATATATATGTGTCCTCTGCTAAAAACGGGATCAAGTTACTTACCAGTTTGTACATATAAGATGACATTGTATGACAGGAGAGGGAGAGAAATGTCATTCACCCCACATAGGAAGATCACTGATACATTTGTTGTAGCTTTCAGACAAGCAATGACTTAGTTGGGTTTATTTGCAGGGCCATGGGTGTAACCGATAGAACACAGCAGCTCCAGAAATCTCTGGGTAAGGAATGGGCAGCTACACTATGAAAGAGTGCCAGGTTCATTGTTTCCTGGTTGTATAACCTTACAAGGGGAGGAAGAGAGTGCCTGGTGATCTCAGGAAAGCTTTTGAGCATCATCCGTCTTGCCCTTTCCTATGAGAATGAATGCTTATCATCGGGATTCCAGGAGGATGACCAGAGCATCTCTTATTTAAGGCACAGTGGTCACATTCAAGCTGGGTGACACGGATGCATAATACACTGTATGGTTCATTTGAGATTATTCCAAGTTGTAGTCTTCACTACTGTTGTCTTCCTTTTGACCTGGCAGTAACTGCACACATAACAACAGCAAATACCTTCAAAATTCTACATTTAACGTCTGAGTTCGTTTTTGCATTGTGGCACAATTATTGTAAACCGGCCATATCTTAGCTGAATTGTCTTTCGTATGATCCAAACATGGAACTGGATATCAGGTGTAGTTGAGGAAATTAGGGTTGTGGGGTCCCATACATATCATTTTCTTCTATAAACATTAACATGATCTGTAATTGTGATCAAGATAGGAACAGAAGGGTGGAGAACATGTTCGTTTGTAGGGATGGTCCATTAGTTCTTCAAAATGAACTGAAAAAGCTATTAAGAATCACTATGCAGAAGTTAAAGGGGTTTGCAAACTAGAGAGTAGTTCCAATATAAAACACATCTGAAGTAGCTAAGATGATTTATAATGCTTCTTAAAGTTTTTATATTTATTGTTCTATTGCTTTTATGTGAGTTTTCCCAGGAAGCGCAGGCTAAAGTGAAGCTCATGAATCTCTTGCCTTAGCTGTCATTCCCAGAATGACAAGCTTGTGCAGTCACAAATATATTTCTTAAATTTTCGATGCATAATAATTATATGGATTTATGGGATATAATACTACGCTTAGATATATCTATCCAATCACTCAATCTGTATGATTAGCACATCTGTCATCTCCATATTTTTCTGTGAGTTTTCTTCATCTTCCACTGAACATAAACTACACTCATGATGAAAGATACTAAAGGAAGTTTTGTACAGACTACAATGATAGATTGTTTTCCAAAATTTTGTCAGAACGTGATTCTTACAGAGGGTAAAAAAGATAACCTAATATCTGGATTTTACAATTCTTATTATCAACAAATTCATCATCAAGTAATTAATGCTTAAAAATGTAAAATCCTGTAATCCTTTTATTCACAGCTGTTTGATTTGACAGGGTTCCAATAAAAGATTGATTGAGGTCCATAAACACACATTCTGAAATACTATTAGGCTGGCACTAAGTTGGATATATGATATATTTAATCTCAAGAGCTCATTAAATAAGTCAGAAACGTATTCTTACTCTTCAGTCTCTCTGTTCTCCTTTGTTTTTAATACTCTGATATGACCTGGCTAATGAGACTTGACTAATCCTTTCAGTGTGACAAGTCGCTCATAAGAAGTAAAATTAGAATCATGTTTTCAATAAGTAGCATCCTAGAGATGCCACTGCCAGGACTTGATCTGTCCTGATGCAAGGCTCTTGGTGATGTTATAATTACTGTCTTATTGATTGCATTCAGGAGAAGCCGATCATGGCTTCTAATATGTTGTTTATAATTAGACTGCTGAAGTAATTATGACTTTATAAGAAGAATGAAATGAAAAGGGGCAAGCTACAAATGCCCATGTGAATGTGCTTGTACCGGTGAACTTATTGATTTATGATATGCACATTTTTTATTTAAATGCTCAGTACTCAATATTCCCTCTAAGATGCATTTGCAGCCACTCTCTTCTGTTTTCTCTGTCTTAAATTCTGGATTGCAACCCATCCCACTATGAAGCTTCCTGCAGTGAAGGATTCTGGGCTTGTCATTGTTTGCTCTGATTGTTTGTCCTGCTGTGTTCTTCAGTTATTCTATTATTGATTTCTTTGGTTTCACTCAGGTTGGCAATGAAAAATGTGAAAATGTAACATTTGTGCCTGATTTTTAATGCTTCTTTACTGACTCCAATCTTCTATTGTTGTTAAAAATAGTCTTGACTTTCTTTGATACTGCATCCTAATGTTCTTTCTCCTCCTCTAACTTCCTCTCTGTTACCCCTCTTTTTCTATCACTTATCTTTCCATCTACTGCCATTTCCCTCTTTTGCTGATTTTCATATTGTGTTTATTATTCCTGCTTGAACTTTGTATGTTTTCTGACTCCCTCTCTCTCTTTGTGTGCATGCATGCATGCGTGTGTGTGTGTGTGTGTGTGTGTGTGCGTGTGTGTGTGTGTGTGTGTGTGTGTGAATGCATATCTATGTGTTTAATAAAATTATTTAACTTACTTAATAGGACTGACCAGGCTGTTTCGTTTTTGTTATGTTTGCTTACTGAGGTGGCTTATTTTTGTAAAGATGAGAAAGAAATGGAAATGAAGATTAACAATGTCATTAGTAAAAGTCTAAGGTCTCATATCAACTCTTTGGGTTATTGGATTGATAAATCAGATAAAAAAGGAACCAATCTATAAAATATGCCAGCTCTCACATCTTCTCACACCTGAGTCTCATGTTTATGCATCATCCAGTATATGTGCTCTCCCAGGATGGCATGGGATGTGAACTTTTGCCTATGTTTTAATTTAGAACCACATAAATCTAAAGATTTATCAGTTGGACTGATAAATCCATATGGACTCTTCAATATTTGCTTTTGAAAACAAAGTTACTTCTACGGACTTCTAAAATTTTCATAAGTTCAAATTCCCCTCATATAAATAAATATCTACACTACATTTTTTACTCAATAATTACAATGTACTATGTAAGATCAGAACATTGGATTTATAAATTTTCTCATGTTTTAAAGTATTTTTCATGTTTATGTTAGATAGCTCTGTTTATCATGATCATATATCTGAAAAAAAATACTTATCCTGACTCATGGCGTCAGTTGTTTAAATCTGTCATTGGAAGGTGGGATGTGTCAAAGCAGACAGGATGCTAACAGAAAGCATGATTGATAGTTTAAGGGAAGAAACAAAAAGACCTCCCCTCTCACCCTGTTTTAATAATGCCATCATTTTTAAATCTATCAAAGATTCAGTAGACCATGCCCTTAATCTAACTACTTCCAGTAACATCCTAGTGGACACATCAAAGTATGCTTTTTCTGCATTTTAGTTATTTCTGACTTGGATCAAGTGGACAGTCAAATTAACCTTCCTTCTCAGAGCTGTGCATGAATTATATTCTTAGTGACTCTTAAGACGAGATATTTTTCAGAACCATCTAGAATACTGGCAAAAATATGGGTCAATGGTTTTCTCCTGCATATTTAGTAATTCATATCTGATTTTGAGTACACAATTCTTCATCTGCTGGGCAGAGAAGTGTATTTCTAGAACCAATGCAAGGGACAAGCTGCATATTAGAACTGGCCTTTTCATTTCTATTAAGGTACTGTACAAAACTAAACTTTATATCTGCCTTTAAAGAGTAGATTAAAGTGACTGAAAATGAACAACAAAAACTTGGTTCAAAAGTATGAAAAATCTATATTTATAGGGTTCAAAATAATGACTAGCTTTAATTTGAAATTATGGCATATAGACAACATTAATTTAAAAAATATCCCTTTGAGTGTCTATGCCTACCAATACGTTCATTCTCTCTTCAAAAAATTTCTGTGTCTCATATTGCAAAACCACTTGATACTTTCAGCCAACATGTGTATATAAACAAAGAAAATTTTAATCCATGTAAAACTGACATTTATGAAAAACTATACTTCAACTCATTTCATGTGCTCGTATGCATTAGTTAGTAATTTATTCCTCTCTGCTGAAAGACCACTCTTTAGAAGATTATTTTCTTCATCTGTTGAGTTCAAAGCTTTACTCTAAACCCATAAGATACTCTGCACCATTCTCACAGGGTCACATACTTTGAAAAATGCACTATTGCGAGTGTGTTGTACATATCAGTAAAATGAACACAGATTCAATGTCCCCAGCTAGATTATGTGGAATAGCAATTCAAATTAACAATGAGTGAGAAAAAAAGTGGTATGTGTATGGAAAGTGGAATTTAAATAAGATCACTACCACCTGGGTTTACAACTTTAGTGTGAGCTTAACTTTTATAATATAGTAAGAACATTTACAATTTACATTTACAATTTACAAATTACATTTACAATGGCATTGGTAAGCCATTATTCCCAAGACAACAGATAATTTTCATTTTCCTATACAAAGCATGGCCTTCCTTTCCTTTTCTGAGTAGCTTCCATATGCCTGTGTTTTGAGAATCTTCTTTTCCACGCAGTAGAGATACTATGTGAGACTACTTTAATGTGAGACTCTCTGGCTTTCTCTCCTGTACTACACAGAACTCTTTAGTGAACACACCTAGAGAGAAGGATTATCATCTCCAACAGCTAGGAAAGACACTGCAGCCATCTTTCAGATATAGTTTCCACTGTTTCTCACTACATCTTAACAAGGCCAGTGATTAAAGGCGCCCACCTCTGCCCAGCAGGTCTGTAAATTAACCATTGCAGTCCTGTCAGTAAATCACTTCCTGAGCTGATCTGCCAGAAGACACAGGAGAAAGGTTAGATATGTTTCTCAGAAATAGACGTGAAGAGATTAATTGAAAGGTAAGGAGGGAGAAAAAGCAAACAGATCTTTTTACATCTTGTTCTAGTTTTTTTTCTTTTCTCTCTTTGTTTCTTTCTTTTTATTTATTTTTACTTATTCACTTTTCATACTGCTCACTGCCCCTCTCCACATCAATTCTCCCACAATCCTTCCCCCCAATCCCTTCCCCTTCTCCTTGAGCAGGAAGGAGAACCCCTGATTGTCCCCCAACCCCAGTACATCAAGTCTCTGCAAGGCTAGCCTGCTAGGTGCATCCTCTTCACTGAGTCCGGACAAGGCAGTCTAGCTAGAACATATCCCATAAACAAGCAACAGCTTTTGGGATGGCCCTGCTCCAGTTGTTCCAAGCTGCACATCGACTACATATGTGCAGGGAGGCCTACATCTAGTCTGTGTATGCTCTTTGGTTGGTGGTTCAGACTCTGAGAGCTCCAAGTGTCGATGTCAGTTGACTTGGTTAGACTTCTGTGGAGTTTCTATGTGCTCTGAGCCCATGATCCTTCCAGAGCCTAACAGTGGAACTTGGGAACTCTTATGGAACAAAGGCATCTTAAAAAAAGAAGACTTTGAACTTTTCTTTTGGATGGTGCCAGCTTCCTTCAGATGATAGCAAGATCTTCCCAGATTCTGAGGTCTCCCCAGGAGAAATTACCATAACATCTAAAAAGACGGGGTGGCATTTTGTTAACTTATATAAAACTCAATAATATGTAGACCTTATTTTTTTAAATTATTATTTCTTATTTCTACCACCATCTTTCTTTCTTTTTTTTTTTTTTCCGGAGCAGGGGACCGAACCCAGGGCCTTGCGCTTCCTAGGCAAGCGCTCTACCACTGAGCTAAATCCCCAACCCCCTACCACCATCTTTCAATATAAAATCTTAAACGTAAAATAAATAGTGACAAAAATGGTCACATTAATAGTGAATCCTCCCTTAATAAATTGCACATAGCCCTTGAATACTTGTTCTGTGGCGATTGTGTTTGGAAAAGTTCAAATATCAGCACTCATATAGATGGTAGAGATCCTTTCATTTGTTCTGTGATACTTCTAGATGGACATGAACTAGAAGAATAAAAATCAGGAAGTTTCAGAGATGCCTCAGCAGTCAATAGCATCACAGCAGCTGCTTTTCCAGCGGAATAAGATTCAACTCCTAGCACCACAGAGCAGTTCACAATCCTCTGTGACTCATTACAAGAGTTCTCTTAGTCTTTTTTTGACTAATAGAAGACCAAGAATGCATGTGTTACACAAATCCATATGCAGGCAAAACACTCATACACAGGAAAAAAATTAAAACAATAATGAAAAATATGAGTTTTTTGAAATAATAAAAATGTTGAATCTTCCTGGTTGCTGCTGCTGCAGAGAGCCCGTGGGGAGCACCCCACGAGCGAAATTGAGCCTCGGGACCACAGGTAAGACCAACTTTTCTGCTGCAAGAAAGCTGCCTGGTGAGCTCAGGACACAAGGAGGCAGAATTCCTCTAGGACCTGGCACGTCCTATGTTTACCGGAAGTCCCACACCGCGGATCCCGGCCTGCAGCAGCTCTCTGCTCCCAGACCCCTTGAGAGAGAGACCGAACCGCCTGGTCAGGTGGGCACTCCTGAGGCTGCAGAGAGGAAGAGACCACCAACACTGCCCACCCCTGCCCACATCCCTGGCCCAAGAGGAAACTGTATAAGGCCTCTGGGCTCCCGTGGGGGAGGGCACAGGAGCGGCAGGACCCCTGCCTGAGACACCGCCAGAACCTGAAGGAAACAGACCAGATAAACAGTTGTCTGCACCCAAATCCCGTGGGAGGGAGAGCTAAACCTTCAGAGATGCAGACAAGCCTGGGAAACCAGAAGAGACTGCTCTCTGCACACACATCTCGAACACCAGAGGAAAACACCAAAGGCCATCTGGAACCCTGGTGCTCTGAAGCTCCCAGAAGGGGCGACACATATCTTCCTGGTTGCTGCCGATGCAGAGAGCCCGTGGGCAGCACGCCACGAGCGAAATTGAGCCTCAGGACCACAGGTAAGACCAACTTTTCTGCTGCAAGAAAGCTGCCTGGTGAACTCAAGACACAGGCCCACAGGAACAGCTGAAGACCTGTAGAGAGGAAAAACTACACGCCCGAAAGCAGAACACTCTGTCCCCATACCTGACTGAAAGAGAGGAAAACAGGTCTACAGCACTCCTGACACACAGGCTTATAGGACAGTCTAGCCACTGTCAGAAATAGCAGAACAAAGTAACACTAGAGATAATCTGATGGCGAGAGGCAAGCGCAGGAACCCAAGCAACAGAAACCAAGACTACATGGCACCATCAGAGCCCAATTCTCCCACCAAAACAAACATGGAATATCCAAACACACCAGAAAAGCAAGATCTAGTTTCAAAATCATATATGATCATGATGCTGGAGGACTTCAAGAAAGACGTGAAGAACTCCCTTAGGGAAACACAGGAAAACATTAATAAACAAGTAGAAGCCTACAGAGAGGAATCGCAAAAATCCCTGAAAGAATCACATAAATCCCAGAAAGAATTTCAGGAAAACACAATCAAACAGTTGAAGGAATTAAAAATGGAAATAGAAGCAATCAAGAAAGAACACATGGAAACAACCCTGGATATAGGAAACCAAAAGAAGAGACAAGGAGCTGTAGATACAAGCTTCACCAACAGAATACAAGAGATGGAAGAGAGAATCTCAGGAGCAGAAGATTCCATAGAAATCATTGACTCAACTGTCAAAGATAATGTAAAGAAGAAAAAGCTACTGGTCCAAAACATACAGGAAATCCAGGACTCAATCTAGATGATCAAACCTAAGGATAATAGGTATAGAAGAGAGTGAAGACTCCCAGGTCAAAGGTCCAGTAAATATCATCAACAAAATCATAGAAGAAAACTTCCCTAACCTAAAAAAAGAGATACCCATAGACATACAAGAAGCCTACAGAACTCCAAATAGATTGGACCAGAAAAGAAACACCTCCCGTCACATAATTGACAAAACACCAAACGCACAAAATAAAGAAAGAATATTAAAAGCAGTAAGGGAAAAAGGTCAAGTAACATATAAAGGCAGACCTATCAGAATCACACCAGACTTCTCGCCAGAAACTATGAAGGCCAGAAGATCCTGGACTGATGTCATACAGACCCTAAGAGAACACAAATGCCAGCCCAGGTTACTGTATCCTGCAAAACTCTCAATTAACATTGATGGAGAAACCAAGATATTCCATGACAAAACCAAATTTACACAATATCTTTCTACAAATCCAGCACTACAAAGGATAATAAATGGTAAAGCCCAACATAAGGAGGCAAGCTATACCCTAGAAGAAGCAAGAAACTAATCATCTTGGCAACAAAACAAAGAGAATGAAAGCACACAAACATAACCTCACATCCAAATATGAATATAACAGGAAGCAATAATCACTATTCCTTAATATCTCTCAACATCAATGGCCTCAACTCCCCAATAAAAAGAAATAGATTAACAAACTGGATACGCAATGAGGACCCTGCATTCTGCTGCCTACAGGAAACACACCTCAGAGACAAAGACAGACACTACCTCAGAGTGAAAGGCTGGAAAACAACTTTCCAAGCAAATTGTCAGAAGAAGCAAGCTGGAGTAGCAATTCTAATATCAAATAAAATCAATTTTCAACTAGAAGTCATCAAAAAAGATAAGGAAGGACACTTCATATACATCAAAGGAAAAATCCACCAAGATGAACTCTCAATCCTAAATATCTATGCCCCAAATACAAGGGCACCTACATACTTAAAGAAACCTTACTAAAGCTCAAAACACACATTGCACCTCACACAATAATAGTGGGAGATTTCAACACCCCACTCTCATCAATGGACAGATCATGGAAACAGAAATTGAACAGAGATGTAGACAGACTAAGAGAAGTCATGAGCCAAATGGACTTAACGGATATTAATAGAACATTCTATCCTAAAGCAAAAGGATATACCTTCTTCTCAGCTCCTCATGGTACTTTCTCCAAAATTGACCATATAATTGGTCAAAAAACGGGCCTCAACAGGTACAGAAAGATAGAAATAATCCCATGCGTGCTATCGGACCACCACGGCCTAAAACTGGTCTTCAATAACAGTAAGGGAAGAATGCCCACATATACGTGGAAATTGAACAATGCTCTACTCAATGATAACCTGGTCAAGGAAGAAATAAAGAAAGAAATAAAAACTTTTCAGAATTTAATGAAAATGAAGGTACAACATACCCAAACTTATGGGACACAATGAAAGCTGTGCTAAGAGGAAAACTCATAGCGCTGAGTGCCTGCAGAAAGAAACAGGAAAGAACATATGTCAGCAGCTTGACAGCACACCTAAAAGCTCTAGAACAAAAAGAAGCAAATACACCCAGGAGGAGTAGAAGGCAGGAAATAATCAAACTCAGAGCTGAAATCAACCAAGTAGAAACAAAAAGGACCATAGAAAGTATCAACAGAGCCAAAAGTTGGTTCTTTAAGAAAATCAACAAGATAGATAAACCCTTAGCCAGACTAACGAGATGACACAGAGAGTGTGTCCAAATTAACAAAATCAGAAATGAAAAGGGAGACATAACTACAGATTCAGAGGAAATTCAAAAAATCATCAGATCTTACTATAAAAACCTATATTCAACAAAACTTGAAAATCTTCAGGAAATGGACAATTTCCTAGACAGATACCAGGTATCGAAGTTAAATCAGGAACAGATAAACCAGTTAAACAACCCCATAACTCCTACGTAAATAGAAGCAGTCATTAAAGTTCACCCAAATAAAAAGAGCCCAGGTCCAGACGGGTTTAGTGCAGAATTCTATCAAACCTTCATAGAAGACCTCATACCAATATTATCCAAACTATTCCACAAAATTGAAACACATGCATCACTACCGACTACCTTCTACGAAGCCACAATTACTCTTATACCTAAACCACACAAAGACACAACAAAGAAAGAGAACTTCAGACCAATTTCCCTTATGAATATCGACGCAAAAATACTCAACAAAATTCTGGCAAACCGAATTCAAGAGCACATCAAAACAATCATCCACCATGATCAAGTAGGCTTCATCCCAGGCATGCAGGGATGGTTTAATATATGGAAAACCATCAACGTGATCCATTATATAAACAAACTGAAAGAACAGAACCACATGATCATTTCATTAGATGCTGAGAAAGCATTTGACAAAATTCAACACCCCTTCATGATAAAAGTCCTGGAAAGAATAGGAATTCAAGGCCCATACCTAAACATAGTAAAAGCCATATACAGCAAACCAGTTGCTAACATTAAACTAAATGGAGAGAAAATTGAACCAATCCCACTAAAATCAGGGACTAGACAAGGCTGCCCACTCTCTCCCTACTTATTCAATATAGTTCTTGAAGTTCTAGCCGGAGCAATCAGACAACAAAAGGAGATCAAGGAGATACAGATCGGAAAAGAAGAGGTCAAAATATCACTATTTGCAGACGATATGATAGTATATTTAAGTGATCCCAAAAGTTTGACCAGAGAACTACTAAAGCTGATAAACAACTTCAGCAAATTGGCTGGGTATAAAATTAACTCAAATAAATCAGTTGCCTTCCTCTATACAAAAGCGAAACAAGCCGAGAAAGAAATTAGGGAAATGGCACCCTTCATAATAGACCCAAATAATATAAAGTACCTCTGTGTGACTTTAACCAAGCAAGTAAAAGATCTGTACAATAAGAACTTCAAGACACTGAGGAAAGAAATTGAAGAAGACCTCAGAAGATGGAAAGATCTCCCATGCTCATGGATTGGCAGGATTAATATAGTAAAAATGGCCATTTTACCAAAAGCAATCTACAGATTCAATGCAATCCCCATCAAAATACCAATCCAATTCTTCAAAGAGTTAGACAGAACAATTTGCAAATTCATCTGGAATAACAAAAAACCCAGGATAGCTAAAGCTATCCTCAACAATAAAAGGACTTCAGGGGGAATCACTATCCCTGAACTCAAGCAGAATTACAGAGCAATAGTGATAAAAACTGCATGGTATTGGTACAGAGACAGACAAATAGACCAATGGAATAGAATTGAGGACCCAGAAATGAACCCACACCCCTATGGTCACTTGATTTTTGACAAAGGAGCCAAAACCATCCAATGGAAACAAGATAGCATTTTCAGCAAATGGTGCTGGTTCAACTGGAGGGCAACATGTAGAAGAATGCAGATCGATCCACGCTTATCACCCTGTACAAAGCTTAAGTCCAAGTGGATCAAGGACCCCCACATCAAACCAGACTCACTCAAACTAATAGAAGAAAAACTAGGGAAGCATCTGGAACACATGGGCACTGGAAAAAATTTCCTGAACAAAACACCAATGGCTTATGCTCTAAGATCAAGAATCGACAAATGGGATCTCATAAAACTGCAAAGCTTCTGTAAGGCAAAGGACACTGTGGTTAGGACAAAACGGCAACCAACAGATTGGGAAAAGATCTTTACCAATCCTACAACAGATAGAGGCCTTATATCCAAAATATACAAAGAACTCAAGAAGTTAGACCGCAGGGAAACAAATAACACTATTAAAAACATGGGGTTCAGAGCTAAGCAAAGAATTCACAGCTGAGGAATGCTGAATGGCTGAGAAACACCTAAAGAAATGTTCAACATCTTTAGTCATAAGGGAAATGCAAATCAAAACAACCCTGAGATTTCACCTCACACCAGTGAGAATGGCTAAGATCAAAAACTCAGGTGACTGCAGATCCTGCGAGGATGCGGAGAAAGAGGAACACTCCTCCATTGTTGGTGGGATTGCAGACTGGTAAAACCATTCTGGAAATCAGTCTGGAGGTTCCTCAGAAAATTGGACATTGAAATGCCTGAGGATCCAGCTATACCTCTCTTGGGCATATACCCAAAAGATGCCCCAACGTATAAAAAAGTCACGTGCTCCACTATGTTCATAGCAGCCTTATTTATAATAGCCAGAAGCTGGAAAGAACCCAGATGCCCTTCAACAGAGGAATGGATACAGAAAATGTGGTACATCTACACAATGGAATATTACTCAGCTATCAAAAACAACGGCTTTATGAAATTCGTAGGCAAATGGTTGGAACTGGAAAATATCATCCTGAGTGAGCTAACCCAATCACAGAAAGACATACATGGTATGCACTCATTGATAAGTGGCTATTAGCCCAAATGCTTGAATTACCCTAGATCCCTAGAACAAATGAAACTCAAGACGGATGATCAAAATGTGAATGCTTCACTCCTTCTTTAAATGAGGAAAAAGAATACCATTGGCAGGGAAGGGAGAGGCAAAGATTAAAACAGAGACTGAAGGAACACCCATTCAGAGCCTGCCCCACATGTGGCCCATACATATACAGCCACCCAATTAGACAAGATGGATGAAACAAAGAAGTGCAGACCAACAGGAGCCGGATGTAGATCGCTCCTGTGAGACACAGCCAGAATACAGCAAATACAGAGGCGAATGCCAGCAGCAAACCACTGAACTGAGAATAGGTCCCCCGTTGAAGGAATCAGAGAAAGTACTGGAAGAGCTTGAAGGGGCTCGAGACCCCATATGTACAACAATGTCAAGCAACCAGAGCTTCCAGGGACTAAGCCACTACCTAAAGACTATACATGGACTGACCCTGGACTCTGACCCCATAGGTATCAATGAATATCCTAGTAAGAGCACCAGTGGAAGGGGAAGCCCTGGGTCCTGCTAAGACTGAACCCCCAGTGAACTAGACTATGGCGGGGAGGGCGGCAATGGGGGGAGGGTTGGGAGGGGAACACCCATAAGGAAGGGGAGGGGGGAGGGGGATGTTTCCCCTGAAACCGGGAAAGGGAATAACACTCGAAATGTATATAAGAAATACTCAAGTTAATTAAAAAAAAAGTAAAAGAAGAAGAAAAAGTGAAAAAAAATGTTGAATCTTGTAATGTTTTAGAAATATGTGAATGCTTTTTTCGTGATATGTCAAATTTTTACTTTATTTTCTATGTTTTTTTCTTTTCTTTTTTTTTTTCGAGCTGAGGACCGAACCCAGGGCCTTGCGCTTGCTAGGCAAGCACTCTACCACTGAGCTAAATCCTCAACCCCTACTTTCTATGTTTTTAATCTTAAATTTTTTATTCAAGACAGATATCTGTATTTCTTTCACAAAAATTAGGAGAATTTTATAAGTGTAGTTAATAAAAATAAATGTAATTAATTTACCATTATTTTGTTTTGTATTGGATCTAATGGGGTCATTATTTTTAATCATTTCTTTTACCTTTGAGGTTGAAATGTAATTATGTCATTTCTCCCCTTTCTCTTTCCCCCCTATGAACACTCCCATGTTACCTTCTTGCTCTGGTTCACGGCCTCTTTTTTTTTCAGATAGATAGATAGATAGATAGATAGATAGATAGATAGATAGATAGATAGATAGATATATAGATAGATAGATTTCCATTCCTAAAAATAACCTGCTCAGTTTGTACAGAAAACAGCAACCAATCATATCACAGAGTTTTGGAGTCAATTCTCAGTGGACATATCTACAAAACAACTTCCAAACCTAAGAGTCAGGGAAAATTTCAGAAGTGGGGCTGAAAACCCTGTATGAGCCAAAAGAATAAAGAGTTTGTTGTGACAATGTGTCTCCTCATATGGTCAGAAGCTTCACCCATATAATCTCACAAGCAGTACCATCTAAACATGAGAGAATGAAGATTAATGAGAAACATGCTGAGGTAGACAGAGGAGAGCCCAGGAGTCCTCAATCCTACACCTACCCAATGAACTGCAGGCAAATAAGGGTTGCTAAGAGTGGGGGAAACATTCTACTTCAGGAAGAGCACACCAATTAGTTACTAATGTCAAATGGTCAGCATGAAACATGCATATGAGCAACATTACACAGACTCATTGTTGTGAATGACCGTGTTTGCACTATTTTCTCCATGGCTTACACTGTTGTCTGGTTTAGACAAGATGTCTCTAAATTTCTCTTTTGTAAGTGCTTGGCCAGTCTCCTCCACACCATTTCCAGAAAATGCTTATGCTTCCCTTCTGATTTCACAATTTCCTTTTTGATATTAATTTTTGTAATATACAATAGAAAGTGAAATAATTCTAATAGAACTGGGTGTTGTATATTATGGTGTTAATAAGCTGAGAAACAAATTAGAAGAGGCTGTTATAGTGTAATTGATCTTAGCAAATACTTTCTTCTCAATTTTCTTTTCAGCAGTCAAAGTTAATTTGCAGTCATTTTGATAATTTCCAATACAGCACTATGTTTCCTTAGAGATATGCAAATTATCTCACTTTTTATACAAACAACTGTAGCTGAACTGAAAAGTATTGTTTTTCTTTGTTTAATGAACTGATATTAACATGTCAGTATAAAAGCAAATTACAATTTTAAACAGTGCTATTTACTCTTAAGATAGACAGAAGACAGGTACTTACTTCAACTAATATGTAGACCAAGTATTAATATTAAAAATATAAGCCCTTCTGTCAGGGTGTCCAGAAGCCCTGGTAGACTGTCTCAGAGAGAACAGGGAGACTAGTGGGGTCTAAAGTTCATCTCTTCCCTCTACGCTGCCAGGGCCACTGTTCTGCCAGTCTGGGAGGGAGTGAAGCAGAGTCCAAGATGGGCAGTTTGGGAGCAAGTGCCTGGAAGTGGGTAGTGAGGAAAGGCATTTTCTGAGAAAGGTAGTGTCACCACTCTTGTAGGCAAAGGTCTTCCTCAAGAATCAACAATGAAGCAGTTCTCTGAGGCAATTTTAGCTTGTTTGTTTTTCTTTATTTGCAGTGAGTTTGAAGGTACATTATTCTGGGTGAAGCAAGGGTTATATAGTTTAGGGGAAGGGCATGAGAATATCCAGAGAAGGAAAGGTCATTAGCTGAAAGCTAAGGCTACTTGTGACCCCATTACCAAGGAGACATGTTCCAGATGCTGGATATGTGACTGACTGACTGTAGCCAGCTGGTTGGGGGGTCACCTGTTTATTAGCTCCAAGGCAGGCACAGAAATGGGGGGTAAGGGGACAGTTTTGCTTCTGCTGGTCTCAAGTTTTGGAATTTTCAGGGCTTTAACAAGCTCTACTTTGCAAGTTCCATGCTGGTTCCTTTTGTGGGAGGACCCATGTGCCCCACCCCTGACTGTCTTCAGCTTTGCTTCCAGGTCTGAATTCAAACATGAGAGCGGTACAGACAGGTTGAATATTTTGTTCTAAACATACAGTCTTCTCATGATGAAGGCCTCTAGTACTATGTGAAATTTTCAAGAATATCTGCAGTTGTGCCCACCATGTCTTTGTTTCTAGATCTATGCCCATTGACTTTCTCACATCTACAGAGACCCCTCCTAACATGTTATGTTGTTGAAGGCTATCTGCTCAAGGCTAGAGTGCTAGTAGCCATAGCCTGATATAGGGAGAGAATGAGCTCCATCCACTGGAAACAGTATACTTTTATTTGGTTTTTAAGGTGATATCAGACAGAAATAATATTAGTTTTTGTTGTGAAGTTTTTATCATTTAAGTTATAGTCTAGGACTGGCCTTAATTCAACAAAATGACAAAGGGGCTCCATTGTAGTCAGTGCTTAAAGAACACCTATGGTTATGGAAAACGATCTGAAGTAGATGAGATGTCAACTCCAATTAAAAAACCCATGTTCAAGTTTGGAAAGAGAAATCAGATTTCACCCTTTGGTTTTAGAAGTGATCTGTGGGGTTTATGAGATGAGCAGCTAGGAGGAAACAGTATTTTAAAGTAAGCTGAATAAAGAGAAGGATCTGGTGGAACTTCTGATGTCTGGTTTTCAAACAAACTTCAGTTCTCCCCCAGAATGTAATTAGTCTGAAATTTGTACTGTTATTGAAGAACTAACAGTACAGATGAAATCTGGCCCAGCTATACCATTTTTCCAATTGTCCTCAAAGGACTCTAAGTCAGCCTTCCACAGAGATAGTTGCCCATTTGTGTTTAATGCTGTACTGTTTCAAAGAGCTGGGAAATAGAAGAGCTTGGTTGCTCATAAACAAAAAACAAATATAAAATGTGCTGATATTAAAATGTCTTAGTTAGGCTTGAGTGATAATTTGACACAGCCTATGATCACCTGAGAAGTGATTCAATTTTGAGACTGCCCAGCCCAGAAAAGCCTTTGGGTGTGTCTTTAAGGGATTTGCAATTGATGTGGGAGGGTCCAGCCTACTGGGCACAATTCCTTAGAGAGGAGGTCTTAGGCTTTCCCCTATAGATACCGATAGCATGAACTTGTAAGCTAAAAAGAAAACCAATGTTCTTTCTATGTTTTAATTTCTACCCTGAATTCTGTCAATGGTAGATTATAATGTGGAATCTGAAACAACCTATTTTGTTTCCTAAGGGAGAATATCATGCAGAATGAACTGGAGTTGGCAAGTGAGCTCCCTGAAGATCACCTACCATCTTGCTTGGCTCTGATAGGTACACTATGGAAAGACTTCATCCTAGGGTTGGTTCTGGCTACCGATGTGCCTTCTCATGTCTGTCATTGCCATATTTCTCATTTATTTGGCTTGGTATGAGTGGACCCTGAGAGAGCCTCACCACCTCTCCTCTGGTATGATTACTTTCTTGGTGACAGCCCATTCTGCTGGGAAAGTTTCCTGAAGACCAACATAAAGATTAAAGTCCTTCCTATAATGCTGTTTAGAGTAATTGATGATTTTATGGAATCCCTGGTTTGAATTAAGTTGTTTTAGAAAGGTAGCTTGATTTAAATAATTTGTGGAAGTTAGAATAATTGATAGAAAATTTACAGTTAGAATCAAGAATAAAATGTGCCCCTTCCTCATAGGACGGCATGACCTGCATGAGTTAAAGGAAGGATTAAAGTGAACATTCATGCATTGGAAGTACATAACTATAGTAACAAGAAAAATAGTCTTGGGATAAGTTAATAATTAACAAAAATATTCACTTTAGCTTGGGCCTAAGTTCCTTGGTCTTGTGATCTAGGGTTGTAATAACAGGTTTTTGGTGTTCACCATGAAATGGAAAGGATATGATTAAAGAGTATACAATTCTGAGTATAAGGACAGAGAACAGATGATTTGCGATATAGATGGTCAAGACTTCAAAAATAAGGTGTAAGACAGATGACTTCTTTCTTAGTAAGTACTGATTGTCATCAACCAAGCAAAAGGAAAAAAATTGCAACTGTAGACTTGGCCTGCTTAAACCTTGTTTATCTATGACAAAAGAATTACTGCTTAAGGTTCACAATGAGCTTGTGGAAAGGAAGATAAATGAGAATTTCTTAGTTGGATAATGATTTTATTCTGTTTTTGGAGAATATGTTTTTTGTGATTATTGTTTTTAGAAAATGTGTAACTCATGATTGTGAGGCAATTTTCTTTCTAAATAGAAAAACTTTTTCTTAAGGGATATAAAAGTGTTAAGAGGTAAAATAAAACATGGAATCTGCTTTTGCTTCAGTCTCTCTCTCTTTCTCTCTCTCTCTCTCTCTCTCTCCCTCTGTGTGTGTGTGTGTGTGTGTGTGTGTGTGTGTGTGTGTGCGCGCGCGCACGTGTACATGTGTGTTTCTCCCTTACTTGGTCCCTAATCTCTAACTGTCATAGGCAGCAACACAATTGGGGGTGTTTGGTACCAGGACTTACCCCTATCAGTTCATTTTAGTGTTGACCCTCAGCTGCTTTCAAAACTGACCCTAATTGCCAACACCACACCTCACTGCCAGACTCAGTTTACCCTATGGTGAACAAGATGGCCTATGATACTCTTCTGATTTGGATCCAAGTACTTTAGCCCAGTAATAGAAAGGCATCTAGAATCAATGAAAATAATAAAAAACACCTTTAATTCCAAGACTTGGGATGTGGATTTGGGAGAATCTCTTAAGTTGAAGGCCAGCCTGGGCTATAGACATTGTCAATTCCTTGTGTGCCAGGGCTACACAAAGATATCCTGTCTCTAACATACACACACACACACACACACACACACACACACACACACGCACACGCACACGCACACGCACACGCACACGTGCACACGCGTGCGCACACACACACACACACGGGGGGTGAGAAAGCTTGACATGTATGGAAAAATGGATGAAAACTGAAAATTATTATGTTAACTCAAGCAATCCAGACTCATAAGGACATTCGTGGGTATGTAGGAAGTAAGAATGACCCAATGTCATTGACACAGAAGAGACAGGGGACTATTTAGTTAGAGAAATCAGACAAGAAAGTGAGTTCTTTGGATACCAGATAGATACTGAGGGAGTAAGATAACTAGAAATAAGTGTATTGATTTATGAGGGAAAAAGGGCCATAATGAAGATGTTACTTTGTATGCTTGTTTAGAAAATTAATGGAAATAAGAGTCACCCAAAGGTATTTCAGCACTGATGTATTGCTGTGTTTGTAGAACAAAACATGGTTAGCTAAGAAGAGACTTGTAGGGGAAAGGGACAGACGGAGAATGTTGGTCAAAAGGCACTAAATGTCAGTTTCACAGGAGGTCGCCCTGTAACTATTGTACTGTAGGGCAAATGCGAGGAGTTTAAGGAGGCTATAGAATGTGAACATAACACATTATATATTTTTAATTCACAATGATATTACATTGTTTCCCATCCTACAAATTGTTATTGAATTCTGTCATCATAAACAATCTGGTAATTGCATAAGAGGACACATAGAGTCACAATGCTCAAAGTTATGCAATTTTTCTTTTGTATCTGATAGAATATTTGTTTTAAAACCTAGTTATTTTGCTGTGGGCTAGTTTCCTTCTTTGGTCATGTCAATTTATTTGGTCTTATGTTTATTCTCAACAACATACAAGACTTGGAGGTTACTGTAGCAATTCATCCTTGTAATGAAGATGGTTTCACTCCACATCCACAGACCTGCCAAGCCCCAGCTTTCTTGACTTTATGCATGACTTTATGCACAAATGAACAGGAGTTCTAAATTTCATAGTCATCCCATAATTATATCTGATACAATGTAATAGAATTGAAAAAGATTATATCTGGGCCAGCAGTTGTTTTGTGACAACTTTGATACTTTATCAGAAGAGTAAATTTCAGACAAATCTGTGGATTTAAAATTTGTCTCAGTTTGTCATGCAAGTGAGAAAAAATTTCCACTTCATGATAATCCAATTAACAGTAAACCCAATTTGTTTTGACTTCATCTTTCAGTGCTCAGTTTTGTTGGGATTATCTTGAAACAACACTTCAGCAGTATATACCAGACAGCACTCCTCCCCCTGAACCAACACACTTGGTATCTAAAGAAACTAACTTTTTCTTAATACTTAATTTTGTAGAAAAAAAGGTTACAGATGACTGCTGTAACAAAGGAAGACCGGAAAGCATTTATCCCACGTTAGTAATTCCAAATAAAATGTCTGAGAGGAACCAAATATCTTCCTTCGGTAGATAATCAAATGCGGCTTCACACTTATCCTTGAATCACAAAAAGTCTTCTGGTTTTTTGAAATGTCTTGTTCAACCATGAAGGCAATATTAATCATGTGATATACATAGTAGTTAAAAGATTGTGGTAACCAAGTGGACTGATGAAAGGTTATGGTATGCTTCACATTAAAATTGCGATTTTAGTTTTGCTTCAAATAAGGAGGTGAATATTCTGGACCATGACACCTATAAAAATGATATATGCAGACATCAGTAGTAAGCTATAATTAATAACCTTTTCTCATAAAGTTAGGCTATATGACCCTGAAGATAAGGCCAACACTACCATTAGCTTTCTGTGGAATGTCTCCATGAGACACTAAACACACCATTAAGGGAGTATTTAAAGGACTTAAACCAGGTTCTCAAAAAGTCTCATTTGACTTAAGAAAATGGCCACTGAGATTTCAGTACTTCAGCTTTACACAGTGAAGTATTCTTTATAGGATTATCCGCTACATCTGTTGCTTGGTTTGTTTCTTTGTTTATTTATTTATTACATTGATGGCCAAGTTTCTGGTAATTTCCATTAGTACAGATTCCTGTTCTGTGACAAAAATGATAATGGAGATACCAAATTTTTGAAGCCACAACTCACACACAGTCAGTTTCAAGGCAGAGTTCACATTCCTGGCATATTCGTCCATAGTGAATGGTCTTGTTATCATTTTAGTAGTAGATATGAACTAAATATCATAATTATCATTCACGGAATTTTTTGCTTGGTCTGGTATTTTTTTGATTTTGTTTTATGTTTGTTTGTAAAATCCAAACAGAGAGAGAGAGAGAGAGAGAGAGAGAGAGAGAGAGAGAGAGAGAGAGAGACACCGTGGATTTCAAAAATCATCACTATGTTTAAATTGCATTGTCACTGTAGATAGTCCCAAGCACTGACCATGTCTCATTCAGAAATGTACCAAAATATTTTACCAGGAACAATAGCTTTCATGATTGTTTATTTAATATTTGTCAGCTATTTCTTGCATGTCACGTTAAGTATCATGTTCAAACTTTGTTTTTACTGACAGACCATCTGGGATTTTTCCAAATATCTATGTAGAGTGTATCAAGTGCTAGCTCCCTCATAGAGCTACCAGAAGAATCTGTTGATTTGTTAAGCTGCATGTGTTAACAAGCAGAGGATCACCTCTTCTGCTGGGTGATGTCCCAGAATTGGAAAGAAAAAGAAGTATCTATGAGGAATATGAGAAGTATCTTTGATAGGAATCAGGCTTATGTGAATCCCTAACAAGTGGCTTTAGTGGGTGTGCAAGGAACATGATATAATATTTTCAGATTAGTATGCTCCTGTTATGAGCATTAAAAGATGAGACTTTTATCAAAATATTTCAGAGACTAATTGTTATTTGATGCTACTTATTGAACACCTAATAGCCTGTTTGGTTAAACTAATAAAGACACCTCAAAAAATCCCGTGAGAATGTAGTATTCTTACCAGTATAGGCATATTTTGGATCATAGTTTTGAAGATCTCAGTCCATGGTTGTTTGATATTATGCTTTTGGGCTCGTGCCATGGCTGGAATACTGCATGGAGCAGATACTCATGATGTGTCCAAGATGCAAAAGAGGAACTGGAAGTATTAAGTCTCATTATCTTTTTCAAATCCATTTTGCAATATCAAAAACTCTTGTGTCAGGCTCCTTTTGTCATTTCTGTTTTGAGCCTCACCTTTAATGACTGAACCACTCTTCTCAAGGGTTCTGCCACCTCACATCATCAGAAAATGAAGACCAACCCTTTCATTCCTAAGTTTTTGATGACTCACAGACCCATTAACAGAAACAGACAAAGAGCATAGCAAAATACTGTTGATGCATGACAGGTTGTATAAGGGAAGACCATTTAGGATCTCACATCACTCTAGTTCTAATAATCTTTTCTCACCAATATTTAGTTTACCTCTCAACTGCGGTTATTCTACATCCGGATATAAGGACTAGATCAGGAGCAGCTAAGGCAGCTATTCTTAGGTATTCATTTTATGAAACTCACGCATCCACTGGTTTTCCTATTTTGTTGGAAACTGTTTACTAGATCACTGAGTGTGGAATCAGTGGTAAAACAGAATTTCGTCTTCATTGCGTAACCAGTCAGTGTCACATAGGATGGCATTGATAAAGCCCCTGTTCTTTCCTCTGAAATAGGACTTATTATTCATTCACGTTATTGGTATAATAAAATGCCTCTGCTCTTAACATTCAAAACCCATGCTTCCATTGGCTGACAGGTGCTGCAGAGTTGGAGACACTCTCTTCCTCTAACATGTCGGAAGCAATGGGAAGGGCAGGATGAAATTGTGGGAAGAGATAGATTTCTTTTGTGACCATAATCTTTGTCATAGTTATATGGACATATTTGTATGTTTAAACTCATCAGACTTTATATATTAGATATATGCAAAGCTGTAAGAATTACCATGTGGTAAAGCCACTGAAATACATTTATAAATATACTGAAGTTTTCCCTTTAAAATATAAACTTTTTTAAAGTTTAAACTTTCTACTTAGATAACAAAAAAATAGGATGGCTGCCGAACTTATAACCATGATATGCTTTAAAAATCATCTCAATTTCAGCGAACATTTTAATTGAATGCATTTTTGTCTATGGAAGTTATATGAAAATCACTGCTTATAATGGAATATTGAATACTTTCTCTATTAGCCTAACAATAATGAAGTAGACCCAAGACTTTTTAGAGTTGACAAAGTCCTGAAGAGGTGAAACTGAAAATAATGGTTTCTTTTTTTTGTTTGTTTGTTTTTTGTTTTGTTTTGTTTTTTATGGAAGAAAAGACTGTGAAGGCATCACATCAACATGACTAAGATTAAAAGAAAATTTAAGTCAATAGGAAAAGAAAGTTAAGGAATAAAACATATGCTAAGAAAACCTTTCTTTCCTCCCACACTAGAATTGTTTATATAAAAGATGTTTATATATATTTTTTAAAAAATAGATGTCTTAGTGTGAGTACCTGTACATGATGCATGAGGAGTAAGAGAAGGAGGAGGCTTCTGGATCCACTAGAATTGAAGTAGGAGGCAGCTGTGAGCAGCCATGTGGGTGCTAGTAACAAACTCAAGGGTCTCAGCAAGAGCAGTAATTATTCTTTTTTTTTTTTTATTAACTTGAGTATTTCTTATATACATTTCAAGTGTTATTCCCTTTCCCGGTTTCCGGGCAAACATACCCCTCCCCCCTCCCCTTCCTTATGGGTGTTCCCCTCCCAACCCTCCCCACATTTCCGCCCTCCCCCCATAGTCTAGTTCACTAGGGGTTCAGTCTTAGCAGGACCCAGGGCTTCCTCTTCCACTGGTGCTCTTACTAGGATATTCATTGCTACCTATGAGGTCAGAGTCCAGGGTCAGTCCATGTATAGTATTTAGGTAGTGGCTTAGTCACTGGAAGCTCTGGTTGCTTGGCATTGCTGTACTTTTGGGGTCTCGAGCCCCTTCAAGCTCTTCCAGTTCTTTCTCTGATTCCTTCAATAGGGGACCTATTCTCAGTTCAGTGGTTTGCTGCTGGCATTCGCCTCTGTATTTGCTGTATTCTGGCTGTGTCTCTCAGGAGCGATCTACATCCGGCTCCTGTCGGTCTGCACTTCTTTGCTTCATCCATCTTGTCTAATTGGGTGCCTGTATATGTATGGGCCACATGTGGGGCAGGCTCTGAATGGGTGTTCCTTCAGTCTCTGTTTTAATCATTGCCTCTCCCTTCCCTGCCAAGGGTATTCTTTTTCTTCATTTAAAGAAGGAGTGAAGCATTCACATTTTGATCATCCGTCTTGAGTTTCGTTTGTTCTAGGGATCTAGGGTAGTTCAAGCATTTGGGCTAATAGCCACTTATCAATGAGTGCATACCATGTATGTCTTTCTGTGATTGGTTTAGCTCACTCAGGATGATATTTTCCAGTTCCAACCATTTGCCTACGAATTTCATAAACTCGTTGTTTTTGATAGCTGAGTAATATTCCATTGTGTAGATGTACCACATTTTCTGTATCCATTCCTCTGTTGAAGGGCATCTGGGTTCTTTCCATTTTCTGGCTATTATAAATAAGGCTGCGATGAACATAGTGGAGCACGTGTCTCTTTTATATGTTGAGGCATCTTTTGGGTATATGCCCAACAGAGGTATAGCTGGATCCTCAGGCAGTTCAATGTCCAATTTTCTGAGGAACCTCCAGACTGATTTCCAGAATGGTTTTACCAGTCTGCAATCCCACCAACAATGGAGGAGTGTTCCTCTTTCTCCGCATCCTCACCAGCATCTGCTGTCACCTGAGTGTTTGATCTTAGCCATTCTCACTGGTGTGAGGTGAAATCTCAGGGTTGTTTTGATTTGCATTTCCCTTATGACTAAAGATGTTGAACATTTCTTTAGGTGTTTCTCAGCCATTCGGCATTCCTCAGCTGTGAATTCTTTGTTTAGCTCTGAACCCCATGTTTTAATAGGGTTATTTGTTTCCCTGCGGTCTAACTTCTTGAGTTCTTTGTATATTTTGGATATAAGGCCTCTATCTGTTGTAGGATTGGTAAAGATCTTTTCCCAATCTGTTGGTTGCCGTTTTGTCCTAACCACAGTGTCCTTTGCCTTACAGAAGCTTTGCAGTTTTATGAGATCCCATTTGTCGATTCTTGATCTTAGAGCATAAGCCATTGGTGTTTTGTTCAGGAAATTTTTTCCAGTGCCCATGTGTTCCAGATGATTCCCTAGTTTTTCTTCTATTAGTTTGAGTGTGTCTGGTTTGATGTGGAGGTCCTTGATACACTTGGACTTAAGCTTTGTACAGGGTGATAAGGATGGATCAATGTGCATTCTTCTACATGTTGCCCTCCAGTTGAACCAGCACCATATGCTGAAAATGCTATCTTGTTTCCATTGGATGGTTTTGGCTCCTTTGTCAAAAATCAAGTGACCATAGGTGTGTGGGTTCATTTCTGGGTCTTCAATTCTATTCCATTGGTCTATCTGTCTGTCTCTGTACCAATACCATGCAGTTTTTATCACTATTGCTCTGTAGTACTGCTTGAGTTCAGGGATAGTGATTCCCCCTGAAGTCCTTTTATTGTTGAGGATAGCTTTAGCTATCCTGGGTTTTTTGTTATTCCAGATGAATTTGCAAATTGTTCTGTCTAACTCTTCGAAGAAATGGATTGGTATTTTGATGGGGATTGCATTGAACCTGTAGATTGCGTTTGGTAAAATGGCCATTTTTACTATATTAATCCTGCTAATCCATGAGCATGGGAGATCTTTCCATCTTCTGAGGTCTTCTTCAATTTCTTTCCTCAGTGTCTTGAAGTTCTTATTGTACAGATCTTTTACTTGCTTGGTTAAAGTCACACCGAGGTACTTTATATTATTTGGGTCTATTATGAAGGGTGTCGTTTCCCTAATTTCTCTCTCGGCTTTTTCTCTTTTGTATAGAGGAAGGCAACTGATTTATTTGAGTTAATTTTATACCCAGCCAATTTGCTGAAGTTGTTTATCAGCTTTAGTAGTTCACTGGTGGAACTTTTGGGATCACTTAAATATACTATCATGTCATCTGCAAATAGTGATATTTTGACCTCTTCTTTTCCAATCTGTATCCCCTTGATCTCCTTTTGTTGTCTGATTGCTCTGGCTAGAACTTCAAGAACTATATTGAATAAGTGGGGAGAGAGTGGGCAGCCTTGTCTAGTCCCTGATTTTAGTGGGATTGCTTCAAGTTTCTCTCCATTTAGTTTAATGTTAGCAACTCGTTTGCTGTATATGGCTTTTACTATGTTTAGTTATGGGCCTTGAATTCCTATTCTTTCCAGTACTTTTATCATGAACGGGTGTTGAATTTTGTCAAATGCTTTCTCAGCATCTAATGAAATAATCATGTGGTTCTGTTCTTTCAGTTTGTTTATATAATGGATCACGTTGATGGTTTTCCGTATATTAAACCATCCCTGCATGCCTGGGATGAAGCCTACTTGATCATGGTGGATGATTGTTTTGATGTGCTCTTGAATTCGGTTTGCCAGAATTTTATTGAGTATTTTTGCGTCGATATTCATAAGGGAAATTGGTCTGAAGTTCTCTTTCTTTGTTGTGTCTTTGTGTGGTTTAGGTATAAGAGTAATTGTGGCTTCGTAGAAGGTATTCGGTAGTGCTCCATCTGTTTCAATTTTGTGGAATAGTTTGGATAATACTGGTATGAGGTCTTCTATGAAGGTTTGATAGAATTCTGCACTAAACCCGTCTGGACCTGGGCTCTCTTTGGTTGGGAGACCTTTAATGACTGCTTCTATTTCCTTAGGAGTTATGGGGTTGTTTAACTGGTTTATCTGTTCCTGATTTAACTTCGATACCTGGTATCTGTCTAGGAAATTGTCCATTTCCTGAAGATTTTCAAGTTTTGTTGAATATAGGTTTTTATAGTAAGATCTGATGATTTTTTGAATTTCCTCTGAATCTGTAGTTATGTCTCCCTTTTCATTTCTGATTTTGTTAATTTGGACGCACTCTCTGTGTCCTCTCGTTAGTCTGGCTAAGGGTTTATCTATCTTGTTGATTTTCTCAAAGAACCAACTTTTGGTTCTGTTGATTCTTTCTATGGTCCTTTTTGTTTCTACTTGGTTGATTTCAGCTCTGAGTTTGATTATTTCCTGCCTACTACTCCTCCTGGGTGTATTTACTTCTTTTTGTTCTAGAGCTTTTAGGTGTGCCGTCAAGCTGCTGACATATGCTCTTTCCTTTTTCTTTCTGCAGGCACTCAGAGCTATGAGTTTTCCTCTTAGCACAGCTTTCATTGTGTCCCATAAGATTGGGTATGTTGTATCTTCATTTTCATTAAATTCTAAAAAGTTTTTAATTTCTTTCTTTATTTGTTCCTTGACCAGGTTATCATTGAGTAGAGCATTGTTCAATTTCCACGTATATGTGGGCATTCTTCCCTTATTGTTATTGAAGACCAGTTTTAGGCCGTGGTGGTCCGATAGCACGCATGGGATTATTTCTATCTTTCTGTGCCTGTTGAGGCCCGTTTTTTGACCAATTATATGGTCAATTTTGGAGAAAGTACCATGAGGAGCTGAGAAGAAGGTATATCCTTTTGCTTTAGGATAGAATGTTCTATAAATATCCGTTCAGTCCATTTGGCTCATGACTTCTCTTAGTCTGTCTACGTCTCTGTTTAATTTCTGTTTCCATGATGTGTCCATTGATGAGAGTGGGGTGTTGAAATCTCCCACTATTATTGTGTGAGGTACAATGTGTGTTTTGAGCTTTAGTAAGGTTTCTTTTACGTATGTAGGTGCCCTTGTATTTGGGGCATAGATATTTAGGATTGAGAGTTCATCTTGGTGGATTTTTCCTTTGATGTATATGAAGTGTCCTTCCTTATCTTTTTTATGACTTTTAGTTGGAAATTTATTTTATTTGATATTAGAATGGCTACTCCAGCTTGCTTCTCTGACCATTTGCTTGGAAAGTTGTTTTCCAGCCTTTCACTCTGAGGTAGTGTCTGTCTTTGTGTCTGAGGTGTGTTTCCTGTGGGCAGCAGAATGCAGGGTCCTCGTTGCGTATCCAGTTTGTTAATCTATGTCTTTTTATTGGGGAGTTGAGGCCATTGATATTGAGAGATATTAAGGAATAGTGATTATTGCTTCCTGTTATATTCATATTTGGATGTGAGGTTATGTTTGTGTGCTTTCATTCTCTTTGTTTTGTTGCCAAGACGATTAGTTTCTTGCTTCTTCTAGGGTATAGCTTGCCTCCTTATGTTGGGCTTTACCATTTATTATCCTTTGTAGTGCTGGATTTGTAGAAAGATATTGTGTAAATTTGGTTTTGTCATGGAATATCTTGGTTTCTCCATCAATGTTAATTGAGAGTTTTGCTGGATACAGTAACCTGGGCTGGCATTTGTGTTCTCTTAGGGTCTGTATGACATCAGTCCAGGATCTTCTGGCCTTCATAGTTTCTGGCGAGAAGTCTGGTGTGATTCTGATAGGTGTCCCTTTATATGTTACTTGACCTTTTTCCCTTACTGCTTTTAATATTCTTTCTTTATTTTGTGCGTTTGGTGTTTTGACAATTATGTGATGGGAGGTGTTTCTTTTCTGGTCCAATCTATTTGGAGTTCTGTAGGCTTCTTGTATGTCTATGGGTATCTCTTTTTTTAGGTTAGGGAAGTTTTCTTCTATGATTTTGTTGAAGATATTTACTGGTCCTTTGAGCTGGGAGTCTTCACTCTCTTTTATACCTATTATCCTTAGGTTTGATCTTCTCATTGAGTCCTGGATTTCCTGTATGTTTTGGACCAGTAGCTTTTTCTGCTTTACATTATCTTTGACAGTTGAGTCAATGATTTCTATGGAATCTTCTGCTCCTGAGATTCTCTCTTCCATCTCTTGTATTCTGTTGGTGAAGCTTGTATCTACAGCTCCTTGTCTCTTCTTTTGGTTTTCTATATCCAGGGTTGTTTCCATGTGTTCTTTCTTGATTGCTTCTATTTCTATTTTTAATTCCTTCAACTGTTTGATTGTGTTTTCCTGGAATTCTTTCAGGGATTTTTGTGTCTCCTCTCTATGGGCTTCTACTTGTTTATTTATGTTTTCCTGGAATTCTTTCAGGGATTTTTGCGATTCTTTCAGGCATTTTTGCGATTCCTCTCTGTAGGCTTCTACTTGTTCTCTAAGGGAGTTCTTCACGTCTTTCTTGAAGTCCTCCAGCATCATGATCAAAAATGATTTTGAAACTAGATCTTGCTTTTCTGGTGTGTTTGGATATTCCATGTTTGTTTTGATGGGATAATTGGGCTCCGATGGTGCCATGTAGTCTTGGTTTCTGTTGCTTGGGTTCCTGCGCTTGCCTCTCGCCATCAGATTATCTCTAGTGTTACTTTGTTCTGCTATTTCTGACAGTGGCTAGACTGTCCTATAAGCCTGTGTGTCAGGAGTGCTGTAGACCTGTTTTCCTCTCTTTCAGTCAGTTATGGGGACAGAGTGTTCTGCTTTCGGGCGTGTAGTTTTTCCTCTCTACAGGTCTTCAGCTGTTCCTGTGGGCCTGTGTCTTGAGTTCACCAGGCAGCTTTCTTGCAGCAGAAAAGTTGGTCTGACCTGTGGTCCTGAGGCTCAAGTTCGCTCGTGGGGTGCTGCCCACGGGCTCTCTGCAGCGGCAGCAACCAGGAAGACCTGTGCCGCCGTTTCCGGGAGCTTCAGTGCACCAGGGTTCCAGATGGTCTTTGGCTTTTTCCTCTGGCGTCCGAGATGTGTGTGCAGAGACCAGTCTCTTCTGGTTTCCCAGGCTTGTCTGCCTCTCTGAAGGTTCAGCTCTCCCTCCCATGGGATTTGGGTGCAGAGAACTGTTTATCCGGTCTGTTTCCCTCAGGTTCTGGTGGTGTCTCAGGCAGGGGTCCTGCCGCTCCTGGGCCCTCCCCCACGGGAGCCCAGAGGCCTTATACAGTTTCCTCTTGGGCCAGGGATGTGGGCAGGGGTGAGCAGTGTTGGTGGTCTCTTCCGCTCTGCAGCCTCAGGAGTGCCCACCTGACCAGGCGGTTGGGTCTCTCTCTCACAGGGTCTGGGGGCAGAGAGCTGCTGCGGGCCGGGATCCGAGGGTGTGGGACTTCCGGTAAACACAGAACATGCCCGGTCCTAGAGAAATTCTGCTTCCCTGTGTCCCAAGCTCACCAGGCAGCTTTCTTGCAGCAGAAAAGTTGGTCTTACCTGTGGTCCCGGGGCTCAAGTTCGCTCGTGGGGTGCTGCCCACGGGCTCTCTGCAGCCGCAGCAACCAGGAAGACGGAGCAGTAATTATTCTTAATAGCTGAGTCATCTCTCTAGCACCCATGTCTGTGTTGTTGATCATGAAGGCCAACTTATATTGATGAATAGGCTGTACAAGTTTCTGAATGTCTAATGCTATAAATTTGAGGTTTTTGCATAGTACTAAAATTGGTTTTTAAGGACCAAGACTTAATTAATAGCAAATTATATCCAAAGAACATACTTAACCAAATCTGACTCTTTAATTTAATATGCAAATCAGAATACTTCTCAAGTCATCAAATGTGATAATGTGCCTGAGATCATTATCCCACACAGTAAATAATGAGATCCTAGCATAGGTAGTCACCATGGTTCTGGGAATTCAGTTCTGGAAGTATTAACATTTCCAACTATTAATTGTTCTACTCTATGAGCTGCAGAGGGTTCATGCTTAGGGCTCTATATAATAGGTATTTCAGGTTGAACCACACCCCGTCCCAATATATATATTTAAATATCTTAAATGTCTCTACACCATTTATATCATTATTCTTTATAAAGACTGTGAAGTCTAATCTATATTAAATTTATAGGTGAAGAAAAGAAAAAATGAGCTTAAGTTGCCCTTGGCAGTGGGATGTACTCAAATATGAGAGACCTGTTGCTCTGGTCCATGATCTCAATAATCACATAGTAACTTCCTCATCACTACTTTTTCTATATATAATCATGTCTTTACTCAGAAAATGGGAGTTACACACACTTCCTAAGTGCTTACTCATTTCAATTACTTCCATTTTATAACATCTATGTGCATAAAAATTACATAAAATGATTGAGATCATTCACAGAGTTGTTGATGGTGACAGGTTGTATAAAGCAGAGCTTTGCCCCTGGAGAGTATTACTTTGAATTGTAAAATTAATTAATCATAGAATTTCATTCATATGTTTATTATTCATGCATCAATAATTCCCACTCACTGAAAAATTCAATTTTTTTTGTCAATTCATTCACACAGTGGAAAACATTACCGTATTTATCACCAGTATCCAATGACCTAAGCATTCACCTCTAAAACAGCCATTGAAAAGCAAAACTAGATCAATTCCAGTTTTGAAATTACATCAGGAGTGAAGCAAAATGTGTGTTTATCTTCCTGAACTCACGAGGTTTTTTTAAAATTAAGTTTAAAATATTTATGTACTCTGCATTCAAACTGAGCGACCTGAATGAGCAAATCATCAAAGGGAGAAGAGAATGCCTAATGAGCTAGAAGAAAGGAAGCCAGTGAATGCATCAAGTTTAGATATTTATCAAAAGCACGGTACATAGCTTTCATTTTTAGGTACTTTCATTAGACAGGTAAGATAGGATTAATGCAAAAATCATAATTCTAAGTGGTAACACCCTGTGTCAATCTTACATAAAAATATTTATTTCACAAACTATAATTTAAACTGATCCTATCATACAAAACAAAGTTCTATAATTTTGTTTCTGTGTGTATCTAGGTAATTTTTCATTCAAATAAGAAATAATAATTTAATAACCATGTGAATACTTCCTCTAGTTAGATGGATAGACTTATACATAGATTAGGTTTATTGATAGATAGTATATATGGACAGACATATAATTATGCATATGTATGCACACACACACATGGAAACAGAGATGGACAGTTGATAGATATAAGATATATAAATACATATATGATACATGCACATGTTTATACATGGAGCTAAATAAATAACAGAAGATAGAGATACATAGATTTACTTAATTGCATGTAGATTATAGGTCAGGATAGATGATAGTTATACACAAACACACAGGTGAAAGATGGATGATAAATAGATAACATGATAGATGGGCAACAGATAGGAATATGATGATAGATGATAAAGCCAATGGTCCTAGAGATAATATTTATATCTGTGGTAAATGGATCAGGGTACCTGTTTGCATGTGGCTTCTCACTGTTATTCTGTGATTTACTACTAATAAGATTTGTGTCTATGCAAGCACTATTTGTGACTATACTGTATATTATTGATATTTCAGCTTGATTGAATAGGGAAGAGTCTATGAGATAGCCAAGCTTATCTTTGAGTGTATCACAGACAGCATTTACTAAAGGGTAAAGACCATAAATGTAGGGACCACCATCTCACAGACTGGGGTCCAAGACGGAATTAAAGGGGAAAAGAGATAACCTGTGGCACACAGCCTTTTGCTTCACTCTGTTCCCAGGTTGCTGAGTTGTGAATTCTTCTGCCATGTCTCCTTTATCCTGCCAGGTGGACTGTCCCCTCTGACATTCTGAGCTAACATCAATCTTTCACACTTACATGCATTTAAGTCAATTATTCTGTCTAAAAGCAGAAAGTATGATTTATTTATGGAAGTGGTTGAACAATTTAATAGTTAAATAATGTCCAGGTTCTTCTCTTAAAATAGATAATTTAGACTTGTTAGAAATATTAATTAATCATATGTTAAAATATAGAATTAATCAGCTGGCCAAGTGTGGCACACACTTTTAATATCAGAACTAGGGATTCAGAGTTAAGTAGATCTTGTAGTTCATTGTCAGTCTGGTCTACTGAGTGAGTTCAAGAATACTATGGCTGCACAAAGGAACGTTGTCGTGAGAAACCAATATTCTTTATTGAATATATATTCTTTATTGATATTTATATGTTTATTATATTTTGTATTTATATTCCTATAAATAATTATATTGATATATTAAATGTATATATTATTTTGAATACATACTAATGTATTCTTTATTGAATCTATATATATATTCAATTATATATATATGTATATATATTCAATAAAGTACTAGAAATAAAGAAACACTGACCAAACAAAAGCAGAATAAAAACAAAAACAGAAAAAATAACAAAAACAGAATAATAAATTAAAAACAAATTCCATTAATCAATTAGGGATAAAAGAGAAAAATGCAAAGTAAATTAGATATGAATAATGTAAAAAAGTCAAGATAAAACAGTTTTTTCATAAGATTGTACTTGAAAATAAACTTTCCTACATGACTGGAACATTTTAGGAATTATTTCAAAGAAAGTGTGGCATGCAGTCCAGCTGCCTGGCTCAGGATGTGTTCCCTATTCTTAACTTGACACTAATTGTCACCTTGGACTTCTGATCTGACTGGAAATCTGGGTGTCATGGCACTTACTTTTATTGAGCCCCAAGCTCAGCAATAATTCAAAAAGGAAAAACAGTTATTTATACTAATTTCCATTAATATAGTTAATGGAAAGCATTGACACAATGTAGTAATTTATTTCATGAATATGCATATTATAGTGGTGATATTTTTAAGAAGGTGTTAAAGTCACAATCTTACACGAACTGAGTTAGTATTTTCTAGCCAAAGAGTTTGGACCTCTAGAGAAAGGTTAAATCACTTGTTCTGAGTAGGCCCATGTGTGGAGACAATAAATCCAATGTCAGTTACCCTTTCAAATCTCCTCTTCTTTTCCACCTGTTCCATTATCTTCTCCTGAGGAGGTTTGGAAGTTTGGAGAAGTAAAAGTAATTAAAATAGTTTGTCAAGTTCCAGATGCAAATATCTAGATCAGAAGATAAACTGAACATGAGTCTCAGGTTGGAACTGCTCACGGGTCAGTTTACCACCTGCTTTTGAAGAGGGTCAAGGTGGGAATACCTCTGGAACCTGAGGTAGCTCCCTGAGTGATTGATTCTTTCAGCAGTGCCTTGACACCTCTAAGGGAAACTAGCCGTATACAGACAAGCTCTGTTACCTTCCAAATCACCAGGCTAAATCTGAATCATACTACAAGAAGTCCACCCTATCACTCAAAGATAACCTAACTTTTTCTACTATGAAAGGAAAGGCCATCCAGAGATTGCCCCACCTGGGCATCCATCCTATATAGAGTCACCAAACCCAGACACTGAGTGGATGCCAAAAAGTGCATGGTGACAAGAGCCTGATGTAGTTATCTCCTGAAAGGATCTGCCAGAGCCTGACAAATACAGAGGTAGATGCTCACAGCCAACCATTGGACTAAGAGCAATGGAGGAACTATAGAAAGACTGAAGTAGCTTAAGGGGTTTACTACTGCATAGGAAGAACAACAATATAAATGAATCAGACCTCCTAGAGCTCCCAGGGACTAAATCACCACCCAAAAAGTACACATGGAGTGATCCATGCCTCCAGCATATGTAGCAAAGGATGGTCTTCTCAGGAATCAATAGGAGGAGAGGCCCTTGGTTCTGTGAAGGCTTGCTACCTCAGTGTAGGGGAATGCTAGGGTTGGGAGGAGGGACAGAATGGGTGGGTAGGAAAAAAAGAAACAGGTTACATGATTTACCTTATTATTAACAAACCTTGAGCAAGACAGGATATGTAATCAGAATGATCTTGTTCTGAGTTAAGTTAATTTTTCTGTGTCAATGTCTGTCAAGTATATTACAGCCACAATATGAAATAGCTGGTGGGCATGAAATAAAAGAGTTACAGCTATTCTGGGGTGGGTCATGAGATATATACTGATATATCACATGAGACCGTGTTGTAGAAAACAAAATCAAAGAACAAAAATTAAAAGCCAGAAACAAACAAAAAAATCAAAAGGTTTCCATTGAGGAAATAGTTCAGCAAAATTAAATAAAACTGTATTTAAAAAACCAAATGAATATAAAATGTACTATCCTGTACATTAACTTCTATATATCTACATGGATAACTTTGTACATTCCTTACACTTATCACAATATGATAGAATACCTGTGTTGATAACTTACTAGGTGGGTGATTTATTATGTTCATGATTGCCGAGGGTTCAGTCCACATGGATGGGAGCCTGGTGCAACAGAGTGTTCTATCATGTAGCAAGACAGCAGAGAAGAAGGCTGCATTCCTCTGGTGGCCATCTCCTTTGCTACTTTTTATTCAGGTCCTGGTACTATGTCTAGAAATACATACCTCCCACACTCAAAGTGGAACTTTTTCACGTGTTAATTCTTTCTGGAAAGACTCTTCAGGCATATGCCTCTATAACTTCTAGGTGATGCTAAATCAAGTGAAAATTACAATGCATTAACCATCAAACTCTATTAAATATTATTGAGGTCTGTCCCCAATCCCAGGATAGCTATAGTAATTTTGTTCCATGACCACCAGTTATTTCATATTGTGGCTGTAATATGCTTGATAGACATTTACATAGAAAACTAACTTACCTCAGAACAAGGTCATGCCAATTATATATCTTGTCTTGCTCTGAAGTTTGTTAATCTTAAGAAATTCCACAAAGCTTTCTGTAGGACCTATCAAATCAAAGATCAACAAGGACTGTTATGTCTAAAATGACTTAAGTCCGAGCAGACCACCAAGCAGCACTTCCTGCATGTGCGTATGAACTCATTTTTGTTTTTATGGTATTTTTTTCCTTTTATGGGCTCACAAAGATAGCCATTGCTATAGCCTTAGCTACAATCCAGATCCAATCAGTATTAGATTTTTTTTTCGATAAAACACCTGTGTGTCACTGGGATGGTGTTTGTGTGGTTTGTGGAGCAACTCATGGACTTGTTAAATTTTTGGAGATAAATACTGAGAACATTTTAAAAGCATACAATTTGGAGGTACATGCTGGAAAAGTTTACAATGCTATAGGCACATTTAATGAGTGCTTTAATGGGAGCTCAGAAAAGAAGAATTCCAACAGCTGTGTAGACAGTGAAGGTTGAAGACTTACCAGTTAAACTAGAGGCCTTTTAGAGTTCATTGTGCAAAAGAATATCTCTGCATTTTACTCATGATTTGAGGTTTTGAATGAGATTGAGAAGAAAGATGACTGACTAATTGGTCTGGTGGAGGAAATTGTCAAGGCAATTTGTCACTCAGGTGATGGGTGGCACTTTTACTAGTAGCTGCTATATGGCTGATTTAGAATGAAAATTCAGGAGCAAGTGCCACAGCAGAAATGCTTGAAAGTCTTGCTTTTTGGTCAAAGTCTATGTAAACATGGAACCAAAGAAGCCATGTTTTTTAAAAGATTAAAATTATTAAGGAATCAAATATTTTGCCTTGGAATAATAGGAAGTAAGTCTTGAGTATGTTAAGAATTGATCAAATATAACATATCAAAGGCTATGAAAATATAAGAGTTATTTGAAGAACTTTCCGTATAGAACAGAACACATCTGAGGTACTTTGCTAAGTGCTGACTGCCTCTAAGGGGGTACTGAAGACTCCTTTCTGAGTGCAGAACAGCCTAAGGACACCAAGGCTAGTGTGCACAAGGTCCATGTCTAGACCAGGCATCAGAACCGGGAATCATCTAACAGTAGTGAGTAGCAGGCATGGGGAAAACAACACATAATGCTCTGTGAAAGTTCCTGACCAAATCTTAAAGGTAAGCTTGGGTGCTACAGCACTGTGTGCTTGGATTCAGATATGCCTCATCTTTTTCTGTTTTCAGGTTTACTGAAAATAATGCTGCAATGAACCTGAGGCAGATGGCATCACTTCAGCAGGCTGACTTCTTCTGTGAGCTCATAGTCAGGAATAGAACTGATGGACAATGCATGGGAGTTTCCCAAATAAAGCAGAATCATGTGATATCGTTTTCCTTTTGAAATTTAGTGTATATGTATAGGTATGAGTATACACACCCACAGTATCTTATATAGCACGATTCTAACTTCCCAAATGTTAATAAACTGTCTCACACTATCACATTCAAAGAGATTCCTCTCATCTCTCTACACTTTGACAATGACATATTGTCAGGTGAGGGAGTTGTGTGCTTCCAGCCTATCTGTAATTGTCTTTCCCTGTAGAAATAAAACCAATTTACTTTCATTATTGTGAGTCAAAGCTACTTCCTTGGAGCCTGAACTTTATTCACATTATTTCTGTATATGAGATAACATATTGCACTTAGAAAACACATCATTAACCTACGAAATTGTCATCACCCAGGGGACTGCTGGAATGGGTAAATATGTAACCTATCAGAGTAAAATTATGACCTGCTTATTGATTGTTGATCTCTATCAAGAGATGAAAATAAAGAGTGACTCGTGCCAACTGACTTGTGCGGTGAGTGCTCTTCCACACTGTCCACTTAGGTGAACCAAGTCTCTGTTTAGAGTTTTTTCACCAAGTAGAAGATGTATGCAAGAAAATTTCCTTACTATACAGCGTGTTCTTTCTAATTAATATGCTAATGCCTTCTAGCCATTTTCCTTTCTCATGTTAAAACACAGTTGTTTCAGTATAAGCAAAAATTTATTGAGGTACCTTTTAAATACCTAAAAGCATAACTGATTCAGAAATAAGCAAATATGAATATGAAAGAAAATGGCAACCTAATATGAAGTCCAATATTTGCCCAATTCTCTTTATAAATTTTCTGGAGAAACTTCTAGAAACATAGTTTTTTTTTCTTAACAGTCTCTCTCTCCCTCCTTCCCTCTCTCTCTCTCTCTCTCTCTCTCTCTCTCTCTCTCTCTGTTTCTCTAATTATTTTCTTAATTTTTATCAGCTCTCAAAGGCTAGTGAAAATTTAACACAAAACCACAATTGAATGCTCTAATAATATTCTTATTACATCATATGTGTAGCCTGCAATTTTACATAAGCCCACACTTATACTTACTCCAGCTATGTGTGGTCAACAGTGGACTCCCACAGCTCTCATGGCTAACTTTGACATGTCTCTCTGCTCTCTGTTTTTGTTATTGTTTATTTGTTTGTTTTTTTTAAAATTGGACAGCAAAGATGAGATGTAGAGGGTGTCTTCTAATTATTTGATTGGCTAAAAAATATAACAAAAAGCTAATCGCTGGGCAAAAAAAAAAAAGGAGACTGGTTTTCTGGGTCGAGAAAGTTAGAGAGAAGGGAAACCACTTTTGGCTAGGCGATGAAGAGAAAAGATAGCCAGAAAGTAGGCTGGGGAGATTTTAGACCTGGCGTTAGCCTCCACCACCAGAAGAATTCCAACATAGAATAGCTTCTGAGTTTAGGACAATAAATTTCTCATTCAATAGTTGTGTTATCTGGTTGATTTTAAATATGAAGGTTGTTTGGTGTTTTCCATTTGCCAGGATTTAGATGGGCAAGTCAAAGGGTGCAGTCACATGGCGCCCATTGGCAGAGCTCACCGTGGGAGTGGATGGATGGTGAAACTTGAAAACTGGATGGTGGAACTCCAGGTGTTCTCAGGAGGGACACCTGCCTGACAGCTTAGAGGACTGGGCAACAGTCACAGTCGCAAGCTGTTTCACTGGGCAAAGAACAGAGAGCAGAGAAGCTTGGCAAAGCTAGCCATGGGAGATGGGTGAGACCTCCATTGCTGGCACCTAGCCAGAGCAAGCATGGGATTGTTTTAAAATTGCATGCTACACAAAAGGAACAAACTCTTTCATATTTTAGAGTCTCACATTTTAAAATAACATTGTAGAGACATGCAATTTGCAGTGGCAAAAGCTAGTGTTTACTCTGTCCTGAAAATATTGATCCCCAGATTACCATGTGGAAGCTTCTATCCTGTTTGACAGAACATGGATTTGGAATATTTGGTCCATCTCTCAATGGATAGCACATGTAACTGGGCACTTTAGAGAATGGGTGGCCATGTTAGTAAAACATCACTGACAAATTGACTGGATTTAGGATCACCTAGAGATATACCTGTAGGAATGTATCTTAACATTTTACTAGAAGGTTGACCTGAGGACAGAAATTCACCCTGAATATGGTCATACCATCTCATGGACTGGGACTTTAAATCAAAAGTATGAGAAGGAGCAATCCAGCTGAGCAATGGTGTTAGCCGAATCTGCCTTCCTTACTGCAGACACCATGAAACCAGGCTGATGCAACTACAACCTGATGACTCCCACTACTGTGCTTTCCTGCCACATGACTCCATCTGCATTAAACTGTGAGCCAAAATATATATTTATCTTAAGTTATGGTTGGCAGATATTTTGTCATGAGAACAATAAGATTAGATAACACAGAGGCTTACATAGTAGGAGTATTTCTCTTAAAGGAGAGAAGTCATTGTCCATCCAGAATGCTATACTTCTGCAAGATAAAACATGATTACAAAGATTACAGAAGCTCCTGAAATCACACCACTAGCTGCAGCCCATGAGACTGCATGACTCTTCACACTTCATCAGTGACAAGAGCATACTGGTGCTGATTGACTCTTGGTGAGAGCTATGTGGCTGGGCGAGATGACTCTCACTGAGGTTTGATTTGCTTCCCCTAATGTCTACAGATATTGAATATTTCCATACATGTCTGAATGCATTTATTTCATATTTTGAAAATTGCCTTTTACATTTGTTTTCACATTTCCCTCTTGATTATTTGGTGTTTGGTTTCTTTCATGTTATGAATAAAAGCTAGTGTCAGAATTAAAACTTTAGACCCTAATCTTGAAAAAATTCTACACTTATTTTCAAACACCACTCGAGGATGCAAAAGTACAGAATAGAAAATCAAAGTATGAATCATTAAAATCAAGATGAATAGTGAGAAAGAGGTTTGTGTGAAGTGATGAAGAAGAAAAACTAATGCTGCAACTTCTTTTTTCAACTATGCCCTTGTGCAAATTCCCTTTGAAAAGAGCTCACATTCACTTTTGAAAGTAGGAAAGATATTATTTGTGGTTTAAATAATTTTAATTATTTAAAATAAGTATTTAGTACTATACAAAAATAAAAAAGCAAAAATGTTGGGTTTGTAAAACTAAGAGTATAGTATTTTAACAACAAATTATTATTATTATTATTATTATTACTATTATTATTATAAGTACCATATGCCTGAAGAAATATAAAATTCAATAATTCTCTAGCATTAAATATTTTGCTATTAGAGACTAGGGTAAATATTTGGAATATTTTTAAATGAGAAATAATTTTTATTAAAAATCTGTTTAAAACATTTTATTAAAATATGTTTAATTTTTCCCTTTGCTGAATTAAAATATAAACATTTTTGTTTTCTATAAGAGGTGATATATTTGAATATCTTCAATTGGATTCCATTTCTTCTCCCAACCAAAACATTTTTTTTCTGGAAAATAAAAGTTGTTTTGCTTCTGAACAAATTATGTATAGCATTTGAAAGATTTCTTCATTTTTCCAATGTTGAAAAAGACAAAAATATTTCTTATGTTATCTTAACTTCTTTAATTAACATAAACCCATTAAGGATGCATTACAGGAGCCTTAGTGGGACAGATACCTGAAAACACCGAGGTCAACCCATGGTGTCTATATTCTAACGACTACAATGACAAAAGCAATGGATCTGGAATGCCTTTGTTTCTTTTCGATTTATTTTATCATTAATTATGTGCATGTCTGTGCATGTTCTGTTAACATGTGCACATGAATGCTGTGTCCATAATCAGAATAAGGCAGCAGGACCTCTGGAGATGGAGATAGAGGTGGTTGGAGGCCTTCTGTTTTGAGTACTGGAATCTGAATTGTGGTCGCATATAAAGGCCTGCATGCTGTTAGCTGATGGATCACGTTACAGCCCACCTCTTTGTTTCTTATTAATAAACAATCAGTTAGATAATGATTTGTTGTTTGAAGATCACCAGCTGAGATTAGTGTCCAATGAGTCTGACAGAAGAATAAATTTCATTGCTGATGAGAATACCCTATTTCCATGGGAACATTTTATGCCTTGATACTGTCCTTTCCTCTTCTGTTACCTCCATAACTAGCAGTTCTCATATGTTCAGTAATATCTTCCTTTCCTCAGCTTCCTTCTTGAATCCAGACAGTCTCTAAGGTCAAAAACACTCTACTGTTTGTCAAAAGCAGGGCTTCTACCCACTAAGTTTGAATTGCTGAAATGATAAAAATGAGAAGCTCTACAGTGACGGAGTTTGAGGAATGTGTGTCCTGAAGTACTGGACTGATTCTGTACAAGCTGCTGTGGAGATTCAGTGTCCAGGATGGTCAGTGGTTTACTCCAAATGCCAGGGTATTAACCGTGTTTTGTTACAATAACAACAAAACAAAGGGGAATCCTAAGGTTTTTTTATTGGAATAAAGCAGGAAACACTGACCTTGCTTTGCTACGTTGTAGAAGTTAATAACTCCTGCATTGAGAGAACTAGAGTATCCACAGGAGGCACTGGTGTAAAGTATGTAGAGAACAGATTGCGGTGGGGATTGCATACTTTCTGAAGCAGGGGAAATGGACACATTGAGTCCACTTTATCATTAATATATCCCACTGCTGGATAATTACTAAGCATGGTTGAGAACTGATTAGGAGCCAGAAGGGAAAATGATTTGAAAAGTGACACAAAACAAAAATACGTTTGCATGAGCATATTTGTTTGTTTGTTTGTTTATCTAGAGATGGCAGAGATGGAGAGGTTTCATGGCTGCTGGCTTTGGAGCAGGTATTCTAACAGGCCAGATCCTAGGAGTGACCAAAGTCTGGGCAAGACTAGGCTTTCATTACCTGGGGAAATGATTAGAAATGGGTAAGTATCGACAGCACAGGATCTGCAGAAGGACATAGGGTCTCTACTCTAAGAAATGCAAAGAGGCTGAAGACAATTAATGGCCAGATGTGCCAGAGAGACGGAACACTGTCTGAAATAGTGTGATAAAAGCTACATTCCTCTTCATAGATAGGTAAGTCAGGCCATCATTATATATTATATTCCAAATTGTTCCAAGACCTAGAATGAGGGAGATGGGCCCAAACCCAAGTCCTCCTCATTGCATCCCATTAGCACAAAGGTATCAACAGATAATTGAGCATAAGTAAAGAAATAGGTGGGATCTTATTTAATATCGAAAATTTCAAAAAAAATGAAAACTTAAAAAAAAACTCGGGAAAGGGAATAACACTCGAAATGTATATAAGAAATACTCAAGTTAATAAAAAAAAAGAATTTAACAGACCTTCATAATACTTCCATGAATTTTGAACATAACTACTAGTCCTGCAATGAGTTTGAGAGAACTGTGAGGAAATGATGCTAGAAAATTTGACCTGGAATGGAAAATACTGACCAAGAGTAGAAAGAAAGTCAACCATTTCCTATGTGTTTTAATATTTTATGAGATACAATGGAATTGTTTATGTGATTCTAGCAAAGATGTTCAAAAATATTGAAGTAGAGACAAATGAGGAATATCTGTCACACATGCTCATTTTATTTTGCATGTATTCTCTACTATTCTTAAATCATGTGTGAACTAATATACTGTTATATATGCTGTTGCCTCAAATTATATTTGGTGGTGAGTTGAACTGGCACAAAGTCTACCGTGAAGTTTGTACAAAAAATAAGTATACAGATTATATAGTTGGTACTTTAAGTTTTAAGTTTTAATTAAAATATAATTATATGATTTTTCCCTTAAAAAACTCAGACAGCCTTGAGATTAGTAAAGATAAGAACATTTTAGAAGAAAAATACAAAGTAACATTTCAAATGTAAAAATAAATGCTAAGACATGAGCCGAATATTGTTCTATTACCCAAGATAGCTTACAATTCCAGAAAGTTTTCAAGTGAAATGAAACTGTAACATGAACATGTGAATGGAGGTACATTTATATGTCAATAAAGAATGGATAGCAAGCATCAGGAAAGGGCAGGCCACAGCCTTCAGGAATCCCACTGTTCACTTGCAGAAGTTCCAGGATCTCAAGAACCATTTGTCTGCTGTGAGTTGAATTTTTATTGTTGTCCTTGTGGCTCTCTTGTGGCTTACTGTTCTGTTTTCCTTGAGCTTGCATTTTTCTTTCTATCCTAGGCTGATCAACATCACTCTCCCAGAGACTAAGATTATAGTAATGTGTCCCTACATTGAAATTCACTACTATGAATATATATATATATATATATATGTTTATTCTTTAATTAAAAACATATTTTATGTGTATTTGTTCTTTGAGTACATCTATGTCTATATATCATGTGCATGCCTGCATCAATGAAGGTCAAGAGAGGGCATGTGATTCCCTGGAACTGGAGTTGCTGAAAGTTGTGAGCCACCATGTGGCTATGGAAATGGAACCTGGTCCTCTGTGAGCAGTCAACCTAGGGACCCACCTAGCCATCCCTCTAACATGTATTTTATTCTTTTAATGAAGTCGTATTATTCATGTAGAGATAAATATTTTTATAAAGACGGGGTAAACTGTTTTAAATGTTCAAGAAATTGAAGAAACGAAAGAATGGAGAGTATTTACTAATAAAAGTTCATTCGAATAAGAGTAGAGAAATTATGAGCATGCAGTTAAGTGTGGATAACTTAATTCTAAACTCTGAACATTAATATAAATTCTCAAGTTAATTCTAAAACGATTTGACCAAGGGTACTGGAAGAAAGGCTGGGAATGGTATTGATAATGACCACATACCAACTTCTATGACCTTCTCATTTTTAGGGAGATACCTGCCTTTATAAAGCTATTCACCAGTGAATATAGGGAACATGGCATCATGCTCATCATATTTGAAGAATGGATTTCAGCTTATGTTCAAAATAAAGGAGTAGGGTAAAACTGAAGTAAGATGATGTGCCATTTAAAATTTACAAGTGAATGTCAGTTAATAGAATTTTGGGAACTTTTTTTTTGTTGTTCTTTTTTTTTTCGGAGCTGGGGACCGAACCCAGGGCCTTGTGCTTCCTAGGTAAGTGCTCTACCACTGAGCTAAATCCCCAGCCCCTTGGGAACTTTCTTAATGGTATCTAGAATAAAGATGCATTAGACAAGTATGTGCTCTGATAGAAGCTTTGCTACCAAATCTCAGTTCTTCACAAAGATGCTCAATATATTTTCAAGAAATGGCTGTATTTTCTTTTTGTATGTACCTGGTTTTAACCTGAAACACACAGATTTCAAGATCCTGAAGTTAACATTTTAAATATTAGTATTTTAAAATGTATCTTCATAATCAAAATAATCATCATCAATATTGGAGGAAAAAATACAACAGACCTAAACTGTTGGAAAAGCAAAAGTGATTTAGTATCCAAATTTTCTTTTTTCTTTGCTTTACTAGATTATACAGTAAATTACCTGAGAACTATTGATTTCTTTCATTGCTACACTTACTACAGATGACATTCAATAGTAGATGTCATAGAAATTAATGTAGATTGGAGGAAAAATATCTGAATAATTGATAATTTGGTGAAAGTACATATATTAGTCCAACTTAATCACTATTTTATTTGGATGCTATTGTAACATGAAACTCAGTTCAGAGAATGACTGCTTCAAAGTATAAAAAAATTCACTTGCACCCTCAATAAGAATCATTTTCCTAACTGGCTTTGAATCAGTATAAGATTGAACAATGAACTCAACAACAACCCAAACTGTAAAAAAAAAAAAAAAGCACCCATTGAAGTAATAAAGAAAATAAAAAAATATCATCCTGAAACCATGTGTTTGTTATATATTAAGAGCTTAAACATTTTCATCTCACCCTGTATTTTTTTATATTTTATAAAAAGCTATCATTTTAATGTGATATGAACTTATATACTTTTTTTATTTTTTAGGCTTTCTTTTTTATCTTTATTAACGTGAGTATTACTTATTTACATTTAGATTGTTATTCTCCTTCTTGCTTTCCAGGCAAACATCCCCCTAATCCCTCCCCTTCTCCATGGGTGTTCCCCTCCCAATCCTCCCCACATTACCGCCCTCCCCCCAACAATCACTTTCACTGTGTGTCCAGTCTTGGCAGGACCAAGGGCTTCTCCTTCGACTGCTGTTCTTACTAGGCTATTCATTGCTACCTATGAGGTTGGAGCCCAGGGTCATCCATGTATAGTCATTGGGTAATGGCTTAGTCCCTGGAAGCTGTGGTTGGTTGGGATTGTTGTTCATATGGGGTCTCAAGCCCCTTCAAGCTCTTCCAGTCTTTTCTCTGATTCCTTCAACAGGGGTCCCATTCTCAATTCAGTGGTTTGCTGCTATCATTCGCCTATGTATTTGCTGTATTCTGGGTGTGTCTCTCAGGAGAGATCTACATCTGGTTCCTGTCTGCCTGCACTTCTTTGCTTCATTCATCTTATCTAGTTTGGTGGCTGTATATGTATGGGCCACATGTGGGGCAGGCTCTGAATGGGTGTTCCTTCTGCCTCTGTTCTAAACTTTGCCTCCCTATTCCCTGCCAAGGGTATTCCTGTTCCCCTTTTAAAAAAGGAGTGAAGCATTCGCATTTTGGTCATCCTTCTTCAGTTTCATATGTTCACTGCATCTAGGGTAATCCAAACATTTGGGGTAATAGCAACTTATCAATGAGTGCAAACCATGTATATTTTCCTGTGATTGAGTTACCTCACTCAGGATGATATTTTCCAGTTCCATCCATTGGCATATGAATCATATAAACTCATTGTTTTTGACAGCTGAGTAATATTCCATTGTGTAGATGTACCACAATTTCTGTATCCATTCCTCTGTTGAAGGGCATCTGGGTTCTTTCCTCCTTCTGGCTATTATGAATAAGGCTTCTATGAACATAGTGGAGCATGTGTCTTTGTTATATGTTGGGGCATATTTTGGGTATATGCCCAAGAGAGGTATAGCTGGATCCTCGGGTAGTTGAATGTTCAATTTTCTGAGGAACCTCCAGCCTGTTTTCCAGAATGGTTGTACCAATTTGCAATCCCACCAAAAAGGGAGGAGTGTACTGCTTTCTCCACATCCTCACCAGCATTTGCTGTCATCAGAGTTTTTGAACTTAGCCATTCTCACTGGTGTGAGGTGAAATCTCAGGGTTGTTTTGACTTGCACTTCCCTTATGACTAAAGATGTTGAACATTTCTTTAGGTGTTTCTCAGCCATTCGGCATTCCTCAGCTGTGAGTTCTTTCTTTAGCTCTGAACCCCAATTTTTAACAGGGTTATTTGTCTCCCTTCGGTCTAACTTCTTGAGTTCTTTGTATATTTTGGATATAAGCCCTCTATCTCTTCTAGGAATGGTAAAGATCTTTTCCCAATCTGTTGGTTGCCATTTTGTCCTGACCACAGTGTCCTTTGCCTTACAGAAGCATTGCAGTTTTATGAGATCCCATTTGTAGATTCTTGATCTTAGAGCATAAGCCATTGGTGATTTATTCAGGAAATTTTCTCCATTGCCCATGTGTTCAAGATGATTCCCCACTTTTTCTTGTATTAGTTTGAGTGTGGACATCCTTGATCCACTTGGACTTAAGCTTTGTACAGGATGATAAGCATGGATTGATCTGCATTGAACCAGCACCATTTGCTGACAATGATATCTTTTTTCCATTGGATGGTTTTGGCTCCTTTGGATGGTTTGGATCTTTTTTCCATTGGATGGTTTTGTCTCAAAAATCAAGTGACCATAGGTGCATGGGTTCATTTCTTGTTCTTCAATTCTATTCTACTGGTCTATCTGTCTGCCTCTGTACCAATACCATGCAGTTTTTATCACTATTGATCTGTAATACTGCTTGAGTTCAGGGAGGGTGATTCCCCAAGAAGTCCTTTTATTGTTGAGGATTGTTTTAGCTATCCTGGGTATTTTGTTATTCCAGATGAATTTGCAAATTGTTCTGTCTAACTCTCTGAAGAAGTGGATTGGTATTTTGATGGGGATTGCATTGAATCTGTAGATCACTTTTGGTAAAATGGCCATTTTTACTATATTAATCCTGCCAATCCATGAGCATGGGAGAAGTTCTTCTGAGGTCTTCTAAAGTCTCATTCTTCAGAGCCTTGAAGTTCTTATTGTACAGATCTTTTATTTGCTTGGTTAAAGTCACACCGAAGTAAGTTATATTATTTGAGACTATTATGAAGGGTGTCGTTTCCTTAATTTCTTTCTCGGCTTGTTTCTCTTTTGTGTAGAGGAAGGCTACTGATTGATTTGAGTTAATTTTATACTTAGCTACTTTGCTGAAGGTGTTTATCAGGTTTAGTAGTTCTCTGGTGGAACTATTGGGATCACTTAAATATACTATCATATCATCTGCAAATAGTGATATTTTGACTATTTTTTCCAATCTGTATACCCTTGGTCTCCTTTTGTTGTCTGATTGCTCTGGTTAGAACTTCAAACTATATTGAATAAGTAGGGAGAGAGTGGGCAGCCTTGTCTAGTCCCTGATTTTAGTGGGATTGGTTCAAGTTTCTCTCCATTTAGTTTAATGTTAGTGACTGGTTTACTGTATATAGCTTTTACTATGTTTAGGTATGGGCCTTGAATTCCTATTCTTTCCAGAACTTTTATCATGAAGGGTGTTGAATTTTGTCAAATGCTTTCTCAGCATGTAATGGAATGATAATGTGGTTTTGTTCTTTCATTTTGTTTATATAACGGATCACGTTGATTGTTTTCCATATATTAAACCATCCCTGCATGCCTAGGATGAAGCCTACTTGATCATGGTGGATGATTATTTTGATGTGCTCTTGGATTCAGTTTACCAGAATTTTATTGAGTATTTTTACGTCGATATTTATAAGGGAAATTGGTCTGAAATTCTCTCTCTTTGTTGGGTCTTAGTGTGATTTAGGTATAAGAGTAATTGTGACTTCATAGAAGGAATTTGGTAGCACTCCATCTATTTCAATTTTGTGGAATAGCTTGGATAGTATTGGTATGAGGTCTTCTATGAAAGTCTCATAGAATTCTGCACTGAACCCGTCTGGAGCTGGGCACTTTTTGGTTGGGAGATCTTTAATGACTCCTTCTATTTCGATAGGAGTTATGGGTTTGTTTAAATGGTTTATCTGTTCCTGATTTAACTTCCATACCTGTTATCTTTCTAGGAAATTGTCCATTTCCTTCAGATTTTCAAGTTTTGTTGAATATAGTCTTTTGAAGTAGGATCTGATGATTTCTTGAATTTCCTCTGATTCTGTAGTTATGTCTCCCTTTTCATTCCTGATTTTGTTAATTTGGACACACTCTCTGTGGCCTCTCGTTAATCTGGCTACTGGTTTATCTATCTTGTTGATTTTCTCAAAGAACCAACTTTTGGTTCTGTTGATTCTTTCTATGGTCCTTTTTCTTCCTATTTGGTTGATTTCAGCTCTGAGTTTGATTATTTCTTGCCTTCTACTCCTCCTGGGTGTATATGCTTCTTTTTGTTCTAGAGCTTTTAGGTGTGCTGTCAAGCTGCTGACATATGCTCTCTCCTGTTTCTTTCTGCAGGCACTCAGAGCTATGAGTTTTCCTCTTAGCACAGCTTACATTTTTTCCCATAAGTTTGGGTATGTTGTACCTTCATTTTCATTAAATTCTAAGAAGTCTTTAATTTCTTTCTTTAGTTCTTCTTTGACCAGGTAATCATTGAGTAGAGCATTGTTCAATTTCCATGCATATGTAGGCATTCTTCCCTTATTGTTGTTGAAGACCAGCTTTAGCCCGTGGTGGTTTGATATGAGGCATGGGATTATTTCAATCTTTCTCTATCTATTGAGGCATGTTTTATGACCAATTACATGGTCAAATTTGGAGAATGTACCATGATGTGGTGAGAAGAAGATGTATCCTTTTGTTTTAGGATAGAATGTACTATAAATATCTGTTGAGTCCATTTGGTTCATGACTTCTCTTAGTCTGTCTCTGTTCAATTTCTGTTTCCATGATCTGGATCTGTCCATTGATGAGAGTGGGGTGTTGAAATCTCATACTCTTATTGCATGAGGTGCAATATGTGCTTTTAGCTTTAGTAAGGTTTTTTTATGTACCTAGGTGCCTTTGTATTTGGAGCATAGATAATTAGGATTGAGAGTTCATCGTGGTGGATTTTTCCTTTGATGTATATGAAGTGTCCTTCCTTATCTTTTTTGATGACAATTAGTTGAAAATCTCTCTTTTTCTTTTTTTGATATTAGAATGGCTACTCCAGCTTACTTCTTCTGACCATTTGCTTGGAAAATTGTTTTCCAGCCTTTTACTCTGAGGTAGTGTCTGTCTTTTTCTCTGAGGTATGTTTCCTGTAGGCAGCAGAATTCAGGGTCCTCTTTGTGTATCCAGTTTGTAAATCTATGTCTTTTTATTTGGGGAGTTGACACCATTGATGTTGAGAGATATTAAGGAATAGTGATTATTAGTTCCTGTTATATTCATATTTGGATGTGAGATTATGATTGTGTGCTTTTCTTTTCTTTGTTTTGTTGACAAGACGATTAGTTTCTTGCTTTTTCTAGGATGTAGCTTGCCTCATTATGTTCAGCTTTACCATTTTTTATCCTTTGTAGGATTGGATTTGTAGAAAGATATTGTCTAAATTTGGTTTTGTCATGAAATATCTTGTTTTCTCCATCTATGTTAATTGAGAATTTTGCAGGATACAGTAACCTGGGATGCCATTTGTGTTCTCTTAGTGTCTGTATGACATCTGTCCAGGATCTTCTGGCTTTCATAGTCTCTGGTGAGAAGTCGGGTGTGATTCTGATAGGTCTACCTTTATATGTTACTTGGCCTTTTTCCCTTACTGCTTTTAATATTCTTTCTTTGTTTTGTGCATTTGGTGTTTTGAGTATTTTGTGACCGGAGGATTTTCTTTTCTGGTCCAATCTATTTGGTGTTCTGTAGGCTTCTTGTATGTTTATGGACATCTTTCTTTATTTTAGGGAAGTTTTCTTCTATGATTTTGTTTAAGATATTTACTGGTCCTTTGATCTGGTAATTTTCACTCTCTTCTACACCTATTATCCTTAGGTTTGATCTTCTCATTGAGTCCAGGATTTCCTGTATGTTTTGGACCAGTAGCTTTTTCCATTTTACATATTCTTTGACCGTTGTGTCAATAATTTCTATGGAATCTTCTGCTCCTGAGATTCTCTCTTCATCTCTTGTATTCTGTTGGTGATGTTTGTATCTGCAGTTCCTTATCTCTTCTCTTGGTTTTCTATATGAAGAGTTGTTTCCCTTTGTGCTTTCTTTATTGCTTCTCTTTCCATTTTTAATTCCTTCACCTGTATGATTGTGTTTTCCTGCAATTCTTTCAGTGATTTTTGTGATTCCTCTCTATAGGCTTCTCCTAGTTGATTTATGTTTTCCTGCGTTTCTCTAAGGGGGTTCTTCATGTCTTTCTTGAAGTCCTCCAGCATCATGATCTAATGTGATTCTAAATCTAGATCTTGCTTTTCTGGAGTGTTTGGATATTCAGTGTTTCCTTTGGTGGGAGAATTGGGCTATGATGATGCCAAGTATTCTTGGTTTCTGTTGGTTGGTTTCCTGCACTTGCCTCTCGCCATCATGTTGACTCTGGTGTTACTTTGTTCTGCTATTTCTGACAGTGGCTAAATCGTCCCATAGGCCTGTGTGTCATGAGTGCTGTTGACCTGTTTTCCTGTTTTCTTTCAGCCAGTTGCAGGAACAGAGTGTTCTGCTTTTGGGCAAGTAGTATTTCCTGTACACTGGTCTTCAACTGTTCCTGGGGCCTGTGTCCTGATTCTACCAGGCAGGTCTCTTGGAGCAAAAAAGTTGGTCTTACCTGTGGTCCTGAGGCTCAAGTTGCTCGAGGGGGAGCTGCTTTTTTTTTTAATTTGAATAATTCTTATTTACATTTCGAGTGTTATTCCCTTTCCTGGTTTCCAGGCAAACATCCCCTAGTCCCTCCCCCTCACCTTCTTTATGGATGTTCCCCTCCCCATCCTCCCCCCATTGCCGTCCTCCCCCCAACAATCTAGTTCACTGGGGGTGCAGTCTTAGCAGGACCCAGGGCTTCCCCTTCCACTGGTGCTGTTACTAGGATATTCATTGCTTCCTATGAGGTCAGAGTCCACAGTCAGTCCATATATAGTCTTTAGGTAGTGGCTTATTCCCTGGAAGCTCTGCTTGCTTGGCATTGTTGTTCATAAGGGGTCTCAAGCCCCTTCGAGCTCTTCCAGTTCTTTCTCTGATTCCTTCAATGGGGGTCCTATTCTCAGTTCAGTGGTTTGCTGCTGGCATTCGCCTATGTATTTGCTGTATTCTGGCTGTGTCTCTCAGGAGAGATCTACATCCGGCTCCTGTCAGCCTGCCCTTCTTTGCTTCATCCATCTTGTCTAATGGGATGGCTGTATATGTATGGGCCACATGTGAGGCAGGCTCTGAATGGGTGTTCCTTCTGTATCTGTTTTAATCTTTTCCTCTCTATTCCCTGCCAAGTGTATTCTTGTTCCCCTTTTAAAGAAGGAGTGAAACATTCACATTTTGATCATCCGTCTTGAGTTTCATTCGTTCTAGGCACCTAGGGTAATTCAAGCATTAGGGCTAATAGCCACTTATTAATGAGTGCATACCATGTGTGTTTTTCTGTGATTGGGTTGCCTCACTCAGGATGATATTTTCCAGTTCCAACCATTGGCCTACGAATTTCATAAAGTCATTGTTTTTGATAGCTGAGTAATATTCCATTGTGTAGATGTACCACATTTTCTGTATCCATTCCTCTGTTGAAGGGCATCTGGGTTCTTTCCAGCTTCTGGCTATTATAAATAAGGCTGCTATGAACATAGTGGACCACGTGTCTTTTTTATATGTTGGGGCATCTTTTGGGTATATGCCCAAGAGAGGTATAGCTGAGCTGCTTTTGAGCTTCCATGAGGGCTGCAACCAGGAGGGCATGCACTGCCTTTTCCAGGAGCCCTCGTGCACCGGTCACAGATGGCATTAGGTGTTTTCCTCTGGAGTCAGAAATGTGGGCAGAGTGTATTCTCTTCTGGCTTCCCAGGTGTCTCTGCCCCTCTGAAGGTTTAGCTTTCCCTCCCACAGGATTTGGGTGCAGAGAACTGTTGATTGGTCCCTTCAGGTCCTGGTGGTGTCTGGACTGCGGGGGACCTGCCACTGGAGTGCCTGAGTTAGATGAACTTATATTCTGGTTGCTAGAAAAATAGATGCATAAACCCTGAGCTATGAGACTGAAATTTAGACTCTGCGAGCTGACTTGAAAGTTTAGTGCCATAAAAAGGTACCAAGAAGAAGAGAAGAAAAGAGGAGGAGGAGGAGGAGGAGGAGGAGGAGGAAGAGGAGGAGAGTAAAAGTTAGAAGATAAAAGTAAAATACAAATTCCATAGTGATTTTTATTCCTCTTTTTCTAAAACATCATAGAATATCCTTCAGATTGAAATTATGAGTCTGGTCTTCAGTAGTTATTACTGCAAATTTCTGCCTTGATCTGCTTTCACATCTCCAGCTGCTCCAGTAGCGCATATTAAAAAGTTTTATAGCCAGTGGGCATCCTCTTTCCCCTTTGTTTCACAGAAACAGGACTGTGTGGGACTTCTAAAGCTAAAAAGAACACAAATGAAAAAGGAGACAGATTTCTGAGTAAAGGTTGCATTACCATTCTAAAACATAAGGAGACAATTCTTAGCTGAACAGCAAACAAAGGTAAAGTGAAAGGTGAGGTTTCGAATTTTTCCCAGTTGAGAGAAAGAAAAGAAATAAAACACAGAGACAATTAAACTATATTATATTGGTTTTTCTATAGCTTTTTATAAGTCATTGATTCTTTCGCAATAATGCTTTTTCTGCATACTGTTTGTCTGCATCCTACAGATGTAGAGAACTGTATTTGGTATTAACTTACCTATGATATGTAAGAGTGAAACAATCTTTGATTTCAGGCTCTTAAATCTAGATATCTTTGATCATAACAATAGTATTTAATAAACTATGGTTTAAAATGCACAGTATAGATTATACTGTAAGGCTATAGCATTACTAATAATAATTTATAATAATAATGAGAATAGGGGTACAGTCAGGCACATTCTCATTATATATAAACCACTGATTTTTCAAAATAAAGATCATAATTGAAAAATATGAAAATCTATGAAATTTCTAGATGTATCTGAAAAGCCATTCAGGAGATAATATGCATATAGAGGGATGAGAAACACTATAGTTTATATAGACAAAAGAAACATTCTATGCAGAACTAACATTTGCACAAAAGGCCAGAGGCAAAGAGAGAAGGCATCTTTGGAGACAATGTAAAAGGTCTAATACACTAAAATAACTTTGTACAAGGGAGCAAAAACAGTGTTGAGACCAGGAGAGGAAATGGGAATGAAATGTTTGAGGCTTTTACTAACTGGATAAGGATGTTGAAACTGACATTTTGCCCAGAGCGAACCCTAGAGTTGCTTTTCTCAAGCTCAGTGGGGACACTTGAAATAGGTAAATAGGTTAGCCTGTCTGGAGTATGCTCCTCATGTTCAGCTATTAGGAGAGTTTTGACTCAAAATGATGACAAAGGTGTCAGCAAGGACATTTATAGTACTGCCAAACCCAGACTTCAGTTCTTTTCTTTTAAGTTGTTTCTTAAAGAATTAGAGTTTGTAGAAGATTATAGGTATGTGCATGGGGGGGATTTACATGTGAGTTCAGCCCTCAAGAAAATGGGGAGGAGTCAGTTACCCAGGAGTTGGAGTTACCAGCAGGCATTAGCCAGCCAGCATGATGCTGAGATCCAAACTCAGTTCCTCTGCAAGGGTAGCAGTACATGTTCTTAACTGCAGCACTCTCCTCTCAGCACGAAATTTTAATTATTCTAGTGGTTTTTTAAAGAATATATAGTAATCATATAAATGATGTTAGATGATTATTACAGACTGTTAGTATATAACAGTATTCAAAAACTTATCGTCTGAATTTAAAAAAATTGATCTACACATTGATAAAATTAATGAATTACCACTGTTGGTTGCTTAGTGTCTACTGGTGGTGAGGGTAATCAACACCAATAATTCACTATGTCACTGAATGCTGATATACAGAGACTAATATTGAGATGTTTCCATCTGTCACATGTCACAGTGGCCTGAATGTGTTCTATAGAATACATGAGCATAAGAGTAAGCATGCTTATTTTCTTTCAAAGTTTGTGACTGAAGAATCAGTCCATAGTAGAAGGAACTAGAATTTGAAAGGGAGCCTGCAGTTCTCAAATATGTCTTAACCCTTTGGTCTCTATCAACAAATACTAGGAATCACGAACTGGTCCAACCACTCTGGAAATCAGTCTGGAGGTTCCTCAGAAAATTGGACATTACACTACCTGAGGACCCAGCTATACCTCTCTTGGGCATATACCCAAAAGATGCTCCAACATACAACAAAGACACATGCTCCACCATGTTCATAGCAGCCTTATTTATAATAGCCAGAAGCTAGAAAGAACCCAGATGCCCTTCAACAAAGGAATGGATTGAAAAAAATGTGGTACATCTACACAATGGAGTATTACTCAGCTATCAAAAACAATGACTTCATGAAATTCATAGGCAAATGTAATGAACTAGAAAATACCATCCTGAGTGAGGTTACTCAATCACAGAAAAACCCACTTGGTATGCCCTCACTGATAAGTGGATATTAGCCAAAATGCTCAAATTACCAAAGATGCAATCTACAGACCACAGGAAGCTCAAGAAGGATGACCAAAATGCAGATGCTCCCACTCCTTCTTAAAAGGGGGAAAATATTCGTAGGAGGGGATATGGAAGCAAAGTTTAGAACAGTGACTCAAGGAATGGCCATTGAGAGCCTGCCCCACATGTGGCCCACATATATACAGCCAACAAAACTAAACAAGATTGATGAAGCCAATAAGTGCATGGGGAAAGGGACTGGATATAGAGCTCTCCTAAGAGACACATCCAGAGCATGCCAAATACAGAGGTCAATGCTAGCAGAAAACCACCGAACTGAGAATAGAACCCCATTGGGGAGAATTAGAGGGAGTATTCAAAGAGTCAAAGGAGCTTGCAGTCCCATAAAAACAACAATGCCAAAGAACCAGAGCTCCCAGGGACTAAACCACTACCGAAAGACAATATGTGGACTGACCCAGGGCTCCAACTGCATATGTAGCAGAGATTAGCTTTGTAGGGGCACCAGTGGAAGGGAAAACCCTTGGTCTTGCCAAGGTTGGACCCCCAATGCAGTGCAGAAGAACATGGGGGAGGGCAATAAGGAGGATGTATAGGGGAAATACCTGAATGGGGGAGGGGTGGGGCGGGAATGGCGGCTTATGGACAGAAAACCAGGTAGGGGAATAACCTTTGAAATGTAAGTAAAGAAATATAAAATAAAAAATTAAAAATAAAAAACAAATACTAACACCATCACCTCTTCCATGTCCTGAATATAAGGAAGGTACAGGGTGTGCTCACTGTAAGAGAAGTGGTTTACATGTAGGTTTACAATTAGGCATGCCTATTTAGGTTATGCCTAATTGTGAGAGTCAATGCTGTGCTAATGCAGACATGCATACTTCTGTGCTTAGAAATTTCTAGAGATGAACAAATAGATTCAGGTCTCTATGTCAACATTAAAATGAGGATTATATTTTTACCTTTGTATAAATGAGGCAGAATATATTTAGTTCTACTTTTACCCACTTGGCATACTGTCAATCTTCGTGCTATTCTGCTTCCAAATATCAAATCAAGGGGAAAAGTATCCTAAAAGAGGTACAGCATTAGCATTGAAATTTGTGTATTTAACTTCATGCATTTGACTGGGTAGTCTTTGTGTTCTTTACAAAAATGTAATACACTAAATTGTTCATGTTTCTACAGGTTGCAAACCTTTTGTTTTGGAAACCATATAATAGTTATAATAATATGAGCTTGATCTAGATTTCCTGGTTCTGGAGTTTCTGATGGTTGTAAAAACCCAAGTGGGTGCTGTTAACTGAACCTGAGTCTCTGGAAGAACAACAAATGATCCTACCCACTGAGCCATCATCCATGTCCAGAAGGCAGGTACTTTTTAAAGTTGACAAGGTTACAATCCAGTGATATCTTTCCCAAGAACCTAGTACGTTCTGGAAAATATAAGCAAAGAGGAAAATAACACCCTACGCTGTGTTTAAGGAGGAGCCTAACTGAGGTATATTATTCTAAATGTGAAACTGTGACACTATTAGGATGTAAACATTTAGTTTCCTTCAAGATCAATCCATGAATTACAGGGAACTTATGCAGGGTGCATGTCCATACATATTACCACCCAGAAGGAAACTTGAGTGACAAGACCTGGCCACCTGGAAATTCTTGACTTTGTATTTGGTTACATATAGGACTCTTTTGATTTGAATAACTTGTTTCAATTCTATCATTAGAAATTTTCATTTAGTAGTGGTCGGTGCCAGTCTGTGGAAAACTTAGGCTGGGGCCTTAGTTCAAATACAAGTTCAAATCACCCTTACAAACAGACTGAAACATTATAGTGATGGAAATAGGGATGGTCTGTAGGCAAAGAGACAGACAGGTAGGCCTGCATCATGTGGACTAATTCTAAAAGGAAAAAGAATATTAATTCCTTTGGAGTTCTGGTGTGAGGGCCTATTCTGGTCAGCCATGGGACATTAAATATCTGAGAAGACCTGCTCTATGCTGTAGAAAAGAGCCTAGGCCCAGAATATGCCAAAATGGACATCTCAGGGTTATCTTAGCATCTGTCCATTATTTAGTACCCAGTGAAGAACAAGAGGCAACAAGGTGATGAACCCTAAAGGAAGGGAAAGGAGTATCCTAGGGCTTAACTTGTGTTATGAGAAAGTGAGACTGAGATCTCAAGGGAAGTGTGACAAGTTCTTCTTTCTTGACAGGTCAGAGAGGAGTATCCACATACATCATCATCCCTTCATAGAAAGGAGGCCCAGATTTATGTTACGCTCACAATGAAGAAGACCTCCTTTTCATATAAGAAGAGATGGAGCTTCTTACATTTCGCTGGATTCATGAGAGCAAAATAACCTCTCTGATGGAGGGTTTGTCTTATTTGACTCTTAGAAACATCCTGCCTAAATATTGCTCTGCACAGAGTCCACTAATGTCCAGTGGTAGTCAAACATCCATTTCCTAGTGCCTTTACAGAATTTCCAATTTTACTTCTTACCAAAATAATTGTTCAAAGTTCCAATTCCTTATGTGTATGACTGGAGAATGGTAGTTCATCAGGATGTATTAAAATATGGTATAGGGACAATGCACCTAAAAGTTGTATAAATGAAACTGTGTGTTTTATATTTATGATGAAGAAATTCCTTTGTGCACACTCAAAGTGCTCATACATGTAAGGTTTTCAAGTGTTTGGACACGTTGATCACACTTCTCTGATTTTTTCATTAAAAAGCACATTAACTTGCCTAGAGAGTCCTTCTGTATGACTCCCTCATTTCCAACAACTGAAACTCACAAGTTTCGCTCGTCTTTGCCACAACAAGACAATCTATTTGAAGGTTTTAAGAGATTACACATACTTGTAGTCAGAACTTGGGAAGTGTTGATGTATAAGGCAGTCTCCTGTGACTTCACACTCTTCAGTTCTGTTGCATAAATTCTTAGTGCTCTGCCAAACTCAGTAACATTATATGCCCAATTGAAATTTGGTCTTTTGTGTCTGGGAACACAAATGCAAGATTACAGAGAATGAGCACTAATTATGCTAAGGCAAATTGCACAACATTCTTCAGGATGTAAATAAGGCAACTGAGCATTTCAGAAAAACATGAGGCACACTTGAGGTGACATGTAGAGAGGCCAAAAGAAGTTCATGGCAGATGGATCAGCATTGGACAGCTACTCTGTGCTCCTGCATCAGTGAGCACTTGGCTGGAATTAGTGGGTTGGTATTAGAAAAGAATTGCTGAGGGGAACACCCATAAGGAAGGGGAGGGGGGAGGGGGATGTTTGCCCGGAAACCGGGAAAGGGAATAACACTCGAAATGTATATAAGAAATACTCAAGTTAATAAAAAAATAAAATAAAATAAAATAAAATATTAAAAAAAAAGAAAGAAAAGAATTGCTGGTATGTGCTGATATGACCCATCAGAGCCATGTTCTCCATTGTCTGCTATGAGCAGGGAAAACAGGATTTTGCGTCGAGTGTGAACTCTTTGGGTTATTCTGGTCAAAAAGTGCTGTGACCAACTTTTTAAACTATAGTTAAATGGAAGGATTTGCAAGGCTGCTCCAGTCAGTTACAATTTGAGAACTGCTAACCTTGACTAATGAGAAGAGTGATAGCTGTGTGTGGTGGTGGGGTGGGAGGATTGTGGGACTTCAGATATCCAGGTAATGAGAATAGAGGTTGCCTAGCCTGTGACAGGACAAGGCATTTGGTTGGGCTAATAGGGTGGCAGTAATCTGCTCATAAACATGAGTAAGGCTTCAAGAGGAGGACTGAGTTCAGAAGTGTGGTTTAGTCTTACTTTGTAGCACATGTGAGATATCATATCTGTTCAGCCCAGAAGCAAATAGAAAACAGGAGACTCACCTGGAAGGCTTCTACATGGAAGTGGCCCAGGCACCTAGGAAAATTGAGAGAACTGTCTGTAAAAGGAGCCATTAGCTGAGGATAAAAGGGAACACAGTGGGAATAAAGGAGCAACCAGGCTATAGGAGAACTGGACATGGGGCTCATAGAAACCACAGGGACACTGGAAAAAGAAATTGAGGATGGGATTGAGAGGAAAACCTCCTGCATGAAGAGCATTCAGATTTTTGGCAGATTTTCTGAGGATGTAGGCCTAATGTATGTTAAACCATGGTGGTATGAGGCTCTGAGTCTTAACAAAGACTTATAAAGTTGAATGTACTGGCAAACTCCTGGAATAATAGCATTCAAGAGGATGAGACTGATGAATGACCACTTTGGTGCCAACCTGCAATAACAGGAAGACTGTGCCTCAAGAAAAAAGTCATCTGATGCCTCTTCATACCTGTTGCAGAGTCTGTCATGACTGTCACAGTGAAGCTTGAATTTAGGCCCTAGATTCTAGGGGAAGGAGACATATGATACTGCTCTTTAGAAATGGGTTAACAGGGTTTGGGGATTTGGCTCAGTGGTAGAGCGCTTGCCTAGGAAGCGCAAGGTCCTGGGTTCAGTCCCCAGCCCCGAAAAAAAAAAAAAGAGAGAGAGACAGAAATGGGTTAACAGAATGCTGACATGTGTGAGATCTGTGAAACTGTTCACACACAGTTTTGTCTTGTTTTTTTTAATTAACTTTAGTTTTTAAAATGCTTGATATTTTAAAGTGTAGCTTACTTTTGAGTGTACAAACATGACCAGTGTAGGTAACTGTTAATTTAGTTAACATCTATGTGCATATACCACTTATAGAATGGAATAAGAGCCTACCAGGACCCTGTTCCAAATGTTTGACTTCCTGTGAGATTGAATGCTCTCTTGCTCTCAGCATATCTTCTTTAATTTGTTTGGAAGTCACATCCTATGGTACCTCCCTCGATGCCATCATTGCCTGAACTGTAATTGGCAGAAACATGACTTTGGCAGCTTGCTTCCTTGGCTAAGCATCTGCAAAATTCATCCCCTCACTGGTATGCAGTTGTCTAATGTGTCATGACATCTGATGATCCAGTGAAAGTGAAAAGAGATGGAAGGACAGGGTTGGTACACTACAACATAAAATGGCAGAGGGAGAAATCACATGGATTCAGAAAATCCTCAGAAAATCTGCTGGAGATCTGAATCAGGAAAAGACAAGGAAGACAGTTGCAGACAGAGATAGATTGTTGAGCTGATATTTGAAGTATCCATCAGAAATCTTGATGAAGAAATCAGTCTACTATTGACAGAAGAGAAGAACAGGTGGTTTAATGGGTCAGAAGCTGAAGGAGAAAATTTGAAATGGTTACTGTTTAGATATCAGAGATGAATAAGCATGGACAAATAGAGGACTCTAGTCCTCAGTGAGAGACAAGATAAAAGGTAGGTGAGAAAAACTCAGCTCATTTTAAGATTTATGAGTTAGAAAGACAAGGAAAAAAGTTCCCTCTTCCTTCTCTAACTAATGGATGAGTGTTTTCCTGAAATGATTTTGGAAATCATATATGGGGCCAGTTATTGAAGCTCCTTGGGATGACCCTGCCTTGGCAAATCAGACAAGGCTGACCTGCCTCATTGGGAATTCTTGGCTTCTTTTTTTCTTCACAGACCCATGGAATCAATACAGCCTTCATATTAAGTGTAGACTTACATATCCATTTTGTATACCCAGAGATGCTGCCTGAATCCATCCAGTGGTGTGACCCATACATATGAACAGCTAGTGAGTGCAAATCAGGTCAAGATGGTACAAGATCAAAATGCTGTATGGTTCAAAACTGTTTAAAGATTGCATGTGTATAAAATGCATTAAATGATTGCTACAAACGCCTTCTTTTAAGGTGCATATTCTAGTTAGCACAGACTGTTCTTAAAATATACATTGACACCACAGTTGGCTTTCTAAGAAAAACCCTTAAGAAGTGACATCAAGAATGAGCCAGTGATTGATTAAATTCCACACCCAGTACCGTATATGAGTTTTATCCATTTTTATTCCCAATGTATATTATTCTGAATTATGCAGCAGGTTTGTTGTTGGGAACGTAATGACTCATACTGCTTCCTTTAGCAATAAATTGTCATAACCTACATTTTGTCCTACAAGGAATAGAGCACTCAGGTTTTAGTATTTTGTCCCTTGTTCCTCACATTTATTGATCTAGACAGACCTAATTCATTGCAAGATTTTTCTTCCTATGTATTTTTTACTATCGAATTCTTCTGCTCCTTTAGATCATCTTGAAAGAAAGCTATCCAGACAAATTGAGATAGACAGAGAGAAATGAAGATATGCAGGAGGAAAAGGAGGAAGAGAGTATGGTGGGGTTGGAGAAGAAGGAAGAGGAGACAGAGGACATAGAAGGAAAATGACAAAGAAAAGAAAAGGAAGAAAGAGAAATTAAAGTAAGGGGACAATTAGGACATGGAGGACAAGATCTAGGAGGAGGACAAAGACCACAATGATGACTAGGAATAGGACACGGTCCACAAGTTCTGGAAGAAGGAGGAAGCAGAGAATAGGAGACATGGGAGGAGGAGAGAGGGGAGAAGTGAGAAGGAAAGTGAAAGTAGAGGAGAAGTCTATAAAAAAAGAGTGGAGAAAAGAAAAGGAAAATGAACAAGAAGGAAAGAAACTGGTGAAGAAAAGAGGGAGAAGACTTGGGGGCATTGGAATTTTCTGACACCTACTGGATTAAAGAAATATTCCATTGTTCATGGAAGCAGTTCCAGTCCCATGAAAAGGACACAGCTTTCCTCTCTGTAAGCCTCCTTGTATAAGTAATCAAGGCCATGTTCTCAGTCAGGATATAGTGCTGATTAAATTTGTCATTTTTCCTGACCTACTTTACAGTTCAGTCTCATCATTCACCTTCCTATAAATTCATAATAACCAGATACCTTAGTAGCAGGAGCAGTGAAATTAAGATTTCTCTTATTTGCCATCTAGTCATTCACTCTTTTTCAGGGTGCTAACCTTTGAGGTCCCTTTATCCTGATAACTGAGGATACTAATACTCTATGAGGATCTTTAGACAATAGAGGTAATAGGATTGTTGTTTACCTCAGGGTCAGAGTATAAGTTTAGTAACATGAGGAAAAGAAGTAACAGGTAAAAGTATTGAATTCATTAGCTTATTCAATGCTTATTCTATGTTACTGTGTTCTTTATCAATGTCAGTTACTGAATTTCTCTAAGCAATATGAATACAAAGGAAAAAGCTACGCAAGATAATTTTCATTTTAGAATTTTGTCTATAAGTGTATACTTTTCATCTGACTAGGGAGGTGGTTTCTTCTCCCTGTTCTGTTCTGTGATAACATACTTAGTATGTTTAGATATCAATGTGAGATCAGTCCCAAATCAATGATAATCTAGCACATTACTCCAAATCAGCCAGGACTCTTTCATATAATTAGGATTTAGAAGAAACAGAAAAATACTGAAAGAACCAGGTTCTGTCCCATAAAATAGGAAAGAGTCAGAGAGGCAGTCACAGAGATCCAAGGAAGTTAAAATCCTACTTGAGAATGCTATTCTTTCTCTGTTTCTTTCTCTTTCTGTGATTCTGTCTCTGCCTCTCTCTGGTTCTCTCTTACTATTAGTCTCTCTCTCTACCTCTGTATTTCTCTCTGCCTCTCTTATTGTCCCTCTCTTTTATGCTCTCTCTCTCTCTCTCTCTCTCTCTCTCTCTCTCTCTCTCTCTCTCTCTTTGTGTATCTATATGTGGGCTTTAAATGTATCATAATAAGCGTGTATGTATATTTTTATGTAGTTTGCATAAGTTCAAAAATCCTTCTGTGCTACATACGTTATTTTATCTAGCCTAGGTCGCATAAGACTCTCTTTTGGAATAATATAAAAGTTATATGTTTATTCAAGTGGAAATTTTCCACACACTAAACCCATTTTATTTTCTTAGTTACAAGACTGCAGCTATGTCACCATCCAGAGCATCATGCAGATAATTGCAATTCTACCTACCTTCATCAGCATGAATGTGTTTGTGTTTGGGTAATGAGTATGATCCTGAATATTTATGTGTGCCCATACATATGCATCTCTGTGTGTGCATGTTTATGTGTTCTATGTATAAGTGAGTGTGCTGTATGTATATGTATGTATGTATACATATTGAGATAAATATATAGCTATACGTGTTATATATGTGTGATGTATGTTATATCTGTGTCATATATGTTACATTCATGTCATTACTGTGTATGGATGAAACTTACGCTCACAATGCACAGAAGAAAATACTGATGTATTCTCTATTAGGTTTATTTCAAGTTAGAACAGTATATTAAGAGTTCATAGCAACTAGAGATTGATTTTGTTAGATAATATAATAGATTACAAGCTAAGATAATAATTCCTGACCAGGAACCAGTATGGGTAGAAGGGCCCAGTACATCCAAAGCTGGCCTGCCTTATCTGCCTAGGGAGTCCAGAGGACAAATGATAAGGCCAACATTTAATAATCAATTGAAGAACAGAAAAGTCTCAATAGGTCCCAGACACCACCCTACATGTCTAAAACTACTCAATTTGCTCCTATAAGAGACAAATGGCTTCTGGAAGAAATACTATACACAACTTGAACCTCATTCATCAAACCAATGGTGTCTCCCTGGTGATATGCTTTGCTATAGTTTGGTACTCCAACACCATGGAAACTGAAAAGGTGTAAACATGTTCAGGAATATTTCCTACAGATGCCTGTTTCTGCTGGGCTAGTAGTAGAACCTTTGGGGTTGTTTTGGGGGCTTATACCCTTAAAATGGTGATATTTATATTTTATGCTCATTTAGAATTTAAGCTGAAGTGCATCGCAGAAGTCAAAAGAACTTCCAAAGCAAAATTACCACATACCAAGACATGGAATAGAAGAATATTTGACTGAAGCTCTATGGAAGGTGTCACAGTTCAATCATATAAATAGTATGAGGACTCATTCCTCCCCTCTTCAAACTCTATATTGGATCATCCAGTTTGTCCAGTTCTGCAACAAAATTGTTATGATTGCCTAAAAGACCTATTTGGCTGAAAATTCAGTAGTGCACCAAGAAAGTATATCAGGCTTAGAGTGTATTCTGCATACCTGAACATGTTTCCTACAAATCTGTCATTTGTGTGAATTTTTAATGACCTCACCTCACAGGTTGGTTTTTACATCCACCTCACACAAAATAAGTGTCCTGCATAAGGGGTAATAGGACAAATTCATTGTTAGTAACAGACAGGTGAAAAAAGCTATGACCTGTGATTGGGTGAACATTCTCTACATGAGGTCTGTTGCTGGTACTCAACAGAAATAAAGCTTCACAGAACACATTGTCATCCTCGAAAAACGTATTTTATATTAACATATTTTGAAACAGATTTGAGGTTTATTAAAATTTATATTTAATTCTACAACAAAAGTTAACTGTTGTATCAAGCTCTTGAGTCTTTTATCAGGTGTCACATAAATTTAATATTCATTAACTGAAACTCACTTGGAATAAAGTTTTGGCTTGAAAGTCAGTACATATTCCAGGCCATGAACTTACACAAATCCACCTGGTTTTGTGTCCCAGGTACTTGGAAAAGGACTTTTAAATTTCTGTGGTTGTATACTTTAAAATGTATTTTTTGACATTTTCATTTATGTCTTTAATTTATCTTGGTCATAGCTAATCCTTAATGTCCTCTGTCAATCTCATCCAAGCTTTTCTGAAACCACAATTCTAAACAAAACTCTCCTACTATCATGTCTTGTTTACATTTACATTGGGTCTCACCCCCCTCTCCATGTGTGTGTGTGTATTGGAGGCAGTGTTTTCTGTGGATTTTTATGTGAGAATATGTAGGCTAGAGACTGTTTGGATCTCAGCATAACTTTAAGGAATCAGGTCTATTCTACTACTATGTGGGATCCCATGATTAAACTCTGTTTGAAGGCGTGGTGACAAGGGCTTGTCTCAATAAGTAAAATGACCTGATCAGTCTTCTGTTTTTAAAAAGTGTGCTATTGTTATGCAAGGTGTTTTGCATGTCTAACCATTTGGGGTTTTATTCAATCCTGAGAAAATTCCCATTCTCTACACTCCTAAAGAAAAATGACTCCTCTTCCTCCCAAACTATTACTATCAATAATAGCTCTTCTGCTAAGGCTGGAGAAGAGGCTTCTAGTGCATGCTAGAATCCTGAAATCACCCAACCTTGTGAAGCTGTAGTGGAAGTATTCACAGTTGCTGGGATTTTATGAGTACAATAGCTTATCCTGTCCAGAACAGAAGTTTTCATATCACTCCTCCCCTGCCCCCACTTCTTTTATTGATTCTGTGTAATTTTACACCATGTCCCCTTAGTTTTACATGATGCCTCCTGTATTTTTAGGTGTGTTTTGTGCCTGAGTGCTAAAAATGTCTCACTTGGGGCCAAACACTCAAAACTGGTAGTTGGCTTTCAGTATGAAGGCTCAGCTAAGTGTTATGCAGCGAAGAACATCCCTGAAAGTGGAGCATTCTGGAAAAGTGAAAGTGTTTGCATCAGTGAGCAAGTAAGGAGTAGAAGACAAAGAATAGCATTGGTAAGGGTCTCAAAAATAGTAGGAGAGCTCAGAAAAGGTATGACAACTCAGATAAAAGCAAAGATAGACAAAAGAAAGAAACTAGAGAAGGAACAAAAAAAGTGGGTCAGGGAATAGTTACTTGCTTTTGGTACATATTCAGAGATAGATACATGCTTAGAGTACAGGGGCCTAAGATAAGCCAGCAGCAGTTGCTTATATTTTTGACTTTGTAGAGGATTAATTTCCTTGCTTCCCATAAAGAAGGGACCATAAATTTATAAATCTAGGAAATGGTAGGACAAAATTGGCAAGATCATTGTGATAGCCATGGGACTGAAAAAAAAAGTCTGTGGACACTTTTAGCTTGAGGTCTTGAATTAAGTACATCCTGGCCTCTATACATGAGAAGAAAAGGGTCCAAGTGAAGTTGTATGCTCTAGCAGTGATGACTGATAATCTCAAAATAAATAAAGATAGTGCTATCAACTACTACTGCCCCTCCTCTTTGTGAGAATACTAAAAAAATATAACAATACCAAAAGAGGAGCCTCTTGATGCTAAGGAGGAAGAAAACTTAGAAGAGGCTGCAAAATATCATAATGAGCATTGACCTTTACATGCATTTGCAGTAACTTGCAGATACAAAGATAAAGATGAAAAGAAGGAGCAAGTCCCAATAATCCATACAATGTCTTATTCATTTAATGGTTAAAAAGTAGGGAAGTTACAGACAGAAGGAAAGAAGAACATTATCATGCCTAGTATTATAGTAGATCAATATTGACCTATGAAGAGACCTTAGTGACATTAATGTACTCTAATTGGAGGTAAATGCTCTTGATGCAAAAACAAAACACAGCAAAGCAAAACAAAACAAAACAAAAAACAGTCCCAGAGCAGGCAGAATTGCAGTATGCTGCAAAGGAGGAGAGGATACACAAGGGTTTTAAGGTTTCATTTACAATGCCTTCAATTTGAGGAGCAGTGTCCCTCGCGCGACCTTGCCAGCAAGAAAACACGCGGGGACATACGGATCCTTGCTGCAGCCAAAACTTTTATTCAACCTTAAGGAGAAGCCCCGCACGCCCGCATGGCACGGCTTATATACACCCTAGTGCAGTGCATCCACACCTGATTGGTCGCTTACCCATGATCTCATAAGGCACGCCCCAGAGTGGGCAAAGACCTGGCACGAAGGCACTCTTGCACATGCGCACACAGTTAACTTCCTGAAAGGAAGTCGGCTGGTGCGGCGGAAGCCAGCGCCATCTTGTAATGGCGGAAGCTATCCTGGCCTTCCACGTGGGGCACAGTGGAAGCCAGTGCCATCTTGTGGTGGCGAATGTTATAGCGGCCCTCTACGGAGCAGGATGCAGAGAGTAATCTTTTTATACTTCATCCACTTATACTTTTAAGTAACTCAAGTATCTAAAAGCTGCATATGCCTAATATGGGCCTACTGCTCCATTCTCTATTACTATACTTCAGAAATTATCTACAGATGCTTTATCTCCAGATGATTGGAAACAGCTTGCTAAAGCTTCCTTAAGTAGAGGGGAAATTTTACATTGGAAAATAGAATTTGCTGAAATTGTCAAAGAACTGCTGAATAGAATGCCCATGCTAATGATGCTGGTGTAAACTATGAAATGCTGGCCAGAAAAGGACCATATGCAGGGATATCCCAGCAGTTGATGTATAACCCTGGAGTCTATGAGCAGAATAGCACTACTGCACTTAAAGCTTGGGGAGCTTATCAAAACTTATCAAAACTTATCAAAGATAAGACATGGGCCAGATAAGCCTTTCCAGGAATTTGTGGATTGAATCCTGAAAGCTACCGGCAGAATTTTTCATGATCTCAATGTTGGCATCTATCTAGCATATTATGATGCAAACTCTGCTTGACAAGCAGGAGTTCGACCACCTAGAAAGAATGGAGATATTTCTAAATACATCAATTTTTAATGGATTTTGGACCATCTTTTCCTCAAGAATTGGCTCTGTCTGCTGCCTTGCAAGAACAAAATGATTAAACAAATTTGTGTCAGCAACAAAAGCCGCAGAATTTTCATAGACATCCTGGTCAATCAGGGAGATCTTTTGGATATGGAGGAATGGGTCATCAAATACAGTAATGTTCAGAGAAGTACAATAATGTAAAGTCAAGTATTGTTCCTTTAAAAGATGAAGGCTTTTATCCCCATTGTAAAAGAGGAAGAAGTTGGGCAATGGAATGCCATCCTAAGAGAGATAACCTAGGTAACCTCCATTTAGGAATCAGGCAATTGAGGAGGTGGCTAGACCTGAGTACTGGGAAAGCATCATGGGTAATACAGTCCGTAGCACAAAAAGAAAATCCATCTGAGACCTCTGTGAAGATACCTAAAGAAGAGAAGGATTGGACTCCGTGACCTTGACCTATACACTATTGACACTTGACCCTTGAAATTGGTATGCAAGTATTTCCTACTGGCATCAATGGTCCTAGCCCTCAGGTGGCATTAGGTTTCTTGTTAGGAAGAAGCAGTACTACTATTGAGGGTATCATATTAATAGGAGTGATTGACTTAGATTATGGAGGAAAAATAAAAATTATGGACCTTGCTGCCAGGGACCATTCTCTATGCTGCAAACAAGGCAGAATTTAGCTCAATTACTCTCACTACCTATAACAGATACACATAATAGAAGTAAAATAAAACATACCAGATATGCTGGTTTTGGATTCTCTGATTCTTATTTTGTGCAGACTATTTTTGGTAACTGACAAAAGCTTATTTTAAACATTAAGGGAAAACCTATTTCTGGTCTTTTAGGTACTGATGTTCATATTTATGTCATTGCTTCCAAACAATGGTTAGTGCCTAACCAGGGCACTGTGACTCAACAACAAGTCACAAACCCTGAAGAAATCTGTGATTTCTTCAATTGGGAGAATTTATAGAGTCATAAGGTACAATTTCAGGCATATATAGTTTCAGGACTGCCTTAAACCTATGAGAAAGGCTTATTAGGAATGAAATGGGTGTTATGCTTTTTAGCCTTAATGATGTAGTCATGCAAGATATGTTCCACCAGGGCTTTTTACCAATGAGATAGTCCAAACTGAGTTGTAGTATTTTCAGTACAGTTAACTGAACAACCTGCACACATATATGTTCATAAATTTGCCTGGATCAAAGATTTTCCTGTATGGATGGACCAGTGAACTCTTAATATACAACAAACAGGAGGACCAACTTGACAGCCATATTAAATACTCCAATTCTTGATACTGATTTTTATTTGTGATTTTTTAAAAAATCTGGGAAGTAGAGACTATTGCATTATCTATAAGGGGTAAATGAAAGTATGGAATTAATTGGGACTTTAAAACAGGGATTAAATATAGGCAATACTATTCTCTAGTAAAACATGACTACAATAGTTTTAAAGGACTGTTTTTATACTGTTGCCCTTTATCCCCAAGATTACAAGCAATTTGCTTATAGTGTTCCATCTACCAACTTTCAAAAATATATGAGGAGATACCATTTGAACAATCTATGACTGGGCATGGATAATAGGCTTAATTAATGCCAAAGTTTGTATATTAAACAATTGCCATTGTTAAACTTTGGTATTCACATGTGTATATAGTTCAATATATGGATGATATATTGTTAGCTGATCAAGAAGAAGGTTTTTTTTGTTTTTTTTTTGTTGTTGTTGTTTCTTTGTTGTTGTTGTTGTTGTTGGTTTTTTATTTTATTTTTTTTTTTGCAGCAAGCACTGAAGGAAAAAGGGTTGGTTATGACTCCAGAGATAATTCAGCATGAGGCCCATTATAAGTACTTAGGATTCAAATTTTACCCAAAACTATTTAACCAAAAATAAAGTAGAGTAAAGGTGAATTCAAACCTTTAAATGATGTTCAGAATTTTGTAGAGGAAGTACCTATACCCTCCATGTCTGTCTCTTTCTGCTTTTCCTATAATCATCTTCACTCCCCAGTCATGTTTTTTTTGTTGTTGTTGTTGAATGACTAGAAGGCTCCAGCAATCCTCAAGTGCTAACAGGGTCTCAAATGGACACTGCTTGAGTATAATGAGGTGTCACCAATATTCACAAGACAATACATATCAAAAGTATCATATAGTAAAGCCATACTGGTGACCATTCCATCACTATACTACGTGGATTTCTTACAAGTGGCCCTATGGATGTCTCTGGGTAGATATATGCAGGAGTTGATCTGTAGGGGTCCTCTTTGCAATGATCCCATTCCATTCTATTCCTTTTCCAGAAACAAATTTTCTACATTTCTTCTGCTCTATCTTTCCCTCTTGCGCTTGCCACTGCTAGTTTCTTGGGCCTAAGTGAAGACAAATATTATACATTTCAACATCATAGCTAGCCATGGAGAGAAACAGACACACCCCAAACCCTAGATGAGCATGCGCAGGACAATGCATTTATTTTCAAGAGGTGCTCTTGTGGGTGAAATCTATGCTGGGTAATGAGGTTAATACTTCCATATGCTCCAAGATAAAAAGACCTAGATTAAAAGAGGGTATTCTGAGCCCCATTGTTCTCCAAAGCACCACTTTAAAGACATGGATATCTAGACAAGGCTCAGTGCTAAAGAGAATTTTACTTAATCTGTGGATCATAAGTTGTATCTAGGCACCAAGTTTGTGGCTGACAAGGTACCATACTTTAGTTCTAGGAAATCTATTTCCTTCTGGTGATATAAACTATCACCTGCAACACACATAGCTACTTGCAAATCAAACACATATGGAAAGTATTCTAAAAAGTAAGAAAATATATAACCATAAGCACAGGACTATTGGAATTAGTCTCATGAAGTTTAATCAGTCTTGGAGCAGGTAGAAAAAACCCAGGAGGAAGAACTGGAAAGGTTGGTATTCTAGTGGAAGCTTAAGGAGAATGAAAACCTCAAGGCAGAGAGACTAGGGTTCACGGAATATTTTAGCCAAGTGCATATGTACTTTATCTTCAATCATCAGCTCACCCTGAATTACACCACACAGAGTACAAGGGTTCTCATTTTGTGGATAGTGAATGCGTTTTTCAAGTAGACCCTGGGGCTGCAAGTTAGGGACATAAGGAAAAACATAGGAGATCACAAACAAGGTCAATCTTGCTATTGATCACTGTACTGAGCACAGGCCTCTTAGAACTAGCTCTGTAAGTTTGTTTACTCTGAGGGGATGTTCTTTGACTATACATACATTTTCTTTACTGTGGTAAATGCAGAAATTAAACAGTATCTGAAACTTCAGCAATAAGGGAGGAACAAATGTCCTGGGCTTCATGAACTTTTAGGTAGAATGTGGCTAATATCATCTTCCTTTTCTCTAGGTCCAAGGCAATTAGTCAATTCATTTGGAAGACAAAAGACAAACCCTTTCTGGGTATGCTGGCTCACACATGGAGTCCTGGTTCTTGGGAACACAGGCAGTGATATTCTGTAATTGATATAAATCCTGTTTGGATTACATAGTGAGAACCCATCACAAGCCTAACCAATTCTAGAGAGAAGAAAGATTTTTGCTGAGACGTTTGAGCTATTCTATCAACAAGTCCAAGAAAGTACTTCTCTAAGAAGGGTAACTATCAAACAGTTTTTCCTCCCTGCTGCTGCTGCTATTCTACTGTTAGCATGGTAACTGGCATTATTAGTCAATGAAATATGAGGAATTTGACATTTCTGAATAGTCATTCAGCCCTCCATTTTTTGTTTTGTTTTGCTTCTTGAGGTATGATATTTGTATAATGTAGCCTATTTTCAGATATTTCTCCCACCTCAGATTCACCAATGTTTGAATGAAAGTAATATTAGTATTCCTTTTAGTCTAGAATTGGCAATCTGGAATGCTCAATTCTGGAGTACCAAAACACACAAATTATCATTGTAGCTGTCAGAAGCTCAAGGATAGGTGGGAAGGTACAGTTGACTGTAAAGAGGTCCTTATTGCTCATAACCCAGGCACATTGCCCTGGACTCTGGCCATGATTAAGAGAGAGTTCAATGGAGCAGAAGGATGAATATTTCCATAGACTGACTAGATACACTTGAATAGAGAGATATTTTAAACTGATTGGTGGGAGTGGCATGTGTGTCACTCATTGTGCAGTAATTGCCCCAGTCTGCCTTGTGGGAACTCTATGCATCTACCTTTACCTCTGACATGGATCACTTGGTAGCAGTAGCAGGCTGTAACAATGGATACCAAATTGTTTGTGCAATTGGCATTCTACTGTCCTCAAACTTCTCATCCAGCACGTTATGAAAGAGAAGACATGAATTGACTGTTAATATGTCTCACATATTAAGTTGAGAGCTCACAAATAGGAGGAAGCAATAGCTCCCACAATTATCATGAAATGATACCTAGACATGATTTACTGGGACAGTGGGCATTTTTATTAGCAAAAGAGTACACAGTAAAGTAATTGTCATAGCATTAAAAAATCCTGTGTAAGTATTTATGGAAGCCAGTTCACATCATCCTGCTTTACATGGGCTCAGGGATCGACCTCAAGTCTTCGCTAGAGACAGAGAGATGAGTGAGGAGGCTGGAGAACATTGGTAAATAAAAAGGTCCAGTCCTCTGTAAAGGATAATTGTTTGCCTCACTGAAATCTCTCTGCAGGACATGGCTTGAAAGAGCAATATAAACCCCATTTTTCTCTATTCTGAGGACCAGGCCTGATTGCAGAAAAGGCCATAAGACACCAGTTTCAGGAACAGACCATAAGTCCCAGAAACTAGGTCAATATGACACCACCTGTAGGAACAAGCCATAAAATTCAGAGCATGATCATAAAACTCCCTTCTAAAGAACAGCCTGGAAATAACTACAAAAATGGAGAAATGTCTTATGTCAAAATGTACCATTTTCACTGGGGAGCTCTATTTTATCAAATGGTTGAATGTTCCTGCATAAGAATGTAGACAGCTCTGAATACATGGTTGAATATTCATGACAGTAATATAGACCACTGATCACCAAGGACCCTCTAGCATCCACCAATAAAATTTGAGAGTTCCCCAGTTCCCCATAAAAAGGCCTACCTGCCTTTGGCTAGAATGCCATTTTGGACAATGGTTGACCCCCCTCATGCTATATGTCTCCGCAAAATAAATGCTTTTTGGTTTTGTATACTATCTGACTCTGGAGTCTTCCTTCAGTGATTTTTGGACCCTTAAAGGCTGGGACTGACTACTTTTTATCTTACTCCTCCACATGGCCAAAAAAACCCCTGCTTCACGTACCATATATTGGAGGTTTGCATTTTGGTAGGCATGGGTTATAGCTGGGCTTAACACAGACTTGCAGATTAAAATGGGCACAGAGACTTCAATATAATTTAAAACTTCAGGCATTTTGCCGAGATAGACACTCAGCTCATTCAAACGTGTCTCAACCTGTTCATCAACCCATTTTACCATGTGGTTCTCACTCTCTGCATACAGCTCAGTTCCCTATTTTCTGTTCCTTTCAGTATCTTTTTTTTTCTTTTTTTCGGAGCTGGGGACCGAACCCAGGGCCTTGCGTTTGCTAGGCAAGCGCTCTACCACTGAGCTAAATCCCCAGCCCCTCCTTCAGTATCTTTTAGATTCTCCTGCATCTACTTTTGTCCTCCATGTCCCTCTGCTGCCCAGTGGGTCCACCCCAGTACTTTCTGTCCAAGCTATTGGCTGTCAAGTCTTTAGTACTACAATCAGCAGTAGGGCACTGCCTGAACATCTTTTAGATTGCCTTCAGGCAACCAGGAAGTGACTGACCTCCATGTTTGGGGAGGTGGGGAAAGACAAGCATTACAAATCTAAAACCCACTGATGAGCCATAAAAATGACTGTACAAAATCTGGTCATTACTTAGCACTTTGACAGTACAGAATAAACAATTTAAATTGGAGAGATACACCTTCAAACAAAGTAATAAACTTCGTGCTAAAAATGGGTGGATGTGTACATAACATGTAGAAGTGGAGGTCAAAGACAATCTTGCATGTTGCTTTTCAGGCAACTTCCATAATAACAGTTGTGAGCAAAATGATGAGGTGATAAGGTTCTGGAAATGGGACTCAGGACTTCTCTGAGAGCAATACATGCTCTTAATCAGGGAAACATTTCTACAGCCCTTACTGAAGATTCTTAAAGGCTTTTTGTTTGTTTTCTTTTGTTTGTTTGTTTGTTTGTTTGTTTGTTATGGGGTAGAAAAAGTATGCAGTGTGGTAGTTAGAAAACAGTTTTATGGAGTGGCTTCTCTTCTTAAATCTTTGTTATATTTGAAGATGAACCTCAGGCTGTCAAACAAAAAATATTACAAAGTAGACTGAAAAGACAAACCAACAGAAGGAAAAGAGCCCAGGAAAAGACACAGAATCTGAGAAGTGCCTTCTTACACGTTCAAGAGTCCCATAAAAATACTAACCTACAGTTCCCTGCTCCAAAACACTGTGGAAGAGAGAGCTCACCTCCCAGGCAGATGGGCACTCCTGAGACTGCAGAGCAGGAGAGACCACCAACACTACCCACCCCTGCCCACATCCCTGGCCCAAGAGGAAACTGTATAGGGCCTCTGGGAACTGGAAGATAGGGGCACTCAAGCTGCATGTCCCCTGTGGTCCAGACACTGCTTGGACCTGAAGGGACCCGGTCCAAAGCTCCCTGCACCCAAATCCCGTGGGAGGGAGAGCGAAACCTTCAGAGGGGCAGACATGCCTGGAAACCAGAAAAGACTACACTCTGCCAACATTTCTGACTCCAGAGGAAAACTCCTAATGCTATCTGGGACACCAGTGCATGGGCACCTCAGGAAAGGGTGGCACAGGTCCTCAGGTTGCTGCCCTAACAGAGAGCTCAAAAGCAGTCCCCCAGGAGAAACTTCAGCCATGGGACCACTGGTAAAACCAACTTTTCTGCTCCAATTGACCTGCCTGGTGGACTCAGGACACATGTCCACAGGAACAGCCGAAGACCAGTAGATAGGAAAGACTACACTACTGAAAGCAGAACACTCTGTTCCCATAACTGGCTGAAAGAAAACAGGAAATCATGTCTCCAGCACTCCTGACACACAGGCCTAGAGGATCCTCTAGCCACTGTCAAAAATAGCAGAACAAGGTAACACCAGAGACAACCTGATGGCAAGAGGCAAGTGTAGGAACCTAAGCAACAGAAACCAAGACTACATGGCATCATCGGAGCCCAATTCTCCCACCAAAGCAAACACTGAATATCCAAACACACCAGAAAAGCAAGATCTAGATTTAAAATCATATTTTATCATGATGATGGAGGACTTCTAGAAAGACAAGAAGAACTCCCTTAGAGAAAGGCAGGAAAATATAAATAAGCAAGTAGAAGCATATAGAGAGGACTCACAAAAATCCCTGAAAGAATTCCAGGAAAACACAATCAAACAGGTGAAGGAATTAAAAATGGAAATAGAAGCAATAAAGAACGCACAAAGGGAGACAACCCTGGATATAGAAAACCAAAGGAAGAGACAAGGAGTCGTAGATACTACAATCACAAACAGAATACAAGAGATAGAAGAGAGAATCTCTGGAGCAGAAGATTCCAAAGAAATGATCAACAAAACCATCAAAGGTTTTGGAAAAAGGTTCTGTTCCAAAACATACAGGAAATCCAGAACTCAATGAGGAGATCAAACCTAAGGATAATAGGTTTAGAAGAGAGTGAAGACTCCCAGCTCAAAGGAACAATAAATATTTTCAACAAAGTCATAGAAAAAAAGTTTCCCTTACCAAAGAAAGAGTTGCCCATAAACATACAAGAAGCCTACAGAACGCCAAATAGATTGGACCAGAAAAGAAATACTTCCCATCACATAATAGTCAAAACACCAAATGCACAAAACAAAAAAAGAGTATTAAAAGAAGTAAGGGAAAAAGGTCAAGTAACATAAAAAGGCAGACCTATCAGAATCACACCAGACTTCTCACTAAAGACTATGAAAGCCTGAAGATCCTAGACAAATGTAATACAGACCCTAAGAGAACACAAATGCCATGTCCAGTTACTGTATACAGCAACACTCTCAATTAACATAAATGGAGAAACCAAGATATTCCATGACAAAACCAAATTTAGACAATATCTTTATACAAATCCAGCCCTAAAAAGGATAATAAATGGTAAAGCCCCACATAAGGAAGCAAGCTACACCATAGAAAAAGCAAGAAACTAATTGTGTTGACAACAAAATAAAGAGAAGAAAAGCACATAAACATAACCTCACATTCAAACATGAATATAACAGGAAGCAACGATCACTATTCCTTAATGTCTCTCAACCTCAATGGGCTCAACTCCCCAATAAAAAGACATAGATTAACAAACTTGATACACATGAGGAACCTACATTCTGCAGCCTACAGGAAACATACCTCAGAGACAAAGATAGACACTACCTCAGAGTGAAAGGCTGGAAAACAAGTTTCCAAGCAAATGGTCTGAAGAAGCACTGGAGTAGACATTAAAAATATCAAATAAAATCGATTTTCAACTAAAAGTCATCAAAAAAATAAGGAAGGACACTTCATATTCATCAAAGGAAAAATCCACCAAGATGAACTCTCAATCCTAAATATCTATACTCCAAATTCAAGGGCACCTACATTCATAAAAGAAACCTTACTAAAGCAAAAAGTACACATTGCACCTCACATGATAATAGTCGGAGATTTCAACACCCCGCTCTCATCCATTAACAGATCATGGAAACAGAAATTAAACAGAGACATAGACAGAGTAAGAGAACTCATGAACCAAGTGGACTTAACAGACATTTATAGAACATTCTATCCTAAAAAAAAGGATATACCTTCTTCTCACCACTTCATGGAATTTTTTCCAAAATTGACCCTATAATTGGTCATAAAACAGGCCTCAATAGATACAGAAAGATAGAAATAATCCCATGCATCCTATCAGACCACCACGGGATCAAGCTGGTCTTCAACAACAATAAGGGAAGAACACACACATATACATGGGAATTGAACAATGCTCTATTCAGTGATTACCTGGAATGATTTCTTAGAATTTAATGAAAATGAAGACACAACATACCCAAACTTATGGGACACAATGAAAGCTGTGCTTAGAGGAAAACTCATAGCTCTGAGTGCCTGCAGAAAGAAACAGGAGAGAGCATATATCAGCAGCTTGACAGCACACCTAAAAGCTCTAGAACAAAAAGAAGCATATACACCCAGGAGGAGTAGAAGGCAGGAAACAATCAAACTCAGAGCTGCAATCAACCAAGTAGAAACAAAAAGGACTATACAAAGAATCAACAGAACCAAAAGTTGGTTCTTTGAGAAAATCAACAAGATAGTTAAATCCCTAGCCAGACTAACAAAAGGACAAAGAGAGTGTGTCCAAATTAACAAAGTCAGAATTGAAAAGAGGGACATAAATACAGAATCAGAAGAAATTCAAAAAATCTTCAGATCCTACTACAAAAGCCTATATGCAACAAAACTTGAAAATCTGCAGGAAATGGACAATTTCCTAGACAGATACCAGGTACTGGAGTTAAATCAGGAACAGATAAACCATTTAAACAACCCCATAACTACGAAGGAAATAGAAACAGTCATTAAAGGTCTCCCAACCTAAAAGAGCCCAGGTCCCAATAGATTCAGTGCAGATTTCTATCAGAGCTTCATAGAAGACCTCATACCAATACTATCCAAATTATTCCTCAAAATTGAAACAGTTGGAGCACTACAGAATTCCTTCAATGAAGCCACAATTACTCTTTTACCTAAACGACAGAAAGACCCAACAAAGAAAGAGAACTTCAGACCAATTTCCCATAGGAATATGTACGGAAAAATACTCAGTTAAATTCTAACCAATCAAATCGAAGAGCATATCAAAACAATAATCCACCATGATCAAATAGGCTTCATCCAAGGCATGCAGGGATGGTGTAATATACAGAAAACCATCGATGTATCCAATATATAAACAAACAGAAAGATAAATACCACATGATCATTTCATTAAATGGTGAGAAAGCATTTGACAAAATACAACACCCTTTCATGACAAGAGTTCTGGAAAGAATAGGAATTCAAGGCCCATACCTAAACATAGTAAAAGCCATATACATCAAACCAGTAGCTAATATTAAACAAAATGGAGAGAAACTTGAAGCAATCTCACTAAAATCAGGGACTAGACAAGCCTGCCCACTCTCTCCCTATTTATTCAATATAGTTCTTAAAGTTCTAGCAGAACAATCAAACAACAAAAGGAGATCAAAGGGACAGATTGGAAAAGAAGAAGTCAAAATATCACTATTTGCAGACAATGTGATAGTATATTTAAGTGATCCCTAAGTTCCATCCCTAAGTTTAGAAATACTAAACTTGATGAACACCTTCAGCAAAGTGGCTGGGTATAAAATTATCTCAAATAATTCTGTAGGCTTCCTCTACACAAAAGAGAAACAAGCCAAGAAAGAAATAAGGAAAACGACACCCTTAATAACAGTCCCAAATAATATAAAATACCTCAGTGTGACTTTAACCAAGCAAGTAAAAGATCTGTATGATAAGAACTTCAAGCCTCTAAAGAAAGAAATTGAAGGAGATCTCAGAAGATGGAAAGATCTCCCATGCTCATGGATTGGCAGGATTAATATAGTAAAAGTGGCCATTTTACCAAAAGTGATCTACAGATTCAATGCAATCCCCATCAAAATACCAATCCAGTTCACCAGAGAGTTAGAAAGAACAATTTGCAAATTCATCTGGAAAAACAAAAGCTCAGGATAGCAAAAATATCCTCAATAATAAAAGGACTTCTGGGGGAATCACTATCCCTGAACTCATGCAGTATTACAGAGCAATAGTGATAAAAACTGCATGGTATTTGTACAGAGGCAGACAGATAGTCCAGTAGAATAGAATTGAAGAACAAGAAATGAACCCATACACCTATACTCACTTGAAAAGGAGCGAAAACCATCCAATGGAAAAAGATAGCATTTTCAGCAAATGGTGCTGGTTCAACTGGCGGTCAGCATGTAGAAGAATGTAGATCGATCCATACTGATCAAAGCTTAAGTCCAAGTAGATCAAGGACCTGCATATCAAACCAGATACACTCAATCTAATAGAACAAAAAGTGGGGAAGAATCTCGAATACATGGGCACTGGAGAAAATTTCCTGAACAAAACACCAATGGTTTATGCTCTAAGATCAAGAATCGACAAATGGGATCTCATAAAACTGCAAAGCTTCTGTTAGGCAAAGGACACTGTGGTTAGGACAAAACAGCAACCAACAGATTGGGAAAAGATCTTTACCAATCCTACAACAGATAGAGGGCTTATATCCAAAATATACAAAGAACTCAAGAAGTTAGACCACAGGGAGACAAATAACCCTATAAAAAATTGGGTTCAGAGCTAAACAAAGAATTCACAGCTGAGGAATGCCAAATGGCTGAGAAACACCCAAAGAAGTGTTCAACATCTTTAGTTATGAGGAAATTCAAATCAAAACAACCCTGAGAATTCACCTCACACCATTAAGAATGACTAAGATCAAAAACTCAGGTGACAGAAAATGCTGGCGAGGATGTGGAGAAAGAGGAACACGCCTCCATTGTTGGTGGGATTGCAGCTGGTACAACCATTCTGGAAATCAGTCTAGAGGTTCCTCAGAAAATTGCACATTGAACTACCTGAGGACCCAGCTATACCTCTCTTGGCCATATACCCAAAAGATGCCCCAACATATAACAAAGACACATGCTGCACTATGTTCATAGCAGCTTTATTTATAATAGCCAGAAGCTGGAAAGAACCCAGATGCCCTTCAACAGAGGAATGGATACAGAAAATGTGGTACATCTACACAATGGAATATTACTCAGCTATCAAAAACAATGACTTTATGATATTCATAGAAAAATGGATGGAACTGGAAAATATCATCCTGTGTGAGGTAACCCAATCACAGAAAAACACACATGGTATGTATTCATTGATAAGTGGATATTAGTTCAAATGCTCGAATTACTCTAGATTCACAGAGTACATGAAACTCAAGAAGGATGCCCAAAATCTGAATGCTTCACTTATTTAAAAGCAGAACAAGAATACCCTTGGGAGGGAATAGGTAGGCAAAGTTTAGAACAGTGGCAGAAGCCTGCCCCACATGTGGCCCATACATATACAGCCACCAAACTCTATAAGATGGATGAAGCAAAGAAGTGCAGGTCAACAGGAACCAGATGTGGATCTTTTCTGAGTGACAAATCCAGAATACAGCAAATACATAGGGAAATGCCATCATTAAACCACTTAACTGAGACAGGGACCCCTGTTGAAGGAATCAGAGAAAGGACTGAAAGAGCTTGAAGGGGCTTTAGGCCCCATATTAACAACAATGCCAACCAACCAGAGCTTCCAGGGACTAATCCACTACCCAAAGACAATACATGGATGGACCCTGGGCTCCTTCCTCATAAGTAGCAATAACTAACCTAGTAGAGCACCAGTGGAAGGGGAAGCCCTTGGTCCTGCCAAGACTGAACCCCAGTGACTGTGATTGTTGGGAGGAGGGGGGTAATGGGGGGAGAATGGGGAGGGGAACACCCATATAGAAGGGGAGGGGAATGGGTTAGGGGGATGTTTGCCTGGAAAACCAGGAAAGGGAATAACAATCGAAATGTAAATAAGAAATACCCTAATTAATAAAAATGAAAAAATTACTAACCTAAAAGTTATATGTTTGCAGAAAACCTGGTGCCAACCTTTGTACTCCTATATATTTCTTTTCTTTTATTAGAAGAATAGTTCTGGCATAAAAACTGTCATTCATCTTTAAGTTGTCAATAGATTTCAAGTTACAGTCAGTTTTGTAATAGTTTTTTTTGTTTTAAACACTTGAAAAAAATAATTTTGTGTTTTTTCTCCACTTCAATGAGTATTAAGCATTTCATTAACTTTTCAATATATTATATTGTTGAAAAACCATTTTTATAGAAGCTAATAAAATACTTTAAAGACGGCTTTTCTCTTCCAAGTGAAGACTGAAAATATACCATCATAGTTTAGTGTTGAAAAGGGGACTTTCATCATAGCATGTAAGAGATCTAGGAAAATTATATATTACTTATCTGCATATACTTTTAATATTTAGAACTATTATTCTACATATAATAATAAATAAAACTTACATTTTCTTAAAATTAAGAAAAATTTTAATAAATTTTAAAACTTAAATTTTCTTAAAATTAAGAAAAAATTTAATGGTGATATTTGGTGAATAGCCCACATCTCTTACTGCTTATCCTGTCTGAGTGACCTACAGCCCTTTCTCTTTCTTTGAGCACTTATGACGTCATCTTAGTCCACCCATGGTCTCTAAGGAATTCAGTATCATACAAACATAAAACCATGCATCAGCCTTCTAAAAGGGCTGTGCATGGCCCTTTTAGGATGTGAGAGACTGCACATTGCCAGATATGCTTTGGTCACAGCTCTTCATTCCTGACTTTACAGATGAAGATGATTGACCATGATAAAAAGTTACTAGCATTTCATACCATTTAGAATTAAAAAATAACATGAGTATATCACATCAAAGCTTCACACACTTTCAAAAGCAGTTTTCTCCCCTCGTGGCTGTTCATGTATTTTATTCCCCACTTCTGTGTTGGAAGAAAATAAAATTCTTAATAGATTTGCAAGGTCAACCAGTGGATGTGATTTTTTTTTCATGGAAACACTGAAGGAAGGGCATAAATGCCAGGAACTATCAAATATTTCCTTGTGAATACAACCTGATAACTATGTATGAAATAAAATCTCCGTTTCTATTCTCTAAGTACTCAGTTAAGTGAACTTGCTAAAGCAAATTCTCAGGAGTATTTGCTAAATCAAGTAACTCAGGAGTTCAAATGTTGAAAGGCTTCTAGAATTTATTTGAGAAATTAAAGCAGACCTTGTTATCAGCCATGGATGACAAATTGAAATAAACTATAGATGTAAGGTGTTTACTGTGAGACCTAGCTTCCCTTTTCTAATCTTCTAGTCCTTGACAACAGTGTTTAGGTGAGCAAAATACACACACACACACACACACACACACACACACACACACACACACACAAACACACATGTGTGTGTGTGTGTATGAAATAAAACTAAACAAAAAACAAAGGGGGAGAGGGAGAGATAGAGTGCAGGAAGACATAGAAAATAATAATCTATAAACTAATTTTTGCTCATATGGTGAATGTTTACAGTACTTCATGATATAAATGAAATATATTGTGGATTTTGTGAGTTTTCATTATAGAATATAGGCTTATATTTTTTAAAACCTTCTTTTAAAAGGGTTCTCAAATGCTTTACCCTACTTTCTAGCTCACTGTCCATATGTAGGAAAGAAAAGTTGGTAAATAAAGCAAGAGGATATATACAAGTACTTAATTGAGAGTAATATTCCAATTTCTGTTTGTCAGGATACCAGCAGTTAATTTCAGTAAGTACATCTGTGGCATGATCCAGCAGAAACAGCTAGGCCTCCTCCAAATACACATAAGTCAACTAGAGTAACAAGGACCAACTGGGACACCAGGATAACTTTTTCCTGTGTCTCTCTCAATGAAGCAAAAGTGAAGTCAAACACTGTTGATTGACAAAGCATTGAAAGATTAGTTATGTAAGTCCTTACTCACTGTCTGTTGAGTCTTATTTATACTCCCTGCAAACATCAATGCCCTCCCAATGGTCTTGTCTGAATAAAACAACATGTGAGTCAGTCACAGAAAAATACCACATCATTCTGCATCACCTGACATATCCAGAAACTTCCTCTTTTAGTTTGATTAATAGAAAATTCAGTGTCAACCAAAATTTATTCTACTAATGTTGACATACAATAGAAATACCTCTAGCCATCTCCTTTCATACTGCCACTGTGTGGGTTAAAAAAATGTTCATCCACATAGAGACACTTCAAGTAAACAATGTAGTAAGACTTCACACAGAGGCCTCAAATAGAGGTTAGCATTAGAGATTCTCTTTTTATAATAAGCCACATAGCTGAAAATTTATTTACAAAATAATTTCAAAAGACACAGTGATAAGAGACTCACAAGACTAAAACCAAAAATTTCCATAAAATAAACAAAAAATTATTTTATTACTTAATCAATCTAAACTCAACAATCACATGTATGTCATAACTACTAAACAATACTTATTCTTTAATTCAGAAACTGTTATAAAGAACTGGCCAAAGTACATGTAAATTAGCATCATGTCATTGATGTCCAGGAATATACCTGCCTGTGAGCTCATCAGTGACTCACTGATGCTAATAGATACAATAAAAACATACGTGTGGTGGGAACCCATCTGAAAATGCTTCCCTAAGCTTCAGCCTCCAAGGGCATGATACCTTTAAAGAAACCAGCAACAATTCCTAGAGTGTACCATCATAGGAATTTATGCAAACAGCTGTTCCTAAACTAATCATGTCATCCTTTCTAATAGAAATGTCACAATATTCTGTTTTAAAGTGTTCTGAGATTGTCATCTTCTTGCTGCACTCACCGGTGTAGTTTGAACATAAAATGATGACTACAGGTGCTTGTATTTGCACATTTATTACCCAGATTGAGGCAGTTTATTGCAACTTTGGGTCTTTGAAAACTGGAGTTATAGTGCAACCACACTCTTGCTTCTGTGTCTATGTCCTGATAGACCAACATGCAATAAGCTCTAGCCTTAGCTTCTAGTATTATGGACTAATACACAACATCCTGCCTTCTATTTCATATTGAAACAACTCGTCTTTAAGGAGCATCACCCATATGGTTCTGTGTGATTTCCATTCATTCTTCTGGTCTGTGTGATACTTAATACAACCCATCCAAATTGTTTTCCTTAACAATATCTCTATCTATTTGTAACACTCCTGCCTCTATAGGCTTTGATTGTCATTGACTTTGTTTTCTGAATCTCATGAGAATTTCACTGTTGCAGGTGACATGGCCAGTGAAAGATTTCTGAGCAGTAGTGTAAAATACATTGATTAAAATTTGAACCAGTGATGTTCAGAGATACTAATGACCAAAGATTGCTAGGTCCTGTTATTTAAATGTTGGAGGTAGTGTGGTATTGTGTATGTAAGATTCTCTTCTACTGTTTTTGCTGTGAGATATTTAATTTTTTGGTATTTTGGGCAGAGTTTCCCACCTTGTGTTGGAATTTTCTTTCAACTATCCTCTGTAGAGCTAATATCCAAAACATACAAAGAGCTCAAGAAGCTAAACTCCAAAAACAGCAACAATAAAAAAGCAAACAGACAAATAAGTCAACTTTAAAAAAGAGTTGTGGACCTAAACAGAGGACTCCTGAATGGCTAAGAAGTTCTTAAACAATGCTCAAAAATGCAAATCAAAAAACTCTGACACTCTATGTTACACCAATCAGAAAGACTGAGATCAAAAACCAAATACCCAAAAGGAAATGCATTCTATGTGTTCACTGATGCTGGAAGTATTATGGCATTGTGTGAGAGATTCTCTTCCTTTGGCTTTGCTGTGAGATGATTAATTTTCTTGGATGTAATTGCCTTCCTTGAGTTGGAATTTTCTAACACAAGGAAGTAGAGCTAATATCCAAAACATATAAAGAGCTCAAGAAGTTAGACTCCAAAACAAACAAACAAATAAACCACCCAATTTTAAAATGGGATATAGAGGTAAACACAATTCTAAACATAGTACTCGTAAATGACCAAGTTCTTAAAAAATGGTCAATGTGATAAGTGATCAGGGAAGTGAAACTCAAAATCACCCTGAGATTCCACCTTACACCAGTCAGAATGGCTAAGATAAAAAACCTAAAACAAAACAAAACAAAAAATGCAGGGTGCATACTCCCTGATAAGTGAATATTAGTAATAATGTACAGAATACACATGCTACACTCTACAGACCCAAAGAAGTTAGAGAGAGAGAGAGAGAGAGAGAGAGAGAGAGAGAGAGAATAAGTAGAGATGCTTGAATCTCACATAGAAGAACAGAAGAGTCATAGGAGGCAGGGAAAGGGAGGGAACTGGGTGGCAATGGGGAGGGAACTTGGAGGGATAGCAGAAAGGAGAAGGCAGGATCAAGTATAGGGAGAGACAGGAGACAGACCATGAGGGCCAGGAGAATGAATGAAAATCAGTTGCTACCAAATTGTGTTGTGGGTGGGAGAGATCTCCAGGAAGTCTCTAAGACCTGGAATGGGGAGGTTCCCAGACATTAATGTGAGTGATCTTACCCAAGATTCCTTACAGTTGAGATATGGAGCCTGAAGAGGCCACCTTCTATAGTCAGGCAGGAATCAGAGTAAAGGGAAAAGAACATTAATCTACCACAAAACTTTTGACCCAATTTTGTCCTGTCTAGAAGAAATGCAGGGACAATGATAAAGTAGAGAGTGAAGGAATGGCCAATAAGTCACCAACCTAACTTGAGTCCCATCCTATAGGTAAGCACCAGTTCCTGACACTATTAATAATACTCTGTTTTGCTTGCAGACAGGAGACTTGAGTAACTGTCCTCTGATAATCTGTAACCAGCAGCTGACTGAAATAGATTCAGATACTCAGAGCCAACCTTTGGACATAGGTCAGGGGCTCTTATGGAAGAGTTTATGGAAAGATTAAAGGTCCTGAAGGGCACAGTAACTGTACAGGAAGACTAACAGTGTCAACTAACCTGAACCCTTGGGAGTTGTAAAAGACTGAGCCACCAACCAAAGAGCATGGAGGGATGGACCAAGTCTCCCAGAACATATTTAGCAGATGTTCAGCTCAGTCTCTATATGGGTCCCCTAATAATTGGAGTGGAGTCTCTCCCTAAAGCCATAGCTGACTTTGGTATTAGTTCCCAAGATGGGCTGCCTTGTCTAGCCTCAATGCTGGAAGATATGCCTAATCTGGAAGAAACCTGAAATAACAGGTTTGGTGGATAACAGAAGAGGAGCCTCTTAGAGGAAAGGGGGAGTAAGGATGGAAGGAGGGACTGTGTGAAGGAGGGACCAGAAGTGGGGACATTTGTGATACAAATAAATAATTAATTTTTATAAAGCAAGCCAGATTTGTGAGTAGATTGCATATAGATTCAAAAGATTCAAGACTGAATGCCATAGCACTGAGGGTGTTACTTAAATTTCCATTTCACACACTTCTCATCCAAAAAAAAAAAAAACCTCTATTAGTGGGAATAGTTTGAGGATTGAACATAAATATCTGAACATCATAACAAGCTTCATACATCATCTTTCAATCCGGGGACAACTTGTGCCCAAGTGACCAAATTCAATCATTGTGTGTAAATAATTGCTTTTCTAGGACTCTTGAATAATACTCATTAAGGATCAGCTATTTTAACTAAATAAGTATTTAAGTCACTTCCATACTATATTAAATGGAGTGAAGTGTATCTTAGTTGTATAAATGATCTAGCTACATACAGAAAAAAATCCACTAACTTTAAAATTACTGCATCTTTCCTTTTTATAAATAAAAATCATAATTCTCATTGCTGTCTAAATAGACTACATTTTGACTCTACTTGTCACAAAATATAAGATTTGATTTAGTTTCTGAAAACGAGAGAATTCAAAATTCATCATTGTCTCCCAGACAGTTGCCCAGAAAAATTAACACTCATTGTGTGAGAACCAAAGAGAAAATGGGCTAAACGTTCATGATAATCACTCCCAATCTGAACTGAGTTCCTGATATCACAATATTATGATCATTTCTACCATTTCAGGGAATTCTAGGCATGCAGGAAGGGATGTGTCTCTCTGTAGTCATGCATATCCGAAGTACCTCTTTAGGCATGGATATCAGCATGTCTACTTCTTAAGAAAAGGAACATGATTTATGGTCTGTAATAACTTAGTTGATGTGCAAATTAAATATATTAATATTGAAAAGGAGAGCTAGAGTGACCCCTCTCAGCTCATATATTTGAATATTTAATCATCAACAAGTTGATACTTTTGAATAATTTAGAATTAGAAGATGTAGAGTTATAGGAAGAAGTGTGTAACTGGGAGTTGGCTTTGAAATTTCAAAAGCCAACATAAGCTCAGTTTATCTGTTTGTAGACCTGGATATAATTTTAATTAATTAATTAATTAATTAACATCCCACAAACTGCCCCTAATCCTAGTCCTTTCCTCCCAGCTCCTATCTTAATTTCTCTCCCCATTTTTCTGAAAGTGTGCTCTCCAGATATCCCCACCAAGCTGGTACATCAAATTGTTGCCAGATTAGGCACATGCTCTCCCACTGCAGCCAGAAGCTTTCCACTGCTTCTCGAGCATCACGTCTGCAAACACCATGCTCCTGCAAAGATGATAATCAGCTAGATCTCTGAAAGTATAAATCCCCAATTGTCTTGATCTGTGTTCTATGGCTACAAAGAGAGACCAAAATGACCACTGCAACCTTAAAAAGGAAAATGCTGGAGACTAGCTTAGAGTTTAGAGGTTTGGTCCATTATAATCATGGCAGGAAGCATGGTAGCATACAAGTAGACATAGTGCTGGAGAAGAAGCCGAGATTTCGACTACATCTGGATCAGTAGGAAGTAGGGAGAGAGAGAGAGATGACAGAGAGAGAGAGAGAGAGAGAGAGAGAGAGAGAGAGAGAGACAGAGACAGAGACAGAGCTAGAGAGAGAGAGACATAGACAGAGACAGAGACAGAGACACAGAGGGACACACAGAGAGAAAGACACACAGGGAGAAAGACACACAGAGAGAAACTGGGCCTAGCATGAGAATCTGAAACTTCAAAACATTCTACCAATGACACATGTTCAGCTCACCTACACCAAAAAGAACATATCTCCTAATAATGTCTCTTCCTATAATTTTTATTAAAACTGCCACATTCCACTACCCTGTAGCCAATTTATAAATGTATTTAGTACAACTTTAAACGTTATTGCAGTCTATTCCAGAATCAGTATTATTTAAAAGTCCAAAGTTCAAAGTCTCTCCTAAGACTAGTGTAATCTCTTAAAGGGAAAACCCTGAAAAAATAAAGATGAAAAAGAGATCACATTCTTCCAACATATTATGGAACACAATATACATTACCATTCAAAAGAAAGAAAAGGGAATATAGTGAGGAAATGTGGGACCAAAGCAAGACTAAAGACCATCATACTACATATTCAGTATTTTTGTGTCTGATGTCAAAGTCCTTTTCAGATCTTCAACTCCTTTCAGATTTTTTGGCTGCAGGACAATTCTCTTTCTGTTAGTCAAATTACTCGGCATGTGGTATGTCCAGAATCTTGGGCTCTCTATGGCAACTGAGACTTCATTTTCACAGCTTCATGAAGGAACATTCAGTACCTCCATGCAGGAAAACCTCTGACACATACCTGACCACATTGGCTTTCCTGAAGCATGGTGTAAGTTTCCACAACTCTCATTTTCTATCCTTGACTCTAAAGCCAGAACCACATCACCAAAGGTGTCAAGTTTAGGTGTTTGCTGGAGGCTGAAATGGCCCCCTCCTTCAGTATCATCTTCACCAGGTTTTGCATTTCATGGTGCCCTAATTTGGGTTTTATTACTGTGAAAACAGACCATAACCACAGCAACTATTATAAAGAAAATTATTTAATTGCGTGGGCTTAGAGTTTCAGAAGTTTAGTAAATTATTATCATGAGGCATGGCATGACAGCATGCAGGCAGACATGGTCCTGGAGGAGTTAAGTCTTCTACATCTTGATCCACAGGCAGTAGAAGGAGACTATGTTCCATACTAGGTACAATTTAAGGATAGAAAACCTCAAAGTCATCCCTATAATAAATATACTTATTTCAACAAGGCCACACATATTCTAGCAAAGTCACACCTCCAAATAATGCACTCCCTATGGACTAACCATTCAAACATATAAGTTAATGGGGACCATTTCTCTGGAATCACCACAATGTTTTCATTTGCTGCCTAAGGTTACCTTTCCTGGAACTGTTTCTGTAGACCAGGCTAGCCTTACACTCAGAGATCTGCAAGCATCTGCCTTCTTAGTACTGGTATTGGAGGTGTGCACCAGCTTGCCTGGCCCTGAGATTTTCTTTAATTCCTTTTAACTTTTACTTACTTCTTTTGTACAAGTGGAAGCATAGCTAGGTGGGGTCTTGCTCTGAGGTTGTCATTCACCCATAGCATCAGGCTTTTCTTTAATCTGTTTCTACTTCCTGGTGATCCCCTTTTCTTCCACCTGTTGGTTTTGTATTTTTTTCATTGCTCTCCATGATCATTTTCATTATAGGTCTAGATAAGCATGTACACTAAGAACCAAACAACATAGTCAAAATTATACTGATTTCAAATCTCTTTTGCCAAAGCTCTTAATTCATAACTCTTCAATTTAGCCTCTGGCTATCTTTTTTGTACAATACTGGAAAAACCCACATTCTTTGCAAAAATATCAATAGAATGATTTCTAAGGCAGATATTAATATTCTTCTCTGAAACCTCCTGAGCCCAGTCCCTGCATTTCAGATTACCCTCTCACTGTCTTCTACATTCCTATTAGTATGGCTTATTCAGCTGCTTTCCTAATCTAAATTCTAGAAGAACTCTACATCCCTCCCCCTAAAAATAGCATGATCCTGCCTATAATAGCAATTTCCCATTCCTGGTATCAAGTTAGTTCTGTCTTAGGATTTCTATTGCTCTGAAGAGACACCACTATCACAACAGCTCTTATAAAGAAAAACACCTAGTGGGGGGCTGACTTACAGTTTCAGAGGATTAGTCCATTATTCACATGGTAACAAACATGGCAGCATAAGGCCAGACATGGTGATAGAGAAGGAAAGAAGAGTTTTACACCTGTATCGCCAGGCAGAAGGAATAAGAGGCACCAGGCCTGGCTTGAGCACCTGAAACATCAAGGTACACCCAGGTAAACAGTTCTTCCAACCAGACTGCATCTTCTTGTAATGTCATTCTATGTGAGCTATGGGGTGTGTTTTCAGTCAAAACACCACACAGACCATTTCTAAGCAATGTAATGATAAAAGTCTCCTGTTCATAACTTATTTTAAAGCTGACATTTTTGCATGTGCACACTAAAATGAAACCCATAGTAGAATTTCAGTATCAGTAAGATAACAAGTTTAAAAATGCACCATAGACCATAAAGATACTGGCCACAACAAGAAACGGTGAATTGATGAGAGCAAAACCATGTGCTGTGCCTGCCTGACCCAGAATCTGCAGAACTGACAAGTAGTCAAAATGCAGGAAACATTATGTTTTTCCTTTTTGACTTTAAAATAAAGATAAATACAGTAATTACCTTATACATGTCCAATGCTCCACATCACCTAGAGAAAGTCCTACTGACTGCAAGGTTCAGAATATTCACTGAGGTTAATATTCTTCCTTGGTCCTCCTGAAAGTATAGAGTTCAGCTTTTCCAGTCAAGGAGTGTGTATCCTAGAAGGGAAACAACTTTTGCATTCTCAATTCAAAGCCAATGGGAAGAAATTTGCTTTACTCCTGAGCCACCTTTTTTGTATTCTTGGTATCCTCGTCATGTTCTCCACAGGGCACCATTTTTATTTTAATCTATAAAAGTCATTTGAAATGGTACAGTCTCCCCTCTTACAAGTGCTTCCTTTCAGTAGATGTTAACAGAGTGGTTGGGGTCTAAACCTGGGCTCTAACCAACCTAATGGGCAAGGCTCAGGTACTCTTCTTTAACAGTACAACTGAAGAGGCAAGGTTTCCAGTGAAACACAGGAAAACGAAGATTATTCCACTGAAGCTATACTGGGAAGATGGACAATGGTGTACTTTGACAACTGTCACTCCACTATATGGTTAAGGGAAATGTTAATTTCTTGGTTCTGTTATTTCAATACTCTGACACTCAGAGCTGGAGTGGAGTATGCTTGCTTAGGTAATTTCATTCTCTTAAATCAATACAATCATATTAAAATTACCCATGACTTCAATCCTTTTTCTAACTCCTCAATTGGGGGCCCCATTCTGACTCCGATGGTTGACTGTAAGCATCTGCCTCTGTATTTGTCATACTCTGGCAGAACCTCTCAGGAGACAGCTATATCAGACTCCTATCATTAAGCACTTCTTGGCATCCACAATAGTGTATGGGTTTGGTGACAGTATGTAGGAAGAATCCCCAAGTGTGGCAGTCTCAGAATAACCTTTCCTTCAGCCTCTGCTCAAAACATTGTCTTCATATGTCCTCCTGTGAGCATTTTTGTTCCCCTTTCTAAGAAGGACTGAAGTTTCTGCAATTTGGTCATCCTTATTCCTGAATTTCATGTGGTCTGTGGATTGTATTTTGACAAATGTGAGCTTTTGAACTAATATCCACTTATCAAAGAGTGCATACCATGTGTGTTTTTCTATAATTAAGTAGCCTCACTCAGGATGATATTTTCTAAGTGCCATCCATTTGCCTATGAATTTCATGAAGTCATTCTTTTTGATAGCTGAGTAGTACTACATTGTGTTGATGTACCACATTTTCTCCATTGAAGGGCATCTGGGTTCTTTCCAGCTTCTGGCTATTATAAATAAGGTTGCTATGAACAGAGTTGAATATGTGTCCTTGTTATATGTTGGAGCATCTTTTGGATGTATACTCAGGAGTGGTATAGTTGGGTCCTCATGTAGTACTATGTCAAATTTTCTGAGGAACTGCCAGACTGATTTTGAGAGTGGCTGTACCAGCTTTCATTCCCAGTAACAAAGGAGGAGTGTTCCTCTTTCTCTACATCCTTGCCAGCATCTGATGTTACCTCAGTTGTTGACCTTAGTCATTCTGACTGCTGTGAGGTGGAAATTCAGGGTTGTTTTGATTTGCATTTCCCTGATGACTAAAGATGTTGAACATTCCTTGGTTGAGAATTTTTTGTTTAGCTCTGTACACCATTTTTAAATTGGGTTATTTGATTTTCTGTAGTCTAATTTCTTGATATATATATATATATATATATATATATATATATATATATATATATATATATATATTTGCTATTAGCCCTCTATCAGATGTAGAATTGATATAGACCTTTTCCAAATCTCTTGGTTGCCATTTAATCCTATTTACCGTGTCTTTTGCCTTACAGAAGCTTTGCAATTTTATGAGATCCTATTTGTCTATAGTTGCTCTTAGAGCACAAGCCATTGGCATTTTGATCAGGAAAGCTTGTGTCCATGTGTTGGAGGCTCTTCCTCAGTTTCTCTTCTATCAGTTTCAGTGTATCGGGTTTTATGTGGAGGTCCTTGATCTACCTGGGCGTGAGCTTTGTACAAGTCAATAAGAATAGATCAATTTGTGTTCTTCTACATGCAAATTGAAACAGCACTATTTGTTGAAAATGCTACCTTTTTTCCAGTGGAAGGTTTTAGCTCCTTTATCAAAGATAAAGTGACCATACGTACAGTGTAGGTTAATTTTTGGATCTTCAATTCTATTTCATTGATCTACCTGCCTGTCTCTGTACTGACGCCTTACATTTTTTTATCACTATTGCTCTATAATAGAACTTGAAGTTAAGAAGGGTGATTCACCCAGAAGTTTTTTTTTAACTTGAGAATAGTTTTCACTATACTTTTTAAAATACTTTTCCGAATGAATTTGCAAATTGCTCCTTCTAACTCTATGAAGAAATAAGTTGGAATTTTGTTGGGATGTCATTGAATCTGTAGATTGCATTCAAAAACTTGGCCATTCTTACTATATTAATCCTGCCAATCCAAGAGCATGAGAGATCTTACCATCTTCTGAGATCTTTGATTTCTTTCTTCAGAAACTTGAAATTCTTGGCATATAGGTCTTTCACTTGCTTGGTTAGAGTCACACCAAGGTATTTTATATTATTTGTAACTATTATAAAGGGTGTTGTTTCCCCAATTTCTTTCTCAGCCTATTTATCTTTTGAGTAGAGGAAGGCTACTGATTTGTTTGAGTTAATTTTATATCCAGCCACTTTACTGAAATTGATTATCAGGATTAGGAGTTCTCTGGTGGGATTTTTGGAGTCACTTAACTATACTATCACATTTTCTACAATTAGTGATATTTTGACTTCTTCATTTCAATTTTTTATCCCTTTGATGATCGTTTTTTGTGTAATTGCTCTGGCTAGGACTTTGAGTACAATATTGAATAGTTAGAGAGAAAGTAGGCATGGCTCCGGCTGCATTTGTCGCAGAGGATGACCTTGTTGGGCATCAATGGGCAGAGAGGCCCTCTGTCCTGTGAAGGCTTTATGCCCCAGTAAAGAGATATGCCAACTTTGGGAGATGGGAGGGAGTAGGTTGGTTGTTGGGGAAGAAACCTCATAGAAACAGGGGAAGTGAGGATGGAATAAGGAGTTTCTGGAGGGAAAACCAGGAAATAGTATACGATTTCAAATGTAAATAGAGGAAATATCCAATAAAGATAAACATCACAGGATTTCCAATATAAAATAATCACAAGAAAATATATTTTAGTAGTGATAAATACTATCACTTATCTTATCTTATACAAATGTTAAAGTATGGTTGAGATACAAACAGCTAAACATCTTTTATATTTAAAGGTGCTCACTACTAGAATCTTAGAGTTCCCATTTAGTGATATAATACATACATTTTCATTTTATTATTGACTAATAATATATTAACATACATTCATTGATTATTACTATTTCTTAGACAATTAAATATTAATGGAGGGAAATTTTGGTTGAATTGGTAAATGGACAGAATGCAATGAACCATAACAGAAACACGACATACTGTGAATTGATTTGGTCTTTTTAATGGTTAAAGGATCTCCTTAAAATCTCAGAATTAGATATAGACATATTTGAATCTAAAGTGCTTTTAGGCTCTGAGGTTATTATATCTAATAGGATATTTAATCTAGACTTTAAATATATCTTCTTTAGATTTTTCATCTCTTAATGATTGTCCTCTGTGTGAGCTAGAAGAATTAAAAATTGAGAATTTCTGAGAAAAAGGAATTATATGTCCAAGCAGAAGAGTAGTTATACAAAAAGTAACTTCAAAGCACTAGAAGAATCTAATTGTGTCTTTTCACAATATTCTTTATTATTATCATTATCATTATCATAATATCATAATGTCAAAATAATCTTAAAGAAGGTTTGCCCCTCCTGCAGAACTTCTACTGGGAAAGCATTTCTAATTCAGTGTTTTAAAGAAAACCCCTTATTCTTTGTCCAAGTCTGCAGACTCTGAAAAAAAAATAAGAGAAATGAGTTTGTGATGTTCCTATGGACACTTGCAAAAGAAAACACTTCAGAGATAGTCAAGGAGTTTGACATTCTTAAGTTGTCTATATCCTATTTTAAAAAGGGGGGGGGAAGAAAAGAAAAGAAAGGAATCACCCATGAATCACTTTTAGAAACTCCCTCAGGGACACGAGGATTGCAGCTGCTTGGAGGATGATTATTTTACTAATTGTAGATATATTGTTTTAGTGTCTTATATAAGTTTTTTCAGATAAAAGGAAATGTTTGAAACTTGGTGAATAATTCAGAGTTTATCTTTGAAATGAGTAATAATGTATGTATTTCTTCTGGAATACGAATAAAGAAAGAAGAATTTATAAATTCTATCCTATTAAAGTTAATTAGAAGTGCATGACACATAAATCATGAAAATATAAATTTCCTAAAACAATATTATTTACGTGTATCATGTATCACATAGTTAACAGTTACCATATAACATCTATGTTAACACTTATAGCATTTTTGAAAGCAACCAGAAGTAAATTCTTAAGGTGTTTTCTCACCAGCTGCCTCTCAGAGTCACATTAACAAAACACAACATAGGTATGACAGAAGAAAGTTCATAACTTTGCAGTTTTCCTTGATTTGATATATTTAGCAATATAATACAACACATGAATCAGGATAGTCCTGAAATAAAAATCTCTCCTATCATTTTGCATACATACTGTCACCAAGTCAAATTTTGATTACAGTCCATGGAATGAGTTATTCTTGCATTAAATAGTACCTGTTCCCCATGTCTTCTGGAATATGGTACTAAGCAATAAACTCTACCAAAAACCTTACTCAAGATACTGTTCTAAAGATTGGAATTCTCCCCTAAGTATTTTTAGTAGTAAGATATAGAATTCCTCTGTGAAACTCCAATGAAATTCTACATAAAGGATTATTCACTTTAATCAAAATACAGCTTGTTTTCACAATCCCCAATTAAAATTAATGTGTCTTGTTCAAGTAGAATATATGAGCTCTTGTAAACTAAATGCTGAAATTTAAGAACTGGAGTAAGGATAGATGGAGAAAAATTACAACTTAAAAAATAATTTTGAAATTGCTTGGAAAACAGGACAGAATTAACATTGTCAATCTTTTGGTGACATTTGCTACTCTACTTTAAAATGTAAGGTCTATAGTCTACTAGAACTCTTTTGTGTATTTCACAAAAATATATGCTTCAATTATTATATAGCTGAGATATAGCTATTAAACATTTAAAATTTGTTGTAGTTACTGAGAAAAATATAATTGTTTTTAATAAAAAATTTTATAACATAATTCTTCCCATCTCATTAAATGTTCCTAGAAACATACTTGTGATACTTAAAATGCTTTTGTTCACTATGATTTAGAGGAGTTTGTGTCTCTCTTTTGCTTCACAATGTAAGCCTCACAATGCTTACATAATCATATTATATACCATTATACTACCATTTAGTTCCTACTTACCTATGAGTATTACCTAGAGAATTAAATGCAAGATGTTTATTGTAGAATTATCATACAGTACATTATCTAAGCCTTTATTGTACATTATGCCAAACATATATATATATATGTATATATGTATATATGTATATATGTATATATATATATATATATAATTATGTGATACATATCCAGTCACTAATTGCATCTAGATAAAGAAAAAATGAAATAGGATGAAATTAAATGAGACACCAGTGAAAAACTCCAAACTACAGGCAGGATCAATGTGGGACAGTGAAAGACCCTGGTTCTTTGTTGAGAAGTTTTAAAACCCTGTGACCTCGAGGGGAGAGTAAACAATTTGCCTGACTCCCAGGAAACCAGACTTGTCACTAGCCAGCAGTGCACCATAGATTTGTGAACATTAGTCACATAAGGGCAATGCCCCAAAACTTTTCACTGGTAAAGGAGGTGACCACAGGTTCAAGACAATCTCCCTTATAATGAGGTACCTAAAGGCCTAGAGGCTTAGCTAATGAATTTCCCTTCCCAGACTCCTCCCTGCAAAAGGTATTTAATCTCAGGTCCACTCTGAGAAGTGGGGTACAGTTTTTCTCATCCACTATCCAACATGACAATGAAGACCTTGAAACCACAAACTTCCTCTTTTCACTGGGATCTGTCTCCACAGCCATTGCCTCTGTGGGGAGCCACAGAGAAGGCCTTGGCCTACTGAGCCACAGTCTAATTACCAAAGAAGGTCTCCCTGCACTCCCAGAGCAGCCTCTAAGCTCAAGCCTTTTCTGCTTTCCAACCAAGGACACTCCGAGCAGGACAAGCTAGAGTGTCTCCCTCTTTTCCCCTTTGGCTCCAGGTTAGATCCAGCCTCCTGGGCCCCCACTCTGTTCTCAGCTCTTTCACAGCATCCCAGTGTCATCTGGATGCCCAGGAGCCTGAGAACCCAACAACCCTGCTTCCTTGCAGGCCTGGGGACCCCTGAGCCAGTTCTAGCTGTGTCCTTACTCAGACTTCATTTCCCCACCCTGTCAGCAGTGTGCTGTGGCTTCCCACAGCCTGACACCTTCCTGGTGGTGGGGTTGGGTAAGCATTGTCAAACTTCTTGCGTCCAGCCTCCCGAAGCTGCCCAAGCCCTGTGGCAGAGCAGAAAAGGTACCCCACCATTAATCCTACAGATCAACACACAATTCATAAGGCTGGTGCTTATATGATCCTCACATAATTACATAACTGTAATGGTTTTCTTTATAACTAAAGAAAGACTATAAACTAATAATGTAAATATATCATACAAGAGTATATGAGGCAGAAGCTACAGAGCCCAAGGTCCTTGTGTCTAAAGATAAATACTATAGAAACCAGAAATTTTATACAGGCATGGTTGCCCTCTCAATGGAGAAGACATAGACCTATTTTCCACCCAGAAGGCAGGAAATGGATGCTGCTAATTGCCTGCTGATATCTGTAGGACTACACCAGAATTCCCCAGATTATGTCAATCCTACACTCTTCCTCAGACATTTGTCTTTAGCTCTGTTTCTCAGTCCATAGAACCCATCCTTAGTTGAAATGTCATGTATATTTTATAGTGTGGGTGCTGATTTCTCCAATGAGGAGACCATACCCAATCATCCTCTAGACTTTTGACCTATAGAATACATTCTTATGGAAAGGCTCACATTTACTCTGCAAAAACAATTTTGGTGTAGTCATTCCTTAAACTATGTTTTGTACATAGGACTGAGATCACTGTAACTAAGCAACATTTTTCCCAAAATTGTACTGTACTTAAACACTTTAAAATTAAGTCACCTGGTGTTAAAATCTAGATGTTTAAGCCAATGTAGGCTACTGAGTTGTCTTGAACCAGATTTTCTTCTTGCCTCATTCAGATCATGACTCTCCTGACCCTGGTGAGAGCAGAAACCCATAAAAATAAGATCGTTACTTATTATTTTGTCCAGGAGCATGTTTTGTAAGATCGGAACCACAGTAGATTTCTGCACAGACCACACACATGATTACAAGCATAAGTAATACTTGGATCTTCATCTGTACCACAAGGCATCAGTCACCTGAAGGAACTTTTCATTTCCATTATCCTCTGATGGAACAACCATGATACATGCTATGCTGGACTGAAATCACTTTTTCAGTCCATTCTTCCTTCCCTCTTACTTTCTCCTTCCTTTCCTCTTTTCCTATGTATCTATATTTCATACATAGAATATAAATCTAAGTCATAGTGTCTTGATAGCTAAGACAATTGCATGAATCGAAGCATTTATATGTATAATTTCAGGTGGTTCTGTTGGAGCTGGTAGTCCTTGGTGAACATCTCTGAGATCCTTCTATTTCCTTTTAACTGGCTATAGTTCGGTTTTGCTTTTTGAGATGGAAATATTAACTTCCCAATAATATTTTGAGAACTTCAGGAGTATGCAAGCCTTGCATAGGGCTTTTACTGTGAAAATTGCTTTTACTGTGATTAGATTGTCATAAATGGCTTGATGGAGAATTTTCTTACACAACATCTGTCTAATCTATGTAAGTATCAGTTCAATATATAAAAAGCTAAGCAGGCTTATAAATCACATACAACCATTAGTTTATATATATCCTGCTTGCATATTTTTATGGTGGCTGCATAGATATGTAGACTTGCAATATGTACAAAAGAAGTATTTCCATTATGACAGTTAATTCTACTTGTCACACAGACTCAACCCAAGAATTCACAGATCAAACATGATTTGTAGTTATCTTTCTGACCATTGTTCATGATAGGCTTAGAACTCTCATCCATGGTCTTGGTGAAAGAGTGTTCTCTGGATTGTAGATAAGCATTAGCCCACTGGTTGAGGTCTTAGACAAAAACAGAGGAAGGAGAGAGACACCATCTGTTTCTTTATGACTTTATGCTTTAATTCCTACATAATCTCCTCTTCCCCTTAAATTAAAATTTATGTCCTTGGTTTTCCCAATTCAGTAACATTCAATCTGGGCCAGAGGTATACAAGCAGCTGTCCAGAATTATTGGTTTTCAGATAGAAAACTGCAGCACAAACACACATACACATGCACGTGTGTACACACACACACACACACACACACACACACACATATTTATATATATTGCACTTTTGCTTTAAATTGTGTTCACTTCTAGCAGTTGTGAATGTGAGCTTTAAGATACATAGCATCATGATATACAAACATTTGCAATAAACTTTTGGCAGTTACTAACACTGTTAAGACAGATAGGAATAGAAAGAAAACTGCAGCTCTATTGGAAGAGGTGTTCCATAGTTGAAAGGGTAGTTATACAAGAGACAACGTTCTATAGTCTATTTCTTATTTAAAAGTATTCAAAAATGCAGTGGGGCTCCGTAAATGTAAGAATGTGCCTTGGGTAATGACAGGTGCATTATCAGACTGCATATATAATGGGTGAATCTGTAATGAATACTGAAGGATGAGGTCTGAAATGGGCACAAACTTACTTTCTATTCATGAGCAGAATATTGCTATGCTGAATTTGTTAGGATTATGCCATTGATCCTAAGCACACTCTTAATTCCTTTCCTATGAAGTTTATGTTCATATGGTAAAGGAGATATGTGTACCACACACATTGTTCTAAAGATTGTGACATATATTAAACTGAAATAGATCAAGAAGAGAGTTGTATCCCACCTACTTAACTGTTAGCTCTTAAAAGAATTAGTTTATTTCCAGTGAAATAATAGAGGATGTCCAGTCTAAATACAGGAGGCATGGAGTATATTGTTTGACAGTGAATCTTCTTACTCCCCATGGCTATTATAATGAATAACACACAGGAGTGCAGATTTAAATGAATTCTTATAGAAGATTTTATTTAGCATTCGTAAATTGGATTCTTTTGTTCTGTGTCAGGGTTGCAGCTCACTGATGATCATTTAGGGTTACTGTTGTAGATTGTGTTCTCTTCAGTTGTTTTATTTCTGTTACTCAATTTGATTTTCTGCACATCTTGAGAGTGTCAGGGTTACAAGGACTAGGCTTACTGTCAATTGTATCTGAATTTAATTTTAAACAAAACCTTTTCAAGTGTTTTTTTTTAATAGAGGTGTGTTTCCTAGTCAATCCTTTTTATTCTTTGATGAGTAGCTGTGGTGTCAGTGAGGCTGTAGATAACAGCTTATGGGAATCTCATGTCCCTGGAAGGAAATGGGAATTGAGTGCCAAGGAAGCCAATGTAAGAGTGATGGTTTTATTTTAAAAGCCACTATTTAAATGCAGATGTACTTTCAGAAACACTTGATAGGCTAAAATACAAAAATGAAAAAAAAAAAACCTGTAAGAGTCTGAATGAGTTAGTGTATAAAAACCTAAGAGTCTCTATCATAAAGCTGACAATGACCCACACATTTATTTTTTATTTTAAATTGGATATTTTTATATACATTTCAAATGGTATACTCTTTCCTGATTTCCTCTCTGCAAATCTCCTATCCTGTATCCCCTTTCTCTGCTTCTGTGAGGGTGCTCCCCTGCCCAGACACCAACTGCCACCTCACTGCCCTAGCATTACTCTACACTGAAGCATCAAGCCTTCACAGGACCAAGAGCATCCTCTCCCATTGATGGCAGATGAGGTCCATTCAACTCCTTCAGTCCTTCCCCTAACAACATTGCAGTCCCTGTGATCAGTCTGATGATTGGCTTCGAGCATCTGCATCTATATTGGTCAGAATGTAGCAAAGGAGACAGCTATATCAGGCCCCTGTCAGCAAGTACTGCTTGGCATCAGCAATAGTGTCTGGGTTTGATGTCTGCATGTGGAATAGATCCCCAGACAGAGCATTCTCTAGATGACATTTCCTCTAGTCTCTGCTCCACACTTTGTCCCTGTATTTCCTTCACACAGGAACAATTCTGTATTAAAATTTTGGAGATGGGTGGGTATCCCCATCCCTTAACCCAGAACCATACCTAACCATGAGATATGATCTCAACAGGTTCTCCCTCCCCTTTGTGGGATATTTCAGCTAATGTCATTCCCTTGGGGTCATTGGAGGCCCTTGTTTTCTTGACATCTTGGACTTTCTGGTTGCTACTCCCAATTCCCATCCCCCATTGGTACACACCTCTCTTCAATTTCCTGACCCTCTGTACATCTCCTCCATCTCCTCCCATACTTGATTCTGCCCCTCTTTTCTCACCCCTCATTTCTTCCTCCCAAGCCTCTCCAACCCACTAGTTCCCTTGATTATTTTGTTCCCCCTTCTAAGTAGGACTGATGAGACTGATGAATCTACTCTTTGGTTTTCCTTCCTCTTGAGCCTCGTGTGGTTTGTGAGTTGTATCATGGCTATTCCAAGCCTTTTGTCTAATACCCAATTATCAGTAAGTATATACCATGTGTGTTCTTCTGTCACTGAGATACCTCACTCAGGATGAAATTTCTTAGATCTGTCCATTTGCCTGTGAATTTCCTGAAGTCATTGTTTTTAATATCTGAGTAATATTCCATTGTAAAGTGGATTAAAGACATCCACATAAAACCAGATACACTGAATCTAATAGAAGAGAAAGTGAAGAGAAGCCTCGAATACATGGGCATGGGGGAAATTTTCCAGATACAATATCAATGGCTTATGGTCTAAGACCAAAACAAACAAATGGGACCTCATAAAATTGAAAAGCTTCTGTAAGGTAAAGGACATTGTCATCAGGACAAAACTACAACCTACAGATTGGGAAAAGGTTTTCACCAATGCTACACCCACAGAAGACTAATATCCAATTGACACAAAGAACTGTAGAGAACCAAATAACCCTATTAAAAATATGGGGAGCAGAGCTAAACAGAGAATTCTGCACTGAGGAAACTCCAATGGCCAAGAAGCGCCTAAAGAAATGTTCAACATCATTAATCATCAGGGAAATGAAAATCAAAACAACCCTGAGATTTCACCTCACACCACTCAGAATGGCTAAAATTGAAAACTCAGGTAACAGCAGATGCTAGCGAGGATGTGGAGAAAGAGAAACACTCCTCCATCATTGGTGGGATTGCAAGCTGGTACAACCACTCTGGAAATCAGTCTAGTGGTTCCTCAGAAAATTGGGCATAATACTACCAAAAGACACAGCTATACCATTTTTAGGCATATACCCAAAAGATTCTCCAACATATAATAACACATGCTCCACTATGTTTATAGCAGCCTTATTTATAATAGCCAGAAACTGGAAACAATCCAGATGTCCCTCAACAGAGAAATGAATTCAGAAAATGTGGTACATTTACACAATTTTCCTTAGAGACTTCTTCCATTTCCTCGTCTGTGCTTCAAGACAGAGTCTTGTTTTACAATACAGTCTATGCGTGTATCTAGTTCTCAAAATCCTCCAGCCTCAGTATCTTTCATCCTAGATGACAGACCTGTACCTGCATGTACAGCTAATAGTTTACATATTTAAAATGGATGCTATCATGTGAGCAGGACATATTTATAAGAACAGAGACACATAGGTAAATTAATTTTGTTTCTGTTGAGAGTGCTGAACTCATCCATAGACACCAACTATTTTGCCACAAGCTAGGCTTTTTTTTTTTTTTTTTTTTTTTTTTTTACAAGCTAGGCTTTTTCCTTGCAAACTTTTTAGAATGCACTTCCTATGTTCAGCCAATGTTGAATTCTTTTCATTTTAGAACTATTGTAAACTTTGGGTTCTTAACTTATACATTACTTCCCACAACATATTGCTTCTTTTTCTTTTTAGGCTGAAATCAGTACTGTTACTTACTGACATGTGTCAAATCTGGTTACAGAAATCACAGTCATTGCCTGCAGCATACAATTATGTGGTCAGAGCTTTGGGAGACCTAGTTTTATAATTCTGTTTCTGTCCTTGTTCCTACTACTCCATTATAACCCACACAGCCTTTGTTAGTCTACCCTGTTTCACATTGGGCAAGTGTTAAAATTCAATTGGTATCTTTTCAGAAATCCCTCAAGATAAGTCAAGATTCAGTCATTGGCAACACACACACACACACACACACACACACACACACACACACACACACACACTCTTAAGATTTTAAGTACATTCAGTATTACTTACAGACACTTTTGTTGTGAGCTGACCACTTGTGATTGGATAACATTTCAAGGCTCTTTCATGGAGAATTGATTCTCCCTCTTATGCATCTCTTGATCCAGGCATAAGAGGTTTCACCTGTCCATATCTTAAGATTATTTTTAATTGGTGTGTGTGTGTCTGTGTGTGTGTGTGTGTGCGTGTGTGTGTTTGCATGTGAGTGTATTTATATGCATATCTCTCTGTGTGTTTATACTTGTATGCAGATGCCTGAAGAACCCAGAAGACAGCATTACGTACCCTATAATTCGAATTGTTGCTATAACCCAATATGTGTGGGTGCTGAGAATTGAATACTGATCCTCAATAAGTCTCTAAAAAAACTATACTGTTCTTAATATATGTGTTCTTATTTTCTGTTCTATCTCTTCAGCTCCTAGAATTTCTTAATTTAACTTTTTCACATAAATCTCTCAAAATGGTTCAAGTTGAAGGAGCTATCAAAAGAAAAGCGTTAAACTTATTTTGTGATAGCTGTCTACTATAAGATTCAGAATTTAGTTTTCTTGGAAGAGAGTTCTGAACAGATGCTGGCATGGAGACTCTAGTAATGAACTAGTAGGGTCACAGAAGTATTTAAGTCATTAACATGAACAGTTTTATAATCATCTACCAAATATAGAGATTATAAGGACTATGGATTATTAGAAAAGGGAATGAAATATGTTTCATTATCTGTAAAATTGTTATAAACTGCATGTTGGAGCTCTAGTCACCACTGTTTGTCCATACTCTGAACACTTAGTGTAGTAGGAGGGCCTGGTTTCAATATGGGCACAACAGAAAGCAGGGTGAATATCCTAGCAGCAGAGTTAGATTTATAGAAACATAACACTTCAGCTCCTCAGATAGTGATACTTGTTTATACTGGTTTAAGTACTGTGTTTCCTTTTCAATTCAGACATTTAACATATATAAATATCCATGTTGTAAAAAACATATTAGTTATCATATACAATAGTATTTATATATTAGAATATATATTACTACAGTCTCCAGGAAAGAATCAGCATTTCCCAATTTCCCATCACATCAGAAGTACAAAATTATTTCTGTAAACTGCTTTGACTATGAACCATGGAAAGGTAGTTCTCAGACAAGGGCAAGATTTAAGAAAATAATGTGAAAATCTTTACTTCAAATATTGTAAAGCATTATTTTTGTATTAGTATTCAAAACCAAAGATGAATTACAATTGCTGTGATCAGAAAAATCACTTAATCTAAGCATTTGACCCTCCATCACATTATGTCTTGCCATAGACATAATTAAGGTGACCTTGGAAAAGAACAAAGTGTCTTCATTTTCTCAGCTAAACAGGAAAAATCCATCTTTTAGATTCTAAAATTGTTATGTGATACTTCTGGTGAACACTAATATCTGCTATAAGGAATGTGTCCAAAGTTATGTCACTCTTTATGGTTCAACAGAACAATTATAATGATGTCATTTCCTGCATTATCATAAATCAGTGTCAGGTCTGAGGAAGCTCACAGAGATGAGGACAGGTAAGAGTCACCACAAGGACACCTCACTGTTCTTCAGGCCATGCGCATTCTCCATAGAGGAATTCAAAGATTTTAATTTTTATTCTTTAATTTGTCCTTGCATTCATGCAATTTTGAAGCAAAAACATTTGAGATGAATGAACAAAGAAGATGTCTGTATGTGGATGGATATTAGACAGATTGATTTTAAAATGTCCTGGTAGTCTCACATGCACAATTATCTTTAATGACCTTGAGAGCAGTGAAAGAAATGATAACACCAATTTACTTCATTTGAACTGTTTTCTCACTACTTTGTAAAATTTAGAAACGGCTTCATAAAGTACGTTTTCAGAGGTTCTAAGTACGTTTTTGAAATATTTTAATATAAAAACTCAAAGACAGCCCAGGAGTTCAAATGATCTGTTATCAAACCTGGTGACCTTAGTTTGTTCTTCCAGGCCTACATGGTAGGAGAGTACAAACTCCCAGATGTTGTCTTCTGATGACTTTTTATGTCTCTCTCTCTCTCTCTCTCTCTCTCTCTCTCTCTCTCTCTCTCTCTCTCTCTCTCTCTCTCTTTCTGCCCCTGCTGTCATGATTCTGTTATCTAGTCCTGGCTGGCTTGCATTTATTTTGTTGCCCAAAATGGCCACAACTCACACTCATCGTCATACTTCAGCTTCATGAGTGATGTGATTCCTGGCATCTGCCATCATGCTTGGCTTACAATTATTTAACTTTACCCAAAAACCATCTTCTAAGTACTTATATTTTTGAGCATCAAAAGAGAAAAATAGGTCCAGGCTTAATTAAGGTTGGTATCTCAGGGGAAAAGAACATAATAAATTTCACTTTTATTTTCACATAGATTTGGTATGGATATTGATTGTTAATTCTGTTATATTCCATCAGGAATTATGTTCATGTTACGTTTTAGTAACATATCCTTGCATTTAACAGCACCTGAACATAGTAACTTATCCATAGCAGTTTTGGTCCCTGTGTTGTTCAACAACTCTTTACACAAAACCTCCTGCCTGTTACTGTTGTTTTTGTGACTTTCAACAAATCCTGTTGATGTCTTGCTTTCTTTCTATTCTATAATACAATAGAAATTTCTCTTGATCATTTCTCTCATCTTTCTGAAAATGATTTTATGATGTATGTTTTTAAGAATAGGTGATAAAGTGGACATTTCACCATGCAGCCTAATGAGTTTCCTGGTGTGCTTACAGAGCATGTATGAGGTTAGTTATAGGTACTCTTTATTTTCTATATTGAGTCATTCATTTTTATTTTTATAATTTGGCATTTAAAAGCTTTACGTGCAATTCAGTACTGAAAATGCACAGTATTTTCCCAGAACTGTATATATTGAGTGAAAATCCAATTTAAATAAACAATAATTGAGGCAGTTCTTTTATTTCTGTATTTATTTACTTAATTATTAATTTATTAAACAGTCTTTTATGTGGGATGCTGTGAAGGGGATGTTTAGCTGTGGATCAAGTGGGACTCCAAGAATACTGCAGAGTGACTCATGTTTCTTCACTTTGTGGAGCTGATGACCTTGAGTTATCAGCATTTGTTAAGAAAGAGTTTGGATTCTGCAGTCAGTCTAATGTGAAGTCACACCAGTTTTGAATTTTTCTATCTGTGTGCATATTCTGGAGCAGAAAAGTCTCAGGATTTTTAATTTTAATCATTCCCATGCTCAAAACTGAGACAGTAAAAGCACATGGCTTGGAGAGTTATAGGTATGTGGGGTCACAAATGTAAAGAGCCTGATTCTTTCACACTCGCTGACACAGCACTTATAATGAGTGCAACTGCTGTGTTTATACAGGAAATGCAGTTTCCTATGACCTAGTGAGTTACATGGGGCAGTGAAACAAACTGCTATTACATTGAAACCCGAGTGGTAAATGGGTACCAGATAAATAGTTATGAATTCTTCTGGATATAGGGAAAGGAAATAGATGTATTTTGTCAATAATCAACAAAGAATAATTAGTGATAGAGAAAGATAACAGAGAGGAAGAGGGGAGAGAGAAGAGAAGGGAGGTAGAGAGGGAGAGATATTTGCTTCATGAACACAAGGTTTTATTAACAGAAGAACATGCTACATATCATTGAAAGAACACATTGAACCTCATCAACAAATACAACTAATACAAGTTGTTTTAAAAAGTAAAACAAATTTTAATTTGAAATTTTTTTAATTCTCACATTAAAGTATTATATTAAAGAAGCACATTTAAGTGTCAAGAAAATTGCATTTTCCAGTTTATTTGAGCTGGTTCTTTCATTTAAGTCAGCCTCAAACTATTGTTTCCTTCAGTCTTTTAATCAGTGGTGGGGAGTGATGTTTCCATTTAACCAATGTAGTCTATAATACGTTTTCTTCTCTGTTTTATTGCCAAGACGATTAGTTTCTTGCTTTTTCTAGGGTGTAGCTTGCCTCCTTATGTTGGGCTTTACCATTTATTATCCTTTGTAGTGCTGGATTTGTAGAAAGATATTGTGTAAATTTGGTTTTGTCATGGAATATCTTGGTTACTCCATCTATGTTAATTGAGAGTTTTGCAGGATACAGTAACCTGGGCTGGCATTTGTGTTCTCTTAGGGTCTGTATGACATCTGTCCAGGATCTTCTGGCTTTCATAGTTTCTGGCGAAAAGTCTGGTGTGATTCTGATAGGTCTGCCTTTATATGTTACTTGACCCTTTTCCCTTACTGCTTTTAATATTCTTTCTTTATTTTGTGCATTTGGTGTTTAGACTATTATGTGTCGGGAGGTGTTTCTTTTCTGGTCCAATCTATTTGGAGTTCTGTAGGCTTTTTGTATGCCTATGGGTATCTCTTTTTTTAGGTTAGGGAAGTTTTCTTCTATGATTTTGTTGAAGATATTTACTGGTCCTTTGAGCTGGGAGTCTTCACTCTCTTCTGTACCTATTATCCTTAGGTTTGATCTTCTCATTGAGTCCTGGATTTCCTGTATGTTTTGGACCAGTAGCTTTTTCTGCTTTACATTATCTTTGACTGTTGAGTCGATGATTTCTATGGAATCTTCTGCTCCTGAGATTCTCTCTTCTATCTCTTGTATTGTGTTGGTGATGCTTGTATCTATGGCTCCTTGTCTCTTCCTTTGGTTTTCTATATCCAGGGTTGTTTCCATGTGTTCTTTCTTGATTGCTTCTATTTCCATTTTTAATTCCTTCAACTGTTTGATTGTGTTTTCCTGGAATTCTTTCAGGGATTTTTGTGATTCCTCTCTATAGGCTTCTACTTGTTTATTTATGTTTTCCTGGAATTCTTTCAGGGATTTTTGTGATTCCTCTCTGTAGGCTTCTACTTGTTTATTTATGTTTTCCTGTGTTTCTCTAAGGGAGTTCTTCATGTCTTTCTTGAAGTCCTCCAGCATCATGATCAAATATGATTTTGAAACTAGATCTTGCTTTTCTGGTGTGTTTGGATATGCCGTGTTTGCTTTGGTGGGAGAATCGGGCTCCGATGATGCCATGTACTCTTGGTTTCTGTTGCTTGGGTTCCTGCGCTTGCCTCTCACCATCAGGTTGTCTCTGGTGTTACCTTGTTCTGCTATTTTTGACAGTGGCTAGACTATCCTATAAGCCTGTGTGTCAGGAGTGCTGTAGACCTGTTTTCCTGTTTTCTTTCAACCAGTTATGGGGACATAGTGTTCTGCTTTTGGGCGTGTAGTTTTTCCTATCTACAGGTCTTCAGCTGTTCCTGTGGGCCTGTGTCTGGTGTTCACCAGGCAGGTCTCTTGGAGCAGGAAGGTTTGTCTTACCTGTGGTCCCGAGGCTCAAGTTTGCTCGTGGGGTGTTGCTTATGAGCTCTCTGCGGGGGCAGCAACCAGGAAGATCTGCGCCACCCTTTCCGGGAGCTTCCGTGCACCAGGGTTCCAGATGGCGTTTGGTGTTTTCCTCTGGCATCAGAGATGTGGGCGTAGTGTAGTCTCTTCTGGTTTCCCAGGCGTGTCTGCCTCTCTGAAGGTTTAGCTCTCCCTCCCACGGGATTTGGGTGCAGAGAACTGTTTATCTGGTGGGTCTCTTCAGGTTCTGGCAGTGTCTCAGACACAGCGGATTTCCTGCTCCTGTGCCCTTATCAAAGGGAACCCAGAGGCCATATACAGTTTCCTCTTGGGCCAGGGATCTATATTACGTTTTCAATGTTAGCCTAACTGGTACAGCTAAGTAACCAAGCAAAAAAAGTGAATAAAAATAAATGAATGAAGACAAGTAAAATAATAATTATGATGATCATGTGATTTTCAAGCCTCTTGATACTCACCACAAACATTGTAACAGACTTGGTGATGGACTAGCATCATGACCAACAGTAGCATCTGTTTTTGAGTTCTAGCTTTGTTCTTAATGAAGCAATTGTGCTATTTGATACGTTTTCCATGACAAGAAGTTGACATAGAAAAATTGAGCATGAGCCAGGAGAAAGGAGAGATAGAAATAGGCAGAGACAAAGAAAGATACTGACTGGCCACACTGAAAAGGGTAAGTAAAGAAAGGAGGAGCCTGGGTAGTGGGCTCCAGTAAAATGCTGTTCATACTTGTTCAAGTCCTCTAACTTAAAGCCTGATTTGTAGCTCTGCTAGTAGAATTATCTGGCATACAGGATTCCAAAGACATTAGTCTAATAGGAGTAATAAGAAAGCTTATAAAGTCAAACTTCTCAGGGGCCATATGTAGAAGATATTGTATTAGTGAGTTGCTAGAAAAAGGAACTAGTAGGTGATTATAGTGCTTAGCTTTCCTATAGAGGTGGTGCTGACATTGGAAGGGTATGTCTAAAGGGAGGGTAAAATGGAATGCTAGGGACTAACAAGAAGTTGGACAGGTCCTCATTGGGGTTCTGTGCTTATTTGTCATACATTTCTTCTTGTGGTTTGGGTTGTGCACCTTTGGGTACCTAGAAACTAGAAGTTGTTACAATCTTACTTCATTTATTTGAAAACATGGCCTCATATATCCCAGAACAACCTTGGGTTATGTAGCTAATGATAGCTTTCAACACTGATCCTCCTGCCTACACTGCCCAATATTATATGCATTATTATGATACTAGCTTGATGTGGCACTTGTGATGGAACATGGGATTTTCCATGCTAGGAAAGCATTCAAACAACATAGTTATAGACTGATTCAAATATGAGCCTTTATCAAGACTATAATGTGTTTTATTGAAGTTTGCTCCCCAGGCTCTTCCCCTGCATGTTTATGTACTCAGGTGTAGCCATTATCTCACTCTCTTAAAAGACTCACATTAATAGGTTTTCCAGGTTCTAAGCCAGCCCCCAGCATTTTGTGTAATCTATTGGCTTCTATAGCTACGCGAGCTGCTATGAGCTGCTCCATTCTCTGAGTGAAGTATTACATGGCTCTTTCTCCATTTGCTCTATTGTTGTGCTTCTCTGTAGAACCATGACAAATATAACATGCCAGTAAGATATTGACATAATTTCTATATATCTCAGACTTTTGGTTGCTAAATGTATACTAGGCAGTTTATTCTTGAGACAAGACTGAATGAGAAGATGTGTGTTAAGAATTGCTAAAGACTCAAAAATCAAAGCTACAAAGCACAATAGATACATTGGTATCTATTCTGCATGAAGCTCTGTATATAGTCACCAGCACTGTAGTCTATAGGTCCAAAGCTTATATCAGTACTGTACTGTCCCAGTGGCTGAGACTTGAGATAGCTTAGACAGTTGAAATAGCTCCAATTTCTACACTAAAATAATGTCTGATTATGAGTTGTAGGGACTCAACTAGCAACTTAAATTATAACAAATGGATTAAAGCAATATATCTGAACTCAAATAGTTTTTAACACTTCTCTACATAATGCAGGTACACTAGACATAAAAGCATTGAGCCCAAGCAGAAGAAATATCAGTTGTACAATCAAGGAAAATATAGAGATAGGAATGAATTTTTTTATTAAAGATTATATCAAGTTGAATAACAGGAAATATTAGTCAAAATTTAAGTTTTTTAGCATTTATCCACTCAATATGATAATATATCACATTTTAAATCAGTATATTTATATTTTAACTTTAAATATTTTTCAAACATTAGTAAAAGGCTAGCTAAAATAAAGAGATTACTGTGACTAAACTTAAATTGCTGTCACTACTTTATGTGCCTGAATGTCTGGTGTTCAATGTTTGATCAGCATTAGAGAGTTGATTTAACTGGCCAAGTGAGGAAGGAATTTTCTACAATGTTCTGTGTCAAATATTGAACTCCTGCTTTGCTACTGACATCCCAGTATGAACAGCCAGCTCTGTTCCCTTAGGAAACTGGAATATTTTAACTTGGATATCCTTTGACATTCTAGATTCACTTGCTTTACCCATGTCTTGTTTCAGGGAATTTTGTTCTTTCCACAATAACATCTTTAAACAAGTCTCATCATAGTTGGATTTTCTTGAAGAAGCCCAGCTTAATTTAGAAAATTGCTACAAAGCGTTTGAGAACATAAATATCAGTCTAGGTTAAACATACTTCATATTATTCTGAGAATCAAGGGGAAATAACTGGGGGTAAAGTCAACTGGAAAATTAGCCCTTTAGCTCATATATAAAGTATTTATTTTGATGCAAGCATAATCCTAGCACTTTAAGGACAAATGCATATGCTGATGGCAGAGTAGAGGCATGAAAGTAGGAAGATATAAATAACACTAAGTACCTTTCAAAAATACACAAGGAAGATCCTTCTACTGTAGAAAAATCATGTGTATATTATTGATTGGGATTATATTGATTATCCAGGAGTGGGTTACGGTTTTTGCAGTGTTGACCAGTGAGTCCCACAGGCATGCCTATTAAATCCTCTTGTCAATACTCTGGTTTAGCTTAACTTTTAGAATTTGGCCATAAGCACTATTACTAATGATAGCACATACTTGAGTCACAGAACATGGAGGTTTCAAGATGGTGCTTATCTGGAAATTTTGTATCCACTGGATAGCTTTCAAATGTTGAGAGTATTATGAACGTTATCAGAACGAAAATATAACTATTAACTTTACCCAGCTCTAAACCCTGTGAAGTACAGTGATCAGTCTAATAAGACATGCTCACTGACATACAGTGTCAAAAACATCATGATAGTAAATGACCACCTGAGACTAAATGGATCATAGACCCTACTGCAAAATTTTCTATTATTATTCTGAAAAAGTGAAGATAGTATTAAACTGATTGCTCAGGACTCATAGATAAATGCATTTCTCAACTATCATCAGAGAAGCTTCAATTTAGTTTGGCATTTAACACAGAAACCCACAACTAACAAAGGTGGAGAATATAAAGAATTTTCAAAATGCTCAGCCCATAAATGGAGCATTCATATCACTTTCCTCCTTCCAAGTTTTATGGATCACAGTTGAATAAGTTGTAGAAAGACTCTATGAGACAGATATTATGTATGAATTCAGGGCAACCATTATTATCTCAACACAATAGGGCAGCTGAATATATGAACTAACAGTAATTTTGACAGAATTTACCTGTCCCTTGCAAATGCAGCCCAGATCAATTTCATAGACATCAAATCCCACCCCTATCTGAGGAGCTGTTCATAATCCATAGTTTCTTAGAGAGAAACAACATTCTTTACGATTGCTTCCCTCAGTAAGCTGACCACACTTCAGTTGAAAGCTTCACATAGAGAAATATGTCCACAACTCAAATTGTAGTTGATGGGGATTGGGAATTGTACTCACAATGTTAGGTGAGCAGTAAATAAAAGGAAGATGTATCTGAAGAAATTTAGGCAAAGACTGAATGTTATCAAAACACATTATATAAACTTTTCAAAGAACTTAAAAGGAAAAAAAATTGTAACAATAAAACTGCCCAGGAGTGCTTGACAGCACACCTAAAAGCTCTAGAACAAAAAGAAGCAAATACACCCAGGAGGAGTAGAAGGCAGGAAATAATCAAACTCAGAGCTGAAATCAACCAAGTAGAAACAAAAAGGACCATAGAAAGAATCAACAGAACCAAAAGTTGGTTCTTTGAGAAAATCAACAAGATAGATAAACCCTTAGCCAGACTAACGAGAGGACACAGAGAGTGCGTCCAAATTAACAAAATCAGAAATGAAAAGGGAGACATAACTACAGATTCAGAGGAAATTCAAAAAATCATCAGATCTTACTATAAAAACCTATATTCAACAAAACTTGAAAATCTTCAGGAAATGGACAATTTCCTAGACAGATACCAGGTATCGAAGTTAAATCAGGAACAGATAAACCAGTTAAACAACCCCATAACTCCTAAGGAAATAGAAGCAGTCATTAAAGGTCTCCCAACCAAAAAGAGCCCAGGTCCAGACAGGTTTAGTGCAGAATTCTATCAAACCTTCATAGAAGACCTTATACCAATATTATCCAAACTATTCCACAAAATTGAAACAGATGGAGACCTACCGATTTCCTTCTATGAAGCCACAATTACTCTTATACCTAAACCACACAAAGACCCAACAAAGAAAGAGAACTTCAGACCAATTTCCCTTATGAATATCGACGCAAAAATACTCAATAAAATTCTGGCAAACCGAATTCAAGAGCACATCAAAACAATCATCCACCATGATCAAGTAGGCTTCATCCCAGGCATGCAGGGATGGTTTAATATAAGGAAAACCATCAACGTGATCCATCATATAAACAAACTGAAAGAACAAAACCACATGATCATTTCATTAGATGCTGAGAAAGCATTTGACAAAATTCAACACCCCTTCATGATAAAAGTCCTGGAAAGAATAGGTATTCAAGGCCCATACCTAAACATAGTAAAAGCCATATACAGCAAACCAGTTGCTAACATTAAACTAAATGGAGAGAAACTTGAAGCAATCCCACTAAAATCAGGGACTAGACAAGGCTGCCCACTCTCTCCCTACTTATTCAATATAGTTCTTGAAGTTCTAGCCAGAGCAATCAGACAACAAAAGGAGATCAAGGGGATACAGATCGGAAAAGAAGAGGTCAAAATATCACTATTTGCAGACGACATGATAGTATATTTAAGTGATCCCAAAAGTTCCACCAGAGAACTACTAAAGCTGATAAACAACTTCAGCAAAGTGGCTGGGTATAAAATTAACTCAAATAAATCAGTTGCCTTCCTCTATACAAAAGAGAAACAAGCCGAGAAAGAAATTAGGGAAACGACACCCTTCATAATAGACCCAAATAATATAAAGTACCTCGGTGTGACTTTAACCAAGCAAGTAAAAGATCTGTACAATAAGAACTTCAAGACACTGAGGAAAGAAATTGAAGAAGACCTCAGAAGATGGAAAGATCTCCCATGCTCATGGATTGGCAGGATTAATATAGTAAAAATGGCCATTTTACCAAAAGCAATCTACAGATTCAATGCAATCCCCATCAAAATACCAATCCAATTCTTCAAAGAGTTAGACAGAACAATTTGCAAATTCATCTGGAATAACAAAAAACCCAGGATAGCTAAAGCTATCCTCAACAATAAGAGGACTTCAGGGGGAATCACTATTCCTGAACTCAAGCAGTATTACAGAGCAATAGTGATAAAAACTGCATGGTATTGGTACAGAGACAGACAGATAGACCAATGGAATAGAATTGAAGACCCAGAAATGAACCCACACACCTATGGTCACTTGATTTTTGACAAAGGAGCCAAAACCATCCAATGGAAAAAAGATAGCATTTTCAGCAAATGGTGCTGGTTCAACTGGAGGGCAACATGTAGAAGAATGCAGATCGATCCATGCTTATCACCCTGTACAAAGCTTAAGTCCAAGTGGATCAAGGACCTCCACATCAAACCAGACACACTCAAACTAATAGAAGAAAAACTAGGGAAGCATCTGGAACACATGGCACTGGAAAAAATTTCCTGAACAAAACACCAATGGCTTATGCTCTAAGATCAAGAATCGACAAATGGGATCTCATAAAACTGCAAAGCTTCTGTAAGGCAAAGGACACTGTGGTTAGGACAAAACGACAACCAACAGATTGGGAAAAGATCTTTACCAATCCTATAACAGATAGAGGCCTTATATCCAAAATATACAAAGAACTCAAGAAGTTAGACCGCAGGGAAACAAATAACCCTATTAAAAAATGGGGTTCAGAGCTGAACAAAGAATTCACAGCTGAGGAATGCCGAATGGCTGAGAAACACCTAAAGAAATGTTCAACATCTTTAGTCATAAGGGAAATGCAAATCAAAACAACCCTGAGATTTCACCTCACACCAGTGAGAATGGCTAAGATCAAAAACTCAGGTGACAGCAGATGCTGGCGAGGATGTGGAGAAAGAGGAACACTCCTCCATTGTTGGTGGGATTGCAGACTGGTAAAACCATTCTGGAAATCAGTCTGGAGGTTCCTCAGAAAATTGGACATTGAACTGCCTGAGGATCCAGCCATACCTCTCTTGGGCATATACCCAAAAGATGCCTCAACATATAAAAGAGACACGTGCTCCACTATGTTCATCGCAGCCTTATTTATAATAGCCAGAAACTGGAAAGAACCCAGATGCCCTTCAACAGAGGAATGGATACAGAAAATGTGGTACATCTACACAATGGAATATTACTCAGCTATCAAAAACAACGAGTTTATGAAATTCGTAGGCAAATGGTTGGAACTGGAAAATATCATCCTGAGTGAGCTAACCCACTCACAGAAAGACATACATGGTATGCACTCATTGATAAGTGGCTATTAGCCCAAATGCTTGAATCACCCTAGATCCCTAGAACAAAGGAAACTCAAGACGGATGATCAAAATGTGAATGCTTCACTCCTTCTTTAAATGAGGAAAAAGAATACCCTTGGCAGGGAAGGGAGAGGCAAAGATTAAAACAGAGACTGAAGGAACACCCATTCAGAGCCTGCCCCACAGGTGGCCCATACATATACAGCCACCCAATTAGACAAGATGGATGAAGCAAAGAAGTGCAGACCGACAGGAGCCGGATGTAGATCGCTCCTGAGAGACACAGCCAGAATACAGCAAATACAGAGGCGAATGCCAGCAGCAAACCACTGAACTGAGAATAGGTCCCCCGTTGAAGGAATCAGAGAAAGAACTGGAAGAGCTTGAAGGTGCTGGAGACCCCAAATGTACAACAATGTCAAGCAACCAGAGCTTCCAGGGACTAAGCCACTACCTAAAGACTATACATGGACTGACCCTGGACTCTGTCCCCATAGGTAGCAATGAATATCCTAGTAAGAGCACCAGTGGAAGGGGAAGCCCTGGGTCCTGCTAAGACTGAACCCCCAGTGAACTAGACTATGCGGGGAGGGTGGCAATGGGGGGAGGTTTGGGAGGGGAACACCCACAAGGAAGGGGAGGGGGGAGGGTGATGTCTGTCCGGAAACCGGGAAAGGGAATAACACTTGAAATGTATATAAGAAATACTCAAGATAATAAAAAAAAATAAAATAAAATAAAAAAATAAAAAAAAACTGCCCAGGAGTAAATATAGGAGAAATAATATATCTGAGAGCTATATTTGACCTCAAGTTAAATAAAAAAGAAATCTCTCTCATACTGTGCAGCAAATGTGTTGTCTATTAGAAAGCATTTTTGGACAAGAAACTGATAAACAATTAACTATAAATATGACTCTTAGCTGTTTGTCCTAGAGAATACTTTCCTAGGATAAATCCATGAATAGTGACAGAAGAGAAAAATTCAATACTACATTAAAAATAGATGATTTAGCTAACATTGATAAAAATGAGAGTAAGAGAGACAGACAGAGAGACAAAGAGAGAGAGATAAGAAGAAAAGAGAGAGGGTATGGGGGTTGAAGGAAAAGTGACATTCTTGTCTTTTTCTTTGCACATTCTTGGAATAACATTTCTTAACAGTCACTACAAATGAATACAAGATTTTTCCTTCAAATAAACTAGCATCCTTCTCATGCTGAGTTAGCAGTCAATGGCTAAAGCCTCTTGACATCCAACTGCTATGAAATCCTCACTGAGTGGAATAAGATCAAATAAGAAGCCAGGGGGTATACAGTAACTCTACGCTTTTCTAATCATGAAAAAGACATAAAGAAATTTCCCATTTCTCCAATGAATATGAAGAAAACTGTGAGTTAAGTTAGAATGTGATAGGTAGGAGCAGAGGCTGAGTACAAACACACTATCTGTCCAGCCTTTGATTTAAAAATTAAGATTAATGCTGACCCCTAGTACTGTGTAGACCATTGCATGCTAAAGAACACAGCACTATCTCTACCTTTAGGACAAACGTCTAATGAGGGAGGCTAACCAGAACATTGTGTGCAGAGAGTGAGCTGGCACACTAAAGATGAACAAAAGCCTTACCGAGATGGCAGATCCCATGAATGGTGATGAAGAGGGGGGTGGGATACCAGAAAGTGTATAATAGCCACTTGCATTTGAAAGATCAGATTAAAATTTATGTGCAATACACACTGCTGCCATTACATGACATATCATATTCTTAAATAAATCTCATTATTTATTTGACATTCAAATTTCACTTAGCCTCCTGTGTTCTGTCTGGCGACCATAAGGTAAAAATACTTCCCAGAAATAGAAAGCTTTGTGTTGAGGTCTGAGTGCGAGAGCATGAATTCATTGTAGACAATGTTATCTGTAGATACTGACCTTGCTATATCACATTATATATCCAAGCCCCACCACCACCACCCAGCAGTATTTCTAAGCACATTTCATCATGCACACATAGCAGCTGATTATGTGGAAAACTAAGCAAAGGTTAGATAATAAAAGGCATAGTGCTTTACAGGCTATCTTGAGCAAAAATTGTAAGGCAGAGCCAATTTTGCTTTTCCTACTGAGTTCTGTAGATTAGTCTGGCAACAGATCCACAGCAACAAATGCAGGCACACCAGTTTGGTTCACTATCACAAGCACAAATGGGCCACAGGAATAGGGCTGAATGCCCACAAAAGTCTGAAGATTTGTGAGTCTGGGTGCCATCTTAATCACAGACAGAAGCCCGGATGTAACAGGAGAACCCAGATTACAGATATGGATGGAACTTCTTCTCTGCACCTTTGATAAGTTGATCCTCCCTGAAAGATGAAACTTCTGACCAAGGTTCTGAAAATTACATTCTTCCTGGAGGACATGTAATTAGTCAGATAAAGGTATGCCAGAGAAGATAACTCTTTGTGCTCTTCTTCTCTTTTAAATGCCTTGCACCTCAGATAATAACTAGGGACAACCAGCATGCTTTAGATGGCATGCCATATCATGAAATCTCTTGTAAGCATCGTTTGGGGTGTCATATTTTCTACCATTCTACTATAGGAATGTAAGTCATGATGAGGTATGGTTTTTCATGTAGAGAAGCTACTGATACCACAGGGATCACAGTGGGGATGAGGTGGTCAAGTGACCGCTAAAGCCCTTCCTTCTTCTGCAGCTCTCTGAGGGTTTTGAAGACAATGCATATTAATTATTTTCAGATATTTGCTAGTGTTACATGTGTATTACATTAGGTTTCAGTGATGTTTATAAGAGAGAGTGCAGAAAGGCCCTCTTCATTTTGACATGAGGACATAGCTAATATGACACAGGGCAAAGACTCTCACCAAACATCATATTTGCCAGCATCTTGATGAATAAATTGTTTTCCAGGATGTAGAGAATCAAGTTAATTTTGCTTTTAACTGTCATTGACTACAATCATTTCTTAAAGACTGAATGGGCTAATAAATACATATTATGCATAAAACATACATATACGTAGGTACAATCTTACATATACAAAAATATGTATATGGCCACACACACACAGAATTTGATAAAATGAATTAGCTTAAATGCTATGGCCTTGGGGAGGTCCAGGGACTACAAAATGACTCCTGCTCTATAGACACAGGAGAGATGAGTGTGGCCACAATACGAGTGTTAAAGACAGAGCACCAGAGGAAAGCTGAGTGTATAATCCATATCATATGACTCTAGGAAGAAGAGGATTCACTGTGACATGATGGGCAGAAAATAGGAGACATCAGCAGGTGAAAGTTTGCCCTCCCAGGTGCTACTTTGCGAAAACATTGTGAATACTGACTTAGAAGCCTCCTCAGCTAAACATACAAAGTGATATCATTAATTGAAAGTTCTACATTTGTGTTACATATGGGCAGCAAGGCCTAGCTTCAGTCACTATATATTCTTTGGTTGGTGGTTCAGTCTCTGTCTCTAGGTATCTGGAAGGGGGTCAGTGAGCAGGTTGTAAAACAAATAAGTTAAAAAAAATTATAATTCTTAAAATTTCAGAGCACAGCTTAGCATAAAATTGGCTCTCATTTCCTTTATAATGCAGGTTATCCTCAGGGTAAATTAATGTCTGCACCTATGGCTTGCTTGGTTTCTTCTGCCTATCATCCCAGAAACACAAAAATATTTACATTTTTCCTAACAATTCCTGGGACTTAAACAACCCAAGTTATCTCTTCCTTAAACTCTTTGAATTTCTATATTTTTATTCTCCGGGTGAAATTATTTAATCCAAACAACATTAAACTCCAAACACTTATCTGGAAGTACAGTTTTAAGATATTATAAAGATATATTATTACTGGGAAGTAATTCTGATTCTGGAGACTCAATGACTAAATCACATCACCTGTGTTGCACATAAAAGTTAGAATAAAAAATGCACCATTCCTTTTCACCCACCCTGCTTGTCAGATGTTGACTGGTTTTGTAAGTACATTATTTTACTTACAAAGTATCTCCTTTCCACACTCTCTTGACACCCTGATCTCCTACTCTAACATGCAGGCCTGTCATCAAGAAGTGATGCCTCGGGTTGGGGATTTAGCTCAGTGGTAGAGCGCTTGCCTAGGAAGCGCAAGGCCCTGGGTTCGGTCCCCAGCTCCGGAAAAAAAAAAAAAAAAAAAAGAAGTGATGCCTCTGCATTGGTGGGCCAAATAATTCTGTTCAGTTTTGCTCTCCAGTATTCTCCACTTGCCTTGCATAGACCAAAGCAGAACCTGGGGTCTGGCAAGAGTCTGAGTCTGAAAAGAGGCTGGCTAAAAGCAATAGGACAAAGACAGAGTTCTCTATCCTGCACATTCTTAGACTTTCTGACTTTGTTTATCTTTTTTTTTGGCATACATAACTTATTTTTCTACCTGTCTCTCTTAAATACACAACCATAATTTTGCAATTATGATTTTGTCTGCTGTTAGAGTTAATTTTTGCTTTATAGTGAAAATTGTGATTTTATGTAATCTGAGATATTCTTTGATCTTATTTAATTCAAAAGGTTTGAGGTATAAAGTGACGAAAATCTAGGTCCTGTGGCACATTTGGACAGATATCAGGAAGTACCTGATACTAGTGGAGGCTATGCCAGATGGTATGGTGAACACAGTTTTGATCCTCATAGGATTCTCTGGAGCTGACATTGAAGCAAGCAATCCACTGAAAGGCAGTGAATCACACATATAAACATAATATTTTCATTATCTTGTAATCAGTGATTAATTTGGCATTAATAGAAAGAAGTCCCTTATCCTGTTGTAAAGCAACATTTCCAGTAATCTGAACTAAGCAAGTGTGCTACTCAAGGGACTTCTCAATGATAAAGTGCAAGACAGGTTTTGGCAGAGCAGACTCTGGAAGCCATATGCTTTCTGCGCATGCTCATCTGTGCCCCCAGAAAGCAGAGGCACTAATGCTACTCAGGGTTCAGGCCAGCTATGCTTTCTGCAAATAATCATGAAATAGGCCAAAGGAAAAAGTTATGATGTGAGCTTTTGTGATTGTACCATCTTAGAGTGATGTTAGGCAATTGCCTTAGTTATTTATCATGTTCAACTTCACTTCATCGTGGGCACAGGGAGAAAGAACAGATGAAAGACCCAGACCTCCTGAGTAGTAGAGCCGTAATAGTTTGGTTCATGGTTTTCCCACTTATTTTGGAGACACTGATCTGCATCTCCCCATCTCCTTTGATTATTTGATTCCCTTGCTTACGAAAGAAATTAATGACAGACTCATTCTACGAATGAAGATATTCTTTCTCGAATTTCGAGATCACATACTGACTGGATTCAATATTGCTTCCATTATGGCTTAGTTAGTATGCTTTATTAATTAATAATTGATTATATTTAAAATAATTAATTGTCGATGCCCACACCAACACGGCCCAAGGGCGTAAGCCTGTGGGATTAAAAAACACACACGCAAGGGTTATTTGTGTTAAGAAAGAATGCCCATTCTGTAGCTTTATTTTCCAAATATATACCCCAAGTTGACCAGAAGGAAAAATCTAGGAAGCACAGTGGGAAACCCCAGCTCAAGACTTTGGTAACAAAAGATCGAATATGTGCCCCCAATTTACTGGGGAGAAATCCAGGAAGACCAGCCTAAATCTCAAAAACAAAAGACTAGGAAGACAAAAGACAGGAACGATTTGGTCCCCAGCTCGGGGGGGGGGGGGGGGGGGGGGGGGGGGAGACAGGAACGAATTGACCATTGCCCAGGTGTGCCAGGCTGTTCCTTTGTTAGGAACAAAAGGCTTCCACATGCATCAGCAGGGCTCAGCAGGGGTCAAAACCTGCAAGGGACACAGAAGGTTCTGACAAGGGGAGAGAAACACTGCAGGGGACCCAGGAGGCTCTGAAAAGTCCCCCTATTTTGTTTTATTTTATTTTATTTTATTCTATTTTATTTAGCAAGTCCCCCTATATTAATTTTTAAGCAGTGCCTGTCTTAGGACACTTAGAGATATCAAGCCTCTTTCACATCTCTAGAAAATTCTGTCAGTCTCAGAATTTCCTGTCTTAGGCGAGGCCTGGTCCCAAAGAGTTGCCCATCCTTAACTAACTACTTTTTGTGAAGGCTGAGCCCAATTTGAGCAGACAGGTTTGTCTCCTACCAAGGAGAACAACACCTGCTTAGTTGCTGCCCAGGACTGGGAGTGCCATTTGCACATGTGAAGAGAATCATATGTGGCGCCCTAGGGCCAAAATGCGGAGGGCCATAACACTAAGGGCCACTGTCAAGCTGTTCCTGTATTAAAATTTAGAATTCCCAATTGTCAGTACCTACTCCAGAATGTTAACCCACTGTGCTTGCCTAACAATAGATTAAGGGAGGGTAACTCCAGATACTGTAGACCCAGTGGCTGCAGCGGCAATGGCTGCTATAATAGCAGTGAAGATTCCAAAGTCTTTCTCAAGACATTTCAGGATCAGTCATCCTTCTCTGGAACAACCGGAACAGAACCGTGTCTGAGATCCACATAATCAGGGCAGAGTTCCCCAGTCTCCAGCAGCTTCACGCAGATGGCACCCCTGTGAAGCCACAGACTGCAAAATGGTAACACCAGTCATGGGGGCAACAGCCACCAGGGGAATGAGGAGGGCCAGGGGTAATGGCTGGAGTCCAGTCTTCTCAGGCAAGCAGCGGTACACAGAGGGTCGGAGTGCAGGCCACAGTGGGACAGGACACGCAGCAGTGGTAACAAGGACTGCAGCAATGCCAAAATTTCTGTGATGACAAAAGATGAGCGGGAATCCTCCATCTTCTTCCAAGGGCACAGGAATGACTTTAGGGACTGGAACCATGAGAGCTGAATCTTCATGCTTCCAGAATCAGCATGTCTCACCAGTCACTCTGGAAGCTGTCACACCCCTGCAGCATCCTGTAGGAAGAACACAAACATGCCTTCTTCCCCATATAAAATACCTGAATAGGATCATGCCAATATGTGGATCTTTCTATTTCCCCTAGGCAGAAGTATGCCTAGTTGTAGGGTGCCATAAATACTCAGAGTGTTCCTTGGTATCCAAATTTGAAATTGAAATAAAAGAGCATTATTTAAATAACTGTGTAGCATACAGGGATAACTTCCCCCTTTTTATTTATTAAGATATTGTTAAGATATTATTTATTAAGATAAATCCTCGAGGATTAACACTATTATGTGATACAGGAAGAAATTGAGGACAACTGAGGACTTGTATTTATAATTTGACTTGTATACCAAATTATTGTCTCCAGCATTATTGTTCTGGTGATATAAAGAATGAGATTGTTTGGTTAATTGTTCCTATATAAGGCCTATAATCTGCCTGGTTATAAATTTATTGTGGCATTGCCCTCGCTAGAGGGTCCAGGCAATCCAGTTTGAGTACTAAAATGGCCTATAAAGGAACAGTACTTAGTGCTCTTAACCACTAAGTCATCTCTCCAGCACCTCACAAGCTTTGTTTACTTAAACATTAAGCATTAATTACAAATTCCAAATCCTGTAAATATTGTCCAGATTTAGTCTTACTTAGAAATCCCTGAGCTGGCAGAGTGAGGCTGGGAGTTGAGAGTAAGCAAATGTAGTCTTCCTCTTATCATAAGGGTGTGCTATCAACTCCATTACCATTTTCAAAGAGCTAGGTATTAATCTGTGGTTTTCTTTTTTTTTTTTTTTTTTTTTTATCCGGGGCTGGGGATTGAACCCAGGACCTTGCGCTTCCTAGGCAAGCGCTCTACCACTGAGCCAAATCCCCAACTAATCTGTGGTTTTATTTAGTTGTCTGAGCCAGAGCTCTGAAAGGACAGCGAGTGGTCAGACATTCATACCGAAATCATCACTCACTGATTTCATTTAGAAAACTTTCCTCCAATAAATCATTAAGTAATTGTAGTAATATATAAAACAGGAAAAATTTTTAATCAATTGTAAACCATAAGCCACACATTGGCTATCAGTATATGAATCAAAAGCTTGATTTTTCAACATTTAAAAAACAGGGGTTACAACAGATTGGGAAAAGATCTTTACCAATCCTATAACAGATAGAGGCCTTATATCCAAAATATACAAAGAACTCAAGAAGTTAGACCGCAGGGAGACAAATAACCCTATTAAAAAATGGGGTTCAGAGCTAAACAAAGAATTCACAGCTGAGGAATGCCGAATGGCTGAGAAACACCTAAAGAAATGTTCAACATCTTTAGTCATAAGGGAAATGCAAATCAAAACAACCCTGAGATTTCACTTCACACCAGTGAGAATGGCTAAGATCAAAAACTCAGGTGACAGCAGATGCTGGCGAGGATGTGGAGAAAGAGGAACACTCCTCCATTGTTGGTGGGATTGCAGACTGGTAAAACCATTCTGGAAATCAGTCTGGAGGTTCCTCAGAAAATTGGACATTGAACTGCCTGAGGATCCAGCCATACCTCTCTTGGGCATATACCCAAAAGATGCCTCAACATATAAAAGAGACACGTGCTCCACTATGTTCATTGCAGCCTTATTTATAATAGCCAGAAACTGGAAAGAACCCAGATGCCCTTCAACAGAGGAATGGATACAGAAAATGTGGTACATCTACACAATGGAATATTACTCAGCTATCAAAAACAACGAGTTTATGAAATTCATAGGCAAATGGTTGGAACTGGAAAATATCATCCTGAGTGAGCTAACCCAATCACAGAAAGACATACATGGTATGCACTCATTGATAAGTGGCTATTAGCCCAAATGCTTGAATTACCCTAGATCCCTAGAACAAAGGAAACTCAAGACGGATGATCAAAATGTGAATGCTTCACTCCTTCTTTAAATGAGGAAAAAGAATACCCTTGGCAGGGAAGGGAGAGGCAAAGATTAAAACAGAGACTGAAGGAACACCCATTCAGAGCCTGCCCCACAGGTGGCCCATACATATACAGCCACCCAATTAGACAAGATGGATGAAGCAAAGAAGTGCAGACCGACAGGAGCCGGATGTAGATCGCTCCTGAGAGACACAGCCAGAATACAGCAAATACAGAGGCGAATGCCAGCAGCAAACCACTGAACTGAGAATAGGTCCCCCGTTGAAGGAATCAGAGAAAGAACTGGAAGAGCTTGAAGGTGCTCGAGACCCCAAAAGTACAACAATGTCAAGCAACCAGAGCTTCCAGGGACTAAGCCACTACCTAAAGACTATACATGGACTGACCCTGGACTCTGTCCCCATAGGTAGCAATGAATATCCTAGTAAGAGCACCAGTGGAAGGGGAAGCCCTGGGTCCTGCTAAGACTGAACCCCCAGTGAACTAGACTATGCAGGGAGGGTGGCAATGGGGGGAGGTTTGGGAAGGGAACACCCATAAGGAAGGGGAGGGGGGAGGGTGATGTTTGTCCGGAAACCGGGAAAGGGAATAACACTTGAAATGTATATAAGAAATACTCAAGTTAATAAAAAAAAAAAAAAAAAAAAAAGCAAATCATACTATCATACTAGAAGAATATTCTGTAATGACCAATATTTCTCAAAACTGTTAAGGTCATCAAAAACAAGAGTGAGACAGTGTCAAAGCTAATACAGCTAAATGTTATGTGTTTGATTCTGAAACTGAAAAGGTAGTAAAATGTATGTAGAAGCCAAGGAAATCTGAATATAATATGGGCTTCAGTTGAATCCATATTACTTCTTAAAATAAATATACTACTGTATAAGATGGAGAGATGTGAGGTAGGGAAAATCCAGGAGCTAGGCTAGGGGTAAAAATATGATCAGAAGAAAGTTTTGAAAAAATTTCACAAATAAAATGCATATATGGAAATGATGTATACAGTTATTAAAACTCACTAAAACATGAAAAAAAAAACAGGGGTTACAGCACGTAATTCAATAATCTGTGCTGAAGCAAGGGGAACTCAAGAGAATAAACATGTGATCCCATGATATATGCTGCCTTCTCATTAGATGACCCATCTATAAATACAGTAAGCGCATTTTCTATGGGCTGCATGCCCAAATTTACAGGAAATACAAAAGCGTGCATAGAGTAAAATTATCAATTTTGCCTGAAAAACTTGTATATGTAATAGGCCAAATATCAGTATTTTGTAATAACCAATTTAACCAATAACCAATTTGCTGTTTGGAATAATGTATGTTTCACCAGGTTTATTTTTAGAATACTTCCATGACTTTAGCCTACAATTCTGTATTAACACAACAGAAGCTTTATCTCCAATGAGGATATCAAACAAAGGCTTAAGTCCTCTGGTAACGTGAGGAACTTAGCCAATTAACATATCCTTAGAAGCTTAAAATTATTTTCAAATATTAAAAAGGAATATTGAATCTTTTCTGGAGCAACAGCTACTCCCCAAATATTAAAGCTCATTGTGTGAGTAAAGGTTCGTAGTAAAAATTTCTATATACACTGAAAGATTCAAAGTCCTAACTTCTTACATTGAAGCAGTACATAATATAAGGCTATTAGTCATTCTTTTATAAAAATTTTTAATGATAACACGTCCTGGGCTCTCTAAAATTATAAGCAAGCTCACTAAATGAAAACTCCTCACAATTGCCAGGACGTAAACAAACTGTATAAAAACAATCTTCTAAATCTATGTTGAAATGGCAGTTGGAGTAAGCAAAAAGGCTGTAATGCTCTCACAAGTTCTAAAACCTCATCAATCCTTCATAAATCCTGTAACAATCTCTATCTGTTTGATTTTTTTCTTATTTACAAGTAAGTTTGAGTTAGTCAGAATAACACTGGCTATCCTTAACCACAATCTTTAAGTTCTCCTTGTAACACCAGAGCACAACCACAACTTTGGGAAGCAAAACTGAACCTCCAACAAACAATCTAGCCTCCAAAATCCAGTCTACAAGACACTGAGTCTATCCTTCATGCTACAAAGTTTGACCGCCATTTCGTACATAAGAATGCATGATGGTGTGGTCTCCAATACCTCAACAAAGAGACATTGCCTTAAATTCTCTTAGAAGCCTGGTTTCTAGGATAAGAATTCCATAAAAATATTATCTCAATTTCCCTAGGTTGGCTCATGCCACACGTTGTCTAGAAGGACTCCGTCCAAATCAACAGTTTTAAACCAACTTTCTGTTACCCATTTTTTACATACATACAATTTTTTAACCATATCCAATAACTTAAAAGCCAATAGTCCATAACCAAGGCATGTAGAGCATATTTATACATTTAAAACCAATTAGAAACAAAATTGAAGTGGCTACACATATCTTTAATATTTGGACCAAACACCATTTTTACTTTTCTAGCTATGATTTTAAGAGAAGCACCTTGTCACCTGCTAAGTCCAGTAATAAGTCAGGGATTTTTCTAAGAGAAACAGCCATCAGCTCCCTTACCATAGAAGCTGAGGAGCTGCTGGCACCTTTAAGATCAGCTCGTGCAGATGCTCGGCCCCTGGGCAGTTTCTCTAGCTGACCTAGGCTCCAAGCTACAGGTGCAGGGCTCCAAAGGCCGATTGAAACTGTTTTTTACTTATTTGTTCCTTTTTTGAAACAAGTTAGAATCAAATCAAGGTGTGAATGACCAGCAGATAAAGTTTTTACCATTTTTTTCTTTTGAACATGAAACGTAAAACATTTAAGCAACGAGGAACAAAATCCACAGACATAAACAGACAGTCATGGACAGCTTGGTGCACCAAGGAAAGACAATAGACATAGAGGGAAAAAACTAGATGGTGTCCCACCAAAGGGACCCAGATCTCCTACCTATGGACCCAGAACGAGAAATATGCATTTCTCCAATAGGAGCCAGCAGAGAGGTAGGACATCTCCTGCCTTCCTTCTGTTCATAGGAGAGCTCTGAAAAGGTTTCCTTCTCTTTCTTCAAAGCATCTGTGGAGAGTCCAGGAGGACTGTTTTTTCCCAAACCCATTCTCTCTCATCTCTAGGGAATAAACTTTCTCTAGTCAGGGTCTGAAGACTAAAACATAACTCTAAAAGGACACATATTCAAAAAAAAACTTTACCATTACCTTGTCCCTTTTTTATTACAAGCTTTACTCACACTAGCCCAAATCATTGAGACCTTTTCTAGTCCATCTTACCCCAATACATCCCTGCTTCTTCACCAGCCGGCTACCCGGGACATCCTGTCAGAAAACCTTCTCTTTCCCCATCTCAGTGAGACCTCCATTTGTCAATGCCACACCGACATGGCACCAAGAACTGGGCATAAGCCTGCGGGATTAAAAAACACACATAGGTGGGTTATTCATGTTAAGAAAGAATGCCCATTCTGTAGTTTTATTTTCTGAATATATATCCCAAGTTGACCAGGTAGAAAAATCTGGGAAGTACAGTGGGAAACCCCAGCACTAGACTTCGGTAACAAAAGACCGAATATGTGCTCCCAATTTACTGGGGAGAAATCCAGGAAGACCAGCCTGAATCTCAAAAACAAAAGACTGGGAAGACAAAAGACAGGAACGAATTGACCATTGCCCAGGTGTGTCGTTATGGGGCCAGACTGTTCCTTTGTTAAGAACAAAAGGCTTCCACATGTATCAGCAGGGCTCAGCAGAGGTCAAACCTTGCAAGGGACCCAGAAGTGTCTGACAAGGGGGATGAAACACTGCAGGGGACCCAGGAGGCTCTGACAAGAAATCATAAATACAATAGTGATTTAAATCTTAACTCACAAAGAAAAATTTAGAAGCACAAATTTTGGGGCTCAGAAAGTGGCCTCCTAGTGCAACAAGATTTTGGGACTTTGAAGTTTCTCTGAATTTATTGAGAGGTAATCTATAAACATTTCTTAATAGTCAATGTGAGCAGCTTGAATTATAACTTCTAGGTGCCCTTCAATTTCAGAAGAGAAGACAAAGACGGATCCCAGAAGTTTCTTTTCTCCTGGGTTTCTATCCAATATTAAGCTATATTCTCAAGCTTCATCCCCACACTTACAGTAGAGCATCAATAGCAAGGAATCGGACATATAAGCACACTTCATCACAAATAGGAACTAAAGAAACAAGAGCTTTTGAGTAGATCATTAGCATAGACAAATCAAACCTATAATATAAATGGGAGAATATGTTTTTGAGGCCACCGAACATCAGTATGGACTATATATCAAGAATGGAAAACTTTGCATTGAAACCTAAATTTGGAACCTGTAAACCAAGACTATTGCTCTTTGTCTAGCATTAGTCACATTAAAAGCTTAGACTGACAACAGAGATGATAGAAACGGACAGAGTGAGAAATCTGTGATCCTAACAGATGCAAACATGTCTCCCAGTAGACAGGATGCTTATAGGTAATGCTATTTCCATGTGGTCATCTGTAACAGCAGATGGAGAGCCCTTCTGTTATAATAAGCTATTCTAGTGGCAACTCCATAAATGTTCAGTTTTGACATGCTCTCTTACTCTACTTGACTGAACTGCAGTATAACTGTCAGAAAACAGTGTGGAATGTGAAAAAAAATAGGTGAAGTGTACCACACAGAAGATGTAGTTCAGTCTGGAATGACTTCTAAGACCACCAGTGCTGACTTATTCCTCCCTACCTTGTAATTTGGGAGCATAGAAAACAGATTTCTAAATAATTACCTGAGAAAAAGGCTTAATTGCGTAAATCAAATAAATTTCTCAAATACTTCTAGGTTTATCATTTGATAATTTTGCTTAATTGATTCATAAAACATACATGATGATGGGTTTTGGTTCCTTCTAGCCTTTTTAATATAAAACTCATATAGATATATGATTATATACATTTATATAAATTTATATTGAAGGATTAAAATTAATAATAAGCCGCCTAGCTACCCAAAAAGAAGAAGTAGGGTCTGTGAGAACATGAACTTTTCACCCCTCCCTTGCTGTACAATGGTTCCCGGAACATTCTTGCATGAAAAGTTTCCTGGAACAGCCACAATGACCCATAGCCTCCGGCCACAATGGTCCAATGGCCCTGTAAAATGTCACTACCCCTAATCACAATGTCACAAAGTCCTGGGTGTGTTGCCTAGTGTTACACATGACTAGCATATGACCTAAATGTATGGGCAGTTTATGGTTTTGGAATTCCCCTCCTCCCTCCCTCTTGATCCCCCTGGTTTGTGGTTTTTTCCTTTATAAGCTCTGTGAAAATTCAGGTCGGGGTCGAACTCCTCTACTCCCTGTGTGGCGTATGAGTCTCGACCCCAGCATGCTGGCCTGAGCTCTCGTTTCATCTCGCTTACAATAAATCTTCCTCGTGTGATTACAGCAGGTCGGTGTCTGTGTCCTACTGGGTGCGCGTCTTTCCCAAGACTTGAGTGGGGGGCTCCCTTCGGGGGTCTTTCATTTGGGGGCTCGTCCGGGATCTGCGCGACCACCCAGGGGTCCTAGACCCACTTGGAGGTAAGATTCTCTGTTTTATCTCAGCGCTGTGTCTGGGTCTGTGTCTATGTTCTGTCTGGGAATCTGGTGCGATCGCTGTTTCGGTTTTGCGGACGCTCAGTGAGACCGCGCTCCAGGAAGGAGAGCGGGGTGGATAGGGATAGACGTGTCCAGGTACCCACCGTCCGTTCGCCCTGGGAGACGTCCCAGGAGGACACAAGGGGGGACCAGGGACGCCTGGTGAACCCCATCTGATAGGTCCAGAGGAGACTTTACTCCTTGACGACCGGTTTGTTAGGCAAGGTCTGCGACCTGCCGATCAGTTTCAGTGCCTCTGGTCGACACGAAGTCGACGTCGGTTTTGTTTTCTTTTTTCTCTTTTGTTTGTGCTCGTGTGTGTGAGTGTGTGTGAATTAAGTCCTGTAGTCTGTGTTTTTCGGTACCGGTTTAAGGTCTTAGTGCACTGTCTGGGCAGATGAAGGATTCCTGCCCTGTGCACGAGAGTCTTAGTGCACTGTCTGGGCAGAAGAAGGTTTCCTGCCCTGTGCACGGGTGGAAGAAGGTTCCCCACCCCGAAATGGCGCCTGTGAGTAGATGAAGGATTCCTACTCCGAATAGTCTTTTTCTTTCTTTTTTTCCTTTTTAGAAAGCGCACCGGGGGACGCCCCAATCGCGCAGGCTCTGGGACTCGTGAGAGACGTTCCACGAGTCAGCCTTTGTTGGGTCCTGGCTCTGGGACGAGTGAGAAACGTTCCACGAGCCGAATTTTGTCGGGAGGACCCGGCAACGGACAGTCAAAAAGATCTGACTGTGACTTTGGAGGTCATGTTCGGCTGCCTATTTAAGTATAGGCACGGACAAGTGTGCTTAGATGTGTTAGTGTTTGTTGTCTGTATTCTGTTTCTGTGTTTGGTATCCCAGAAGCAGCTAAGGTTAAGCTGCAGTTTGGGCCAGGTACTGAAGGTACCAGGCATCTGTGGAAATTGGATATAGGATGCTTTGTCTTGGTCTTGTTTGTCTGGATTGTTTTCTGTGGTATTGTCCAGTGTCTTTTTGACTTTTGTTTCGTGTTTGAATTTGGACTGACAACCGTGTTTAAAATCTTGGACCGACGACTGTGTTTGAAATCATGAAACTGTTTGCTTTGTTCGTTGAAGAGTTTTACTTGGTCCCCTTAATGCTTAGTGAGTAAGGAACTTAATTTTGTGGACCCCGCTCTAGTGGCGGTGTGTTGGTTGATAGCCAAAGTTAATTTTTAAAACAGTGTTTTATCTGTGCTTGTGCTCGCAGCCAGCTGAGATAAGCTAGAGAAGTGAGTAAATATTGCTTGGGAGCAAAGAATCTTAAAGGCGGAGTTTCAGCCGGTAAGACACTTAGTGCGTAGCTGCCTAAAAGATCAGAAATACTGTTAATAGGCTATAAAAAAGGGACAGGCTGTGTTAGAAATGCTACAGGAAGAATAATCTAAAAAGGCTGAGAGCTAGGTGGGGCTATAAGGAAAACAAGAATAGGAAAGGAATTTCTGACATTTGCTCACAGTAGGAGAGCACTCATTTAGAGAAGTTCTTTAAGGAAGCCTGCCTTATCTGCTGTCTTTATTCCAAGGGAGGAGTCAGTCTCCAGCACTAAATTACTTGGCGGTGGCCAAGGTCAGGATTAATGTTTTCTTTTCCTTGGCCCCTTTAAACCCAGTGAGACAGTTTGGTAAAGGGCTACTACTGAGGTCCTGATAGCCCCAGGTGAACTGGTTACAATTCTTTTATCAGCCCCCTGGCATCTAGCACCCAGGTTCTAACCATCTCTCCATCCTTTTGTTATTAGTTGTTACTAGAAGCCTAGTGTCATTTGGAGGCTGGTTCTCTTGAGAGGCAAAGCCATGGAGCTGACACTGACAATGGCCTTTTTGTTCCAAGAAAGGCCTCCTGGTTTAGCTGTGTGACTAAATGCTGTTTGCCCTCTTCGGTAGACTCTATTCTCAAGATTCTCTTGTTTTCTCACCATCCCATTTGATATGCTTGTTAGTAACTGTTACAGGTCTTCTTTACCACCGAGGAAAGACGGAATCCTACTAGAGGCCAGAAAAAAAAAAGGGTTCCAACACGCATAGAAGGCCCTCACTTCTGCCTGCTCTCTTCATACCCCTGAAGGTAGGGAGTGCTCCAGGTCTGCCCCCAGGCTCCAAGGGTGGGTCTCCTAGGGGCTGGAAAATGCCCCACCAATCTGGCTAAGATAAAGAAAAGATATGAAGAGAAAGTTACAGAAACTTGAAGGGTTAAGCTAAGTCACTGAGAGAGTTATTGTAAGTTGCAGAGAAAATAAGTTGATGCGTGGTTCAGGGTCTGTGCAGAAAAGTGGACAGCACCTAATAGCTGTAGAAGAAGATGCAGAGAGACTGAAAAGAAAGAAAGAAAGAAAGAAGGTAAAAAGAGCAGGAAGCTAGTGAAGAAAAGAGACTAAAAGAAGAGGAAGCTAGAGAGCTAAAGAGAGATAAAAGACAAGAGAGGAACATATACTGGCCACAGTAGTTAGGGAACCTAGGAAGACAGTACCTGGCAACAGAAGAGAATTCCTGGCTAAAGATCAGTGTGCCTAATGCAAAGAAAAAAAAAAAGACACTGGGTCAGGGACTGCCCCAGAAAGAACAAGAGGGGACACTGGAGAGCCTCTTGGTCCTAGAGTGCTGGCTATGTACAGAGATAGAAGGGAAGTGTGGATACAGGGACCCAATGCTCTGTGCTCCTATGCCCCCCAGTGGGCCAATATCCAAAGACCTTGGGTACAGGGGCCTACTGGCAACAAACAATACTTATGGACTGCCCGAAGAACAGTGGACCTTGGCGTGGGCCGGGTAACCCACCCACTAGTTCATAGTCATCCCTGACTGCCCCTATCCCTTGCTCATGAGAAAATTGCTCTCCAAAATGGCTTGCGTGGGCTGAAATGGCTGGGTGAGGCCATGTGTATGCATATCTACAGACTGTGTATGCGGAGCTTAAGACCTGTCTCAGTGCACCAGTACCTGATGCTGGGAGATGAATGGCTTAGCGCTGTTCTACTTGGAACATATCACTCCTGCCAGCCGGGCACTAACAATTATCACCCAATCCAGGACTTAAACTGTGATAGAGTGTCTGATGTTTGCCTTTGAATAGAGTGTCCCAAAAGATGGGACCACTGGTCAGTTGCCATGGACTAGATTCTCCACCTGTTGGGGGCAATCTGGTCACCTTGCTGCCCAATCCAACCTGGAGCCACCACAGCATGAGTGTCAAGCACTGGCAGAAGCCCATGGGTGGAGGAAAGACCTCTGCGACTGGCTGATTGACCCCTGCTGAAAGCCGAGGACCTTGTCCACAGACGGGAACAGTTCTCTTCATGAATGAAGGTCAGAGACAAGTGGGTGCTGCCATGGTGGACAACACAATGTCATCTAGGATGGCTGAACCTCAACCCCCCAGTACATCAGTGCCGCAGATGCCTTTGCCATCTCTTGGATGCCCTGGTGAAGCCAACAACTGTGAGTACTATTCATTGCTCAGGATATCAGGAGGGAAGAGATTCAGTGGCATTGGGCAGTAACAAAGCAGATAAAGTGGCTCGGGAAATGGCTATGCAGGAGCCTATCCTGGTTGCAGGCCTGCAAGAGACAGCCACTGAGAACTAGGATCGGACTAAGGGATGGCCTCACTTAGAAAAGGCCCAAATTGCTTAAAAGATAAAGGACAATGGCACACTTGTGGGGGAAGCTATACTCCCCCAGAGAACAAAGAAAAGACTCACTTTGCCAAATACAGAAATGGACTCATTTAGGAGATAAAAAGTTTGTCCAAGTAGTTAAGTGTATGTAATAGACTTTAAGATTTTAGCCAGAGAGGCAGTAGAAAGTATAAGGTATGTCAATAAGTGAATGCTTAGCAAGCAAACAGGGCAAAGAGACCTAGAGAGTTTGGTGAAAAGTCGAAGTGAACTTCACTGAGATAAAACCAGAAAAATATAATCACAAGTATCTCCTAGTGCTTGTAGATACTTTTTCAGGAATAGATAGAAGCTTTCCTCACCGAACGAGAGACGGCCTCTGCAATCATCAAGAAGATACTGGAAGAAATCTTCCCCCGATTTGGAATGCCCAAGGTAATCCGGTCAGACAACGGCCCTACTTTAGTTGCCAAGGTAAGCCAGGGTGTGGCCAAGTATTTAGAGGTCGATTGGAAATTACATTGTATTTACAGACCTCAAAGTTCAGGACAGGTAGGGTAAATAAATAGAACTCTAAAAGAGACCCTGACCAAATTAACCATGGAGACTGGCACAGACTGGGTGACACTCCTTCCCTCTTGCTCTCTTCAGAGCAAGAAATACCCCTTCCAGATTCAGCCTTACCCCCTTTGAGATCTTATATGGGGCCTCAGCCCCCCTGACTGTATTAGATGATGTTACTGAACCAACATGTCATAGTGCCATAGTAATAATGATTTGTGTGCCAGGCTAAAAGACCTACAGGTGATACAGAAAGAAATCTGCTCACAGCTGACAGCAGCCTATGCCCCGGAGACCCCTGAGACATCCCATCAGTTCCAGGTTGCAGCTACACTGAGTCCAGACACTCGAGCCTCGCTGGAAAGGACCGTACCTGGTGCTGCTGACCACCCTGACAGCTGTCAATTCTCAGCCCTCACCAGCCGTGTACTAGCTGTTGGGGCTGAGAGCTGGGACCTAGAGGGAAACTCAGTCATGTTTGTCCTGGGTTCTATCAAGATAGGTGTGGGATAGGCTTGATTTCCATTACAAATGATGTAACATTGCATATGTTAGTACTCTTAACACTTCTTGGGACTGTGCCTCAGGGATCACAGTCTGTATAAGCTTAGAAGTTCTAAAAGCTAGTCATGACCTTGGTGGATAGGCTTGGATAGTGTCCAGGTTAGAATCCTCATGTTAAGACTACAATACCAAGCTGTTATGCTAGATGAAGCTGAGTTCTCCATGAAGTTCTAGGATTAGAACTATTAACAAAAAAAGAAGTGGGGAATGAAGGATTAAAAATTAATAATAAGCCGCCTAGCTACCCAAAAAGAAGAAGTAGGGTCTGTGAGAACATGAACTTTTCACCCCTCCCTTGCTGTACAATGGTTCCCGGAACATTCTTGCATGAAAAGTTTCCTGGAACAGCCACAATGACCCATAGCCTCCGGCCACAATGGTCCAATGGCCCTGTAAAATGTCACTACCCCTAATCACAATGTCACAAAGTCCTGGGTGTGTTGCCTAGTGTTACACATGACTAGCATATGACCTAAATGTATGGGCAGTTTATGGTTTTGGAATTCCCCTCCTCCCTCCCTCTTGATCCCCCTGGTTTGTGGTTTTTTCCTTTATAAGCTCTGTGAAAATTCAGGTCGGGGTCAAACTCCTCTACTCCCTGTGTGGCGTATGAGTCTCGACCCCAGCATGCTGGCCTGAGCTCTCGTTTCATCTCGCTTACAATAAATCTTCCTCGTGTGATTACAGCAGGTCGGTGTCTGTGTCCTACTGGGTGCGCGTCTTTCCCGAGACTTGAGTGGGGGGCTCCCTTCGGGGGTCTTTCAATATATGCAATATACAAAATAATCAAATATTAATAAAATGATAAAAGTCAAATAAAAACATCCTGCAATTATGTGTGTTTGTGTCTTTTGTATGTGGTGCATGTTTGTATGTATGTGTGAGTATGTCAGTGCAGTGCCAATGGAAATAGAAGACGACATAACCTTGTTCAATGGGAGTTGTAGATGGCTGCAATCTCTGTTACATAGGTGCTGGGAGCTTTCCCCTAATTTTCTGAAAGAGCATCAAGATTTCCTCAAGGCTGTACCCTCCCTCCAGCTTCCACCATTTCTCTTTTAATTAATTAGTAATTGTGTATCTTCACTGAATCAGATCCTAAATTCTGCCTACAACTTTATATTCACTCTCTTCATATGCATATTTCTTAGAAGTGACTAGAAGTATGAGACCCCCCCACCCCAGTGGTTATATGCTATACCCTGACTATCTGATAAAATCTAGTAATCAAGAATGAACTAATAAAATAGTTATAGTTTCAGATATTTGTGGAAGACCTTTGAGCAGATATATAATAATCACAACAGTTAAAGAGATCACAAGACGGCCCGATCCTTTTTATTCTTTCTTATACTGCTTATATCATTTAAGAAGTGACAAAGCTGCTGATGTTCATGCTTGGATATTTCTTAGTGTGTAGAAGTGTAAGTCATAAACCCTTGCATTTAGCTATGCAAGCATGCTCTACTCAATGAAGGGAAACTTGAAATAGGCTCTGTCGTAGTCCATTACAGCTTATGGTTGGGTCTTATGGACTTCTAGATAAGAGAACCGAAGCAAGGCCACAATACTCTGTTGACTCCTATCCATGGGAGATTTGTTTTCCTTCCACACCACATCTTGTATCAAGCAAATTGGCTGAGAAATATCTGGGATAGATGCATTCTGTTTAATTCAATGAGACAGTTCCTTAATTTGAGTACATTGCAGAGCATCAGCTGAATCTCCCCTGCTGATTTAATTAAATAGAGCTCGATGTTAATTATTTTGAGTCTAGAATCTTGAAATCGCACAGATGAAAATCAAATATAATTCTTTTAAAATTGAAGGAAATTTCAGTAATAAAAAAGTTTGCATATGTGTTAGGATATGCAGACAATCTAAACACATATTGAATTATTCACCACGGTCCTTCTTTTGAATGACATGCAGCTTTTAATGACCTGTCTAATTTTACTTTCATAATTTCATATTTTTATAATAAGTCATGTTTTCACAATGGTTTACCTGAGAAAAATGTATTCACTCTGTTACTGTGCCTTCCAAATAAGGGCAGCTCAATTCTTTGCTTCAGCATGTCTTATAGTTCTTGCTCTAGAATAATATATTAGTAAGTTTTTAAAATCTGCACCTGCTCTGTATAAGAAAGTAGGAGATGTAAATGGAAACCTCAGTTTGCTTGGTTTTTATATGGAAACCATATGCCAAATGACAGCACAGAGCCCAATTTAAATACATGTCAACACTTCAGGCTATCTTAGTATTTTTCACTGTAGAGCTACCTGGTGCAGAGGAAATGCTGTGACAGAATCTGCAGGTTATACAAAGCCTTGATTTGCTTTTATTTTCTTTTTCTCCAAAGGAATAGAAAAATATCTATGACTTTTATTCTCAAATAAGGATTCGGACCTATTTCAATGTTTCCAGGCATTTTATTCCCCGAAGAAAGCACTTTTTAAAATTTCAAATGTATTTGGGTTTTGTCATTAGACACAGATTTCCTCAATACAAATGATGCAGTGCCAATGTCAGGGCATAAAAGAAGGTGGTAACAGACCTGGCAAACTTCTCTATAATACTGTGTAAATATATTTGCATATAATTGTATGTTTTTTTCTAAGCACTCTTTAAAATCAGTGCCATGAAATGGGTCCTCTGCTCCATTGATGAACAGCCATGTTCAGAGCTGTGTGGTAACCTCCCACTCTACACATAAAGTCACCAAAGGGAAACAGCCTCATCTCCCACTTCGACCTCTGTTGGCCATGAGCAGGTGCTTTCTATGGAGTTAACAATAGAATTTTACCATTACCCAAAGACTGACCCATGGCTCCAGCTGCATATGTAGCAAAGAATGGGCTTGTTGGGCATCAGTGGAAGGAGAAGCCCTTGGTCCTGCCAAGGTTGGACACTCAGTGCAGGGGAATGTCTTGGGGTGGGGGGGAGAGCAAGAAGGTTGTGGATGGGAAGGGGAACACCCTTATAGAAAAAGGGGAGAGGGATGGGAAAGGGGCTTATGTCCAGGAAACCGGGAAAGGGAATAACATTTGAAATGTAAATAAAAAATCCAATGAAAGGGAAAAAAGGAAAAGGAATTAGAATTTTACATTTCTCTGTGCTTTAGTTTGGTAGAAATACAACAGGTATCTCTTACACCTTAGAAAATGTAAAATTCATTAAGATTCTTGCTAAATTTAAAACAATGGGTCCCACATATTTTAAGGTGTGAAAATACATTTCCTGAAGGTTTATGCAAATGTGATTGGGGCTGGCATTCCACATAGTTTTTATTGGGATATTTTTCTCATTTCACTCTGTCAGCAGTGGCTTCAATACGATGCAGATGGAAGAAATGCGCTGTCAATAACCTGAGCTTAAATTCACTGGAAGATGCACCTGAGATTTCATTATAAAATTGTAGCTCTGGAATCTACAAAGGAAAAAAAATGGAACCATAATTGAATTTCCATTTTTATCAATTTATTTTTCTCTTAATTGTATATTTACATAACTATTACTGAATCTTAATCATTTACTCCATTTGTTGTAAATGATAAGAGCACAGGAAAATTCAATTAATTCATACACTCCAATAAAATGTTGAAGATGGTAACCTACAAAATGGTAACCTGGAAAAATGGTGTATCTAACTTAGTTCTATGAGAAAAATGTCTGTTTTCTGGTCTATGAAACATATTAATTTGTGGATGAGGTTGTGACTGGTTGCAGAGTAAGGGAAGGCAAATAAGTTTTCATGTACAAGTATAAGGAAAACCTATTTCTTCAATGGTGGGTGCGCTGAAAGAGATATGTAAAGTTATTCAACACCCAGCCTTAGACTTTATTGTTAGACTGATAAAGAGAGAGCACTGCGAAGTCTACTTATATGCCACCATGTTTCTGACTTGACCAGAGGGAACTTTCAATGAGTATATAAAGAAAAGCAATTTTTTAAAAAGATTGATTTTATGTATGTGAGTACACTGTTGCTGTCTCAGACACACCAGAAGAGGACATCAGATACCATTACAGATGGTTGTGAGCCACAATGTGGTTGCTGGGAATTGAAATCAGGACCTCTGGAAGAGCAGTCATCATTGCTCTTAACTGCTGAGCCATCTCTCCAGCCTAAAGAAAAACAGTGCTTATGGACCTGCATGTTTGACTACATGCCTTCTCCAGAGTTCATAGGAGAAAATTGACATGAACCGTCTTTAAAGAAATCCTGCGTACTGGAGAGTTTTTGACAACTTTACATGAACCTATATATGTTTGACCAAAGAGAATCTCAGTTAAGGAATTGCTTCTATCAGATTTTCCTGTGGGCATGTGTACTTGTATTCTTGATTAATGATCAGTGTGGCAGATGCCATTTCACCTCACTGTTGGTGATGCCACCTCAGGACAGGTGGTCTTAGGTGTCACACAACAGCAAGCTGAGAAAACCTTAGAGAACAAGTCAGGAAGCAGTGTTCCATCATGGACTGTGCCCCTGCTCCTGCTTGAGTTTCTGCCCTGGTTTCTCTCAGTCACAGACCATGGTCTGTGGTCAGGATTTGTTACCCATATACATACATTCCTTCCTCCAAGATCCTTTTGAACGAATAACAGCAAGCCCTATGTCTACATTCTAATTTTTATAGACACAAGGCTGTATGTGTGTTGTCCTTTGGGCGGGAGGGTTTAGATATTCAGATCTTAAAGTCTGGTGTAGAAACAAAAGCCTTTTCTAGTCACAAATGTCCTTATCATCATAAACACAGGTATCTGATTTTTAATTCACCTTCAGAGTTCTCTGTCAATGACAGCACATATTATTTTTGGTGGTAGAGATGAGCCTTCAAAATGAAACCAGAAGAAGCGCTGGGACCACCTGGTTCAGTCTAGCTCTACCGTCAGCTTGTCCGGAACTTGCACAGCAGACTGAGCTCTCAATCCTCTCTTCCACAAGGACATTGAGTTAGATTAGATGATATTGTAAAACAGGACTCAATTCAACAGCCACTAAAAGTACAAGGATTCCCTCCCTGTTTCTCTTTAATTAACCCTGTCCATTAATATAATAAAAAAGATAACAGCTTATGCAGAGCTCTGGTTCCAGGACATTTATGATCTTAATCAAAAGATGAAATTTCTCAGATTTTGTTTTCCCATCTTTAAAATATTTGTTGAGAGCTGTTGATGATGCTTAGGTCAGATAAAATAACATTCCACAGAGCAGCCTTTTCTTTGAGGGAAGCAAACATTACTTGTAATAAAAGTAACAAACTAACTCTAAAACACATTCATATCCTATGTAGTCCCTACAGACATCTGGGCATCTGGTACCCTGAATGTTATGGCCTTTGATCAAAATCAAACATCTGCCAGGATTCATTAAGGGTCATTCTACAAAATCGCGAGTGTCCTGCATCATCCCTGGTGTTGTTGGCAGATTAGCAAAGAGCTCTTATGGAATGCATTCAGACATGCTGGCATGCCCAGGATGGACTAGGTGTCTGTTTGTCTACCATCAAAAACAGCATTGTTCCTCACTTATCCTAGGAGATTACTCCAGGATTAGGTTACACTGTTTGACATCAGTATTTGCTGGCAATGAATTATGTCATTAAACTCTAATTAAATTTGAACAGAGTAACTGTCTACTAGGTACTGATGATACTTGTCAGACATGGCTATTGTTGAGTTTTTGATTATTTTTCAGTCATATATTTTAAGATTACCACTATGGGCAGTAACTATGCCAAAAAGTAATTGTTCACTTGAAAGACGGGTAAAAAAAATTGTGTTCAAATGATGCTTGTTGAATGCAGTTAGCTTTGGAATGGTGTGTATTACACTGTAAAACTGACATTGCCTACATAAAGATTTTACCCAGACAGACAGGATGGCCTAATTTGTTCTAATGAGTATCCATTGGAGCTCAGTCATTTTACTCAGAGTAGTGTGCTACCAATTTTGCCTGAGGGCAATTGTATGTGTCGATAGAGAAAGCATAAAAAAAATGACGTTGAAAATGTTTTGTTCCCAACCAAAAAGAGCCCAGGTCCAGACGGGTTTAGTGCAGAATTCTATCAAACCTTCATAGAAGAACTCATACCAATATTATCCAAACTATTCCACAATATTGAAACAGATGGAGCACTATCGAATTCCTTCTATGAAGCCACAATTACTCTTATACCTAAACCACAAAAAAGACCCAACAAAGAAAGAGAACTTCAGACCAATTTCCCTTATGAATATCGACGCAAAAATACTCAATAAAATTCTGGCAAACCGAATCCAAGAGCACATCAAAACAATCATCCACCATGATCAAGTAGGCTTCATCCCAGGCATGCAGGGATGGTTTAATATACGGAAAACCATCAACGTGATCCATTATATAAACAAACTGAAAGAACAAAACCACATGATCATTTCATTAGATGCTGAGAAAGCATTTGACAAAATTCAACACCCCTTCATGATAAAAGTCCTGGAAAGAATAGGAATTCAAGGCCCATACCTAAACATAGTAAAAGCCATATACAGCAAACCAGTTGCTAACATTAAACTAAATGGAGAGAAACTTGAAGCAATCCCACTAAAATCAGGGACTAGACAAGGCTGCCCACTCTATCCCTACTTATTCAATATAGTTCTTGAAGTTCTAGCCAGAGCAATCAGACAACAAAAGGAGGTCAAGGGGATACAGATCGGAAAAGAAGAAGTCAAAATATCACTATTTGCAGATGATATGATAGCTTATTTAAGTGATCCCAAAAGTTCCACCAGAGAACTACTAAAGCTGATAAACAACTTCAGCAAAGTGGCTGGGTATAAAATTAACTCAAATAAATCAGTAGCCTTCCTCTACACAAAAGAAAAACAAGCTGAGAAAGAAATTAGGGAAACGACACCTTTCATAATAGACCCAAATAATATAAAGTACCTCGGTGTGACTTTAACCAAGCAAGTAAAAGATCTGTACAATAAGAACTTCAAGACACTGAAGAAAGAAACTGAAGAAGACCTCAGAATATGGAAAGATCTCCCATGCTCATGGATTGGCAGGATTAATATAGTAAAAATGGCCATTTTACCAAAAGCAATCTACAGATTCAATGCAATCCCCATCAAAATACCAATCCAATTCTTCAAAGAGTTAGACAGAACAATTTGCAAATTCATCTGGAATAACAAAAAACCCAGGATAGCTAAAACTATCCTCAACAATAAAAGGACTTCAGGGGGAATCACTATCCCTGAACTTAGGCAGTATTACAGAGCAATAGTGATAAAAACTGCATGGTATTGGTACAGAGACAGACAGATAGACCAATGGAATAGAATTGAAGACCCAGAAATGAACCCACACACCTATGGTCACTTGATTTTTGACAAAGGAGCCAAAACCATCCAATGGAAAAAAGATAGCATTTTGAGCAAATGGTGCTGGTTCAACTGGAGGTCAACATGTAGAAGAATGCAGATTGATCCATGCTTATCACCCTGTACAAAGCTTAAGTCCAAGTGGATCAAGGACCTCCACATCAAACCTGATACACTCAAACTAATAGAAGAAAAACTAGGGAAGCATCTGGAACACATGGGCACTGGAAAAAATTTCCTGAACAAAACACCAATGGCTTATGCTCTAAGATCAAGAATCGACAAATGGGATCTCATAAAACTGCAAAGCTTCAGTAAGGCAAAGGACACCGTGGTTAGGACAAATTGGCAACCAACAGATTGGGAAAAGATCTTTACCAATCCTACAACAGATAGAGGCCTTATATCCAAAATATACAAAGAACTCAAGAAGTTAGACCGCAGGGAGACAAATAACCCTATTAAAAATGGGGTTCAGAGCTAAACAAAGAATTCACAGCTGAGGAATGCCGAATGGCTGAGAAACACCTAAAGAAATGTTCAACATCTTTAGTCATAAGGGAAATGCAAATCAAAACAACCCTGAGATTTCACCTCACACCAGTGAGAATGGCTAAGATCAAAAACTCAGGTGACAGCAGATGCTGGCGAGGATGCGGAGAAAGAGGAACACTCCTCCATTGTTGGTGGGATTGCAGACTGGTACAACCATTCTGGAAATCAGTCTGGAGGTTCCTCAGGAAATTGGACATTGAACTGCCTGAGGATCCAGGTATACCTCTCTTGGGCATATATCCAAATGATGCCCCAACATATAAAAAAGACACGTGCTCCACTATGTTCATCGCAGCCTTATTTATAATAGCCAGAACCTGGAAAGAACCCAGATGCCCTTCAACAGAGGAATGGATACAGAAAATATGGTACATCTACACAATGGAATATTACTCAGCTATCAAAAACAACGGCTTTATGAAATTCGTAGGCAAATGGTTGGAACTGGAAAATATCATCCTGAGTGAGCTAACCCAAACACAGAAAGACATACATGGTATGCACTCACTGATAAATGGCTATTAGCCCAAATGCTTGAATTACTCTAGATGCCTAGAACAAATGAAACTCAAGACGGATGATCAAAATGTGAATGCTTCACTCCTTCTTTAAAAGGGGAACAAGAATACCCTTGGCAGGGAAGAGAGAGGCAAAGATTAAACAGAGACTGAAGGAACTCCCATTCAGAACCTGCCCCACATGTGGCCCATACATATACAGCCACCCAATTAGACAAGATTGATGAAGCAAAGAAGTGCAGACCGACAGGTGCCGGATGTAGATCTCTCCTGAGAGACACAGCCAGAATACAGCACATACAGAGGCGAATGCCAGCAGCAAACCACTGAACTGAGAATAGGACCCCCGTTGAAGGAATCAGAGAAAGAACTGGAAGAGCTTGAAGGTGCTCGAGACCCCATATGTACAACAATGCCAACCAACCAGAGCTTCCAGGGACTAAGCCACTACCTAAAGACTATGCATGGACTGACCCTGGACTCTGACCTCATAGGCAGCAATGAATATCCTAGTAAGAGCACCAGTGGAAGGGGAAGCCCTGGGTCCTGCTAAGACTGAACCCCCAGTGAACTAGACTGTTGCGGGGAGGGC